>NC_082381.1:32482876-33682876 GCF_027477595.1 Haemorhous mexicanus | reverse complement strand
GCTTTTTTTTTTTTTTTTTTTGTTTCAAAAATATATATATATCAGAGAACTGATAATATTTTTGACAGTAAAATAACACCATACTCCACAAAGATGGCAGGAAAGAACTTAGTTCTTCTCAGTGCTCACAGAAAGCCAGTGCAAAAATGTGGCCCTACACACACCTCCATTCAAAAAAATCAATTACACATGCAAATAAAGCTTGCCTACCAGAACCAGAACTTGCAGAACAACTGCTTCAAAAAAAATTTCACTTTGAGAAATTTCCCTTTTCTCTAAAGTCAGGAAAATCAGTCCTAGAAAAATTGCTGCTTGTGAATTGTTCTTCTACTAATGTATCCTTCATACCTGTGTGCTTTTATTTTATGATAAACTAGATCCATACCCTTGTAAAATCCTATTTCAAGCACAATTATAAAATGAAACATGTTGGAATTCATACTACCTTTAGCTACCAAGAATATTCTTCTGTACTATTTCTCCAGTCTAAGTTTACTACTCAAATGCATAAATATTAGTTGTCCATCCCATGGTAACAGCTCTTAATATTTTTCCTTCTCATTACACTGGATGTAATTAAGATCTAAGAAACTCTGAAGCTGTGTTTTAGTGATTAGACTAGATCCATACCCTTGTAAAATCCTATTTCAAGCACAATTATAAAATGAAACATGTTGGAATTCATACTACCTTTAGCTACCAAGAATATTCTTCTGTACTATTTCTCCAGTCTAAGTTTACTACTCAAATGCATAAATATTAGTTGTCCATCCCATGGTAACAGCTCTTAATATTTTTCCTTCTCATTACACTGGATGTAATTAAGATCTAAGAAACTCTGAAGCTGTGTTTTAGTGATTAGTCACAGACTAATACTTTGGTAAATAGTTTGTTTACATAGATAACTGGAGAAGTTCAAACATTTGCTAGCAATTATTACTTATTCATGCGAGTTAGTTTCCAGATGTTAATACACTAGCTGAATGCTACAATATTTGAAAAGAATTCTTTCCCCTTTCAAACAGAATAGAAAATAAGAAAAAATATTCTAGAACCCATTAAAAAGGCTGACGTAAAGTACATCACAAACTACACAATTAAAAGCAAGCAGGCTTTGAAGCAGGCAGAACAGCTCCTGAAGGTGGCTTTTCATAAAAACAATGAATTGTTTCACAGAGTTAAAATGTATTTTGTCATTTCTAAATAGATATTTTATTTTTAAGTTTTTTGAAATTAGTTTTAAACCAAATAAAAACAACAAAGCTCCTGGGGCTATTTCTGCCTGCCTGTGCTGTATAACTCACCACATGTTCAACACTTTCTGGCAGCTATACAGAAAGAGAGTAAAGGAAAAAAGACAATCAGAATACAATATAAAGCAAGAATTTTGCATCTTTCACGCATGGCTTTTGGTAATCAGAACACTGTCTTAAAATAAATATTTCAAAATGAGTTGAAAAGTGAAATCAAAAATGCATGCACTTCTCTAGCCAGCATAGCAAGACATGTTATTCAAGGCTTAGGCTAAAAAAGCACAAGTTATAGGAACTCTACTATTTAGAAACTTAAAGAAAAAATTAAGTATAGCACTGTGGTTTTGCTCCTCACCAACGGCTATTCAGTTCAGATAACATTTTCTGAAAAACTATATAAAAAATATTGAAGCAGCTGAGCACAAAAGATCCAAAGAATATAAAAAGAAGGACATACTTTGTTTCATCCATTACTTCTACTTCTGCAGGAGCTGTGATGGGTGCATTTGAACGGCCAGCAGTTGGGTCATCTGTGTTCAGTTCTCCATTTGTTGAGCTTACTACCTGAAATCAGAAGAAAGACCTGAAATTACACTAGTGCCAGACATACATTTGTTAATTCCTGAGGTTCCAATGCCTCTTAAAAAACTAGTATTTTTTGTAATTTCCATAGTTATTTTTATTCCAGTAACAGTATCTTCTCCAGGTTTTACTCTGGCATCCCTGTGCTCTTGTAACTTTCCTTTCATATCTATTAGTGGAACTAACCTCTACAATGAACTCAAAGTGAGTGGATGAAGCAAAGCAACTCTGTGGATGCCATTTACTAATCTCCCACACATCTCTTCAGAGCCATAAGGGAAGGCACTAAGCACTTTTCCAATACCAATTCAGTCAGTCTAACCCTATCTCTGCTCCTTTGGTGTATTTATACTTCTTAGTTAGCTCTTTATATTCAAAGTAAATATGAAGGTCTGATTCACTCGTATCTCAAAGGACACTCACCAGAAAAGGGGAAGACTAAGGCTGTCTTCTAGACCTAAGAGTATAGATGGTGTCTGATTTTTAGGACATGAAAATAACTACTGCCAAAAAAAAATAATAAAAATTAGAATAATCTTCATTCCTATTAGTTTACCATTATATTTCTATTAAATTGTTCAAGTCACCGTGAAAGCTGTGGTTCTCTGGGAATATTTGTTCGGACTTTAAACCAAGTGGAAGTCAATATTCCCTCTCTCAGTTCCTGTCAGATTTCCTGCATGACAAATGGAGCCATTCCAGAGGCCTCTCTATTATCCACCCCACAGAATACAAAAAGGAAGATGGTTAACTGGCTGTAGACAAGTGCCTACCTGATCAGAGCTGCTGACAGTGCTAATTGACCCAATAAAGAGTTGACTTGACACGATGGAGAGGTCTACTAGCTATTAAATAGCAGCAACTGCTTGGCAAGCTAGCAAGCACAAAAATGTAATTCTGGACAAATAATATAAAAGCTTGCAGAAAACATCTGTAAACAATTAATCAGCTATAGAGACTAAGACTAGCCTGTAATTCAAGATTATTACCAGCTGTTGCCTGATGGTCAGAGATTAAGGTAAATGAAAGGAGAGGGAAGGAAAATCACTGCCATAACATTATTTCCCTCACTCTTCCAAGCTCTCCTTTTATTATAGCAGTTATGCCTCATCTATTTATAACCAGAGCTAAGAGCCTAGCCTATTGAGGTTTGTTTTGTGGCCCCTATTGCAACAAAGTACTGCACCTCAGAAGTTTGCTGCACTCAAGGCATTTTACATGCCCTTTGCCAACATCAGGCAAAGTTTGCTCCTTTTTCAAATTTCACTAAAATAGGAACCACTGTTAAAAAAACCCTGCAGGCTCATAACAAAATAAAAGATATGTGAGACTGCAGTAATCTAACCACTAAAATTTTAGTCAATATAACTGAAGGAATCATGGGAGATTGGACTTTATTCCTGCAATGATAAGTAAGTCAATGGAGTTTCAACTAGGTGTCTTAAGCTTAGTTTCGTATCACTGGGCATGACAGAAACACTCTACATTCAGTGGCAGAAATAGGTAGGAACTGTACTTTAACAAACCTTAAGATGGAGAGGCAGGCATCCTCAACCAAATATCCTGGGTTACTATTACAGAGTCACAGAATATTCTGAATTGTCATCATGACATATTTACTAAGAACAGGGATATAGTATTATCCAAACCACCTCACCAGGTATCTTACTGTGAAGGTCATTTTACTGCTTCTTGTAAAACACCCAGAGTGGAAAAATGCACCAGAAGTATTTGCTAACTAAGACAGGCACAGTCATAAAAATGTAAGGGTAAAAAAAACTTTGCTCAACTTGACCATCAAATTAGTTTGATTCCAAAGGAAGCACAGAAGCACAGAACGGTTATGGCTGGAAGGAATCACTGGTGGGGTCATGCTCCACCCCTGTGCCTAACTATATAACAAACCACAACTATAGCCTGCACCGATCCATGTACAGCAATGCCATCCAATTAATATTGTAGTCAACCTTGCCTGCAGCTCTAATAACGCAGGATTTCTGCTCCATAATCTAGGCTTAAAAAGAACTTTTCTAAAAAGAACCTCAGATTCATGCTCAAGATTGAGTAAGAGTGGTTGATGAGAAACAGAAACCTTCAGTTTACTCAAACAGAAGTAGGGTACATCAAGAAATAGCACAACAGGCATATGGACCTTTCTGGATGGGAATCAAACACAGTACAACTTAGCATTCCTGACTGTTGTAAAGAACAGGTCACAGTCTGCAGAGGCACTTGCAAGAACTCCTGCTCTCTTTTCCTAAGAAACAAATGAAAAATTGTTTGACTTTTACACAGATATCAAACATACTGGCCAACTGTAGCATCTGTGGGGCATTCATATGACACTCTCCTTTACCCTTCTTTCCCAGGAGCACCTGTTGAATGATATCTATCTTCTTGGACAGCACATTCAAAAAAACTTAACTACCTACACATCTTCATTTGAATTGGAAAATATGACAGTAGGTATTTAAAAGTCCTTCCTACATGAGTATATTATGTATGTGCTGTACTAATATAAGCTCCTCCTTAAAGGAGCCAAAATCACCTTCTGCTGGGATCAGTACACTACTATCTGGTCACAAAGAACAAAGCTTACTGCAGCTTATTTTTCAAACTGACTTCAAACTCAGCCATACACATCCACCAAATACACAAACAAATTCTATGAAGTGTCTGTTGCATGACATAGCTTAGATGGGAGGAGCATGAAGTTCTTCTTTCTGGAAAGAGTTACAACCACTGAAAGCATAAGTGAGCCAAAGCATATATAGCATAAATCCAAAAATCAGGATTAGTCATGCTTCCCCAGAACCACAAATACTCTGAATTTCATTAAAATCTACTACTGCTGAAAGCACCTCTAGGAGCTCCTCACTAAGGTGAAGAAAATGAAACTAACAAAGACTCGTACAAAGGAGTACAAGAGGTATGCAGGAGGGCTTCAATTCCACTGTCAGTAAGGCTACAGCCGTATGAATTTAATTTCACATTACCTCAGTAAAGTACTTTGCAATATGACCTAGAAGAGCCTTTAATAAGGCAAATGATTAAATTTTTCTGTCCAGCTATGAGCCAATCATCTCACAAATCTGCACAACACAGGCAGAAAGATATGGGAACATAACAGAACTGAGCTAGAATAAGGCACACAGAGGACATCATATGCACTGAAGGAGTGGTACACCAAATTCTGTAGCCAGATTGTACCACCAGTAAGGCACAATGAATTCATCACAGCAGATCCACTTAAAAAGCTATAACTTTAGGAGAGAGAAGCTACATGAAACGGTTTGCGTTAAGAGAAACTTTTAATTTAATTTCTCTACTTGTGACTCAAGTTCGAAAGGATTTCCCTTGATGAAATCAATATCCTGATGAAAAAATGAGAGGCGCAATTAATCTTTTAGAAGACTTGCATACAACTATAGTGAAAAAATCAGGATCTTTAAGTCATGGTTTTGCATCTAAAAATTCTGTTACAAAATGTATATGAACACTCTTCCCTGAACAGTAACATAATTACATGTCAAAAAACAAGTATTTTAAAAGTTTCCACCCATTACCCATTAATGACACGTTCATTGTTAAATAGACTGATTTCTTAGATACATGGTCCTCTAGAAGCTTGACAAAGACCATTTATAACAAGACACAGCTAAAAAAAATCCCTAAATGGTGACATTAAATCTTCAGTCTCTATACTTTGTTCTGGATTAGTACACAAATTGATCTTTTACTTGCTATGTTCAAAAATCAGTTAGAAAGTCCGCCATAAAAACCAGATTTTGCTGATATTTATTACTCTAATCACAACAAGGAATTGCAAAAATTTGGAACAGACATAGGAAAACTCCCTTAATTCCATTAAGAATCTCAGTAACTGAATTGTCCACTCAAAAAATAAAGCCAGTCTATATATCCAAGGAATTTATTAGTGATACTACACAATTCTTTATTTTACCTTCAGAAAGTTTTCAGTAAAGACAAAAGAATAAAAGTTATCACAAAACCTTTTTAGTTCACAAAAGCTTAGCAAAATTGATTTGTTTCATCTAACTTTACTATCTTGACTTTCTTGAAGGAGAGGAATCTGGCAACTGAAAACTACTTACATCAAATATAAAAATCTTTCAAGCAGTTTCTAAGTACTTTACTGGGAACTCTTTAACCCAATCTTTCCATCTAATCTCCTTTTAAAGAATTTCCCAATGGGAAAAAAAGAAAGAGAAAAGATAAGAGGAAGATCAGTTAGTAAGTGATGGAAAAAAAATTAATGGAACAGATTAATACAATCTTTATGAATGCACAAGCAGATTGCAGCTCATGAAGTGAAAGAAATAATTCAGTGTTGTACAACTGACATTTTGAGAAGTGAGACAAAGGAACAAAAGTTGTTGAACAAATTGCTGGGAGATATGAGTTGATCATTAATAAGTCTGCATGAACTAGAAAAATGGACTGAGGTAAGTGGAAAAAGGGATGTCTTCCCTTTACAGCTCAATTTCCTAGCACTATTTGAACTTAAACTGATTCTACAAAGTAAAATTACACATGTCTAAACACATAAGTATGTTTTGAACACAAGCCTAGGGTCTGGGAAAAATTAAATTAGTACAAAAATTACAACAGTATCTGTTAATGAACAAACCAGCTTGAACCCCAGTGGCTGCCATTTGAACTTATCATTAAGAGCTTACAAAAGTATGCTAACAAACACATACACCAACACTCAGTTCCTCAATGTTAATATGTCACAGAAAAGAATCACTAGCACATTTTAACAATCACCTAAAAAAGAACCCAATAGATGACATCAGCAGTAGTATTACAGATGACTAATAGCACTGACCTAAAAATATTCCACTGTCACTTTGAAATAATCTGACAAATTTTCGTATCTTGCAGAAAAATTGGTAAAACTGATCTCAAAGATGAGCAATGGCTCACTAACATCACAGAAAAAAAAAAAATACACTTTAATTTCACACCTGAGACTCAGCTTTACCTTTGAACAATCTTCTGTGGGACTTCTAGTATTTGTCTCCTTGAAAGCAATTAGGAATCCCACTAAAGTACCTAGCTAATGAACCAACTTAACAAATAGCATGATTCAGTTAGTATCCCTGCAACAAAGAGGTATTTGATAACAGCCAGGGGCTATGTCACAGCATAACTGGAGATACTATGTGATTTTATAAGTGCCCTTATTAAGGAAGCATGACCACTCCACAACAAAAAGCAAACCAATATGAAAACATCCTGCTGCACAACACTTAATATTTTAAGACACAGACCATGGCTGCAGTTTTGCCCAGTGCTTTTATTCACATGGCAATTGCTTAGCCTCAACAGATCTAAATGATCTGAACTCAGACAGACTGCCTGTATCCTGTGAGGAAAGAGGACAGAAACAACACTATATTAACAGTAAGGAATACTAGTGTTACTTGTGTTGTTTCCTAGAAAATATTCTCCCTATCCCCAAAGGGTATTTAGCATATTTAACAATGGAAGAAAATTTCTTGTTACGTTTAACCTTACAAACAATAAAAGGTTTCTGAAGTGCCACAAATGCCAACAAAATCACATGATGACACTTTGAAAGTTCTACCAACTGTAATTTAACTAATTCAATGTGTATTTTTCTAACCTAAAATATGGGAAAAGAAAGCTTTTCTAACATTTGTTAATGGGAAGAACAACTTTTAATTTTTTATTTATACACTGTAATAATTATCACCTACTACATTTTGTTACATTACACATGACAGCTGTTTCTAAAGCAACAAAATTTATAGAATATTATTACACTGAGAGGACTGCAGCCTTGTTTTCTGTACCCTGAACTTTTCATTCTTTCTTCAGGCCATGACAATCTTTTTCCAAACCAAAAACTTCAGAAGAAACATACATAACAAATTATCATAATCAAAAATGCAGCAAACAATTTCCACACACAACCCCCACCCAGATATGACTTCACAAAGCTAAATCATTTTCATTTTGGACTCAAAGCTCAAAATCTCATGTAGACTTCACAGTTGGCATTTTGAGTCTCTCAGTATTAATTCCTCATACACTACTCCAACTATTTCACACCTAAATACATTCAGAGAGTAAGACATCAAAAATTTAAAAAATTAATTTTAAAAACTGAAAACAAACCAGGAAAAGAGCTCTCTGAAGATGAAATAAACTAATAACATAGGAAAAACTTTTGGTTTCTACAATTTTTTTCTACAAATTTTTTTTGAGGTGCTGCCCCAGGGAACATTTTTCTAGTCAATTATTATTTGAATAATGGAGTGAAATTTAAGCAAACATTACTAAGTAGCATTTTAATTTGATGTTTACTTAAAGAACAAAAAACGTGGCTGGAACAACACAATTCAGTGAATAATGGGTTTCAGTTGCTAATACAATTAACACATTTAAAGTCTAAACTTCAGTTGCTTTTACTGAGCTAAGTATATATTCTGTAAAAAAGACAGGTCAACTGTTTTATGTTTTACTTCTACTAAGAAACATGCAAGAAATATTCCATCAACAAAAAGTTCCATAGTTTCAGCACCTGTTTTCAGTTTGGCAACCAAACTGTGAAATAACAAATAGCAGCATTCTGAACATTACTGATAAGCAATCTTAACATGAAAACATGAATCATTACAGGAAAGTAGTACTAAGTAATGCAGAACAACTGATTTAGGTCATGCAAAGAAGCAGAAAATACCTGTACAGAGCCACCGTGTCTGTCAGATGCCAGGTGAGCCCTCAAATGATGTTGATTGGTTTGCTGTGAGTCCCAAGCTGCCCTATGGTCTGTTAACTATCATTTTTGAATGTATTAGGATTTATGCAAAAGAAAAAAAAAAATTTAAAACAAACAATTTGTACATTAACTGGCATATTTTTTAAAAGTACACACTCAATCCCTATATAGGTTGCACTTCAACATTATCAACAAACTTACACATTCCTTCATAAAAATTTTCATACAAAGCTAAAGTAGCTAAACCTCAAAATTCTTAGTAAGAAAAAGCACACTAAAACAATGCTCCTATTTTGCTTAGGTAAACTGACACAGCTCTGAATTCCTAACATTGTTACCACCTAAGTCATTAGCCTGGTTTAAAAAAAAGTGAAAATGTTATACATACATGTCAGAAAGGAAAGAGAGAAAATAGTGTATGGAGGAGAGACAGCAAATAAAGAAATGTGAGTAGAGAGAAAATTCATTACTGATTCACTACACTACATCATAGCTTCAAACAAGCAAGCTTTTAGTTTATCTCTACATATGTAGACTTGACCACAGATCTACTTAAAGTGAAAACAAAAAAAAACTAGATGCAATTTTACTTTCAAGTTCTAATAAAAAATAGCAAAAATCATGAGACAAAAGACATAGTAATGCTGATAATCTTACATAAGCAGTTTACCTGATTTTTGGATTGTTGCATTTTGTCTCTGTGCTGATATGCTTCTCTGTTTGAAGACATTGCAGGGTCTGAATGCATTGAACCCACTGGAGTAGGCTACAAATATAAATAATATGTAGCAACTGGTAAAAAAAGCAAATTTCTAAGTCTCATCAAAAGTTACTGGTTTGTAATAGAAAACACTATTTAAATCTGACAGTTTCAAATAACACAAAATTATCAGATTAAAGTAGAAGCTTTACTAGATATTTACCAATACCAACAGGAAAAAAAGCAAACCATGACTTACAGAACGTACTGAAGTAGTAATTCTAAGTATTTTCATACATTAATTTTCTGAAAGACTTTAGGCTGATACTTTCTGCAGTTAGCAGTTATGACATTCTGATGAAACCTGATCAAAAGCTTAAAGCAATTTTTAATTGTAAACACTGAAAAATACATTTTGCAATAAAACAAATTCTACCATTCTTTCAGAACCAGACAGAAGAGTGAAGTGCATAGTCTGAACCTGGCCAAATATATGCATATTAGCCCTCACTTCCCTACATAATAAAAGAAGTGAAAAAATTTGAGAAGCTGAAGAAAATCCTGTCCTCTACAATTTCTTAAATTATAGAAACAGAGTGTTTTCTGAAACCTTAGAGGCACCACAATGAAATATTCAATGAAGTATGCAATATTCTATCATAGTGAACTGATAAATATCTAAATACCTCATATGCAGATGTACAGCTCTGCATTTTAAAAATACTGGGAACAAAAAAAAAAATCATGCAGTAATGACAATTACTTGCAAAATTTTAAGTTCCTTCAAAAAAACAATCCGAATTTCTACCACCTCATTTTGGATTGAACAGAGATGGTCTTTCATTCTCTTTCCAAATGTGCTCTTATTATCAATATGAACCACTCAAGCCAAGAGATGATGTTTGAACATACATTTGCAGATTGGCTTGTAATAGCAGCTGTTCACAGCTCTATTTGCAGCCTTGACAAGCACATGTCTTAAGAAACTCAAAACAGATCGCAGTGAAAGCCATTATATTACTGACAGCTGAACTGCACTCACCAACTGTTTGCCAATCCAGTCGTATTCATAATCAAACACATAGCCTTTCCGATCAAGTAAGTCTGTGAAGAGCTTTCTTAAGTAGTCGTAGTCTGGCTTTTCAAAAAAATCTAACCTTCTTACATAACGTAGGTAAGTAGCCATTTCCTCTAGATAAATAAGAAATATATACTTAAGCCATTATCTGTTTCAATGGAACTCAAAAAAACCCCTACTACCTTATTTCATTTTAAAGCAACTTGTACCTCTCATCATAAAACCTGAACAGTTGTTCACCATGAATTACCAGAAAGAAAAGTTACTTATTAATGCTCTTTGAAATGCTACAATATTCTAAGATATACTACCATATTCCAAACATATCCTAACAAGTAACACCCCATTCATTTTTAGTTCATGTTACCTATTGAGATCTTCTGTTCAATGTTCTAATTCTAATGCACAGTGTGCTTTAGAGAGAAATGCCTCTACTTTCTTCTTTCTTTCCAACCAATTTTACAGAGACAAGACTAAGAAAAGGTAAAGAAAGGGGTATACAACATAAAGCATCAGTTCTGTGTCCCCAAGGCCTATTGTGGACAGGATTTCCCTTCATTAGTAATGAGCTACTCTCAGCAAATCCACTTTGCCTGTCAATGATATTTTGATTATTTTTCAATAATATTTTGATTATCTATCTTGTTTATATTTTGGAAAAATCATGTCCATGTCATACATGTTTCCTCTTCCAAGCACTTAATTACAACTTTTTAAAAAAATCCTATTTCCTTCTGTCCAATTTCCCAACACCTCATTGATTCTCCTTGTATTTTAGAGACCTAGAAGTGACACCTGAAACTTACAAGTTATTTTAAACACAGCTTGTGTTTAATACAGGGGTGATACCAAATTTCATCTGAAAAGGCTTGCAAAATTTTCAGGGTGAAGATACATGTGCAGACTAGTTAATCACTGTAAGCACACATACAGTATTTTTTTAATGCTTCCTTTAGAAGAATCTGTATTTGAAGAACAACAGCATTAGCTTACTGCTGCTTCAAAGGATAATTCTTCTGTCTGGGCCCAGTATTGTTTAACTCAGCCATCAATGATTCAGACAAAGGGGCAGAGGCCTCCTCAGCACTTTCACTGACACACGAAGCTGGGAGGAGTGGCCGATAGCCCAGAGGGCTGTGCAGCCCTTCAGAAGGACCTCAGCAGTCTGGAGAGATGGGCACTGAGGAACCTCCTGAAATTCAGCAGAGGCAAGTGCAGGGTCCTGCACCTGGGGAAGAGTAATTCTGTGCAGCAGCACAGGTTGGAGGCCAAACCTGCTGGGAAGCAGATCTGCAGAGAAGAACCTGGGAGTCTTGGTGGACAACAAGCTCTTCAGAGGCAGCAGTGTGCCCTGGGGGCCAAGAAGACCAATGGAATCCTGGGGTGAATTATGAAGAGCAGGTCAAGGGAGGTGATCCCATCCCTCTACTCAGTGGCTATGTATGTCCAGTTCTGAGTTCCTCAGAACAAAAGAGACATGGAGCTCCTGGACTGGGTTCAGCAAAGGGCAACTAAGTTGATCAACGGACTGGAGCATCTTTCATATGAAGAAAGGCTGAGGGAGCTGGGCCTGCTAAGCCTTGAGAAGAGGCAACTGAGAGGGGACCTGGTTAATACATATGAATATGGGGTGGTTGTCAATAGGATGAATCCAGGCTCTGCTCAGTAGTGCCCAGCAATAGCAGGAGAGGCAATGGGCAGACACTGATGCACAGGAAGTGCCACCCAAACAAGAGGAAGAGCTCCTTTACTGGGCAGGTGACTGAGTACTGGAACAGGTTACCCAGAGAGGTTCTGGAATCTCCTTCACTGTAGATATCCAAGAACAGTCTGGACACAATCCTATGCCAGGTGCTCTGGGATGGCCCTGCTTGAGCAGGGAGATTGGACCACATAACCTGCTGTGGTCCCTTCCAACCTGACCCATTCTAAGATACTGTGATCTATTACATGTACTGTAATTTTAAACCCCAGCAATTACCTATGCCAGTTTCATTTTATAAATCAAGACACAATATTTTTATTAACAGCAGACATTACCTGGGAAGTTTTCACACAATACTTCTATAGGAGTTGCTCGTTTAGTGTCTCCAATTTTCTGGTAACGTTCCTTTAATGTATCTGCCTATGACAGAAGAACAAACAAGCCTCTGAAGTTATACAGCTTGCAGACACACATTCAAAAAAAACCCCAAACACATCAATAAAAGCTGATGATCTGAAAACAGGACAGAGGCAGATATCAGAACCCAATACCTTTAAACCTTGCCATGGAAGACTTCCTCTGAGAAAATACATAAACATATGGCCCAATGCTTCCAAATCATCTCTTCTACTTTGCTCTGAAACAAAATGCAAATATTATTAGAAACTTCCATCTGCGTAATTTTACATTACATTTAGAAGACTAGCTTCCAAATTAGATAAAAATAATTATTAGGTATAAAGTACTTGAAATCAAACTGAGCATGTGGGGGCATTCTTGTGTACTGCCTTAAAAACACAGCTAAACCCAGGAAAAAAGCAGATGCAGACTGCAGGTATATTCATCTCAACAGCACTTTAAGCAAATTACCTTGCTGAAAGAAATCATTCTCAAAAATGCAGAAGCTACTGGAAAAACTTTAGGATTTAGTAAACTTTAGGATTTAATAAAATATTAGGACCAAATGTTCATCGTTCTTGCAGTAAGAACTTAATTAAAATTGATCCAGTGTAGACTTATTTGTGGATGGTTTACATTACAAAGGAGTCTGGCCCGTGCAAAACTGATTCTTAATCTAGAACCTATAACAACTCTGACAAGAGAGCACATGTACTAAAGATAAGAATTAGGTTCTCCTAGTTTTATTTGAAGATAAGTAACTGTTTAAAGAAATTGGCTTCATTTGGCCTTTCTATTCATATTAAGAGCAGGCTTGCTTCATTCTCAGAAGAGTTTCAAGTATTCATTGTACAGTAACTAACTTCTGCCTCGGCAATAATTAAGCACTATCATGAAAAGACCAATACAATCAAGGATATGCGTAGTTCCCCAGAGAGCATTACAGATATCTAGATTACAGTAAATTATGGCTCCATGTGATTATAGCCAAAAAACACACTGTTCTTCTGAATTGATGGAAATCCCGAAATAATTACCAATTTACATATCCAGCAAACACAGAAAATTGCAGAACTTTTACAGATGCAGATCTGTGTCTTCATTAACCTCCCAGTCAGAATCTACACTCTCTGTAATCTCACTTTCCCCTCCTGAAAATGAAGTGAACTGGAGAAGAAGCAGAGTAACTTTATCCCTGAAAGAAATTATCTTATTGCAAGGCAGGGCACCAGCAACATGCTAGTAAGGGCTGCAGAGTATTTGTATTTCCTTCAAAGAGCTCTCTGAATAAAGCCACATTATTCTTCACATAGACAAAATACCTTCTATTCCATATACAAACTCCCTGCTTAGCACAAAACTACCAGAAATCCTTGATCAAATGTCTCTTCTTAAACAAAAGATTATTGACTACAGGATGTTCTGTAACTTTGTATTTCCTATATACACCTTAAAAGAGTGGGCTTTGGTGATTTTGAGCAAATTTTGATTACACATTTAAAGTCTTTCTAGTACCTATGCATTTGTTATGATAGTTTTAAATAGTATGTATCCTAAAATACACTTTTTATTCCAGGACAACATCCTTCCTTACTCATACTCACTAACACAAAGTTACAGGTCAACAGAGACATAGTCAAAATAACTTGTAAGATAATGTGAACCTGACAGCCTCCCTCTTCACTGAAAACATTTTTTCACAAGGGTCAGCTGTCAGACCATTCAAGCAGCTCAGGAAATTATCTACAGACTAAAAATACCACCCTAAAAAATTGTCTTATTACCACTATTTTCAGAGTTAAGCCTATAACTGTATCCTATATACGACTGTCTCTGTAAACACAGATCTTGAGGACCTTCAGTGATTTATACGACTCACTGCATGAATTAAAAAATTTACTACATACCACAATCAACATAAAAAAATTGTTGGAATGGAACGATTCAGCCTCTTTAGGAAGAAGAGGCAAGGGAGACCAGGAGGCAATGTTACCCTCCATGGGAAAACCCAGCTGAGTGTAGGGAGTTTTGTCTGGGGAATGGATGAGGAGCTGACTGAGAGCTACTGGGGAACAATTAATGGGAGGGCAGGTTTAGGGCCCCCAGCCAGGAAGACTGAGCAGCTGAGTCCTCATGACAGTGCATCCCTCCCTCACCCTTTCTAGGCCACACTGTTATCTGAAAAAAAGCTCATTAGGTCTCAGCTTGACAAACAGCACCTGGGCTCAGCTTTTTTTGAGTTAATCAGAAACCCTTTGCTCCTAGGAGTACCTGCTGCCTAACAAGCTCATGTTTTCTTTATGAAAAGCCTTGAAAACTATTTTTCTTGCTTGTGTAACATAACAACCCTGTTCTCACACTTTCAACTGTGTGCCAACCCCCCCTGTGGCCAGGAAGAAACATTATGACTAAAGCCCACTCTCTTGTGACCCTATAAAACAGTGGTCTAAAATGACCAAAGAAGAACTTTTGAGTTCTTCTGGAGTACAGCAAGCTGAGACCAGCAACCTCTCTCTGAGCTGGGCCTCTCAGAGCCCACAAACTCCCAAGCCTGCTGTGTTCAGATGACTGCTGAACAAAAATGGCCAATACCCCTGCTCCTCAAGGCTCAACTCTTTGCACAATGGAGAGATGCAAAAGCACCCAGAGTGAGTATTTCACTGCCTTTGAGGGGAATCTTTTGACAGGTACTTTGCACTGACTCTGCCTATGTGCATTAACATACACATATGTTACAGCAAATTTTGGGAGAAATGCTGCTCTCTTAAATGTTCAAGTATTTTGGATATCAAAGTTAGGCTTGTAAGTAGGATTAGGTTATAAGATAGGAATTAACACTTAACAGCATTTGACCTATGTTGAATTGTTAAGTTTAACATTTAAGTAAAGGTGTAAGTTAAGGTTAAATACTTTTGAGTGGTGTTAAGCTTTTAAGCTGTATTCTTTTTTATGCTTGCCCTCACTGTCCTTTTGTCACTTGTCAAATGCACCTAAACACACACACAGCCGTAGACAGCTCTCAATTCATTTCTGTTTTGATTTACTGGATTTTAGTAGGGGTTTGGGTTTTCTCTTTTTCCTTGGTGTAACTGACTAGTAAGTATTGGAGTGAATCTTGCAAAGAACTTCTAGAGTGACAAGACAGCAAGGCATCAGCAATCCAGTAAGTTATCCTTGACGATAGCTTCCTTCTTCAAGTGACAGAGAAGGTAAAAAGGAGCTGCGCCATGCTGGAGCTTGTTCTCACCAACAAGGAGAGGCTGGTGGGGAAGAAGAAGCTCAAGGTCAGCCTTGGTTGCAAAGATCATTAAATGCTGGAGACTGAGATCCCAAATGTAGTAAGAAGGGAGCAAAGCAAAGTACCCTGAATTTCAGCAGATGCAGCTTGGCCTCTTCAGGGATCTGCTTGGCTGAGTGCCATGACATAAAGCCCTGCAGAGAAGCAAAGTCCCAAGAAAGTTGTTTAACATTCAAACATGAACTCTTCCAAGCCCAGGAGCAGTGCCTTCCAACAAAGTCAAGCAAAAACCATCAAGAGGCCTGCATGGATGAGCAGTGAGCTCCTGGATGAATCCTAAGGAAAAAAAGGAAGCATATAGAGAGGGGAAGAAAGAACAGGTAGTCTAGGAGGTATACAGAGAAATTGTCCAAGCAGCCAGAGATCAGCTTAAGAAAGCTAAAGCCCTGATAGGATTAAATGTGGCCATGGATGTCAAGGGCAACAAGAAGAGATTCTATAAGTAAGATGGTGACAAAAGGAAAACTAGGAAAAATGCATGACTTCTCCAGAAGGAAACAGGAGACCTGGGATATGGAGAAAGATGAGGCAAAAAAATTACTGTGTTGTTCCACAGGAGAGTTTATATTGGATACAGGGGAACAACATTAAATTACTTTTTTGCCTCCATCTTCCCTGGTATGTATTTCAGTCACATTACTCATGTCACAGGAAGAAAAGAGCAGGGACTGGCAGAATGAAGAACACTGTAGATCAAGTTGGAGCCCATCTAAGGAACCTGAAGATGCACAAGTCCATGGGACCTGCTGAAACGCATCTACGAATCTTTAGGGAGTCTCAGGCAAAGACACTACCCATTACATCCACCACATCTGAGAAGTCATTACAGCCCAGTAAAGGTTCTGCAGACTAAAAGACAAGAAAGATAATACCTATTATTACAAATGGAAGAAAAGGAAAGCATGAGGAACTATAGGCCTGTCAGACTCACCTCAGGGCCCAGCAAGATCACACTGTAGATCCTTGTGGTAACTATACTGAGGGACATGTAAAATTAGGAGGTGGCTGATGATAGTCAACATGGCTTCAGTAGGGGCAAATCATGCCTGACAAATTTGGTGACCTTCAATGCAACTACATGCTGGTGCATGGAAGAGCAACCAACATCATCTACCTGGATATATGCTAAGCATTTGACACTGTAACACAGGAAATCCTTGTCTCTGAACTGGAGAGACATTGATCTGACAGACAAAACAAGTGGATAAGGAATTGGCTGAGTGGTCACACTGTAAATCATGGTCAAGAACTCCCTTTCCAAGTGGACATTAGTTTCTTAGGGGTAGTACTGGGACCACTGTGGGGTAACACCTTCACTGGTGTCACGGACAGTGGGATCAAGAGCACCCTCAGCAAGTCTGCCAATGACATATGGCCACGTGGTGCTGTCAACAGCACCTTCCCCTTGAGGGAAGGGATGCCACAGAGGGACCTGTACAGGCCTGGGAGGTGGGCCTGTGAGAACACAACAACAAGAAGTGGACTTAAGTCAGGGCAATCCAAGCACAAATACAGTCTGGGCAGAGAATGGAGAGCAGCCCTGAGAAGGATTTCCACGTGTGGGTAGATGAGAGGTGGGACATGACCCCACAATGTGCACTCACAGCCCAGAAAGCCAAACATGACCTAGGCTGCATCCAGAAAATTGTGGCCAGTAGAGCGAGGGAGGGGATTCTGCCCCTCTGCTCTGCTCTGGTGACACCCCACCTGCAGTGCAGCATCCAGCTCTGGGGTCCCCAAGATCCAAAGGACATGGACCTGATCAAGTAAGTCTATGAAGATTTTTAGGCAGTGTCCCTCCTGTGAAGGCAGTCAGAGTTGCTGCTGTTCAGCCTGGAGAAAAAAGGCTTCAGGGAGACATTACAGCATCTTCCAGTAACAAAAGGGTGCCCTGCAAGAAAGCTACGCAGGGACTTTTTACAAGGACATGTAGTGACAGGACAAGGACTATTGGTGTAATACTGAAAGACAGTATGTTTAGATTAAATATTCAGGAGAAACTCCTCAGTGTGAGAGTGGCAAGACACTTAAACACCTTGCCCAGAGAGGCTGTGGATGTCTCATCTCTGGAACTGTCCAAGGTAAATTTGCATGAGGCTTTGAGAAACCTGGTGTTCCAGCCTATGGCAACAGGGCCAGAACTGATGATCTTTATGTTCTTTTCCAACCCAAACCATTCTATGATTAAACAAGTTACCATTAGACAAAAATAAACACATCTTGTGTAAATATCAGACATGTAATCAAAATTCAGTTTGCTTTTCAAGTAATTACCATTTTTACATTTTGGTTTCTTAAGAGGTTTAGGGGCAATCTTCTTATTTAAGGAGGAGTAAAAAAATTATTTGATTTTAAAAGTGCTTGTGCTACTGTTGAAAATATAATAATCAGAAGTCTATTCTGATTAGTGGAGATGAGTGCCTAGTGTCAAAAACGTATCAGTCACATTAAGCTGACATCACCATTTATGCCTGAAAAATATAGTGGATGCTTCTTTTATCTGAAGAACCTGATTTCCAAAAGTTAGATTTAGAAAGCTAAAACCCTACACTTGAGGTGCTGGAGTATGCCCACTAAAGAGTAACAAAGCTGGTGAAGGGTTTGTAGCACAGATCCTATGAGGAGGAGCTGATGGAGCTGAGGGTGTTCAGAAAAGGAGATTCAGGGGAGAGCTTATCACTCTCTACAACTCCCTGAAAAGAAGATTGAAGCCATATGAGGGTTGTTCTCTTCTCCCAAGGAACAAAGAATAGGACAAGAGGAAAAAGCCTCATGTTTGCCATAGGAAAGTTTAGACTGGATATTGGGAACATTTGCTTCACCAAAAGGGTTCTCAAACATTGGAAAAGGCTGCCCAGGGAAGTGACTGAGTCACCATTTCCAGAGGTATCTTAAAAGCCTTGTAGATGTGGCACTTCAGGACATGGTTTAGTGGTGGATTTGGCAGTGCTGGGTTAACAGTAGGACTCAATGACTTTAAAGATATTTTCTAACCTAAGTGATTCCGTGACTCTGCTTTATTGATAAAGCACTTTATTTCTGTCTGAGAAGTGTGAATGGTTTCTCATTTGCTATATTAACAGTTATGGTTATAGTAAAACTGTAAGTATTGTGCAACATTTTTATGATCAATTCAAAGAATAACCTAATTAGTGATTACCATACAGTGATAAGCAACCAGCTTACACAAATTCAAAGGGGTTTAACTGACTGATTTCACTAGAAAATCTCTCTATAGCTGTAATAAACAAAGATCTGAGTGCTCATACCTTTCTCAAGGTGAATTTATTCATTCAATAATAACAAATTTTATATTTATATAAATCCTGTAATTTCTTTAGCTTGCTGGCATAACCTTAAATGACTCTGACAATGCTTTACTAACAGTGCAAGCACTAAAAAAAAAAAAAAAATTAATCGAGAAATCAGCATTATCTCTAAGCTGCTTTATTACTTTATGGTGCATTTCAAAGAGATCAAAAAAGCATGGAAGCATTGAAAATCAATGCCATTGCGACCTATTGACTTTTGAGTAATTAATAAATATTTCTATTTCCTGGACACTTCACCCTGCCATGGTATACTTATAATGTGAAGGTATTGTGCTACAAAAAGATACACCTCATCTTTCTTTAAGGAAAGCTAACAAAGAGGACAATTCCAAGACCATGATCAAGATGATTAGAGATTCAAAAAAGATTATTGCCATAAACAGTATTTCCATAAGGCTGAACTATATTTTGCACAATACACAAAATCTGCAGTTCTTAATGACAATAGACTGACAAAAACTGTAACTTTAAAGCAAGATGGTTTATGACAAACCACACTGTTTCTGTACCTAAAAAGCATACATACCTTTTCCTAAATGTGTATTTATACTCATGTATCTAGCTGTTCCTGTAAGGCTCTTGTGTTCTCGATATGGTATGTGCTTCTTTGTTTCTGGATCTACGTACTCCTTTGCTAAACCAAAGTCTATAATGTGAATAATTTGCTGGGTTTTGTTTCCAGGTCGTCCTATTAAGAAGTTCTCAGGCTTTACATCTCTGTATATCAAGTTCTTTGAATGGACATATTCCATACGAGAAATCTTCGACAGAAGAAAAAAAATAGACAAGGAAGTTTAGTTTAAGCTTCAGGTTGCCACATTAAAATGTGTTAAAAGCTAAATATCTTATATTGGTTTATACATAGAAGAAACCACCCCTCCTAATATCCTAAGACCAAAGCAATATTGTTCTTAATGAACTATCTCCCAGTTAAAGCCAATGAAAATCGCACACTTTTCCAAAGCAGATACATCTACTGGAAACTCTCACACTGGACATTAGTCATGAATTATGCACACAACACAAGTTTTTGTCTCTCAGGACAGCTGGCACAAGAATGTTTTGCATACATTAAAAGTAACACCAGAAATTACATCACCAAGCAGTAAGCAGCAAAGTTTGACGTAGATCTATTACGTATTACAGACATAACTGAGAGAAGCACTCAAAGTTCATCACTACGCATATAAAGTTCATTCTAGCTGGACTGCTTTCTATCAAAATTTCCACATTCAGAAAGAACAGGACATTTTCAAATAAACCTGATCTTTGGACTTGTGAAGACTTGAGCATTTAAAAGAAAGAACTTGGTCATTTTGGTTATAAGTAAGTTCAATGTGTCTGTTTATCTGTAGTTGGAGTCTGTTATACAACCACAATCATGTTTTAAATAGCTATTTTTAACCATTACAGGTAAAAATATCACTATTTAGGGAGGAAGAAATCTAGTAAATATGCACAGCCTTAATTGTTCTTCTTTCCACTTCTACCCACCCTCAAGTCAGAACCACATAAAAAAATCTTCAAAGAAGAGAATAATTCTTCATTGAGTAGCTACTATAATTTCTGGAAGGATTTTGGGAATTTTTCATTTGTTTGTTCACTTTCTTATAAGAATGCCCAGGAAAAAAATACTTATGCTATTTAGGAGTCTCGTAATACAACTGCTTGTGTGGCTAAAATTACTTTTATTTCTTTGAGGTCTTCTTTTTTGAAAGAGTATGTCAAAATTCATAATTTTAGATTGTAATGAGAACTCAGAAGACAGAAGTAATTACACTCATGAACTGACTTGAAAAACTGGGACAAAGTAAATGGAAGTAATGTAAGAGTATTCCTGCTTAAACAGTATGACAAGCATTTTAAATACCACCAACATCAATTTAAAGCAGAAGTGCAAATCTCCTAAGTGAAGTAAGCATTTAATCCATTGAAGACTGATTTAGTTATTCTAGTGAACACTCAAATTAACATCTATTCTACTTACCAACTGTATGGCTATCATAAGAACGGTTTTAAGAGAAAATGTCCTACCACACAAGTCAAATAAATCTTCCAGACTAGGTCCAAGTAGTTCTAGCACCATAGCATTATATTTGCCACATGGGCCAAAATAATAAACCTGAGGTATTCCATCTGTAAAATGAAAACACAAAGTAATGATAAGGGGTTAAATGAGATTAAGGTACATAGCAGTACAATTCCTACCCAATTTCAAGCTGATTGTAAATTAAAAACACATTTTTCACATAGAAACAAAAATTAAACCTCATAAAAACTACAGGTAAAAGACACAACAGGAATACTGAAGATAGTCACAAAAATTTTAATGAAAATGGTACTATTATATATTTGACTTGTGAAAGATATCAAGATTTTTATAAAAATTAAAATTAGAACCTATTAAGTTTTGTAACCATAAATTGAAACAGGAATTTTGAAATACTATGAAGGCTTAAGTAAGCTCTTGTACAAAAAAATATACTTAAATTAGACGTTTTAAATTAAGGCTATTCCTACCTTTAGCAATAAAACCACCTTATTACCTAGAGAAATCATTTTAAAAAAATCAAAAAGAGATTAATGAACCCAAGAGTGTAATGATACATTAGGTCTGGACTTTATAGTTTTAAATGAACACCTGCCTTAGAAAGACAGGCAATCCATAAGTTTGAAAATATCAATAGTTAAAGCCTTATGATCCAATTTTACTTCCACCTTTTTGCAGAATATGCATTGTGAATCTACTCAATTTAAATAACTTGATATAATTGCTTCTACTCATCTTCTACTTTTTCACATGCACAGGACATCTTCCTCATTCAGCAGAATAAATTTTGTTTACTTAGGGAAGCTAGTTATTCCACATCTTTGTTTTGTTGTTCTTTAGTACACATCTTCTGTTTCCTTTATTCCAAATACTTAATACTCTGAAAATATCTTCTTTTCATGTGAGCTTTTTCTACAGTGTCCAAGGTTTCAATAATGCACTACACAGAAGTACCAAACCTGCTTTCAGAACATCTTAATGAAACACTGGATTTCACCTTTATTCTCTGTAGGTCAAATGTAACCCTAAAGTGTTTTCTGAAGTACACAAAGCCTTCAATTTTTTTATACCTTACTATAGAGACACTTAAACTGAGGGCAAGATTTGTAATTGTATTCGCTACAGCTTTGGGTAAAAAAATACATTAAAAATACTGATTTAGCAAAATTAACATCAAATCAAAGCACCGTTTTTAAGAGGTTTTTAACTAATCTCTTTTCCTACATGCCAGAATATTTAAAGAAAATCCCCTAAAAATTCAACTTAACTGTTCAGTTTTCAGAAGACTTGAGCTACAATTTGGTTTTCAGTGTGTATCATCACGCCCACCTCTATACTAATATACTTAAAATGCATAATGTAACCACTTCAGAAAGACATCACAGGAGTAGCTTACTGCTACTAATGAAGAAGCACTGATCATATTACATCCTGTATCAGAATAAGGTATGAGATAAGTGTTCTTCAATTTAAAAATATCATCCTGAATTGTCAGAAAGATACTCCAAACACTTGATCCTCTGATTAGATGAGAATTCCAAAATGTCCCAAAACTATATTTAATATGTAATAACTTGTGCATACAGAGCATCCTGTCTAAAATTACCCATGTTGATAAAATACTTTGATATTAACAGTTCAAAGTACTGGAAGCTAAGGGCTTTGGTTCTTAATCAAAGCACTCTTAGTACTTTTGCTTAAAAGCAATAAGCAGATATCATTCTGCTACTTACATTCTCCATGTCTCTAAACCTCCAAAAGTCAGAAAGTAACATTCTACTAATAAAAACATATATGAGGCTTTTCTCCTTCTGCAGAAAGATAATGTAAGCTCTCTTAGAAAAACCTTTAAGAGATACTGGTTAAGTTAAAAACAAAGAAACTATGATTTCTAGAAATTTAAGAAACCCTTATTATGTTGACAAGATATTCCACTACTAATTACCAATTATTTTGTATTGGTAATACAAAATAGTATTTTATTTCCATTTTTAATTACTCTAGTTCAAACCATTGAAGAACAAATGAAGGAAATACACTGAGCTTTTGAGATGCATCCCAGTTGTCTTGCTGTGAATTTAAAGAAGCCACTGGTCTACAGTTTCTTGATTAACAATTAATTTGATTAACATTCAATCCTTTCTAGTACCTTGACAGATCTTCTCCCCATTCTTAAAAATCCTTTTTAAAAAGTATTACCCCTCCCCAGTTATAAGTAGAATTCAATGCTTGTCACACAAATGTCACTAAAAGTTACATATAACATCGTCTTCTTCCCTCAAAAAGGAAACTTACTTGAGGCCAAAAAAGTAGATTCACATACTGCCCCTAAGTTACTTTAACATTTAAACATCTTTCCTTTCTAGGTTTAAAACTCTGAAAATAGAATCCTTTTTTTAAGGTACGAGTCATACTTCCCTATCCCTAGATATTTATACTTGTTGACAAGTAAAACACTTTAATTGGAATGGGCTCAATTGACTTAAGCACTCTACAATACTTAGGTGACTTCCCTGGCATAAAATTGTAAACCCATGTTAAACTAGTATGATTTTAATACTATTTTAGTCTTGACAAAAATCAAAGAAGTCTTGACTTGGAAATTAACTATTTGAACATCACTTAGATTCCAGTTTTTTCTATGAAAGTTAATTTTCATTAGCCACCTATTCTGCTGTACACCTCTGGTGTCCAAAATCAAGTCCAAACACTCAAAAACACTTGACTATCCACTGAGAAGGGAGGGTGGGGAGGGCGAGGGGGCAAGGAGAACCCTCTAAAACAGTTATGCGAATTTATGGATTATACTCTTTAATTTTCACTCAAATCCTTTAGTCCACCATGTTTATGTACACGATGTCCAGAAAGTTTTTAAAGCTGACAGATCTGACTTCCTCTACAATGATGAAAGGATAAAAAAATATTAGAATATAGAAAACATGACTAGTAGATGAAACTTTATCTGCCAAATCTCTTTAAAACAAAGAAAATAATAAGCTATTTTCTGCTTTGGGACCATTATCCATCTTGGTTGTCTTATTCAAGAGCTTCATCACTAAACCTGATTTAAGCTTGAGACGGCATGTACAGTTATCTACAGCAATATATATGACTAGCACAAACATATTTGTATCTTAAGGAAAAAATCCCATTTATTTGCTTTGACACAGATATTACATCATAGCTTCAATTATTTTATGTGTGTGTCTTCATTCAGGAAAAAAAATTAACTTGATTAACAGGCAGCAGAGACAGCCAAAGGAATATGTAACCCACAGGTCAATGGCAATACCACTTGCATTTAACTTCATCTATCACTGACTTGATTCTGAGCTTTATCTTGGCAAAATGTCTCTATACAATACAATCTAAATTTTTAAAGCTATTAAAAAATAGCGATTAAAGCTATTAACAGTAACTTTCCAGTGTTTTTCAGTTTCTTGAAATACCAACTTCCTTTTAGAGCTTTCTCTTAACCAGTCAAGAAACAGACTGATGGTATCTACATTATATATCCTATTGCTGAGAATCTGTTCAATCAGACACAGATATGCCAATAAAATTCACATAACTGCTCTTGCAGCTCATGGCGTTCATGTATTCAGCTTCTTATACTACACTGCCTTTTATTTGCAGTCTTAGTTTTCCTATGTGGCAATTCATTGGACACAAGCCAAATACTTTTAACTAGTTGGAAGATTTGCAGTAACAGTTGTCTTTCACAGCACAGTCATACCGGTACTCTTGCCAAGGATACAGATTAACAAACTCCCACAAACACAAATATTCCCTAGTCAGTCTATGGAATCTGGTTTGAATCCTCTCAAAGGATGCAATTATAAAATTCAGGATAGTGTGTTCTGACTTGAGCCAAAGCAGCACACACAGAATGCCACAGTCTCTGGAAACATAGCACCTCAATGCTACCAAAATCATGATCAGCCACAAACTATAAAACTCTAAACACAGAATGAGAGACTATATCACCACAACACTTAGACTACATCTCTTACTTACAAATATAAGAATATGTTTGCAAAAAGAAGAAACAGTAATAAAATAATTAGACCTATTTCAAAGGAAAAATATTCTTTAGTCATTTACATTACTAAAACAGAATTAAAGATGCATTTTACTGTAATCATTATTCAATCAAATATCCATTTATCTAACATTCACTTTGTTCAGTGAACTGTCTTATCAAGCTTCCTTTCACAATTACAGCTATTGTATGCCACTCAAAGCCCACAATCTCTGAAATCTGTGTGATGTCACAATACAAAACCAATATACATTTCTGCATACAGTCAGGCTTCTTATGGCCAGTAACTACTGTTTCTCAGAAACATTATCATGTAACTCTATTATGCAGCTGCCATTCTTATCAAATCTCTTGCACTTATTCCAGGGGAAAAAATTACTTTAAATTCAGAAAATCCTGTACATGTTCTTAAGCTAAATCCTAGAAAAGGACAGGCATAGAACAAGAAAAATTGCAAGCAACATATTCATAATTTTGCTGGACTACACATAAAAAATAAATTAGGCATTACCATTTCTGTTTATTCACATAAACATAAATATTAGCATATTCAGCTTAATAACTGAGCAGCTCAACTTTCCTATAAAAGGAAGCATATCAGCAGCAAAAACTCAAAACTGAGTCAGAGTTTTCTTCAAATAACTCATGATACAAGTGCAGCAGTCATCAGTACACAGATTAACAGTGTCTATGAACAGATTCCTCTTCAGTCAAGAGATTCAATATTTGATTCAGTTTAAGTGCTCTAATACTATATTCTTAAATTAAGCTTAGAGCTTTATTTTCTAAGATCACCTGCATGTTTAGTTTCTTTAACTTTAACATGATTACCAACCACTTCAACTAACTGCTTATTGTTGATTACCCAGCATAAGAATTCCAGTCAAATTACAACAGAAGTAATAAAGCATGGCAGCATGACTAAAAAATAAAGAAACAGCCATCAGTTTAAGACCAAATTCTCAGCCACCTACCTAGAAGTATAGTTAAAAGCAATATTCATGTGAAGTTACTAATAAAACTCACTTTGCATTAATACTGAATGTGGGCTAGTAAGATGCATAGAAAGGATATGAAGTGCAACAATTCAAACATATCTGTAAGAACTGATGAAATGTTATTTAGACATGTAAACTAGGACTACCCTGAACTGACCTATTTGCTAACTCTGTAGTCTACAGCTAGACATTTTTTCTTCAATATACATTGTCATTGATCATTAGAAACATAACACCCTTGTTTTAGAAATTAAATAATACTCTAAAATCTGAAGTTCCAGTAAATCATTACTGCTTTAACTAAGTAGTAGGAACATCCAATTAATATAGCTGCATATGTCGCGTTCATGTTTTCCCATAAAGTCTTTTCAAACTCGCTTCAACCTTCAAAACTTTCATAATTTTTATCCTATAATAACACCAAGACATCAATCCCAAAATATTTTGAAAAGCACAGAATGAGATAAGTTATTTTAAATTGTTTCTAGAAGATCCATGAACAAAAATAATCACCTGACACAATAATCTAGCTGTAGTGCTTTGTTTCTAGCACTACATTCAAGGAGACTTGCTATTGAGACACTACCTCATGGTATGATAGAATATCAATCTAGTAAAATACACTACAGTCTACCAACTGAGAAAGAAATTATTATACTGAAATTTTTGTCCTGGGAAGAGTTAGAGCAGAATACAGATGCTGATACACCACGATGAAATCATGCTGGGCTGCCTTTTCTCCCAGAGGCTGAAGTGGAAGGCAAGGTGGCTACAGCCAAGGGGATGAAGTAGACATGATATCACTAGCAATCTGAGATACTGCCTTCGCAGTGACAGTGAAAGTCGCCTGCAACCATCTTACATGCAAAAGATAGCTTGTCATTCATGGGAAAAATCTGCTTCAGAGATTCCATACCTTGAATATAGTTGTATGAAAATAATTAATAGCTGTCACTGAACATTCAGATCTCACACACCCGCTAAAGCTGGCCTAAACTGAAAGAAACGAAGAAACACATTTTCTCACCTTAAATATTTTTGTATTTACCTAGAGGAAAAACCACTAAAGACACTGAGAACTGAACCTCTTTCTTGGCCTTCAGCCCATCAAATGCATTTCCAACACAAAAAAGAAAACCATAAACATCAATGTCTAACCTACTAATCCACAATTAAACTGTGCATAAGGCACCTCATAACAAAGAAGTGTTCTTGCCTTAGGGTACTCTCCCCCTCTCAAAATCAGAAATTCCAAGTATTTCAAACTCACTCTGCTACATTCCCAAACCAAAATGTAATTATCAATCCGGCAAATCCAGACATGCTCTAAACACTACAATAAATATTCTACTGAGCTTGACTACAAAATGATGAGCAGACTCCACGTACTGTGCAGGAGTATTTCTGTACCTTCCAAAACCACATCATGCCCACAGTGAAATCTTCCTGAATCACTAATCCAACAGTACCTGTGTAACTACACCTGTGATTCTGCTGCGTCAAAGGCAGGTTCGCACAATCTCAAAACCGAAAACCGTGTTTTTAGATACCAATACAGAACACACCACATGAATGTTGGTACCAAATCACAATGGTTCAGGTACAGAATGCACTTAGCACTCAGGTACAGAATACTTAGCACTCATTTCACAATGGCCATGACCTTCTTATATACAACACCTTTTCCCACTGTAGACAAATATATCCTATACATTGACTAGTCAATAGTAGTGACCCTGTAAAAAAAGTTAATGGTTTCCAGATTTTCAAATGGAAGTGTTAACTAGATTTCAGCTAAAAGAACAGATACACAAAAGTTAAAAAAAAAAAACAAACCTAATTTACAATACAGAGCATCTGCCTTGTCTGAAATATTAATACAGCAGTTTCATCAGTAGATTAATCCACTGCTGAACAAATCTGTGACCTGTTTTGAGATCTGTGACCTCAAAAATTACCTCGAATGAAAAAAAGAAAATCTAATAATAGATACCCCTCACTGCTATAAACAAGAATTGTTCTAAGTCTGTTCTAACAGCAGCATTACAAACAGGAGTTCTACTAATTCACTTTAAGCAGCAGAAGCTGCTTGCCATTCTTTTCCTGAACTTGTCAGGTAAGTTAAGTACAAAAGAGTTCTCACTCACTTGCAAAAGCTCCCAGTCATTGTGACAATGACCCATTTATTAAGAGAGGTTAGAAAAATCAGACAATAAAAGCTCAATCGTTTTTATGCTCTTCAACATGTAACACATAACTTCTTTCACTTACAGACTCCTTTCTGCAAAAGGAAACTGAACCATACTGTAAATACCTGTCAGTTAAATTACAGCATAGTGCACGAAATACACCTACACCTTCTCTTCTAATCCTGCAAAGAAAAGCTGATAGCATAAAAGATTAATTCAAAAATCAATAAAAAATACAAAAGTGTTTTCAATTAATTCCAAAAGCCTTAGTGCAATCTCAGGTAAGAATTCAGCAATCATTTTATTTGGAGTATGATAGTATAGTTTTCTTATATGTCACACTTGCGTATTAAGAAAATACACATTAAACAAAATTTATTAGAAGCAAAGATATTCTAAATTCCACGCATATGTTCCTCATTCAATTGACTAGAAACTTCTGCATACTGACTAATGATCTCAAACTCCCTGAGGAAAATACCCTCATAGTTACTGAACGAATAATTTATCACAGAAAAAAGAAAGCAATTTTCATAAAAATCTTAGTACATAAAACCTAAATGAAAGCTAAATAATGATGAGACTAAAATAAGCCACATCTTTAAACTCATTTTAAAAGTTGTTTTTAATAAGTTTGAGGTCCATTTCCCTAAAAAACTAAAAACATTTTTAAAAGCCCAAAAGCACTGAAAGTATGTCCTCTTTAAGAAAGATTCTTCACATTTTCTTTCCTGACAAACACCTACATGTTACTGCACATTCATAGGCATTTCAAAGAGCATATTTAAGAGTAAAGTTACTGTTACGCCTTCTTTTTGAGCAGATCCTCTCCAGAGGAATACAGTTTTGAAATGTTAATTCTTATTCATGCAAGACAAAACCACTTTTTATTAAACACAAAGAATTAATACTCTCAGTTCCAAAGTCTTGTGTATAAAAACTGCACATCTATCGTGTTTCATGCCTATTTTCTCCTTGTTCTCTCAGTGAGCAGAATTACAAAAGAACCCTCTGATCCTTTTTCACTTAAGAATGTCTTCCATATTCATGGCATTCAAGACACAAAACAACATGACTTAGCGCAGTGATTATTAATACAAATATATATTTTAAAAATACGCAAGCTACAAGGTCATTAAAAATGTAAGAAAAAGGGATATTATAAAAATAAATAAATAGACTTAGTAGACAAATACTGGCTGCAGATAAGGAAATACCAAGAAAACAGACAATTTCAAAATGCTACTCTTTTCATCAAGGATGCCTACAAGATTAGAGGAAGTACAAAGCTCTGTTAAAAAGGGTTTGAAGGTAAAATAATCTGTAATCACCATAACATTTTCTTTATTTGCTTTCAGGATGACATTGCCAGAAAACAACCTAATTTTCTTCTAAAAGTATTCATTCATATGTTAATGCCTCTCCCTCCTCCTCCTGCCACCTCCAAGTCAAGGAGAATTTCACAAGGCCTAAAGGAATTTTATTCTTCAAGCTTCAGGTTATTTCACACTAAGCATAAGTCAATTTGTAGTGTAAACTGTGGAATCTGTAGTTCTTATTCATGAAAACCATGGGGTTTTTATAGAAAATAATGGCTCTGCTTACAAGACTGAGAATACGATTCCCTTTTCACCAATTGCTTCTGAAACCATAGTTTTAGTAGTCACTTGCTATTAATACACAAGTATACACGTAAACATGCGGAGAACAAGAGGAAGTACAATTTAGTACAATTAAATGGAAACTACACAGTTATAAAGGTATCAGCCAAATTACTACAAGTTTGTGCAAATAAACAAAAACAGCTAAGGAAAATACTACTTTATTGTAAGAAAGCCAACAAATGTGGATTTTTAGAAGCTCAAAAGATGGAAAGCTTCAGACAATTTTAACTTCTAGTATGGTGCATAACTGTGTATCAGAGAAACCTTCCATCTTCACTATTACTATATTACAAATTTCTTCCAGCAATGGCAGCTATTTTTATATGTCCTATGACAGACTCTTCTATAACTTGCATACTGAAGACCACTTCTTTCAATCTATTGTCTCTCTGATCAAAGAACAACCACTGCCAATAAAGCAATACTGTCTACATGGATAGACCTGATGAAAGTTTTTTTCACTCACTATCTCCTGTTTTACATACGAAGTTTACATACTTGCTTCCTGAATTTATCACTTGGTGGATCAACTTTCCAAAACTATGTTTTCAACTGTTCTTGAGATGAAATTACTTAAATTTATGCTTGACAGTAAACATGCATGCCATGAAAAACAAGCAGACTAAAACCAATTGTCACAGATTACATGAGAACAGAAACTACATAACACTGCAACGTTTTTTCTGAAAATCACAGGCCATATAACTTCCTCTGCTTGAGGGCCCAACTCCTAAAAATACAGAAAAAGTGACTGCTGCCAGAAGATAAGGAATCAGCAATCTTTGTTTAACTTCTATGTAGATAGGAAAAAGAAAATTACTTTCTTCATAATGAGGCTTTGCCACAAAACCCATTAAAATAGGCCTCAAGTGGAGTGCCTGAGAAAGGCTCACAAAGGAGCTCTCAAGGTTCTGTGCTGGGAGAGGCTTTCACTTTTGAATAAAAGCAGGTTATTGCAAAAACAAAGGAGGTATGTAATAAAGTTTTTCATAGACATTGATGATGCCTAATAAGTTACTAGCTCTATCCTCACATTTTCACCCTAAAGGTAACCTCATTTTCATGCAAAGAATCAGAGAGGTGACTCTCCCTTTCAGTACTTCAACAAGGCATCAGAGAAAGAGATAAAATTTGTTGCAACCAGCAAATAGGATTAAGAAGATCGAATGATATCTGAAGTAAAGCAGGATAACTGTGACTTCACTATGTTCTTACACTAAATACAGTTCTCAGTCTTAGTCACAAAATAAAAAGGTTAACATAGTTACACTCACTAAGACATTTTCCCAATAAATACTCCTATAAGGGTTCTTACCTCTGAGAAGCACTGCTTAATTTCTGCAGTCTGAACCAGAAATTACAGCTTTATTCTTACCTCCACTACACAGCTCCTTTGCAATTTTAGATAGTTACACCTCTGTATTTACAGATAGGTAATGTACCAAACTTGTGGGTTGTCATGCCCCATTATTTAAACACTAAAAATCTCAGCTTTCTACTCGTAAGCTATTTCACAATGCTAGTGTATGGTATGCTGACAATTTATAACTACTTACAAAAAAACACCCATACTGTGATGACTTTCTCCAAACAGCAACCATATAGACTCAAGATTTTGACTACCTATCTACAATTTTATTTTCCATCTAGGAAGAGAAATTGACAGTGTTGTGTTTTGCCAAAAGTAATCTCTAAAAACTCCTGTTTGCAAAGCATTCATAGTACAGCAACAAAAAAAGGTCTATATTAATTGAACATATTAGAAACTTCATTTCACCAGATGTAGTCTTCAAAAGAGAAGCATGAAATTTTGAAAGCTACCTGAGAAACACTATCCAGTTAGTGCAGCAATAAGCATAAGATCCCAAATTTTAAGGGAAAAGGTGAAAATAGTTATTAAAAAGTATTAAAATTCATCATAACACACACACATTCAAGGTAACAAAATCAAAGTGGTATGGTTATGTTCATTGTGAATTTCTTTTTAGAGACAACTTTTCATACTAAGTAGGATTTTATTCTAGCTTAAGCACAATCAAAATCACTGTTACAAATTCCAGGCTGCCTTGCTAAAAAGTCCCTGAACACACATGTAGAAAACCACTGTTAGTATTCCACTCATAAAATAAACTTCTACAATAGTTTAAAAAAAAAAAAAAAAATAGTTAATTACTGACCTACTCTAGGAATAATTTCAAGGAAAAGATGTCAAAAGATTTATTTTTCCTAAATTATAACTGATTTAGAGAATATCTACATTCACATTACTAGGGTAAAAAACTTCACATCTTCCTAACTGATTATATGGAGTTTTATGAAAGGCACAAAAATATGTGAGAAGTTTTAGGTATCGTTCACCTACAAAAACAAAAGGTGACAATTGGATCATTCAGGCCACCACCATATGAGTACTTCTAGGTATAAAAGCACCAAGGGGAGTGAAATGAGAAATTAAAATATTAAACTGCATTTAAACTTCTAGAGATATTTAAGAAGATTAAAACTAGTAAGAAGCAATATATACTGTATCAATAAAAGTGAAGTAAAGTAAAACTGAATCTGAAGCTATTTAAGTGTGACATCAACTTTAATTCAAAATACATTATTAGATTAGCAGTTTGGAGATCTACAGTATTTTTTCAAAGAGTTGTACTGGGAATAGTCTTAGTTTAAGGTGTACCTGTATGCAAACAAATGCTGTGAAGGTAGGATTTATTAAATAGTCAGGACTTCACAGATACACTTTATTGAGTAGAAAACAAAAAGTTAGAATAATGGAATTTATACATTAATCCACTAACTCATCGGGCTTTTTTCTGCTTTAAGTAGTAAAGAACACTTTATTAAATAGGTTTATACCTCTAAACCAGAAAACCTCAGCCAAAAATTGACCCTGGATTACATCACAGTAAAATGCATTATACTGCTTTTTACCTCCAGATCCTAGCTGCTTGTAGAATCTGTATTCCAAATGTAGCTGTGGTGCTCTCGACTTCATTGGCTCCTGATTTAAAAACAAAAACAACATTTAAAACAAAGCCTAAAAACTAATACACTAACCTACTACCAGCCAAACTAGCCCTACTGCTTCCAAGCCACACAAAGTTTGAATGTTTCTCCTGAAATGACTGGCAACTAAGAAACAGAGAAAACTTAACCTCTTTCAGGTCACAGTAGTGCATATATGGATATTTACATCTTGTGGTGCTCCACTGGGCCAGAGTCCAACATGCAAATCAAATAACAGACACATGATGGAATAGCTCAAAACCAGTATTTTTCTCCAAAGCGTGTGGATGGTATGTCCTACATTTCTCAAAAGGTGGCATTAATATGCAGCTTACCAGATTGAAAAAAAACCTCCAAATACTTAAAACTCAAGAGATGTATCTTTACAAGAAGTCTTATCCTAGGATCTTAACAAAAAGTACCAAATCCTTCCACCAAATAGTAACAGCTTAGCAGAAATCAAGCATCACCATTCCAAACTATGAATACAAAACGAGCAAAAAAAAGCCCCAGAGTAAGTCTGTGGTTTATGCACATTAATGGAATCTCATTTCAGTGTTTAACATGCCCGTGAGTCAGGGTCTCGTAGAACTAAATGAAGTGACATAAGATTAAGTAGAAGAATACACATGCAACCTAAATGGAAACCCAAACTTTTTGAGTATCTCCCTTTGCAAAGAAAAGGTTCTTTAGCACAGCTTCTTGAACTAATTTCCTGTGGCATCTTTTAGAAGATATGATTTGCTTCTTATGATATGTAACATGATCTTAAGATTAAACTCTACCAGGGGACGTTTAGGAGGAATTAGGAGTAATTTCTTCACAGAAAGGGTGCTTAGACTTTGGCATGGACTGACCAGGGAGGTGGTGGAGTCACCATCCCTGGAGGTGGATGTTTAAGGATGCTTAATGTTTAAGGAAAGACTGGCCACAGCACTGAGCGACATTCTGGCGTGGTGGTCTTCAGTCAGAGGCTGTACTCAGTGCTTTCTGAGATCTATTCCAGCCTAATTGATTCTGTGATTTTCCAACGCATCAGTGATAAACTGGAAACTAAATCTGTAACTACTAGAACTGCAGCACATAGTAAGTAACTCTCAATACGGTTATCAGCAATAACTGATACTGCTGACATCAGTTCTTAGGAAAAGTTCGGGCAAAGTGCTCATCTTTTTCCTCACACCATCATCCTAAAGCTATGAGTTTATAAACCTGTGCTGTTTCTCAGTGTCACATTCAAGGCATAAAAACTATGAGCCAATGTGCAAGAACAAGAAATTCAGTTTTCTCCCTCAACCCATCTCCCTCCAAGACTTAGTTGTTTCTTATTGCTGCCAAAGTCCCTGACAGTGTATATTTATGCATTTGATTTTGCCAGGATGCCAAAGGTGGTTGCCTAAAAGTAAAGAATGACTCATGTAACAGTTTCTGGGAAAAAAAAAATAGAATTTACTGTATCATTATTACACTTCAGAGCAACCAGCATAACTTCTTTTTTGCAAAGAAGTGAAAAGTGAGCAAGAATTTCCTAAAATAAGCAAGTGTTTATTATTTAATTAATTAGTTACTAAGCAAAACTAACTGGGCTACCAAGTTTATGAGAACAGTTACAGTTACAGTTTATGTAACTGTAGTTACAGTTTATGAGGACACATGAAATTTAAGGTAAAGTATGGCAGAGAGATATTCCCAAAAAAAAACTTTAGTGTAAACATGAGTCAAAGCAAATCAGCACAACTATCAACCTTTAGGACTCAGCTTTCAGAGGTATGAGGAAACGCACTATAAAGTATTTGAAATACTTTAACCTTTTAGGAAACAACATAAATTTAGCAATTAGTTTGGCTGTAGTATACAAGTCTGTTAGTTACAAAATACACCACACTCTACATCATGCCTAATTAAAACTTAGGATTCTGCCAGCTAAGAAGAAAACAATTTAGTCCACAAAACTCAGCATGTTTTCTTCTTATAATAACATAAAACCCTGGCTAACAGGAAGTTTAATTGTGTTCAATTATAGTTTTGTACCAATTAGTGGTACATTAACAACTTAACCCCTCATGGTTGTAACATAGTCCCATTAAAAGGATGAAAAAATCTATTCCTGTAAATTTAATGTATGCATTAAATTTACAGAAATAGATTTTTTTAAAAATTATACGTAAAAGAAATAGCTTCCAATTTCTGACACATACATCCTGTTATGAATGCTGCTTGTCCAGCCATCAGCAGAAAACAGTCCTGACAAATCTCCAGAAGACAATGTCCTTAAACAGTCAAACACAGAGCCAAAGACTGAAGCTAAACTTTTCCTCAGCAGAGAGACAATTAAACACTTTTTTCCCCTCTGGAAAAAGTGAAAAAAAAAAAAAAAAACAAAAAAAAAACCAACCTGGCAATATGTACTTGTAGTTCCTTTATTGAATGACAGCCTTTAGGAATTGCCTTATTTTTCTAAAATGGCTTAGATAGCTTCCTGTCATTCCAAAATGCAAAGGGAACACATCATCTTGCTCAACAAAATTTGTAAAAGGGCAAACACAGTAACCTCCTCAGATACAATTATTTTATTTCTGCACATCCCACCCTACAGTATGCAGTAACTACACATAAATGAAAAAGGACAGAAAAAGATAAATCACGACAAAATAATGTTAAATGTAATCTTTCACCATAATGTAAGAGTGAAGAATATACTACTGGATCTACAAGTCTAAAAAGAAAATTCAGCAATTAAAAAAAAAAAAATGGCAAATCATAGTTCTTTGGTTTCACTAGTGTTGTGGTATATTTCACCATCTAAAAATAAGCCTGAGTAATACATAACTGTTCAAACATCATGTAAATCCCAGAGTGGCTTGAAGCCAACTTCTCCTCTTGCCAAAAGAAACTAGTGTATTTTCTTTACTTAAATAAGCCCAGGTCTTCACTGAAGTATCCTGAAAAAATTGTTCTGGGATCTGCAAAGTTCTGTACACAACCCTCCCTACATTGCTTTTACATTCACATCTAATTATTTCAAAGCTTCCCTATTAAAACAGACAAATTCTTTTCCCTGCAAAAGACTATTTCTCTCTAAATGAGGAACATGGGGTCTTGCTGCCATCAAAGTGCAGCTTATTGAGCCCCAGTTACCTGAGCAACAGAAACAACTGCTCCTTAGTTTATTAGTGAGGTTTTTACCCTCCTTTTATCTTCTGTGGCACGCTTATACATTCAAACACAACAATAAAGACACCTGAAATGTAAAAGTTCATTATGAATTCTTTCTACAATTATTTTTGTCCCAAATACATAGAATAAAATATTATTCAATTTTCAAGTTACTTCCTGTTAAAGGGGCTTTGAAAAAGCAGTTTACTTGAACTATAAGGTTAAAAATGTTCAAGAAGTCTAATAGACCAAAGCACAATATAAACATTCAGCTATTACCTATTTTTCATTGTTTTGATAATTCAGTGAGAACTCATCTCAGTTTATGTTCTGTGTCTGCTTTACACATTTGTAAGCAATGGCAAACAAAAGCTATTTTCAGGAAAAAAAATTCTTTAAGAGATAGGTTGTTGTTACAGGAAAAGATCAGTCTGTTAAACAGACTTGCACGAGATTTGGATTTACTACATATCCTAGAGGGATTCTAAAAAGGTGTGAATCTAGACCACAGTTATTCCTTAAAATCGAAAAAAACAGAGAAAAAACATTACAATCTTGAAACAAAGTGCAACTTTCTTTCCACGCACAACCCTCATTTATAATAGATTTGAATTTTAGCCATTTAGATCTTAAGAATGGACTAGTGAATCAGTGAATTAAAGATTACAGTTTAAAAGGCAGTCATGACTACTCTGTAACTTCCTATCTTTAACTTCCTATCTTTCACCCAAAGAAAGAAAAATTGATGTATTTCCAGAAGCAGTTCCATCGAGGACTAAGCACAAGCACATTTTGTCTCAAATATTCTGACTGTTATGATAGGAAAAGTGTGAGTGAAACAAAGGATCCCATGGAGATGGAGTAGCAGAGTTCTGAGCCAACTTCCTGCTCCTGCTAAGCCCCTCCCAACTGATTTCCCAGAGAACAGCTCAAAAGGTTGCCTGTGATCTGCAAACAAAACAGCATGAAAAGTCTTGTTTACATAACTGTCTGCACCATTTTAAACATAAAAGGAAGCACGCTTCATGACTTTTTCCATATCTTTCCTTTATTTTGCTATCCTAGCACTGAACCATCCATGCAGCAGGACTAACTGCAGGAATCTGCAGATGGTGAATTTCTTCATTCTCCCTCTCTTTTCCACTTTAATTTGTCTCATCCCTTGCTTTGCCTGGGCAAAGCACAGCTGCCAAATTTTCCCAGTACTGTACAAAATTAAGGGGTTGTTAGCCAACACCTTTGGAGTCTAATAGTGGGGGTTCCAGAGTTATAACAACTGTACAATAAAGCACAAGAGCTCCCCAACATGTGGTCTGGTGGGCTTTGTTTAGACTCTTAAGAATTTACAACAAACATCACACTACTACCAATGGCTTCTAACAGTAAATTGGCATCACAGACAGGACTCTTGTGAGGCTGAGAGAGACTCAACAGCTCTTGAGCTATTTTCAGCTGGGACAGGCGCAGATACCTCCATCTCTGATTGGGGTACAGAATGGATCAGGAACAAGGAGGAGCAGGACATGACAGCTCAGGAAATCCCAAGCATGGTCCCCTTTCCCTTTATGGGGAAGTATGACCTACCCTCATCTTCATATGTGAAGTACTGTGTGTCATGCTGACAGAAACACAAAAGGACAAAAAGATTAAAGACTTCTTACTAAAATGTCTAGATAGCAAAAAGAGAGAGACATATCTATAAAATTTGGTTGACATCTTTACAAAAATGTTCATACAGAGAGCAAGAGGAGACAGACTTTTTTTTTACTGAAGTATTTAGACAGCAAAATTCGGCTGCAAAACATTTGCAAAAACATTTGAAAGTCTTGGTTGAGCTCTTAAAAAAACATCCAAGAGATCTGGCTGACCACTTCCAGAGATGTTTGGGTACAGAGAAAAATTAAAGCAAAATTGGAATCTTTCCTGAATATAGAAAGAGACCTTACCCAATTATTACACCTTGAGCTCTGCAAGGCTACTGAGCAGGAGAAAATACTGAGAGATGTGCTGGGTAAGACAGCAGGAACGAGAAGTTGGCCTTGGGAGTACAAGGACTTACACAAGTGCTCAGATAAGGAACCAGTCTGTGAAATGAAGAGGCAAGATTAGGCTGCTAGATTTTTATAAACAAAGAGAGTGACGCTTCCAAGTGAAGGAATCAAAAGTCACGAGGGATGAGGATGAGGAAAAGAAGAGAACCATAGGAGTGTTGCGCAAGGAGACAAAGGCAGCATGTGGAAGAGGCTGAAGCCAGAAAAGTGGTTATAGGAAAGACAGAAGTGTAGGCAGCAGTTGCCATAGAGCAGAAAAAAGCTGCAGAAGAGGAGGCCAAGGGATACTGAGAATCTGAGGATTTCACACAGGTGAAAATGGTCCTTAAGAGTCCTGGTCTGGGCCGCCCACTGGTCAAGGGGTTTAGGTTTCCTGGAGAGGGAGAGCAGACCTCAGGAGAGAGCTTGCTGCTGAGAGTAATCAGGAAAAGAGGCTGAATGCAGAGGGGCTGTTCGCTGTCAAACATGGTCATATTATCAGGCTTCTGGCACAGCCTCAGCCTCAGAATCTTTCATGGGGAATTTCAGGATGTAGAATCTGGATTCTGGACCACTAGTTAAAACTGAAACCAGAGATGATGGACAAGGTCAGCAAACTGCTACAAAATAGTGTCATGTACCAGAACCAAAATATCAAAGTTACTGCAGGATACGTTAAATGAGAAGAAGGAAGAACCTGTATATATTCCCAGCTCAAACATGGAAGTTCAGTCTAATCCAAGTGGAAGTTTTTGGTTCAGGCACAGGAAAAAGCACAGAGTTTTAAAGCAGTGGTTCAGGTATTTACTCAAGCCCAGCTCCACCCAGTGAGACAATGGCAAGCACTTCACTGCTCCATTGGTACAGGAATGGGAAATGGAATCACCTGTATATTTCACAAAAGGAAGGACAGAGATCAAATTAAACTCAAGCAATTAAACTTAAGACCAGGACAATCAGTTTTAGCAGGTTTTTTCACTATTGGAACAGAGGCTTCAGATGCCTTTCTTGCAGTTACTTGTGGAGAGCTACCAATGCTCATGATAGAAAATATTGCGTTCACACCAGTGGACAGTACCTTTTTTTCAACCACTGGTTTAGAACAAGGCAATTTTCCTATTTTATTTCCAAGAAGAACTATGACAAAGCAATGACTGAAGTTAACATCAAACATTTTGACTGCATTTTGTTGTTTTTTATAATCTGTACCTAGCACTACTAACCCAAGATGTTTGAGCAATGTGTTCTTTTATCTTCATCCTGTTAAACAAGAACTATTGTAATAAGACTCTAACTCAGCTTGGGAGCTAATACAAGAATTTGTAAGGATATGGAGGCCCCACAGCCAAGGGTCTTGCCTTGCCATGCCCTGCTTCACCCAGGAAGAAAGTGAAGGAAAAAGGTGTTGCCTGTAAGTTTGTCTGCTGTGATGCACAGTACTTGTAACACATGACCTGAAGACCTCCCCTGAAATATGGTTCATATTTGGTATTAGATGTACATACTTGTACATGCTAAAATTGTAATAGGACCAACACCCTGTACATTTTTCAGTTTAGTACCTGATGGCAGGAATTAGCTTGCCACAGAGCCACAAACAATTATCCTAAATCTTACTACAATTATAATTGAAGAATGATGAAATATTCAGCCCCTTTGGGGTTGGCTTGGAGAAGTTTGGATGAAAAATCTTATTCCTAACACTAGAATACCATGCTGGATGGAAATATGATGCCTGAATTCCTTCCCTGTGTCCTATCAAAGTTCAATCTCACAACCCCTTGGAGATGGATGTACCATCAGCATACCCATTATTGAACAAGCATTACATGGGATGCTCAGCCTCACCAAAGGGGAGTGCTCTGTCACTATCCACAATGCTACAACTTCAAGAGGCCTGAGCAAAGATGAAGGAAGCTGTTGACCAGATTGCTGAACAACTCCAATCACTGCAACCAAAGAACCTGTTCAATTAATCAAGCCCTGGACACCAGATTTCTTTTGGTTTTAAATCATGGGATGGGGAAAGTGTTTGACACAAATGGGGACGGCAATATTGGTGGGACTTCTGGTTTTAATGATGAGCATAACTCTTTTTTGTAACTTTGATTAGCTGTGTACTGTCTACTGCTTCCTCCCTCTCCTATGCCTGTGTCCAATATAGAGATCACCACAGTCAAAGATGAGCCATATGCCCAACCAACAGTAAGGAACGTTTTAGCCACTGGGTAGTGTGGAGGATCTACCATAAGCAGGTTTCGTTTCAAACGTTCTGACTGTTCTGGCAGGAAAGCTGTGATTGGACAAGAGGGTCTTGCTGAGGTGGGCCAGCACACTGCTGAGCCAGCTCCCTGCTCCACCTGGAGATTTGTGCTCGCTTCCCCATCCTGCACTCATTCCCTGGAGGAGGGCTCCAAGAGCTGGCTATGCATCCAGGAACAGAAGAGCACAAAAAAGTCACATTCACATAAGAGGCTGCACCAGGTTAACTATGAAAGGAAGCAGACTGGGCTCCCCTGCTTTCTTTTACCTCTTTCTCTTACACTGTGTCACAATTCCCAGCTCTGGACCAGCCACACAAGTGAGACCAAGGCAGGATCTAAGGACTGATGATATTCTTTTGTTCTCTTCCTTTTCTGCTTTCATTTCTCTTCTCCCTCACTCTGAGAATCTGGGCAAAGCACAGCTATCATTTTCTATTCCATACTCCATACTGCAGTTTATTGTGGGAGTGGAGAGCTGTAGAAATGCTGTGGTTTGTGAGCCAGCACCTTTAAGCAGTGTGTTGAGGGAGTTGAAAGCTTATTAAAGTGTACTGTAAAAATTACAGGCTTGCTACCCAGCACTTGTGGAAGCCTTCAAATGTAAGGGCTTGTTAGCCAACACCTTTTCAGTATAAATAGTGGGCTGGTTGCCGGACATAAGGTGATCACACAAAAAAGCACAAGAGCTCCCTAAAGCATGTCCTGTGCCTTTGTTGAATCCTGATGAGAATTCATAATGAACATCATGGCCTCTACTGATGGGTCATGACATGCTCAAGCAGAAATTCCTTTAGCTAGTCATTTGATAGTGGTTAAGCATCTGCAGAAGAGATAAGTTTGAGCAGTGGAGAAATATGTCAAAGGGAAAGGGAAAAATAATGAAGGAGAAGGAAAAGCTGAATAGTGAATAAGAGGTTAAAGTCAAGTACAGGGTCATGTAATAAAAATAATAAATCTAACAATAAGAAGAGGTGAGCAGGAAAGGTAGAACTTTTACACACCAAACAGCTATTGCTAAAGAACCACCTGATCACAAGAAATCAGTTTGTATACTAAAAGACCAGCAGAAACAGACAAACACCACTACACAGCACTGAAATGGTAAAATCCCAGCTCTTAAGAGTTTCATTATAGTTCTTAAAAAAGTCTCTTCTGACCTCTCAAACTGGAGTATGTGCCCAACCAGAACAAGTAATAATGAATTAAGACAGATGAAGAGGAAGATTCTGGAACTGTAGCTGTTCTACCAAATTAAATAAGCATTTACATATAAACATTATACTTTAAAATGCATATGTTGTACAACCCTTGAACCTCACATAGAAAAATTTTTTAAGATTTTTTTTACACAAGTCCTGAAGCTGCCCTAAGGACCATAACAAGAAAATGCTTGTGTAATTTTGTTCACAAAGGAAATATTAATTCAAAACAATTAAAAAGTTTGAGTCAAAAGAGCACTTGTAAAACACACTTATTTTAACAACACAAATACTCCTGAAAGCTGCTGTATAAACACAGCCATTCATTGCACTTGAGAGAAACACACACAGTCCTTCTGCACTAGAGTATATGGTTACCATTGATATACAAAACATCTGGCATAACAAGATGTCTTGTTGCTCATAAGACAACAGTAGGTCAAAACTGGAATGCTACCATGAGGAATACAATTACAGTTTTAGGATGCTGCAGGAGAGATTACAACAACCACACCTGCCAAGGGTAACTGCTTAGACTGCAACATAAACTTAATTCAAGTAACCCCATTCAGGAAGGCTAAACTTGAATTACAACAGGTGCAAAACAGAGAGGAAGTTAAGAGTGTCTCATTTACAATAACAAAACAAGGGCTAAGAATAGGCCTAATGACTGCTCTGAAAGCACAAAAGTACAAATGCCAGAGTAAACAAAAGCTTACATTTAAAAAGGAAAAGGATTATATGCCACTGTATCTATAACTGTTAGAAAAAAAGTCCTGGCACGGTCTCAAATAGGAGAAGAACAGGAAAAAATACAAAATCCAAATAAATCCCATGGTTTGATGCAGCTGCTTTCAGCAGACTGAACCTTGTGACTAAAATATCTTCCAATCTGGAAATAAGTATGTATCTGAAAAACATACCGAAATAAAAAAGGGAGAACCACATTAAAAGAATCCACTAGTTCTACCTGCCAATAAATGTATTTTTATCTTACTATGATGATTCAAGCTCCAGTGTTGATTTTCATTATGATTCCTTCATCTGTTTTTCATTGCAAAGACATTATGGCTTTTCATGCCACTAGTGTAAGAGGAAAAGTGGAAAAGTCCACTACATACTCAGTTCTTTCAGCACTAGTAGTAAATTACATATATACTTAACTGTATTGGTTTTTTAGTGACTTCAAACTAAGTTACTCAATAAAGTTGCTTCAAGCTTTTTACTCAGCTGGAAACGAGCAGCTCTAAGACTGAGATATTTGGAAATATAAAAGTAAATGTTGCCAATGATGAGTATCACCTGTGACAGCTGAAATGAGTTGAAATGGCAGCCAGGCTTATTAGGTTGTATATGTCATAAAAAAGCTTTTATCAAAACCCATCAGATAAAAAAGTTGTCTTGCTCTACATGACGAAGTAATTAGTGCTTAAAAAAAACCTCACTACCTTGCAATGTATTTCTAAAGGTGCTTTGTAGTAGACAGCCTTTAAATAGAAGAATTTTCAGATCATTTTCAACTTTCACCAGACATACAGAGAAGGTTCAAGATACGCTGAAACAAAATGAGTATAAATCTGATTTAACACACAATAACCCTCAAAACTGTATCCGATGTTGCTCTCTCAAGACATAATTTGCATGTTTTAAAAATTTCTACTACTCCCAAAGCAAGTATTTCCCAAAACAAGGAGAGTGATACCAGTATTTTTCAGGAGTTTATTATGTTTGTAATGCTTTATAGATTTCTTATCTAAAGGAATGCACCTTCATTCACCTTTCATTTCATGAAACCATACAATGCTATGTCAAAAGTTCTGTGCTACTGCAGCAACAAGAAATCAACTGGAATCCTAAAAATCCTTCAATGATAAGAAGTAACCAAATGAATTTCATCATGAAATACTTCAGTTATGAAAACAGACATTTACTAAGAAGTTAAAAAAATCCAGAAGAAAAATATGGTGTTACCAAAGTAGGTCCGATGACTGAGAAAAAGCCAAACAATGACGTATTAACAGAATATCCAAAAGTATCATGTTTGCAAAAGAAGTTAACATATTACACAGCATTGCAAATAAAACACATCTACCAAAGTGATGTGTAAATACCAGCAGTTAGAGATGAAAAATACTGGGGAGCAGGAGTGAGGACACTAAAACACATGCAGCCTCAAGAATTTCTGGAGTTTCTCTATAGTCACCTGATGTTAAGATTCACAATAAACCTGGTGTTCCTCTACTTGTTGGACAACAAAGGAATCTACTAAGATGACTGCAGTAGAGCATATCCTTGAAGCAGCATTAAACCATCACTGACTTTGCAAACACAGATTTAGCCTTGAAAACATTGACAACAATCAAAAACTACTTTTACTCAATATGGCCAAACTACACAGTTACATCACTAATTGCTTTTATCTAATTCAATGAAATAATACAAAACTGTTAAAGGTTTCAATTAAAGAAATCAACCCATTAACATCTGAAAGCAAAAAATCCGATTAGTTTCTCATCCCAAATCCTTTAAAAAAATATTAACTTACCAGCTTAATTGCCACATAGTCATTTGTGTACAAATTTTTTCCTTGAAAAAAGAATAAAAACAAAAATGTGAGACACTGGCTTTTCTGTTCAAGTAAATGCGATTTAAATACCAAGAAAGTCTTCAAAATATTTTTCATCTAAGGTGCTAGTGTTCTGGCAGTGACTTAGGAAATGTGGGTTTATTAATCCAATACCTTAATTTAAAAAGATTTTTTCCTTTAATACTGTAAGAGGTGGAAATTTCACAGAGTTTCAAATATTTCACCAAGTTTGTGATTTTTTTTGTACTAAAAAAGCTTGAAAATTGGCAAATCACAACAACCAGAATGTGATATTTTCATAATTATTGCTGAAAACTATTTGAAATTTATTTTTAAATTACCATGCAATTTTGAAACATCAGCCACTAATTTAAACTAGAATTAACTAGTTAATTAATTGAGGACTTGTTTTTTTCCTCAATTGTGTAATTTACTAAGCTAAAACTTAGGGCAGGACAACAACATTCCAACATTCCTGATAGGTTTACACCACTTAGAAAATGCACCTGCTGTTTTAAAAGGGATTCTACAACTGGGTAAGAACTTTTCAATAAGCATCACTTCAAACTATGGAATGATTACAATATTAAACAAGTTTTATAGCTGTAAAATTAAAAAATAGCAGATAAAGGATAAATTAAGTTGTCACTTCCAACACTTTTTGTTTCTTTACAATTTTCAAATGCATTTAGTGTAAGTTATTCTTAATGATAATCCTCATTTTTCTCTCTGTAGTATTACTCAGGTCTGAATTTCCTATGTTTATCTCAGTTTTGTTAAAAAAAAATCAAATGAGGAAAAGACATGGACCAAGTCTAAAAAGTTCCCTTCAAAGACAGTTCCACAGAATCATAGAATATTCTGATTTGGAAGGGATCCACAAGGACCACTGAGTCCAACTCTTAAGAGAATGTCCCACGCAGGGATTGAACCCATGACCATGCTTTGACCAAGTGAGTTATACCAATAGTCAAATACTATGACATGCTAATGAATCTTTTAAAAAATAGAGTACTCCTGTAAAGCTGAAACAAGATGCATTAAAAGCTTACATGTCTTAGTGAATCAAACTTCACCAAAAAAAAAAAAAAAAAACAGATAACCTGAGGTTTACAGGTTATTTGTAACCTGTACAACAGGTTCACAATAACAAACGTATAATAATGATCCATACACTACAAAGGGGATCATAGTCCCCTATGTAGGGACTAGAGCGGATATCCAGGCGTCCTAAGTATTTCTTATTGGACAATCATATCAGTTACATTTTTGGTCAGAAGTGTACTTTGCAGTTGTTTCTGTGTCTTTCTACGGTGTTAGAATCTATAAGACACTAACAAAAACTCCAGCAGGAGCCCTGCTCATTCCATCTCTTAGCTATCTACATCACCTATTCTGAATAAGTAACAAACCCAGTTACAGTTAAGTGACTGCATACTGAGTTCCAAACTTGCAATGACACGCCTTATTCTGAAGTAGCATCAGAAGGGACACTAACTTTCCAGGTGGTCAGTCAGGACATTCGGCTCTTTAAAATACAGCAGACACGTATATAAAACACCACTGTTGATCTGTCCATAAACACACAACAGGTATTGAGTAATGCATCACTTGCAACAGCAACAAGTTCTCTCTTACTACCTTATCGGCTTATTTTAACTGTATCAGTTTAATTTAACTATAACAGATAGTCTTAAAATTAACAGCTCAATATCCAAACCAATTTACTCCTTTGCCAGCTAATGGCTCAAGATCACAAACAGTAATTTGCTACAGAGAGCCAATTTCCCATTTGATCCACAAGCCACTACTGAAGTGTGACCACCACTTTCTTCTCATATGGAAGAACAGCTCCCGACATATAAATGAATTTTTATCTTCTGAGCACCAATTCATCAGTCTCCAACTTTATCCCTTCTTAAAGTCCCTCAGGTCTAACCTTAGGACACATGCTCAAAATATATTCCCACTTGCAGAAGTGCATCTAAAACACTAAGCCCTTGTGTACACCTTTGTAGAAAGGGTGCACACTAAGTACTTGATATTGTAGCAAAGCAAATGAAAAAATAAAAAAAAAATTAAATCAGAATCTATAATAACAATACTAACTCTTGCTTTCAGTAACGTACATTTAAAACACCTTCCTCACAAAAACCAAAAAATAGGGATTTGAAATATCTGGAATATTAGCAAAACCCACAGATATTAAAATCAGAAAGGCAGCATTTGTCCTGGTGACTGTTACAGGACAGTACACTGTCCCATAATCTCCGTCCTATTCCTTTTACTTACTTGCTCTATTTTATTTCAGTACTATCAAACTAAGTTTTAACTAATTTAATATTGTATTTAAAATAAAATACATTGTTTCACTGTAACAGCTCCAAGTAAGTTAATCAGATGTTAACCCTTAATCAACTCCATACTTTGTGACCAAAATAACAGATCAACAAAAAATTACCTTTACTAGTTTGCAGTTGCCTTTATGTAGTATTCATCTTGCTGGTTTGAATAAGTTTATTGAGAGGTTTGAAACCAGAATTAAGATTTGAAGGCAGTATGCAAATTTTAGCAAGTGAGGAAGAACAACTTTTCAGCTTGATTTGTGGACTGAAAAGGCATGTATGCAACACTGTAAATGTCAAAATGTATCAATTTTGTGTAACTATTATTAGTAGTAACAAGAGAACCTATTAGTGAGACTACAAAATTCAGTGTCCTAAGTCAGAGCTGCAGCAATATTGTCTTAAATATTAAGTATTAACTTGCCAAGCTTATTTACATCCTGACAGTCCCCAGAATGCACTATATTAAAAACATATATGTTATGTAAACACTGTATCACAAATATTGTCTGAAGGGCAATGAGTATTAGTTCTACCACAAGCAATGATCAATAGAAACACCTACATAGCCCACCATCCTCTCAAATATCTAATTGTGAAATCACCTCTATTTAATGCATGAAGCACTTTTAACTCAAGCCTTCTAACAATACTAGAATAAATTCTGGCCATTAAGTGTCAAACTGCATTTAATAACAAAAAACCTGAACTTACACATCTTGAAAACCCTAGCTAATCATGCTGTCCATCCTGGAAATACAAGTCCCCAAAACTAAACATATAGTCTTCCAAAAGCACACACCCATCGTGTCTATTTTAATAAACGCTAGCATTTCCAGCTTTGGTGCTTAAATTCTTCAAAACTCTATAGGTCCTTCTCAGTCTGCCTTCTCCACCATCTGATTTTCAGCCATCTGTTCAGCAGAGAACTTGAGTGACAGAATTATCCCAAATTTTCTCTACAGATGGATTCTCACTGTCCTGTTTAACAGCAAATCAAGTGTTTAGTCTCACTACATTAAAAAAGAAACCAAGGAATTTCCTTGCTCACCAGTATTAAAAACTCTGTAGTACCTGGTTACAGCATCTCCAAGAGATCTGCCAGACCTACAAGATGGGGATGTGTCTCATATATTTAGCCCTAAATATACCTCAATAAAGTGCTTCAGGAAGTCAGAAAAGACTGCTACAATAACCATGATGTAACTTCCAGCACCTTGGAAGAGAAAATGGACTGAATTTAGGAGAGCACTAGAGCACTACATATAGCTAGAAAACATTTTAGTCACAGGAAGTATCTTACTATACAGATTCTTCACGTCATCAAGCTTGCACAGGCTGGGGTAAAACCACAAAAGATGGGTTGAATAAGCCTTGCACATCTGAAGCTTGAAGGCAGTTTGAAGAGCTGCACGGTATTCATAGAGACATATTCTTGCCTAGACTGCATAAAAATGGCCTTAATAACATAAATTGAAATAAATAAACGAGGATCTTACCGAGCCGTAGTTCTCCAAAATTACCGCATCCAATTTTTTTACCAACTCTGAAGTTAGGGCCAACCATTAGCACTCCAGAATTTGAAGAACCAGTTCCACGTGGATTATGGCCTGATCTCCCACTAGGCCGTGCCATTCTTTCATCTGGTTTGTCTTTGTCTTTCTTTTTATTTTCCATGTCAAATTTGCGGTACTCCACTTTGATTTATTCCTCTTTTTAAAAATCAGTTAAGCAAATTCCAATTGGACAAGGTGAGAATGAAAACATCATGAGTGAAATGCCCAGCTAGTTACTGACAGTAAGGAGTCAACAGCAGCATGTTCTTCCTGTTTGCAATGCCTTGGTGGTATCTGTAGTAAAACGTATTTCCAGAATGCACAACACCAGCAATATTTCCTAGTCTTCAGAGGAATTCTGTTAAAAGAAGAACAAAGTTATTCAAAACACTAAGATTCTTGTACAAAATTATCTTTCCCTTCAACTAGACACAAAATTAAGCTTTAACTAATTTTATTTCCTTTACAGATCTATGAAAAGCACTACTTTAAGGTTCATTCTATTTCTAGTATGTAACAGCAAGTGATATCGTTTTGACTGAAGTGTACTAAAATTTCAACACTTCAAAAAAGCTATAAGAACACTGGATATTGTTTTCTATTTGATGACAGTGATGTAAAACCCCATAATTCAGAAGTTTCTACACCAGCAAAATCACACAATGAATTAAATATCTGTCCAAAATTATTCTCCTACATTTGCTTCAATGTTGGGAATACAGTGCAGTAATGGAGAACATTCTCTGGAAAAATGTATTTCCTGTGCTACAGCCTATTTTAAAGGTAGTCACCAAGAGCTTATTTTTAATACTTTGAGCTGAAGACACTTTTATTTTGTAAACCAATTTCTCACAAAGTAAAGTTATTACTCACATCACAGTTTACCACAAAATTTCAAAAGTCAAAGAGGTAGTAGTGAAAAATATACCAAATAGTATTAACAGTCACCTGAATAGTTGCATCTGCTAAATCATACATAGTTATAGCATGGTTTTAACTAGATGACATTTAAAAATCATTAACCAACAGCAGACTAACATACTACCTGAACAATGAAGTACATGGAAATTTGTTTGGCAAAGAAATATGACCACAATACTGTGAAAGGGGGAATGAAAAGCTTGCTCTGAGAACAATCAAAAAACACAAATGCAGATTACAATCCAAGATGACTTGATTAATGTCAGGAAAAGGACTTCAGCAGTGAGTAATGAAAGCTGTGGTTTTTTATGGTACAGACAGAAGTGTTTAAGAGAAAAAGACAGGCAAATACTACATAATCTTGCAGGCTTTCAGATACCCTAAAGTCACCTTCTAAACCACAAATCTCAAAGGAACTGACTCAATGGGAAGCAATAGGTAATTTTCTCTCCCCCACTATGCTACAAAAGCATAGTGGAAGGGAAGGAAGAAATAAGGAAGCTAGACCTTAAGTGACTTGAAGGAGAACTTCAAAGTCACCATTCAGTTCTTAGAATGAAGGTCAGCACATTTGATGCAAAAGAATGCAACCAGATGTTTTACATACCAAAGAAAAGACGACTTCCATATTTTACTGGCTTTTTCAGAAAGAACTAACAATAAACAATCTTAGAATTTTTAGTGTACCAAAAACATGACAACATCAATTTCAATTTCCAGAAATGTGTCTATTATATGGACAAATCTACTACGCAGTAACTTATGTCCTCCCCTTTCCTCCTGCTGAACCAACAGATACTCAACCTACATTATAGGTAGGCTGTCTTATATAAACTGAAATTAATACCTTTTTATAAGATATGTGCTAAATAACAAACACAAGTCCCTCACATTTTACTCACAGTACATATCAAAAGGAAGACATGCAAGTACTCCTGGTCACAGTTTCTCCAGGACACAGGCATTCTCTTACATTTTCCTAATAAAATAATCTGCAACTAACTCGAAATAAGGACAGTGCTTATGACTTTCTTCATTTTGAAGTTCCTGTGTAATATTTTATGATGTATTTACCTTAAAAATACAAAACTTTTTCACAGTTATATTTATTTCTATTGTACTTACCTATGACAGTGTTATAATGTTGATGGCAATATCTTCTCTTCACCATAATGCTCACATTCTAGAGGAAAAGCATCAAATGGCAAAGAGATATTTTTATGTAGTATTTACAATTACTTAACATGTAAAAAATTCTGATAGAGAATGAAAGTACAGTTTTTGGAACTGCATTAGTTTTTTTTAGATTATTAAGGAAGATGCAGCAGATTTGTCTCAAAGTAATTTTTAAGACTCAGAAGACAGACATCATTCAAAGGTGTGCATCATCTGAAGCACAAAAGGAATACATACAGTGTAAGCATTGTAAATTATTTGCAAAATCATTTTCTTGCTATATGATAGTTATGGGCAATCTGTGTGAAAAACACACCATCCTCATTTCACAGCTTGATTTTCTCTTTACTTTTCATTTTTCAATTTTTGCCTACATAAATGAGCATGCTTAAACCATAAACTTCAGCCCAACATTAGGGAATATTAGTAAATATTTGTTCTTAAATTCAAAAAGATATAGGACTAAATATCAGGACAACAGCAAACACCATCAAAGCCAAGTTGACAAAGCAATATCATAGGAGTGAAATTACTATGTTCAAATGTGAAGAAAAAGGCAAAAGAAGCTATCAAAAATGTCAAAATGGTATTACATAAAAGAAAAAGTAATTAGATCTCAATTATAAACTAAATCTGTAATCTGTATAGACTGAAGATAAAAAATAAAACAAGACTGGAAGAAAGCAAGTAACTTCAGAGTAGCTGACATGCACAACAAACAACAGCTACCAGAGGTTTCATTTTTTTTGGTGTAGTCTGATAGACTTTTCCAAGCACTGTAGAGAGACTGCATGAAAAGTAAGGAGAGGCACAGTGAAGAAAAGTAAAAAAATGACAACAGGGTTTCAATTGACTGACAACTCACACACCTAACCCCTGCAGAAATGTCCCCAGATTAGATTATAAATCTACACATCTCTCTAAATCTCTGCTTGAAAATGTGCCAATTAACACTACTGAAGACTATATGCCACATAAGAACCCTATTCTGTAGCAACAATGACTCCCTAGGACACTATGTAAGGCAGAATAAAAGAACAGCTCATTTAAGCATCTTCTTTATTCAAACATTTCTCAAATGCCTGATCCTGCAGCAACAGGAGGAACACCACTGTAATTATATGCAAGCTTACATGCTCCAAAGTGTTGTCATTACAATGTTCATACTCAAGTGTGCAAGTCACCTTTAAAAAAAACAAGCTTACCATCTACCTCATTCCATTTCCATGTTCCAGATTTACTCCTAAACAAACTAATTAAGAGAACATTAAAGTAGCTAAATAGAACATTCCACTGCCCAGGAATGACAAACTTAAATGAAACATGCAACTCTAACTGCTCCCTCAGGTAACATTAGCAGCACCCTTCACATTGTAATTACAAGATTATACATCACTGCTAGTATCAGTATACTAACATTATTCTCTACTTTTAAGAAAAGCATACAGCAGCAAAAGAGCTACAGAGGAAAATAAAAATTGATAGAGCTTTAAATTACATTGGAAGAAGGAAAAGGACATAAACAGGTTTGACAGTGATACGCAATGAGATGGGTATGCCAAAACTCAAGGAACTGAGTGCTAGTGAGATCCTTAAACTGGTCCAGGAGGAGTCCGCTACAATGGATCACCCCCAAAATGTTTCCACACCAACACACACAGCATGAGGATCATTACTGGAATAAGTGAGACCTGGTGGGATGAGCCCCTTGATTGAAGTGCCATGAGGGATAGTCACAAGCTCTCCAGGAGGGACAAGCAGGGGAGGTGAGCTGGAAGGGCTTGAATACTGCCTGAAGCCAGCAATGGCAGGCTGACAGTCTCTGAGTAAGGATTAAGGGACAAAAAAATAATGTGGATGTCATCGTAGGAGTCTACTATAGGCCACATATCCAGGACAATGATTCCAGAGAATTATTCTGAGGAACAAAGGGACACCTTCAAAACAATGGCCCTTGTCACACAGCTACACAAATAGGTCCAGAACAGTCCGAAATCTGGGTAGTCTTATGATACAGCAGCTAATGGAGCCAGCTATGAAAGGTGCTGGCCCTGACATGTTGCTTATTAACAGGGAGGATCCTGTGAATGAAGTGGTGACTGGAGGCCACCTTGGCCACAGTGACCACAAAGCAATTGAGATAAAATCTCCATTATCAGGAGAAAAAGTGACAGCAAAATTTCAGTCCTGGGCATGACAAGAGCTGACTTCAAGCTGTTTTAAAAACCAGTAATATGCCCTGAGAAAGTGGTTTTGAGGGTGCTGGGGTCCATCAGGTCTAGTAATTTTTTAGGCACCACCTCCCAGGGGCCCAGGAACAGGCAGTTCCAAAATGTCACAAGTCAAGTGGAGGAGGCAGAAGGCCAGCTTGGCTCAGTAGGAATCTTCCCAGAAATAAGGCAAAAGAGTGAGGTGTATACCCAGTGGAAGGAAGGTCTGATGAAGAGAAGAACTACAGAGATACTGCAGCCAGAGACAGGACCTGAGGGAATGGCCTGAAGTTGTGTCAGGGGAGATTTAAGTTGGATATTAGGAAAAGTTCTTCACCTGGAGGGTGTTGAGCACTGAACAGACTCTCCAGGGAAGTGAGCACAGCATCAGCTGGAGAGAGCTCAAGGAGTGTTTGGGCAATGCTCTCAGGCACATGGTGTGACTCTCGGGGTGTCCTGTGCAGGGCCAGGAGCTGGACCTCAATGATTCTTCTGGGCCCCTTCTAACATGGAATATTTTATTATTTTATGAAAGACCATAAAGAAACAGTCCCTGTTTCAGCACAAGGCATTTAAAATTCACTCAGCCTTCTGGCATTTTCATACCTCTGCAGTTTCTCACATCTCAAGTATCTGTTCACAAACTTCTAACCCCAAGGGCTCATGATTTTTGGCAGTTACAGTAATTTAGCAACATAGCTTCTTCTCACATCTTCTAGAAGAGTGAAGAGAAAGTCTCTTGGAAATCTGTGGCAGAGGCACTACAAACTTTCTCTAACACTACATGTAATTTTTATTGAATGCTTCATCTACTACAGTCTTCAACTGAGATGAGGAACAGTCACATTCACTTTCCAAATATCATTTCCATGTTACAAATACATTTGTACTGCAGAAAAAATAACACAAGATTCCATCCAAACTCTTTCAGAAATACTTAATAGTAGAAACTCTGAAATTCATACTACAAATCTGAAACCAAGCAAGAGCTCCACTGAGAGACCATAATACAAAACATAAATATCTAATCAACCATTTCTGCTATTTTTGTATGCCTCATGGAAAAATTGAGCTGTTCTTTCTAGATTAGTTATTACTGCATTATTTTCATTCATTTTTATACACAAGTCTCCATGCAACAGAGGAAATCTATGAAATTCCGCATCCTCAGCTAATAGGCTCATAATTGAAGAACCTCTTAAAGTTTAGGACAGCAGTTTCTAACTGTGAAAAAGTTTTTAGACAGAATTTAATTGAAAAATATCTCTAAAATTGTATATTATTTAGTTAGTTCTATTGCTTATTTAAAATAAAAAATAAACATTTAATGACAGAAGAAGAATGGATTTCACTATTTTCACTTTAGTCCAGTAAGAGTAATGTAGGCTTTCACATGACTTTAACGTGACCAAAACTTGAGCTGCTATTCCAATGATTTATAGTACAAATATGTCTATAGCTTTATTTTTGGTATAATATTTTCCTAAGCAAAAACTAAAATAAAAAGTTTTTTAATGATTCATTGTGTAACTCTGTTAAATGTAACCAAATTATTAGTTCATCATTTTTCAGATTTCCAAAGGAGAAACAATACGGAAAATCATTAGCACTTCACTCAAAACTAAAGACAAAATTAGTGTGCTGGAATATTCTGTACATAAAACTTCCACAGATGGTACATACTTATTATATCAGCTTTCAAAAACAAAGAACATTTCCAAACAAATTTCTCCTGACACAATTTCTCTCTCCAGCTATCAGTAACCTGTACCAAAATTGCTCATTACTGAACCATTTTACAAGTCTTAGACGGTGTTCTTCATATGTGACCTCAACACAATGAAAACTTACTCATCAACAACTCATTTTGCTCTAAACAATATAATCTACTTCATACATCTGGGGAATTCCAAGACTAATGGCATCTGATTTTACAGTTTTTTAAAAATTTTTCCCATAAAAACAAAATACAGCTTGGTATTATCTGCTTCTCATATTTTCAGAAGTTAGTTAATTCATCAAAGACTATTTTATTCTCCCATTCCTTAGGTACTTATTCTGACTTCAATTAGGTAAACAATTACCTTGGAAGCACTGTAAAAAGAATACATAAATTCTCTGAAACAACATCTTCTTCCCAAAAAAAAATTTTTAAAATCTGTATTTTGCAGTAGATGTGAACTAACCCAAGAAACAAGGATGGTCTTTTTCAGCTTCACATGAGAAGACTGCAGTCTCCACAATAATAAAATTAAAAATATACAAGAAGTGACAATGCACCTAAATAAGATCTTCACCAGGATCAACATTCAAGCCATCAAAAACCACTGCCCTATCATTTCTGTGCAAGTTTGACTTTCAAAATACTGAACCACAGAACCCACATTTGCTACATTTCCTTCACAGAGAAAAAGTACATAACATATTAGTAAGTTTGAAATCCTTCCTAGAGTTTCATCAGCAAAGAGGGAAAACACACAAAGCAACTGCTATTTCTTGATCACACAAAATTTTTCACACTTCAGAAGACATGGGCGTTTATTTAAGAAGGCAAATATAATAACCTAATTTCAAAGGCAAATGAAATCTCTTTATAACAGATCATGCAGGAGCTCAACTGTGCAGTTTATTTCTCAGTGTGCATGGCCTCAAAACACTTTTATTTTGATTCATGCTCTTCAGCACTCCAAAGCAACTAACAGATCACAAGTGCACATAAATTTTGTTGGTATTTCCAGAACTTCCAACAATACAATGTTTGTATCTCAAGTACCTTCTACACTAACATTTTTTTCTTACTTAAAAAGTCTCAGTTTTCCACAGATTCTTATTTTCACTTTCTGAAACAGACAATAGTTCTTTTCTCACAGCATTCGGTCTTTTTCCACATCTGCCTTCTGTAATAATACCAACCTATTCTAGACTCAGGTAAGTTTTGCAAAACCAGAACAGAATTTATTAATTTTGGTGTACAAATTAGACTCTCAGCATTCCTAAAAATATGGTTGTTTTAAAATATGTATTTGCTTACTCTTACAGATATATAAGATTTTCCTCATAAAACAAGGGTTTAGGTAATGGAGTTTAAGTCTACATACATATAGTCTCAATCTTCAAATACATATGAATGAAATGCACTCAAAGAAGTGCCCTAATTGAAAGTGTCAAGGTAAATCCAAGTATCTTTCTTATGAAAGGATTTACATAAACTTCTAAAAAGTCTTGTTTTCATCTCCAGTGGTATATATATTAAATAAAAAAAATACATTTCTCTCTTACCATATCAACTGCCACACACTATATTCAACAAAAATAATTAATTTGAGATTCTAGAATTAGCATTTCAATTTTCATGTATATAGGTATTTCCCTAGGGAAAGTACATCAACAAACCACATATGGCAACATATAATCCTCCTTTAATGCACAAAACCTAAGAGAGAAACAGCTTTACTAACACACTTAATCAACCACTTGCCTGTACAAGAACTAACCAAAAACCCACCCCATCCTTACTGAATTTTGTTTAAGAAGTCTGTTCTTGTTAAACTAGTGTAATTTTTCATGTACCAAGGTTTAAAGTCACATGAACACATTGGAGGGAGGGCTGCCAATATCCAAAATTCAGTACCTGCTCTCTACGCCTAATTTTGTCAGTTGAAAGTCTACTACCTAATGAACAATAATGCATCCTTCTGCACCACCAACTGCCAGCTATGGTCAAAACACTGTCACATCAGAAGACATATACAGTACTGGGGTTCACCTTAACTCAACAATTTTTCCACAAATGGCAGCCTCGACTAATCATGTAGCAATTAGGATCTATCTCCAAGCAATCTCTTCAACTCTGTTAACTCTAAGCAAACATCTGAGATGGCTATCGCTGGTCACTGCATAAACATTTTTATTTTCTCATTGATCTAGAAGGCAAGTTTGGCCCTAATCTATGAATTACACTTCATTCGACTTTCACTACAAAATCCTACCAACTTCACTTAAAGATTCCATGCAAGTGGCATGCAGTTACTTGGTTAAAACTTCTGCTCATGCATCCTTCTTGCACTTTCCTATAATCACCATTTCAGAGTAAAAGCTGAAAGTCAGTTTTCAGAAAGGAGAGCCATAACACAAAGAATAATTTTTAAAATCTAATAACACTATTAAAGCTGATTTACTAAAAAGAGTACAGAAAGGATAAAACTGATGGTTAAGCAATATTTCCATCATTTGTTTCTTCACATTTCCACCACCACAACCATACAGACTTAAATGGGCTACATTGTCCTCAGCTGGCAGGAAGCTAATGCTGAGCTAGCTAATACTACATAATGGAGGCGTCAATTTTCTACACGAATAATTGTACCACAGCACGCAAGCATTATAGCAGAACAACAGGAAGGTTCAGATTTAGCCTAAGGCTAGGCCAGGGAATCTGTGAAGTTAACGCATCAAGAAGTTAGAAAAAAAGGGTATTGCATTTCATCTAACACTGTATCTGAAGACAAAATTAAGTAGTATTGTGAAACACTCCGGTGCTATATGGAAAAAAAACCCAAAGCATTTCTGAGAGTCCAAAAAACACTCATTTGATCTTCCAGGTTAGATTTTTGGATAAGCTAAAATACATCATGTGCTCTAGCATTCCAAAGTGATTGTGAAAATCAGTTTTCAAAATTAAAAGTATTTTTAGTTCTCTGACACAATTCAATTACATGGTCAAATTGTACTTCAAGAACTTAAGACAGGAGCTAAGTTCAACTTTAATAACTCCACATGTGAGGAAAGGGATAACTCACAGTACAGGAAAATATCTCCAGACTAAGTTTTGCAGCTATGAATCTGTCAAGGATTTCTAACAATAACAAACTACATGGCAATCAAATGATTCTGCTGTCTTAATTGCCTCCATAAACTAGATAGGTACCTTCTACAGCAGTCCCAAGTATTTCACTAGTACACACACTTGCAACTCTCCTCTCACTTGAATGACTTTCACTGCAATGTATACCTAAAACATCTCTATCAAATTGAAAACTACAGTTCTATAGTCTTCAAAAGGCTATAAAGCATTTTTCTTCTGTTTTAAGTTTAATATGGAATAAAATTGTATGGATAAAGTCTCAGACACCACACCAAATGGAATCATGCTTGAAACCTTCATATTGAATGCATAAGATGCACAGTGACACAAATTTAAGGAGAAACACCAGCCACTTGGATTCATCATTAGTGATGTAATACAAAACATATTTAAAACAATGCCTTCCTATGGAACCCAGAGGAAAAAACAAGTGTCCCAGTGTTTTACACAAATTCAAATGACACTGAATATGAAATCATCTGATGTAAATTAAAAGTTCTGGGAACAAAACAACCTGCTGCTGTTGACATCAGTTTTGTCAAGGTCTGATGGCAGTTACTTAACTACACTGACTTTAAATCAAAACAAAATTCTCAAGCACTAAAATGAGAAAATGTCAGTATGTTGATGTGGGCACTTGTGTGTAGTTAAACTCTTGATGTGCTACTTAGGAAGATTAAAATAGAATCATTCCTCAAAAGCATCAACGTTAGCTAAACTTAGCTGCCTACAGATTAGTGTTCAACACCCACACAGCTCCAGTGTAGTAACTTCACCTTTCCGGTTATCTTCCACATATCCACAGCATTTGCAGGCCACCCTCTGATACATCTCCAGCTCTCTTTCTTCACAAAACCCCTTCTTTCTTCCCACATTAAAATGTTCCCTTCTTGCTCAGGGAAAAGAGATGTTCTGTTTCTTGCCTAGTATTACAACAAGTTGCAAGCTGAACAGCTCCCAAGCTACTACCACACAAAACATATAACATCCTTCCTTCACCATGGTAATGGTTAATAAATATCTACTATCTAAATTGGTTTTCAAAGCAATGAAGCTTATAGGAACTTACCTTCACAGGCATAACAATCTAAGCTTGGTTAAAACTGCCCTAAAAATTCCACATTTCTACAGACAGCAGATGAGAGAGCCACAGATCAAAAATACCTAATTTCCTTAAAAAACAGACTCTTTTTCAGGAGAAAATTCAAAGTACAATCAACAGTTTTTACTTAAAGGTCTCACAATGTTTTACATAAAAACAAACAATAGTGAAAATACTGTTGGAAAAAATAAAGCAAAGACAAAGAGCATTTTTCTCTCCATCTGACAAAAGCTTAAAAGCAAATTTAGTTATTCTGTCTCCCTCCTGTCTGTTGGAAAAATTCTGCCCTCCCTCTTTACTGTTAACCATAAATTCAAGCTTCCTAATTTTTTATTTCTCCGGATTTAAAGATGCATCAGCCTACCATCAGCAAATGTTACACAGAAACAACCTGATACACTGAGCAACCTGCTGACAGAACATCACAAGAAATGAATGAGTGCCAACTGAAGTGATCTTCCACAGAAAGTAAAAAACATTCCATATTGAACGTCTGTTTCCAGACGAAAGCATTTGTAAGGTGCAACTAAGAAAATACTAGTGGTTGAGGTTAGAAGCAAAACATATCTCCCATGACCCTTAAAGCAATCAAGTCTCCCTGACTTTAGCCTCTACAGTATTACTTCATCCTCCCAAGATTACGGCACAATTACTTAGGATTTAAAAAAGCTGTATTTTTATGGGCATTATCTACATTTAAAATGACATCAAAAATATCAATACTACATGAAATCAAGTATGTTCTTCATTATAAGCTAGCAGAACTCCTCTAAAGCAACACTGAATGCCTTTAAAGATTGCTTTATATCATTATGTTAAAAACCTGTTGAAACATGTTAGCAGTCTGTTAACGACTTCATTCAAATATAATGACATAAAAAGGAAAATGCTTGGTGCCTTAAATACACAAAGATACAGGATTCTTCTACGCATTATAATACAGTTTTTAAATAGTACTTTCTTCTAGGCTGCAGACGTGTCCTATCCTGGACTAAATCACACCTTCCAACATCACAAAGGGAACCTGTCAAGAAGCCCATGCTTTTAAAGTATTTTCTACAAAAATAGAAAATGCAGCCAGTGAAACTTCCAAAATGTAAAAGATCCAACATTCACCAGGTAATCAGCATTTCAAGCTCAAAGACAAACTAAACCAAAAGGAAGAACTTTATGGGTTCAATAGAACCTAAGTCTGAAATCAGCAAAATGCAAATGACAAAATGCAATTAGACAATTTTGATGGGTTAGTACCATGGCTCATCTCCTACTGCATGAAGCACACTACCTGCTGCTCCCATCGCTCACCAGCATCAGCACTCCCAAGCCTTAGTGAAGCCATTACTCAGAGAACCAGAAAGCTCAAAAACTCATTAACTCTCATCAACAGAAGCTGAACCAACTCAGAGGAGGATACAAGAGACAGGATGGAGAGCAAGACTGGAGCTACAAAACTGCACAGCTGGAAATGGAGCAGGGGAATGCCCCGTATTAGAGAGAAGGGCCTTCCCAACACGGCAGCACAGCCACTAAGACTGGTGTTTCACAGCCCCTCAAGTGCATCCCTTTCAAGCACATCACACCCCAGTGACCTCCATACACAAACTGCCACCCCAACACCACCTTCAGCTCTGCTTCTGATGGAAACTGCTCCATCTACATTCTGTTATTGCACAGGGTTTATTGAACAAAAAGCATGGCAACTCATAAATTACTCAATGAATAACTGCAGAGAATACAAGTTGAGACAAACCACATACTTGAAATTGAAATCTAGGCTCTGCTTCTCATAAAGCATCTGTATTTTTGGCCTACTGAAAAGGACATCATCCTCCACTGTTGTAGCCCGCATCCTGTCTTAATCAAAAATAACATAATCAAAACACATGATGAAGAGTATAAATCACCAGACAGGGAAACTGGAGGAAAAAAATCTACTTCTAGGAAAATGACATTAAATTTACTTAACTTAGTAAGTTACTTAAATTACTAAGTTAAGTAAAACTGTTACTACTTGGTATGTTGAAAGCTAAGCTGGTTATACAGAGATGATCCTAAAGCATAGGAAAAAACAGTTGTAATTATATTAATGATGTTACACACAAAGTCAAATTAAGTAGTAAACTTACTTGAATATGCAAATCTTACTTGTGTGTGTCATGGGCTTCTGTGACCTACAGTTATCTGAGCAAACATTTGGGCAAAGACATTGCTGATTGATCAGTATGTCTCCCATTCCTAACTCCACAGCACAAGGCAAGATACTAGACGCAAATGGCAAGATAACTGGTTTAGCTTTTCATACCCACAGACTATACTTATTTTGTACTAAATACCCTTCTTTTAACAGCCAAATGGGGATTTTTAAAAATGTTTCCTACACAAAGTCAAAAAAATCAGATAAAGGAGGTAGTGAAGAGAGGGAAGTGCAGATGCTTAAAATGTCCCCTGTAAGAGAAAAGGAACATGCAGTTCAATAAACATGCTAGAAGAATGCACTGGTAAACACACTTGTAATATTCTGAATTTTTTTTATATTTGATATTATATATTTACCTCAAATATTCGTATTTTTACATATATGCATATTTAATATATAAGCATTCTCTAACCCTTTTGTTAGAAAGAAACCATTTCATAAACATAAGGTTATGAATATATCATCTATAAAACAGCAGAAGTAAGTATAACAAGTGAGATAAATCTAACCAAAATAAATGATTCCATACTATACAACTAAGAGTTTCATAACCTCCTCTGAAAGTTAAAGTTTCAGAAAGCTCCCTAAGTAACCACAATCCAAACCAATTCCACAGCATGGATCGGTGTGTGATGTCTCCTCTACATCCTCCCCACGCCAAAGAGGGGACATAAAATTTTAAGTGGCTTACCTAAGATCACAGGGAGGGACAGATGTTCCAGTCACTGTCTTTATCTGTTATCCTCACCCTAGCTTTTAACTACCTTCTCACTAGACTGCTTTAAAATGCCTGTATAGTATTAAAAAAATTAAGGATTGTCAGAAAATACAAAACTGTGGATGCCAAGGGACAGAGAGAGAGAAACGGCAAGCGTTTCTCACAGTGGCTTGTGAGAAGTTTTAGAGAGCTGGAAAGATATGATAACTTGTTGACTATGAACAATTTGCAGGTGCTGTTTTTCTATCATACCACTCTATAAAAACCACGCAGTACTTTTTGAATAAAGCCTTCTTTGCATTTTCTATGATCCTGCCTCTCGCCTGTTCCTGCCCCGACCTCGGCGCACAAGTGACATACAACAATTACTTCAAAGTTACTTTTTTACCTTTTAATAGAACAAGGAAATCAATTATATAAAAGTCTCAAAACATTTTTGAAAGTGTGTTAAAGGCCCAGAGTACAGTGGAAACATACCATTCTATTTACATTAATAGAAGTATCATAATCAAGTATCATAATCAGTTTTAGATCATTTAAACCCAGACTATGGCTGAAAAGGATTGTCCCACTTTTCCCTTAGGCACTGTCAGGTAGTTTGTTCATGCAGCATCAGGTGAGGTATTAAGGGCTGACTGAGAACTCTAAACATTAATTTGCAGTTGAATCAGTGAGCCTAAACTGTGAAGAAACAGTATGTCAAACTCCCTAACAACTTTGCTATTCCTGTGCTTTGTGTGTGGTTTTAATTACATTATTACTTTTATGTAGATCCCAAAAAAATCACTCAAAAGTAAAAAGAAAAGCCTGAGGAACAAGACGTAACTATATGTTTTGTCTACAACAGACTGAGAAAAATGTTCAGCTGGAGAAAAGTTAGATAAAGACAGTTAATACAGCTGATCAGTACCCTGTTCTTTAGCAATTTCTTTTTTGTAATTAGAGGATATTGAAGAAAAGTAACCACGGTCACTTCCCTATTCCTCATGATCCATTTATTGTTTCAAAGGCATAACTAAACTAAATTATTCTTGAACATCAGAAGACTTCCTAATCTTTTTTTAAACAAATTTTCAAGACAAGAGTAAAAATATTAGAAATACATGTAATTTTGATACTTCTAATCACAGAACCATTTAGCACAGTAACTAGGGAACCAAGAAAAACTTACTTTCCATAGGACAAACTTTGTGGACACAGTGGGGACAGTAAAATTTGATACAATGCATGAGCTTTAGTAATGCAATTAATTTAGTTATGAAAATTTAATTATGAAAAACTTGATTATGAAAAAAATTACAAAAGGAAGAAAATTCAGTCTTGTAAATTGTAGATAAATAGGCTGGACAAGAGAAAAACACTTTCGTAGGTTCAGTTACTCCTTTTATTAGGGGAAGAACAACTGCAGAAGGGTTAAGACACAGCCTGTCACAGGTTAATTCTCTTAAATAATCTTAAATATATTTATCTTGATCACTCAGAAGAAAAAAGAGCTCTACAGAAAATGTGATGTATCAGAACTAGTACTCTAGATTTTGAAAATAATTTACATTTTATAAGCCAATCATATTTGATAATATTTGATTTTATAAGCTAATATTTGAAGCAGAGTGGCAAGAGAAAAAAAAAAAAAAGATTAATTTAATTAGCTGAAAGTCATTCTCAACTGATGTAAATAGTCTCCCGTTTGCCAGGAAGTTTCTCCACTTCAGGTAAGCACAACAAAATACTTTTTCCCACTGAAAACCCTGTTTAACTGTTGAAACGTTTCAATTAAAAAGAAATTCACTAAAGGATATTGAGGTCGAGAGAAGACATCCCCTACAAGATAGCACAGAAACTTCTATCTCATCTTTTCCCTTTAAAACAAAATTGCATTACTCCCATCTTGGATTTTAACATCCCAATGCAGCTCGGGATAAAAAGCATCCACTAGATAAGTATTTCTAATACATGTAGATAAGTGGGTTAAGAAGAGGCGTGAGTCCAAAGAGCAGTTATAACGCAGGCAGCAATCTTAATATACTTAACAGTGTGCTTCACTTATAATCATGCTTAAGCAGATGCACAGTATCAATTTCTAGCTATGTATGTACTTACAAATGATCTTAACTATAAAATTCAGCAACAAAAAAAGTCTTCGATTATACTGCAATTTTTTTTTACACATCGCATGTCACTTCAACACTCATTAAGAGTGTACCAGTAAAACGAGCAAGAATGCCTGAAAATAAGGTCTGTCCGAGTTCCATGGTGAATCACTGAAACATTATTGTTAGAGATTTTAATAAATCAAACTTAAAACCACTGCATTTAGAGCGTGCCTACAAATAACTTCCTGGAAAGGAAAATAAAAGGTAAGAATAAAAGAGCACTGGCAGCCCAGTTTGCCTATAACCTGCTAATCTGCTAAACCAGCACAATCGCAGTCCAGCAACCTGCTTCGACAGACCAGGAAAACAAATTTACTTGTTCCTACAAACCCAGCTTGGTGCTCGGCCAGAACAACCAACGCCAGCAGCACCGACACCGGCTAACACACAGGGAACCCTACCGCCGCAAGCAACTCCCGCAGGAGAGGGCACTCGGAGGTCCCATAGCGACGGCTTCTGCCACCCGGGAGCGCAGCCACAGGGAGGCGACGGGCCCTCCCAGCGCCGGCCGAGCCCCGCTGGCACTGCCGGCGCCCCACACCCGCCCGGGGCACGGCCCCGCACAGGCGCCGGCTCCCTCTGCCCCGGCCCGGGCGGCCGCCCAGTTCACCGCCGAACTCGCAAAGGGGCTCCGCGGCCCCCGCAAGTCCCGCGGCCGCCAGGGCAATGAGGAGAGAGCCAGCCCGAGGCCTCGGCCCACGGGGGTGCTGCGACCGCTGCAACCGCCGCCGCTCCGAGAGGCGGCCGAGGACAGCAACCTACCAGGGAGCCCAGGAGAGCGGAACACAGGCTCGCCGTTCGGCCCTTCACCTCCGAGCACTGCTTCCCGACCTGCCCCGCCCCTGGCGCGGGGCTCCGAAGCGGGGCCGGCCAGGGCGGCACCCCGAGCGCCCGCCCCTTCCCACCGCGGCACAGGCGCCCAGGAGGGCGGAACGCGCCGTGCGCCCCGAGAGCGGGTGATTGACAGAGCGCGTCGGCCACTCGGGGGGCGGGAATCGAACGTCAGGTTGGGAGGGGGCGGGGCTTGCTGGTGGGCAGACCCGACAGCCAATGACGGCGGGGAGGGGCGGGGCAACTCGGGGGCGGGGCCGGGCCGCGGCGGGGCCGCGTCGGAGGCAGGGCTCTGTAGGAGGCGGACCGGGCTCGGCTGCGTCCCGGCCGCGCCGCTCCCCTCACGAGTCCGAGGTCGCGCTTAGAGGAGGTCGCGGCGCCCCTGCTCAGCTGCGCGCCTCCCTCGTCTCGAGCTTCCCCTTACAGGAGGGACAAAGGCACCTGTTTAATATGTGACGGGCTGTCCTTCAGGGATTGCCCTGTGCCCCCCGGCAGCTGAGTCAGTGTCAGACTGCAGCCGCGGGGCGCCTGGAGGCGCAGCTCTCTTCCATCCTCTGCTGGGTATCAGTCCCCTAATGCCAGCACCCTTAGTGGCCGGGCGGATCGCGCCCGGCAGTTTCACAGCAGTGCCGTGCCCCCGCGTCTGGCAGCTGCCACACCGCTTGTTCGGCACTGTCACCACCCGTGGGTGAGGTTACCCTGCTCGTCACGCCTGCATTCCCTGTCCTGCGTGTCCATGAAACCGGGAAATCAGAACCCCACTCTCACTTGATGACTGCAAGAGCTGCCACGTAATTATTAAAAAAAAAAAAAACAAAAAACCAAACTTATAAATGCTTTATCATAGACTCTGCACTCGTGGAAAAGAAAAGATCTTAGGTTCTTTCCTAGTTCTCCAGTCAGGAGAGTAGCATTTTAAAAACCTTGAGATTTGAGTATCATTTAGGCCACTAAGGGTCTAAGGCTTTAAGTATTATCTTTTTTATATTTGAATGCATAAAAACAACTTTAAAAGTTTATTAACAACTTGTTTTACAGTCATTATAAATATGGAGGAGAGAGGTGTTGGAGGTTCTGACGGATCTTGGAGTAGTCCTTGTTCAAATAATTTTTTAGGTAAAGTTGGCACATTCCAGAACATTCTAGAAGTCCATGTAGAAAAAAAGAATTAGCAGCAATATAGCTTCAAGAAACTTTCAGAAGTCATTTGCTGAAGCTTCATTTCCTTGTCTCAGTAGACATTAAATTACTTTTGCCAAAAATCCTCCATAGGCAATCTGTGCTGTAAATGATGCCTTAATCAGAGAGGAATGAGCATATACTTAATTCCAATTATTTTTGCAGGATCCTGATGCACACAAGCATTCCATTCTCACAAGCAACTAAGCAGGGACAAAAACAAGTTTTGCATTACGGTGATGCTAAGTTCATATTGCACAATTGTCCTGAAATTTTCCATCACCTTTAATCAGAAATGGACACATATTTACAAGTACTGGTGTTGGTTTTCCCAATCTTTTCTAAATATACTCTCATAAACCTAACAATAAATGCAGATTTTATTTTTCTAATATAAAAGCTGTAGGGTATTTTTCCAGTTATGATTTGTTATTTTAAAAAAAAATCATTAGGTGTTGGTTCAACTCAACAAATTACTTAGTGACCTGTAATTCTAAAATGTAGGTGATGAACATAAGGCAAAAGAGAAAGATGTCTTATACATGTCAGAATTTACAGAAAGGTGCATCAGTTTGGAGTAGTTAGAATTACAGTCGGGCCGCAGTGGTGAAGAAAGTGGATGATTGCTGCATGTAATCTTAATCTCCAAGAGCAACAGACATACCATGTCATATATCAAGTACATAAAATAATATAGATATAAAATAAAATTTAAAAGACATGCTGTGGCTTAAGCTTTATAGCGTTCTCATGGTTTAATCCCAGCCAGCCTCCAAGCTCCATGCAGCCACTCCCTCTCTACCCCACCAGTAAGATCAGGGAGAGAACTGGAAAATTAAAAGCCAGAAAAATTGTGGGTTGAGATAGAGACGGTTTAATAGAGAAAGCAAAAGCCACACATAAGCAAAGCAAAACAAGGAATTAATTCACTGTTTTCCATGTGCAAGCAGGGCATGTGCTCCAGGAGAGCAGGGCCCCATCACATGTGACGGTGACTGGGGAGACAAGCACTATCTCTCAAAACATCCTCCCTTCTTACTTCTTCCATCATTAATTTAATTGATGAGCCTGACACCGCATGACAGGGAATATCCCTGTGGTCATTTGGGGTCATTTGTCCTAGTTGTGTCCCATCCCAGCTCCTTGTGGACCCAGACTACTAATGGTGAGAGGCAAGAAACCAGGCAGCCACGAGCAACACACAGAAAAGGCTTTGACTCCTTGTAAGCACTGCTCAGCATTAACAATACACATATTAAATACACGTGTTATCACACTCTCTGTTTCTAACACAAATGTGAAACACAGCCTCCTACTAGCTACTGTGAAGAAAATTTACTCTGTCCCAGCCAAAAACACCATGTGAACCTCCCAAAAGGTGATAAAATTTGCTGTGTATACATATGGATGCTGTTCTAAGTGAAGGAAAAAGTACTCCCAGTGTTTAGTCCTAGACAGCATTATTGCCCTCATGGAATCCTTTGACAATTCTGGCACACATAGCATAGTAACAGAAATTGCCAGGGGCCACACTTCTTAACTTTCTAAAACTTTTTTATCTTTTTAAAAAGTGCTTTATTATAAAGGTGGCATGATATTTCATTCATGTAATATTTCAGCTTTCATTTTAATATTCACTATTTGGCAGTATTTCAACAGTTGTTTCCAGTAGCCTACACCGTTTTATTTATGCTGTATTACTCTAATAAACTTATTCCCCCTTACCATGCTGAACTATTTATTTACTAGATACTAATAAATGAAATTCTTGCACTAGAAACATACAGGCATAACATCTGGCTTTCAGGTATTATAGTTCCACTTTTCCTTCACAGCTTAAAAGCTCTTCCAGCTTCTTAAGATCTTTGTTCATTTCACACATGGAAGAAATAAATGGGATTCTTCTTTCCACCTTGTGTTTTAAACTCAATTTCTAAATATTTGTTCTATATCAATTGCTAAATATTGGTCTTTTTTTCCACTGACATAGTATTTGAGCCAATCAAGTTCATTTAGAATGATTATTCTCAATGTGGTATCTCAAACACAGTCCCTTAAAATTTCTTCCATTCAGGATCCTGTAACTTAATCCATATGCCTAGGAAGATCTCAACACCTAAAAGTAGAGCTGACCAGGCACTAACATAAGCTGCTGCAGTAAATTAATTATTTTTTATGGATCATCCAAATTCTGTTTAATTACCCTTTAGTTTAAGTTCTTTGTTCTGGACTAAAAGTTACCAGTCTGTGATAAAAAAATTTCTGTGACACAGTAAAGTACATAGTCACAAACCAGCACTGCGCCAGGTCTGTGTGGAGAGGCAGTGGAGGGAGATTTTTCCTGGATGCTGCAAATATGTGCCTGCAAACAGAAAACAAACAACCCTGGGTACCTTTCATTTGTTCTAAAGTTCATGCAGTCTGGCAGCAATGTTGATGTGAAGGAGAAAGCCTTACCTGGCTGGGCTTAGCAGTATGCATTGCGGACTGGAGTCCACTTGTAGGTTCCAAAATTTTAAGACTACAAGGAGCATTTTATACTAGCATTTTATGAATGTAGAGAGCACAACAAAGAACCTGGTTTTGTTAATACTGTATGATAGAAACGTGAGGCTCGTGCAGTTCATGGAATAGTGCTGTCATTGCTAAGGATGGTTACATGACCAGTTGGAGAATGCCTGTAATACATCAATCTCGTACATCATACAACAATAAAAAATTGATAGACTGTCATTACCTTAAATAAAAAACAGTAACTCGCTTCAGCTGTTCATGTCATCTGACCCATGTACAAATGTTATACTACTTAGAAATGTTATACTTTCTGGTCACAATCCTGAAGTTGTTGGTTGAGGTAAGTGCTCAACAGTTTGCTGATCACCGTTTTTCTTTGGAAGAACTCCCTATAACCAAGGAGGAATACTATGTGAGGAGAGCTGTGGAAAAGTTCTGTGATCAGGCTGATCCCCTCCATACTAATGAGCTTTTAAAAGGTGGTGGGAATCAGAGTTGCACCAAAAACAAAACAAAACAAAGCAAAAAAAAAAAAACCAAAAAAAAAGAACATGTGGACATGTAGACCTTCATTGGCGATATGCCTCAACTGCATTTAAATCTGTTTCCATTCAACTGGTAAATTATCCGATTCAATTGCAGAAAAAAAAATGTGAGTCAAGTCAAGTGAAAGGACTGAAAAGGCCACATATGTAAGAACCACATGATAAGAAGATCAAGTACTTTGGCAAAATGCTACAATTCTGGAATTTGAGATAGTGATCAATGATCTGATTGTTGATGTAACGCTACTTCATGTACAGAGAGGATTTTGTCTGTTTTAAGCATTTAATCATAGACCTGCTTAACCTAATGTAATCAGTTTGTCATTTATCCAAGAGGTTTAACAGAACACACATATTTCTTCATGTAATTAAGAATGATCAGCAAGGTTCAAAATCTAGGAACAAGAAAATATGGAGATTGAAAATTTTCGGCAAAAAAATCAAAAAGGCATTTGAAAAGGTTTTCTATCTCAAAAGCACTTTCAACGCTGAACTTCCCAGTAAATGTTGAAAATAAAACTAGACCCTTGTGTCAGAATATTTATAAATAAATCTATTGATTTCATTATTACAGTACTTCTTTGTTTTCATTCTATGATTCTACCTGTAACTGTTTTGATTTAAAGCTGGCACAGGCTTTTTTTTTTTAAATGAGCTTTCTTTTATTAATATAGGGTATTTTTAAGAGTAGTTTCTCTTTTTCAGCAATATAGACTTCCTTATATTCTCTTTATCCCATTTTCTGTTTTCAGTATATTTTAGAAGGTCCTCCATAATTCTAGAAATTAATTTTAAAAACCCAAACCAAAACCCAGAAGAATACTCCTATAATATAATATTTTTCAATCTTTTTCAGGCACTGAAATCACATCTAAATTATTACTTTCCTCTTGTACTCTAACAGTAAGGAACTACAAATAACCTATGCGCTTCAAGTTATTCTGCAATGTTTTCTTTCATAACAGTAGTTAGTAAGGTCCAAGGTTTTTAAAATGCTGTATTTTCTAATATATCACAAACTGCACTAAAAATTGTACTTGATTTTTATGCCAGCTGCTGAAAGGTTCATGATTTGGCTTTGCCAATATTTGTAGTTCTTGATTGGCTTTGCCAATATTTGCCGTATTTGTAGTTCTTCCCCCCCTTCCTTTCCATTGAAGAGCAGCAAAAAATAGTCCTTTGAATCCAGATTTTTACCCTTGTTACACCCACTCTCAAATCTGTTCTCTAGGTTACTAATTGCTTGAATGCTACTTTAGAAAATCAATAGTACATGAGTCACATTAGGGTTTGGCTTTCTAATTGTCTGCCCAATCAATAACATTCTGCTCATTGACACTGAAAATTTTTCCTGAAATAGAGTAATTGATCAGATGCAGAGCTACAAGGCAAAATTATGGCTGTCCTACCTAGACCAAGTGACTTTTATATAGTAGAAGCTAGAGAATTCTCTGAAGATTTTTATCCTGCTATGAACTGTACTGGCTCTTATGAAAATTAATGGGAATGTGTGTTTCTCATTAAAATGTTAAAGAGAAGCCGCTCATATCCATTATTACTCAAATAATGCTTTCCTGTTGGAAGAAACTAGTTTTACAGTACTAAAATGCATGTTCAGATTTGTATTTCTTTTGCTTGGTTTTCCAGATACAAATATTGCACTGGTATTGATCACAGTATTTACATTTTCTTTGAAAATTGATATCAATGGACTTTATTTTACAGATAGAAAATCAAGGAAGAACTGAACCTGAAAAATAACTTTGCTGTTAAATCACATTCTAAAGGAGGTTCTCCTGGCTTTATGTTATTATCTATCCTATCGATTTCTTAAGAGTTTATTTCACTAATTTTGACCCTAAAAAGCCCTATGTATCTTTTTAAGATATGAGTATTAAATTTCTGAAAATTGGTTCACATGGATTTGGAGGATGACATAAGATTTCCTGCTCAATCCTGAAACAGAAACCAGTTATACCATCAGATGGAATATAAGGGATGAAATAGCTTGGCTTCCTTATCATCACTCCCTTTTCATTAATTCAATAAAAATCAGTTTTTAAGGGCTGCTTATGTGCTCCGTGTTGCTGCTATTATATAATTTTCTTTTGAAACTTGCCAATGATGTGCTGAAAACATGTGTATGGCCACAGAACTCCTCTTCTTTATTCATGAAGAATAGTAGTACATTAAACAAAACACTAAGCTCAGGGGATGATGATTACTATTTCAAGATCAAGGACATTTCTGTGAACAGCTTTTCTGTGAAAATCCTTGAATTTATAATCTCCAAATTCTGGCAGCTGTTGCTGTACTGGAAAAAAGGATTGTGTGGGGGAAGGTAGAGAGATAAGATAAATACAATGTGAACTTTTTTGTTTTTACAAATAGTTGCTATACATAAATTATTAGACATGTTTGGCGGTTGTTTTGTTTTGTTTTCTTTGAGTTTTGGGGAGTTTGCTCATCTAGGGAAGGGAGGCTGGATTAATTCTCTTTGGTTTTTTTGTTTGGGGGAGGGGGGTGCTGGTGTCCCAATAATGCAGTTATTACTTTAATCAATTAAACTTAAGAGAGAAATTTTTTGTCAATCCAAAATCAAATTTCTAGTTCTAAGCAAGCAAATTTCTAGTTCTAAGAATCATATTTTATCTTGTTTAAAGTCTGTCTCTAAAGGTTGCAAAGGTAAAATATATCCTAAATATTGCTATTAATATATTTTATATATTAATATAAGATATATTAATATATTTAAATATATTTATACTCTTGTATGAGCAACTGAGACAATGGAATATGCTGTCTTGAAGCAGCTAGCAGATCCCTGAATAGACTGGCTCATATATTTATTATATTTATTATTTACTGGCTCATATATTAAACCCTCCATTGTTCTTCCTTCTGAAGACAGGGATATGTTACTGCCCAGTGGTATCATCATATGCTTCCCATTTCCATCTGAAAAAAAAAGTTGACTTTTACAAAACTTCCCAAAGTTTTCCCCTACGAAAATTACTTTGATAAGGTACCTTTTAACCACTTTGTATTCATAGAAAGTCCATCTGAAGAAACTGTAAAAGTAAGATAACACCAGTCTGATCAAAAGGTATACTGAGGGATTTTCACCTGAGCAAGCAAGACTGGAAGCCTGCAGCATCTTTTGAAATTAGCCCTTGGCCTTTATATGAGAATAAATGCAAACAGCATTCCACAGGATCTCTGTTATTTGTCCAAAGGACTCAAACCATCACAAACCAAGGATTAGTAAGAACATAGCAGTCACTTATGAGACTGCCCCCATGTATTTTCCAAGTCACCAATTGCTTTCACATCTGGGAGTTCCTTTGCTTTTTTTGTTTAGTAGCCCTCAATAGATCTCTTGCAATGTTGGTCAAGGTTCCATTTGAGCTCATGTCAAATCTAGGCACTGACAACATCTTGTAGTGGGGAAATTCTCAGAAAATTCTTCCTGTCTGAAGAATTTTGCTTGTTTTGAGCCTGGCTCATCTCTCCCTTGACTCCTGTTAGAAGTCCTGCTTAATTTTTGCCACCAGTGATATTGCAACCTCTGACATAACCCTTACTAAACTGTTCTTTTGGGCAGGAGGGGGTTCTTTGGTTTGTTTGGGGTGTTTTTCCCAGGCTGAAAAACACACTTCATTCTTTTGTTCCTTGTAAAGAAGTTTAAAGAAACTGTTGTATGCATTGGTCATGCTTGTTACCCTTCTCTGAATCTCCTATAATTCCTGTACCTCTTTTCCGAGATCAGGGGGATAAGGATCAGGATAATAATATGGTTCTCTCCATATTATTTTCAAACTATTTTTAATTTCCAATTTTATTTTGTTTTGACCTCTATAGAGTATTAAGTTGAAGTTTTGCACATAAACTAGGGTCCATCTTCTGTGTAGTTATGATAAGCCCAACTTTTTATGTGTGAAACTAGCATTGTTTTGCCCCAGGTCCATCATTTCACATTTGTCTGTCTTGAAATTCCCCTGGCATTTCAGGTGCTAGGCTATTTGGTCTTATAAGATGCAGGATTTTTTCTCATTATATCACAAAAAAAATCAGATAGGTGCGCACTTCTAAGATATATTTAAAGTACAGATTGAACTTGGGTTCACAGTTCTCTTGTTTTTAAAGAATAGCGTGACATTGTAGGATAAAAAGGCAAAGGACAAGGCATCGTAAGAAAAATAGGGATTCTGTCACACTAAGTGTAGTGTAGAAAGCCATTGTACCACTGAAGATTTATCTCTGCGCATCTTACTCAAAAAAAGCCCAACAACTCTTTCCAAAGAGTAATCAATTTACTCTTTTTCATAACACCGCAGTTAAGTTATATTCTTTTCCCATTTAAATTGGCAGTAAGCTAATATCTTTGTTTTTCCACCTGGGAAAAATAATATCCCTGCCATGTAGTTTCAGATAAAACCCCCACTGCATAAAGGTATTTAATCCCATTTTCACTGCATACCTAAAATGTGAATGTCCACTTCATGGTAATAGAAGCTACCTAGCATGTTGTTGCTCTTTGAAGTTTTTGACATTGTTGAATTTGAGGAAAAATGAAGATTAGTGTTAAGACAAAGAAAACATACACAGTTATTTTTGCTGGGATGACAGTAGGAGTGGAGGAAGGAAATTCTTTAAGGTGTCTGGATCAACATACTTCTGTTGTGTGAGAAGTGTGTCTCATTTGTTCTTAGTGTACTTAATAAAAGTTCAGGCAGTGTGCAGTGTATGCATTTTAATTCCCATCACAGACTGAAATGCAAGAAGGAAGAAAAGAAAAATGTAAGGGTCTGAGTTACCAAGTTACCAAGATATTGCTCACGTTAACAAAATCTAAACAAGAAGCTGTAGCACTGCTTTTGGTACAGACCACATTGTATATTGATAATTATGTTTTTACACTTACCCTGATGGCTTTAAATCTGCTATAATTATTCTTCAAATTCTGTAAACTTCCATATATTCTACACTAATTTTATTTGTGTAGACTAAATTCTCAGTTATTTCACTGGTTGTTTACATTTTTTTTTTCCCTCTGGCAAAGCTAACAAAAGCAGCAGCTTGAGAATTTGAAGAAACTGTGAAATCTTCTCTTTTTCCTGTTATGCCATTAAAATGCTATCCATTCTCAGACAGTCTACTGTAAAAATTTTGATAGCAACTAGTTTCTTAGTTATTTAGATCATTGTGATAAAACAAACCCCACAAGCAAAAAATGAACACAAAACCCCAACCAACCAACCAACCAACCAACCATCCAACCAACCAACCAACCAAATAAAAAACCCTAAAATAGCTAAACAGTTACAGCAAGGGGAACTACTTTTTGTGTTCACACACAATGTTGCCAAAATTAATTAGTGTTGCTTACCCAGCGTATTTTTAACATGCAGCCAAAAGATTCTTTCATCCTCTATCAAAACAGTACTACTATTCAAAGGAATCATTCCCCCCTCTCCTCAACTTTGTAGTCTTTATGGGAAAATATACCAGCACTTTATCCTACTTTGCAGTGGGATCAAGCAGTCTAATACTGCTTTTTACTGCTAATAAATTAATTCCTGAATTTTGTGACCTATACTTATGTAATTTCTTGAAATCATAAATTAATTAAGTCTTAAAAACACCAGTTTTAGATTGGTAATGCACATATTGTAGGTATATAAAAATTAGACACAACTGAATTAAAAAATATTGTTTTAAGAGACCCATAAAGATCATAATTTCCAGTTCCTTGTCTCAAGACTACACCTACATTAATTCAAGCCAATGGTTGTCTAATCTTTTCCCAGAAGATTTCCAATGGTCATATAACTGGGCAAATAGGCAAAAACTCATTCTTGATTTTAGTACTATGTCAACCTATAAATTCTGTACTTCTGAAAAGTGGGGGGGGGGGGGGGGGGAATCCCCATCTTCTTTATGGGGATAATATTTATATTATTAATTTGCTTGCCAGCCTTATCAGAGAATGATAAAACTGTAAGTTTAGATAAAGTACATAATCAATACTTGCACATGAATTTTTTTGCCAAAAAAGAGGAAGATGGAATTGAGTGAATTAATATTGATGTACTTTGATGAGAAAGAAATTAAGTAATTAATGTCAAAATCTAAAGCTTTTTTAAAGTCAATAGAAAAAACATGGAAAGTTGAAATGCTATCAAGCATTCAGGTTGAAAATTTAATCCACCTTTCACTTGAAAATTAATTATTATTTTCTATTATTCATTTTTCTGCAGTAACATATGTAATTATTTTTTTTTCTCATAGAACAAAAATATGGAATAGTCATCAGGTATAATTTTCTTTCCTACTGTAGCATTTTTGAGCTCTGGAGAGGACATATATTTCTCTTCCATGTAGAATTACTGTGAATCAATTATAAAGTTATATGCATTCTCACTATTGAGAAGAAGTCATGCAAAAAAATTTAAGACCCGAACACTCTCAAGCATATGAATAGCTTTTCTTCCACATGAATTACTCTGTTGACTTCTCTAGGACTGCTTACATTTTTCAGGCATAGCAGGGTAAAGATAATAATTTTTATGGTGTTAAAAAATCACTTATTAAGATATAACCAAGGCAGGAATTTCTTAATGTTAGGAAGTCACAAAAATATGTCAATTGTTCCCAGAATAAAATACAGTAAAAACCAAATGCAAATAAACCAGATTTAAATATGTAGATATCCAGTAAAATGAAATATTTTTAAATTACAGATTTTTCTGTTTCATTATCATCTCATAAGTCTAACTAACTAACTAACTAACTAACTAACTAACTAACTAACTAACTAACTAACAAACATTTGTCAGTGTATCTTTTGTCACTAAAACATTCTTCTCACTTAACACAATTCAGCCCTTGATTCTGATCTTGCCTAATGCCTCAGGTGGAGTCCACCATCCATCACTGCAAATAGGCATTGTGCCCCTGACTTCAAGCCCAAAAATTCCTAATTGGAGCCCTGGATACATGCAATTAATAGGTAAATTATTCTATTTAAGAGATCCATCCTTAATGTACAGGTATTATCTGTATTAAAACAATTAAAGCAAAAATACCTGGTGCTCACACCCTATAATGCTGCATGTTCTTCTTGGAAATATACAGCATAGATAAGAAAGTTTTCATTACATTTATTGGATTAATAAAGTAGGAAAAACAAATCTTCAAAATGCCTGCTGTAAAAAAAAATACTTCCAGTACCATTCCTGTCTTTTCAGTGGGTTGCTATAAATATAAAACTGATGAAAAAAAAAGTAAAAGAATATTTGGAAAGGGACCTGCTTCTATGACCTAGTAATCATTCATTTTAGCAATACAAGTAAAGCTTTCAATCACTTTAGAACATACTTTTAGATATTATTTTAATTTACATTATTATATCATTCACTTACAATTTTCCTAATAAGAGATGAGCACTAGAACATACTAGAAATACTTTCTGAATCAGCAACTAATGAAAGATTCTAGAATTTTAAATAAATAGATTGAGGTCTTCAATTTTTTTTTCAGAGGCCTTGTTGATTTCACATGGAGAGATTTTTGGGGTTTGACATATTAGCATCCAGCAGAATGTATTAACTTGCAGATTAATGCAATATATTTATTCACCCCAGAGGTGGAACGATATGGAAATCATCTTCTTACAGTTCTCTCTATTACTAAAAATTTATGTCTTGAATGCAGTGTCCTTTGCAATCTAGTTATTCTCGTTGCATTTCAGTAACTGTCTCATTCTAATTTTTCCCAAGGTTATTCAGAAGATACAAAAGAAAAAATACAGGCACTGCTAAATTTTGCTTATTTGGGACTGTTGATTTTTACACAATGCTTTTATAACCTTATAGCATTTAGATTAAAGGCAGGGGCAAAACTAAAACCCTACTTATCAGTAAAGTGTGTATATGTGTATTGTATGATTGTATTTGTATGATGTTTACACTCACACACACTGTATTTGTATGTATATATTGTATTATCTATCTATCTATCTATCTGTCTATCTATCTATCAATCAATACAATATATATATTATATGCACCTAGGTATGTATACTGGCAGATCACAACTTAGTGGTGAAGAAGAGAGCAAGAAACACTGTTTTCCTTTAATACATGTCAATATTTTGTACAAAGGAACCTTGATCCTTTATTGGAGCATCTACTAAGTACTACTAGGGAAAACGACCCCAACAAACTGTGGTTGATTTACAGTAGTCCTACAGTAGCTCTGAATCTGTTCATTCTCCTGCCACACTAGATGTGTTCAACACTGTAAAAATCTAAACAGTCAATATTCATGGCCATTTTATTATAAGTAATAATGGCAATGGCCACACTTTACACTTCCGTATTTCATGTACTTCCAGTAATGGTGTGTGCTTTCTAACAATGGTGAAAAAAAAGATACCTCACACAAAACATAATTGAGTCTGCACCTCAGTACACACATGCAGAGATTGCAAACTCTGAGTAAATTTTATTATGCCTACAGAAACATTCTGTTGGTTTAGACTAGGCATCTAACCACTTTACCTGGATTTTATTTTTCACATTAAAAATATATTTAGCAGTAGCCTTATGCAGAATGGTTCAGCATCACTTTATGCATTAGAGAGAAAAAAAATCAGAATGTCTCGTGTAGTGTGAATTTATTTATTAGCTTTTTTGCAATTAATAATACTGCCTAAATTGGGCATTATGTAATGAAATAGGATTAAGACAATTTATTTAAATCTAGTTGTCCCTAAAATATATCCTATTTTCACCTTGCTGAGTGCTATTTGTCATCCAGAAAACACATAAGATCAGGTGAAGACTGGCCACTGGATTCAGCAACTGCTGATGGTATTGCAATGCCCATAAATATGTATTTAGAGAGGAAAATTATCATTCAGATAGTGGAGGAAAGGACTCACCACCAAGACCATTTTAACAGTACCAAGCTAAGTATTAAACTATTACTAACTACAATTACTGAAAATTAATTGCAGGCCACATTTATGAAAGTTGCAGTTAAGAAACTTGCAGTTTTAGAGTTTTCTTTATGATACTTAAGGGGTAAAATTCTTGCTATTCCTGATAAAAACTATGCTGAAATATTTGCTTACATTCCTTCTCTCACGTTCCAGTCTGAATGTAAAAATAGATCTCTTATGAAGTCCTGAAGTATAAATACGATTAAGCCAACTGCACATTCATATACATCTCTTGTGGATATAACACACTAAAGTGTGGTTGGCAAGTCCAGAAGTTTATAACACCATACTTGCAACAATTAACGTTTCACTAAAAGTCTGTTTCAGCTGGATTTTGACTAGATGGGAAATAACACCTGAAAGATCTTGAGAGACAAGATGCTTATTTTACAGTTGTGATCACTGAAAATAAAGAGTTACACGTTTATATTATTTCATTTCAGCTTCCTATTTCTTGAAGACTAAGTGGATGATGAACTTCTAATAACTAGGATCAGAAATAACATTAACCACTATGTAAAAATGTAACTCTCCTTTGTTTACCACCAAGAAAAATTGCAATAGAAATCCTAACCACAGGTGAAAACTTTTCACAGGAACACTTCTGAGCATAACTCCCTGATGAATCAAAGTAGAAAACTATACATCACACGTTTGCTTAAGAAGAATTTATATCTGCTAGTTCATTTTTCCCTCATGAAGACTCAAAGGGGATCTTTTTTTTTTTTTTTTAACTAAACCAGGAAAAATAAATTGTGTCTACACTGTGTCCTCTCTGCTGTTCCTTTTGATAACCACTTAAAATATGGGTAGCGCCTCTTTCACTGTCTGGTGGACTTTCCAGTGGTATGAAAAGAACTTGTGCTTGCATTCAGTGTATAAGCTAATTTGCAGTGAGCTTTGGGTACTTGGTAAAAAGCTGATTGTGCAATGCAGGACATGATCTGTCCTTTTCTGCATTTCATTTTTACATACTGAACAAAATTTTTGAAGTGATTCAGCTTGTGAAAAGGAACACAGATATTTCACCACGGCATATTCTTTTGCAGTCTCCCTTTATTTTAGTCTGCACCAATAAAGAGTCTGAAAGATGACAAAAATGGGTAATTGGGTCAAGCTTCTGGTTTCTGTGTCCTTATAGACTGACTTCATTAAACATAAAATTTTTGAGCTCCAAAAGCAAGATCAGGAAAAAAATCAACTTTTCTCTTTGGATATCTCCTAGAGAATTTCACTCCAAGTCCCTCAATGGAGTGAAAGCCTTTGATTTTGCCTTCCTGTTCAGGGAGGATGTAAAAAATTCTGGGGATGGTGGCAAAATTAATGTACACATAAAGGATTTATATCTTTCGAGCACTCAAGGAGAAATATGAAAAAGTTCAATGGATGATCTGGATGGACAATTATAGACCCTTCAGGAGAGACAGGCAGGGCAGGCAGGGGAGAGGGGTTGGAATGGACAGTGTTTGCATTAAAGGAAAAGCAAATAAAGCAGGTTTTTTTGTTTGTTTGTTTGTTTTGGTTTGTTTTTTTTTTTTTTAGGGTTTTTTTTTTTTTTGGGTGAGAGTTTACTATAGGTCAGCCAGCCAGGATGATGCCACCAATGTACTATTCTAAATGGAATTAGTGTAAATCTCCAGAGCAGTTACTCTGGTCCTTACAGGTGACATCAAATTCTCAGAGATTAACTGGATCTGTCGTACAGCAGGCACAGAGAGGTCCAGGAAATTCCTAAAGTACATTGAGGAAAACACTTAGGTACAGGTACTAGAGGAGAGGAGTGGAGTGATCTCTTTTCTCTGATGTCTGGTGATAGGACACAAGGGAGTGGTAAGGGGGATATAAGGGAAAGGTAAGACTGCATATTAGAGAAAAGTTCTTCTATGAGAGGGTGGTCAAGCACTGGAATAAGCAACCCAGGAAAGTGGCCCCAGGCCTGTTGGTGTTCAAAAAGGAGATGACTTGTCTTTAGGTTGCCCTGTAGGAGTTGGACTCAATGATCCTCATGGGTCCTTTTCAGCTCAGGGATTTCAATTCTGTGATTCTGTATCCTATATTTAACTGTCTCGTTAGTAGTATTCACTCAAATAGTAATTTTCACAAGCTTTGTGAGGGAGAGGAATGAGTCCATTTATGTAACAGGCTTTTTTTACACAATTTTGAGAATTTAGAAATTTTTTAAAAGCTCACTTCCAATCTGCACATCAATTAGAAGAGGAAAAAACCCCTATATTATTAACACAGCAAACACTGTCTAGAAGCAAATGAACCTCACAGCATGTGATAATTAACTCCAAAAGTACCTTTGCACATAATGTGTTCTGGATAGGTCATCTTAATGGAATGTGGAGGAGTAAACTAATGTCTTCATTATTGCAAAGCATCCATGGGCAAGGCATACAATCCTTCTATTAAAGTTATCCATCTCCATAATGGGATTGAAAAAACCTGTCTCTAACTCTCTGTCCATCTGGTCCATCCAAGACCAAATGCTAATTCATACTGGCAGAGTTACCCAGTTACAGAAATAGTTTGTGTAAGCAAATCTATACAAATTCAAGTATAGATTACTGCTTGCTAGACTTAGATGGCCTTTTGCATGTATCACTTTCCATCCTCCATGCATGCCTCAAGGATCGGCTTTAGCACAATTTCATGATTCTGGTCTTTGGAAAAATAATGTTCATACCTGTTATTTTTTGTTAGGTTGCTATATACATATTCTTGTATGTTGCTAGATACATAGTCTTTATGTTCTGTTATTCAAAGAGAACAGCAAAGACTCGTTTCTAATTTTATTCTCTGTGAGAAGGTATACAGGCTAACACAGATACTTGAATGTGACTTGCATCACTAGATTTTAGTGTCACAATCATAGAGATATATTTGACAATCATTTTCATTTTTTCTATATACCTGTGTGTCCCAGAATAATAATGACTTTTCCAAGAATATTAGGTTATGCATCTGTACAGATATAATCTAAGAAATCATGTATCTGTGTGAAGAAATACATTAGAAACTGAGTGCCAGCAGTTCTTGATTAATGTAATTGCCTCAGGGCAGAACAGCACTTGTGCTTTTTATCATAATTAGTTCATTAGCACTACATAACTAGTTTGTTGATGCCTACTCTGAGACTTCCACTTGCTTTCTAGTAACTACATTTACATTTTTAGTTGTGATAGAGGAATTGGGAAAGAAAATTATCACACTAAACACAGTTCTTTTCCTTTTTTTTTCTTCTTCACTTAATGTGAAGAAAATGTCCAAATGCATGCTTACTATGTACCCTTAGAAGACACACTGATCCAAACACCTGTGCAGCCTTCAAGTCATCCCTAAGTCCATTTTCCCTTTTGTTATTCATTGGATGAGCTCCTGCTACTCTTAACTTATAAAGTCTAAATAAATTATGCAGATGCATATATCCCATTATTAACAGTGGATCTGGTAGCAGCCCAAACTGGAATACCACACCCAAATTATTTTTTTCTAAAAATACTCTAACAAATATCTTGCTTTAGCACCTTTGCTGCCACTTATCTCAGACTACAGATGTATTTAATGTTTATGTCCTTGATTTCTCCACTTTTATATTATACAGCACATTCAGTTTCATAAATAAGCTCTTCAAAAAAGAAAGATAATGTCTTGATTTATACTAAGACCAACAAGGCTTAATGCATAGATGAAAGAACTAAGATTTGGGAGATCAAGGTTCTAAGTTTTTCACTGATGTGCCAGGTTTTCCAAGCCAAGATGATACTATTCTCTTTAGTTAAATGACAAAAAATGCACTATATTTGCTGTTCAAATACAGCTGGAACTGCATGGATAAACTTTCTGCTTGCAGAGATGTAGGAGTATGTTTGTAGTCACTTGGGACAAGATCTGAAATCCACTGAAGTTATCCATTCAAAGAAAAGGATAACATCCATTCTCATTAACTCATTCCGTATCAGATCCTTAGTTTAATTTGTTGTTTAAATTGCTTTTTCAAAATGCAATGAGTTTCCTGGGAATTAAAGAGTAATAAAGGGAAACTGATAACATAGGAGATTGCCTTCAATGTTATCATAAGGAGATGCCATTTGCTAAAAATATATAAGTATCAGTCAGAGAGTAATCTTTAAGACATTTTATCTCTCACTAAGTACAATAAACTTTGAAAAATGTAAAGATCTAAGAATACTAGATGTGAAAAAAGGAGTCCATGAAATAGTCTCACCTTTACAGAATTCTTTTTTCCCCTCAAATGCTGACTGAAAGTTTTCTTCCTTACAAATAATTAGGCTTTGGTAATGCTTTATTCTTCAGTATTAGCAATATTTACTAGGTGAGTAGTGAGCAGCCAAACAGTAGGAGACCATGAGACCAAAGACCAGTCATTATGTACCCGTTGAAGGCATTTTTAGATTTCAAAGCCATTAGCCATTTTCAGTCTTAGAAATTTCAATCACCAATTTCACACAGGATCTGACCTGCTACTTTTACTGAAAAGGTTTGAATATTTACCAGGAACAATCTGGTAAGCTACATGAACAGTCCTAGAAGTGGAACAGCATAGGAATTCTTAAGAGTGATGCAGAATATATTCCAAAATTCTTCGGGATGCTCTTTTTTTTCATCGTAAAGTTCTAGATAGTCCCAGGCTTGAAAAAAGAACAAAGCCATTGTTTTGTCCCTAGTTTGGAAATATCCACAGGATTCTTTTTTAAATTTTTCTTGAATGTAATTGTCTGTTTATTTTACAGATCCAATTCTTGTAACAGTTGTGGTGGGTTGACTGTGGCATCCACTGCCAAGTGCCCACTGCTACATCACTCCCCTCCTCAGCTGGGCAGCAGTGATATAACAAAAGGCTCATGGGTAGAGATAGGACAGGGAGAGATCACTTACTCACTAGTTATTGACAGAGATAAAACAGATTCAACTTGAAGAAAAAAATAATTTGTTTTATTGCCAGTTTAATCAGAGTGAGAATGAGAAATAAAAGCAAAATAATATTAAAACACTTTCCCCCACCCCTTCGCTTCTATCAGGCACTTGATCTTCTCTGCCTCCTGCCCACAGCAGCACAGGGGGACAGGGAATGGGGGCCATAGCCCATGGGGGCTTCCCACAGGGTCACAGCCTCCTTCAGGCACTTCTACCTGTTCTGGTGTGGGGTGCTCCACAGGCTGTAGGTGGATCTCTGCTCCCCCTTGGTCCTCCATGAGCTGCACCCCTGCAGGCTGCAGGGGAATCTGAGCTCCAGCACCTGCAGCAATGCCTCCTCCACCCCCCTCTCCACTGACCATGATGTCTGCAGGGCAATTGCTCTCACACACTTTCACTCATCTCTCCTGGCTTCTGTTTCACAGCCATTTCTTTTCCCTTCCCTACCCTGTTATCCCAGAGGTGCCGTTACCATTCCTCATGGGCTCAGCCTTGGCCAGCAGCGGGTTCAGCTTGGAGATGCCTGGAATTGGATTTATTGGACATGGGGGCAGCTTCTCACTGAAACCACCCTGTAACCCCCCACTGCGAAAACCTTGCCACACAAAGCAAGTACAAAAGTTTTTCTCATTTTCGTTGATATTCATGACACGTGATATCCATGAGTACAGCTCATGTAAATAGAATTAGGTATCACAATAAACTGTCCAGTGACATTTACACCATTTACACATATCACAGCTGTCAGTGGAGAAGAAATTTCACTCTTTTTTCTCCCATTTTCAGAAGAATAAAACTTACTACTTTTCTAATCTAATCTTTGAAAAGAGCCTTCAGCTTCCCTTCTTCTGCAATTCAAATATCTTTAGTGTAAATGATGTTTTTTTTCTCCTCCTGGTCATACACTGTGGATCAGTGATTTGAGTTCTAAATTTTGCTTTAAAGACAGTATTTAAAATTTGTCACTCATATTCAAACTTCATATAAAGTGTGCTTACACTGAGGCTATTTTACGATAAGAAACAATGGAACACTTAAGGATATGTCCAAAGTATTCCAAAGTGTAACCAAACAACTATAAGAAGACTATTTTTACAACACATATTCCACTTACATGCAATTTAAATACCCTCTACAAACGGGTACAGCTATTTATTATTCTTTCTGCATGAAAAATCCTCAAGTGTAAAAGGACTTCCAAGACAGGTTAAATAAGAACTAAATAAATGATCCTAAGCCAATTAGAAATGCAGCAAGTAAAAATCTTTCAATGTCAATATAAATATGTTTTAAAACTTTTTATTTAAGAGAATGAAGTAAAGAAGGCAGAATGAATAACTTTGTAAAATGAGGTGTAAGAAAAGACATGGAGAAAAATTTGACATGTCATGTCCATAGGAAGTGAACCTGTGATTGAAAAAAATAATCATGCCAAAAAAAAAAAATTCACTAATTAAGAACTGTTAAAACTTAATAGGCTCTAAACAAGGAGATAAAAAGTGTTGATTAGAGAATTTAATAATTGCACTCATAAATTATTAAATCAATAATTAGTTTAACCATTGTCTATATGAAAAAAATATGTAACCAATGCTAACTTAGGTATTGCACCTAGCATTCACTACTTGACTTGATTTTATGAGCTAACTTATAATATGTATTCACCTAAATTTAATTATGTTGTTTCCTTAGATATGCAGGATAGGTGAAGATAGTAATAAAGCAAAAGATACTGGACAGTCTCTAGCTTCATCACAGAAATTTGAGTACAGATTGACAAATTAATACTTTAAGTGCTATAGTTCTAATTCTGTTACTAAAAGAGAAGCCTAATAACATTAATTTGTTGAAGGTGAATTAAAAGAGCAAAATAAGAAAATGGACAAACACATTAATATAATGTAAAAGGAACTGACTGTAGTTGAAACAGGCCATTTTATGATGTTCTCAGTGGATTAGGTGTTTTTACAGTTGTATCTTGGGGTTTTTAAAGTCTATATAATTTCAGATAGATTAAAACAGTCTCACAAATTAGAAAGAAGTGTGATGTATAGAAATAATATACAAAATCTTTTTCATACCAGCATTGTCTTTATATTGTTTCATTTAGATGCATTTCCAAGTCTGGTACAATTATTGAAGTGTGAGAGTCATTAGGTTGTCCCTACTGTTTGGAGTTTTCCTTAGTTCAGAATTTTCCTTAGTTTGGAGTCAATAAATGCATTTAGAAAAGAGCAAAATAAATTTCAATAAAGCACGCTTTACTCTTTCATCACTAAGCTCTAGATGATAGTCAAAACACTCCCTCACCCCTCCACTTCCTAAAGAGAGCTGTCTTTCTCTGCTGATTCTGAATAGTTTATAGCCACATGTTGTAGCATTCCAGAAGCGCAAGTTATCCCACTGTTTCTCCGTGATTGCTTACACTGTAGTTTTTGGGCTTCACAATATTTTCCGTTGGCGCAGATCCATTTTAGTTGAGCTATCAATCCTGCCACCTTTTTAGGGGACAGTGTGACTTCCTATGTGACTGTTCTCAGGTGCTTCCATGGTTTCTAACACATCAAAACCCATCTGTGCTGCAAAAATTAGTACAGGGCCAACTGAAATCTGCTAGGGTCCACTTGCATACTACCCTTGAATATTTTTGATCATCGGGCCTGCTGCTGACAAATGGGGTGCACCTGTCTTAAAGCGAGAAAAGGATCTTCACTCAGGAGTTAACAGGCCTCATTAAAGGAGTTTTAAACTAGATTTGAAAAGGAAAGGGGATAAAACCAGGCTCACTAGAAATAAGCCTGGGAGCACTATGATGATCAAAACCCACAAAATTCTGTCAGGGACCAGTCTGATCAGTCTCAGATTCAGATACTGATCTGTTTTTCTCTTGATCTGCTTCCTGTTTCTTCCTTCATCATTCCCTGCAACTGGAACAATAGAGGAGAATTTTACATGTGCTCTTTATCCCTTAACCAGTTAGTCTCAAGATGCTGAATTCCCTTTTTGATTGCCCTTAGACTTCTTATTGCAATTTCATCACTGCCTGCTTGAAAAAGTATTAATAGTTGATAATCTGAGGGCTGTACCAGAGTAGAAAATTTCTTCCTAATGTCTTTAACACAGGCTTTGAGGGGCAGCAGACTTTCTTCAAGGACTGGATCCAGTCTGCATATTGATTTTTTTGTTCCTCAGAAGAAAGTCTCCTATGACAATGACACATCTTTTTTTTTTTGATTTTTCTGTATGGAAGCAGTCTTGACACAGGGAGTGCCTTAAACTGACTTAACCTCAGTGACATCTCTGACCTAGATGAACAATCTTTCTCGTTGCTGTTCAGCTGCACTTGCAGAGCCTTGTACCTGTTATATACCAGGGCACTGGGAGGGTGGGGTAGTAATGGAGGGGATGCTCCACTGTGCAAGGCAGGAAATTGTCACCATTTCCCCCTCTCTCTTAAGTCATGATGTCTGCAGATTAAAGATAGGATAGGGAATCCTCTGTATCATGCACCCTTCTGCCTGACAGATTTCTCTCTGGGAAGGCAGGGGGTTTTTCAAGTAGTCTCAGATTCTCAGACTCTCTGATGCTGCTGAATGTACTCACCTCCTCCCACAGTTCTGTCACTAAGCAGAGGTGTTCCTCTGCCTGGAGGTGGGAGGTACCTGTGGGAGGTGTGCCCACTGCCAGTTTTCTAGCATAGGGCACATCCTTCATCTGACACCTCGGCAGGCAAATGCACAAGGTGAGATACAAGTTAGCGAGACTATGATAGCATTATGAGGAAACAGTCTTTGGTGGTTCTTGGATGAATAGAGAAAGACTTGAAAAGTAAACGTAGATAATAATAGCAGGAAGGTCCCATTGTCTTTTTAGCGTCTTTCTTCTCTCCTCCTATCTCCTCCTTTTATTTTATTAAAAAAAAAAAATCTTTACTGAGAAGTTTAAAGTGATGAGGCTCTTGGCACAGTTAATACCTGTAACATGAAAATAAAAGTCAAGTTAAAGCCAGGAGAGAATGTCAGAGATAAAGTTCCATGAGTTAGGTGGTCTGATTTAAAGGCTTGCTGTTACCAAAAGGAGAGATGCTTTGCCATGTGCAGACATAAATACCCATAAACTAGCATTGTTAGTCACATGCTCTCAGTCTTTTGTACTGGCTCTGGCATTTTTCTGACCCTCTGCTGAACCAGTTCCACTTGCTAAATAGCCAAAAAGCAAATCGACGTACAATTACAAGAAGAAGTGATTGCTTGTTCAACAGCAGTTCACAAGAATATTATTTTCATTAATTGCACCGAAAGAAATCAATTTTCAAATAAAAAAGCTGTACAGGTAAACTGTATATTTTTGTTATCGTCTGGGATCACATTCCCTCACTAGCCAAAATCACTCACTTTTCAGAGGTCTGTCCCTAGGTTTTGTGTAAAAAGTATATATAAAAAATACCTACAAATTGGCTTGTAGAAGGTGACAGCAATAAAAATGTATGAACTCAGTCTGTAGAGATGGAGAATTCCTGTGTCACAGGCAGTGTTAGACACCTGAAGATGACACAACAAAAAGGAGCAGCCCGAATATAACTTGGGCAGATTCAGCTCAGACATAAGAAAGTGTCTTTTTGAGAAGTGTTTCAGAACCAGAATAAAAGCCTTGCAGAAGGAAAACAGGTTCTCCCTCTCCTGGTATTTGCAAATCATGACTCAGCAACTTTACAGAGTACATGTGTTACTAAAACTCATGGATTTTATGTCTACACAAAAAGCTTGCTAGGACAGCTACTAAAAAAACAGTGTAAACTATAAAATGGGGCGTTTTGCCTCAGTCAAGATATATGTGTTTAACTTGGGATGCCAAAGGCAGGAACACACTATTTCATGATATTACTGCTTACCTGATTATTATTTCGTATGGAAGACAATACTACAAAAAAAATTACCTAAGGAGGACCAGGCTGCATTTCACTACGACTGGATTCAAATTCTCTTGCTCGGACGCTCATCACAGTGGCGGGCGAAAAAAAAAACGTCAGGAAACTTCCCCGCTTTAATAGAAAGCACGTCTTCGAAGCAGCTGGCATTCCTCCACTGGCAATGCAGAGTGCCTGTGAAAAACCTTTTCATACCTTCATTTGTGAGGTTTTCGACTACGGTTCCACGCCCCCGTCCGACATTCCGCGCCACGGCACGGCTGCTCACCCTCAGGCCATAGGGCGGTGTCGGGGCCCGGGAGTGGCAGGGTCGGGACGGTGCCGGGGCGGTGTCGGGACCCGGGAGTGGCGGTGCCGGGGCGGTGCTGAGGCGGTGCCGGGGCGGAGCCGGGACCCGGGAGCGGCGGTGCCGGGGCGGTGCTGAGGCGGTGCCGGGGCGGTGCTGAGGCGGTGCGGGGTCCTGGAGTGGCGGTGCCGGGGCGTTGCCAGGGCGTTGCCGGGGCGTTGCCGGGGGGGTGCCGGGGCGGTGCCGGGGCGGTGCCGGGGCGGTGCCGGGGCCCTGGAGTGGCCGTGCCGAGGCGGAGCCGGCGGCGGAAGAGGCGGGGCCGGCGTTGCCGGGCGGAAGCGGCGGCGGTTGGTGTTTAAAGGCTCCGCGGCGGCAAAAGGCCGGCGGGCGGCGGCAAGGCGGGCTTGAGGGCGGCCCTAGAGTTCCCGGTTCCCTCCGCTCCGCCTCGGGAGTGGTCGCGCTTCCCGGCCCCGGCAGCGCCCGGGCGGAGCGGGGAGATGGTCTCCAGAGCCGCCGATCGGCTGCTGATCGTCGTCTCTGTGCTGGAAGGTAGGCGGGAGGGGTGGGAGGGTCGTGGCCTCCCGGTTGCTGCGCGTCCCTCTGTCCCGAGAGGAAGATGAGGGCTGGTCCTGCCTTCGAGGTGTTTTCTCTGGTGGCGTGAGCGGGGTAAGCTGAGCAGCGTTGAGTAGCCCGGTGTGATTAATAGTAAGTACGTATCTTAAGGCCAGGGTTGCCTACCCTCTGTTAGGTTTTGGAGGTATTTACGTAATGTATGGTTTTAAGTGAATGAGAAAAGTAACAGTCGTTCCCTGAGGATTTGGGTTTTGTTGGTTTGGTTTTGGTTTTTTTTTTCAAGTGTTATTCTGGTATTTCTGTCCCTTCGTTGCAATCAGCCTTAAGTGTTGACTCAAACGTATATCTAGTTGGCCATCTTGCATTTCCACAGGTTTTGGTTTCTGTAGTCTAATTAGAGTGTGTGTGTGCCTGAGTGAGTTATTTGTTAGGATGTCTTTTTCTCTTTTGGGCTGTTTTGGAGATTAGTGGGGGTTTGGGTTGTTTTGGCTGAATGCTTTCTCTTTGTCAAGTAACTCCTATTATCTCTATGTCCATTTATGTAGTTTGCCAGAGGAGCTTACAAATAAGATCCTGTCTTCTGATATGCTTGTAGTATTGTCTCCCCACACTGTAATATAAGTAAACTTTTACTTCCTTTTGTCATTTCAAATCAGAATATCGAATGATCCTGAGCCCAGGACCAATCCTATACAGTTTTAGGCACTCTCCTAATCTGGTAATGATTTATTTTTTCAGCAAGTGGCAGGAGAAACACCACTCAGTACTTTTATAAGATCATATTTTTCTGTTTCGATGTCAGACAGTCATGACATTTTCACTTGTGTAAAACATTCACTCTTTTTCTCATGCCTGCTCCCTTACCTATTGCCCATCATAGATTTCTCAAATAATTCTAATTGCTTACTACTTTGCTTTGTTACTTAATTAACTGTTTCTTCACAAATAGGCTGTTTCATGTTGCATTCTTTCATATTTCTGCATAGTGCAAACTCTTTTTCTTTGAAGATCAAAGCGGGGAAGGTGACATGGAAAATTAATTACATTTATGGCCTTGGGTAGCCGATTTATGGGATCAGTCTGAGCTCTTGCATCTCTTTTAGTGATGGCACATGCAATGCCACTCTTTTACAGGGCGCTGTTTCCCGAAACGACCCAAGCACATGCTTATAGTTGAAGCCAAGTTAGATGGTGAACAGTTGGCTACTGACCCTGTAGAGCATACTGAACAGCCAGAATTTGCTACAGAATTGGCCTGGGAACTTGATAGGAAAGCACTTCATCAGCACCGGTAACATTAAAAAGTGAAGTCTAACTTGCAGATAAAATTTAACTTTCTTGTCTTTACAGTTAGTGAAATACAATTTTTGGCTTACTGTCATCTGAATTGTTTTTTAGAAACTTTCTTTTATCTACAATAATGTGTGGGAAAAATGTACTAATGTACAAAAAAGGTAATGTGTGGGAAGAAAAGTGGTGTTTAAAAATTCTAAGGGGTATATTTCAACACTACTGAAAAACACCCCGCAGGCTCTTAGGGCAAACTAATAATTCTGTTATTCAAACATTGTAGTCAAGCTACCTTATGTATACTGTGGCACAAAATTAACTTAATTTCAAGTCTGAAAAGCCTGTGTACATAGTTTTTGAAAATTTCAAAGAGATAAGCTGAGAAATTGAATGTTTTCATAAGTTATTTCATTTTACAAGTCTTACAACTTACATGTTTTAATGGTATGACCATATAGTCAAAGAAGTTATAAAAATCAGTATTTTTATTTGACAGAGAAAGATGCCTACATTTGCCATGTGCTAGATGTCTTATTTGTACCTTGCAGTAGTCATGTGCTTTACCCAAAAATCTTGTCCACAAGTCCTGTTTTTAAGATGCCCTTCCAAGTGAAATTCAAATTTTGTGTCAGGCTCTGTATCTTTTTCTTTTATGTGAGTGATGTATTTATTTGTTGATAATGTCTTTTTAATAACACTTGAGACTGAGAAACCAAAGCACTCTTCTTAAAAAATTAAATCACTTGTTCATTCTCTCACTTAGTGATGACTTGATGTTCATTGTAAGTTCAGTTTCTGACCTAATGAAACTAGCTATATAATGAGTATATTTTTGTATCATTGGCTTGCTGGAAACTTACACACTGTCTTTGAGAGCTAATTGTAGAGATACATTTTATATTTAATATTTCAACTGAGTTACTTTTTCAGACTGCAGCGTACACCTATCAAACTCCAATGTTTTGCACTGGGTCCTGCATCTTCAGCTAAAGAGAATATAGGCTATATTGTACTGGATCTAAGGGCTGCACCAGAAAAGAAACAGGTACATTATGGGATATAAAGATTTTAAAAATTGTTTTGACAATGCTGTTATAGATAATATAATTTGAATTAAAGCATAGGCTAAACTTTTGAGTCTCATTTTGGAGTATGACTGATCATATATGGGGGATTTTGTTGCTTTTCCTAAGAGGAGAGACATCTTGACTCTAAGAATATACACAAATGAAAAAATACAGTTGGTACTAATCTTTTTTACTTCTGAATTGAATAGTAGGATCACTAGCAACCAATGAATCTACACAATCTCATTATTTAATCAACTGGAAAATTTTATCTGAGCCATAGAAATGGAGCAATTGATTTGAGTCTCCATCATCAAATCAAGTCTTACGTTGTTTTTTATAGCGGGCCTCCATGGAAGATGATATGTTAGCTGATTGTTTCAAACCCTTTAGAGTTTGAACAGCATAGAGTAAGCACAATATAATTGTTTATATAAATTTCATTAGCCAATTGCCTTGTATCAAGCTTGACCAAAACATTGCTTTGATATGGGTCATATGAGGAGTCTGGCATCCTCTTTTGGAATCATTCCTCTAGATCATTTTCAATGCATATGACTTATTGTGCAGTTGAGGACTTGAAGGTTTCCTAAATAAAGATTTATGGTATATTTCTTTGTCTAACCTTTGCACTGTACAAGTCAGTGGAAAAAAACAAATATATTCAGGTAGTCATCCAGTAACCAGTCTATAAAATATTTTAGTACAATAGTGTACTAAATAGACCAAATTTTTAGAAATAAAAACCAAAGTGTATTTCTGTAGATGATAAAGTAGAAGTGCTAGATTAAGACTGAGTTTTCTGTAATAGCATTATACTGTTTTTTTTCTGTTGTATGTAAATGCTTTTGGGTCTTATTTTTGTTTTTTACTTTGTAGGCACCTAAATGGTATCCTTTGCTTAGTAACAAGTACCCTAAGTTTAAACCTGAAATACAAATTGGTGTTGCTTTGGAGACAGATTCAAAAGCACTGGTTGATGATTTTAAAGCAAAGGAGGCACCCCCTAGAGAAGGGAAGGGTAAGTAACATGACATCTCTCACTTTGAATTAAAAATCTTCCTGTGCCAGATGATATATTACTTGTTACAAATGTGTTGTTTTAAATCTAAAGAGAATTTTAGTTTCACAGCAGTTCCAGTACACATCCTTTGCAGCTGATTAATGTACCTTGTGGTAGTAAGTTTTTCAAGGATTCTTTACTGTGATTATTGTGTGACTTTTAGGGGGACAAGTTGCAAACCAGCTGGTATTTAAAATGAGAATCAAGGGCTCATAGTTAACTCCCTTGGGTATTTAACTTGTATTTATGAACTTTGGAAAGTTACAAAAGAAATTGGAAAGGAGCTTTACCTTTATAGAAGGTAACATTTCAGTAGTATGGGCTTGGAACTGTAAAGTAGTAAAGTGTCTCATTTGCTGGGTAGACTTTCTTCTTTTTTGGTGGGTTCTTCTTCTAATCTTTATGTACTTAAATTAACATCTGCTTACTGTTGGGACTCATTCCAATTCTGAATTCTCTTGTTTATTTTTCTCAAAGGAAATCAGTGAAATGTGTCAAAAATCTATTGGACCTCAATTGTTAACACTAGTAGGTCCCTTTCTGTGCTGTGCCTTCAAGTCACTTTTTCATCTGTGTGTTTTGGTTTGTTTTTTTTTTTTTTAAATGCAAGTTAGTACCTGTTAAAAAAAAAACCGCAAACAAAGTCTTAGAAACTTGATTTAAAGAGTCCCAAAACAAAAACATGTTTCCATCTTGCCCTGATCTCTCACCCAAATGTCTATCTGCTTAACTTTTGAAAAATGAGCCTTTTGGTACAACTAGTAGATTTTCTCTTGCATACCTTATAATACTTGTGTTCTTGCCCTGAAGGAACATCTTCCCTAATTCTAAGTCTGTCATCTATCTGCTGATGATCTGTGGCTGTAGTTTTGTAGAAGTGGTCAGTGGCAGTAAATGTTTTATAAGCTTCTGGCCTGGAATTCACTGACCTTGCTCCATTTCAAGATTAGTTAAGACAGGATTTAAGTTTCAGTGTAAGATAGCTTACTCCATTCTTTCAGGTTTACAGCAAAACACAGGGAACTTTCCATATTGTAACATCTGTAAAGAAGGCAAAAAACTACTCTAAATAATTCCTTAGTCTGCACTTCCCATGTGGTCTTTGTGCCTGCAAGTTCTCCTATCCATCATGACACTCGCAAAAAAAAAAAAAAAAAGAATACCTTTCTGCTTTTACTCAGCACTGTTTCCCATTTAGTGCTTTTCTTGCTACAAACAAGTTTGCCAGCTTTTCCCTTTTTTTCATCATGTCAAAAATTAGTCAATATCATATTTGTGATGGAGAAAAGCAAACTTCTAGGTTTTCACAGTTGTAAAGTTAATGTTCCAGGTGTTGGGTATGACAAAGCTGTATTACCCAGTTCTAGTCTGGTCAGATACTTTTCCATTTAGTATTCATATACTCTTTTTTTTTTTCTTTACCGACTTAAGTTGTCTAAGGCTTCCAGTATTTGAAACAGAGCTTTTTTGTTCACAAAATGCTGTGTCATTATTTCTATTTGGTGTAACCTGAGGGCTAAATATGTTGAATTGCTGGTACTACAGAACAAAAACTAGCAAACCAGAATACAGAGTTTTATGCATTGAAGACTTGAGATGAAAAATCCTTAATTGAAGCATTCTAAGGATCTGTGGAATGGCACAGCATACTTCTTCCAATAGATTGCAGTTACCTCATATGCAGTTACTGTCCTGCATTTCCTTTAATGAGCAAAGTAAAGAAATAGCATGGTATACTCTAGCCTAGCGAAATAAACTTCCTGGTAATCTTTCTCATTGTAACACAAAATAGAAATAGGAACTAGAATTCTGTTTAGCATAGTGTTCAACGTAACAGTTGTAAATAAAAGTTAATTTCAGATTTTTTTGTAGCAGTTTTGAAGTGTACCTAGGGACTTCTTTGTGTTTTGCAAAACTTTGTTAACAGGCATCAAGATCTTAATTTGTAATTTTTTCTTTCCACGTGTAATGTCCATGTGAAATGCTTAAAAATAAAATTGCAATTATGTATCAAATTGCTGCAGCGATTACAAAGACCAATAGTTAATTATGTTTATTTCTTCTCTCCTAGTACTTACCCTTTTTCGTGGACTGGACCCTAATAGTATTGTGCCAGTCTTGAATGAAGAAGAGGGCTATCATCAAATTGGACCAGCAGAGTATTGCAGAGATCACTTTGTCTTGTCTGTAACCATTGCATTTGCCACACAGTTGGAACAGGTTTGTTTTCTTGCTATGTGTAGTTTTTAAGAAGTGTTATCCCACATTAGTATTTTCACCCTCCCATTCCTCGTTTCTAATTAGTTTTTTTAATATTTTTTTGAGTTTATTTCAATAAATAATCTTGTACCAAAGTGAATTTATATTTATTTTAAATATTTTTGAAGTCCTTAACATCTCATACTGCAGATGAATTATAATTCTTTTGAAGTATTAAAGCTGTATTTACTTCAAAATATGCATTCTTATGAAATGCATACCTCTCTACTGCGATATAGTGTAAGAAGTTTGTGCATGGATGATACCAGTCTTCAGTGTGGTGCCCATGCACTGGAGTTCAAACAAGGTGAAATGCTTTTAAAATATGTAAGACAGAGCTCATATATTGCCTGAGGGAAGGACTTACTAGCTTGGATGAAGTGGCAGGCTAATGGTTGTTTCAGCTTTAGGCCTTAACTGCTGTGTTTATGCTGTACTGACAGCATTGTTTTAATTGGTCTAGAACTCATGGTGTGTGATGAACTCTCTTCAGTCTTGTCATGTTTCTTTTTATTCAGGGAAAATAGTTTTCCATGTAGAATTGTAGGACCTTGAGAAGCAAAATCTCCTGTGATCATGCTTGTGGTGTGTGCCTCTTTGGGCATTGAACTCAGAGTTGCCTACAGAATGAAGAAGCTGTTTGTCTGTTTCAGTCTTTAATTTAATCACATAAATTATATAACAGTATGTAATGTGCATTATTTAATAACTGAAAATATTTTGTGAAGGCATAGCTTATTTCTGAGTATTTGTGCAGTACTTGGTGTAAGTAAATACATGTCAGTTACAGCCCTTGGTGTTGACAAGTCTTGCTCTTTTTTACTTAAAAAAGTAAAACATTTTTAATTTGAGTATTAATATAATAAGTTATAAATGGAGTGCAAGCTGTGATTTAGGTCAGCTGGTCACTCTTTAAGTTTTAATTTCCAAACTAGAGCTTCAGAATTACTGTAACTCTGCATCAAGGAAAGAGATGCATAATTCTCTTCTACATCTCTTTCAGTTAGTTCCTAGTACTATGAAGCTCCCTGATCGACAACCTGAGTTTTTTTTCTACTATTCGTTGCTGGGAAATGATGTCACAAATGAACCTTTCACTGATTTAATTAATCCAAACTTCGAGCCAGAAAGAGCTTCAGTTCGAATACGTAGTACAGTGGATGTTCTTCAGGTTTATCTTTGTGCACAGTCAAAGTTGCAGGTAAGCTGTTAATTTCAAATGTGAATGAAAATAAATAATTAAAATTAAAGAAATAGAGTATGTTTCAGGTTGTATCTGTGAAGCATTTCTGTTTCCAGAACTAAGATGGTATTATAGTATTTTGGCTCAAATATAAGTTGATTGTCTTCCTGGTATGAGGGAAACCATAGCGGCAAGTTTCCTAGCTCAGGTGGAGTGCTGTCTTTTTAATTAGTTGATGTTACAGCAAGCTGGTTTACAAGTCATGATAAAAGCTGTTGCTGAAATATGATCTTCCCAGAGAGCTAATGTGGGTTTTCTGAAGAGCTCTGAGCTTTGGGGCCTGCTCTGCAATCAGACCATCTGCAACTCAGAGTCCTGCTTTGTGCTACCTATGGTAATCCCATACCAGCTGTTCAGGTCACTCTTGTCTAAGTTCTAAAATCACTGTCCTCAGCATTCTTTGTGAATGATAAGGGAAGTCTGTCTTTTTTACCTGCTCTGTAGCCAAATGCTGTTTCTAAATACACTGCAGACATATTTGGGCTGTTATGGGATGTTGCTTGTCTGTTTTAGCCTTGCGTGTAAATGGAGGACAGTGGTGAGTTGGCAGTGCTAGGTTAACAGCCAGACTCAGCAGACTTTAGGGTCTTTTCCAAACTAAGTGAATCTATGATTCTAAACATCAGGTAGTACTTTAAATATTTATGGCAATCTGTGCATGTCTCAAACTAATCACAAAATTACAAAACAAGAGTCTGCTTCGTTGAGTGAGGGTGGTGTAGGGTTTCTGATAATGTAGCTGGTAAATAAGACAAAGACAAATTAGTTATACAAAGTAATTTGGGGATCTGGACCATTTTGAAGTTATTTTTCTTTAAGTTTATACAGCCCATTCTAGGGTTTTTATTCAGGGTGGTTTAAGAATGATAGTGTTTAAATCTTGTATTTTTTGAAATTTTTATTTTTTTGCCTCGAGTTTAAATATTTTTGGAGCAACATGTGCACTGGTCTGTTTGGAATTTATTCTCACTCTAAAACAGTCTTAAAACATATATGATACACATGATGCAAATATGCATAATTTCCCACATATGTAAAGAACAATTTTTTGAACAAAAGTTCTTGTCAAGTTTTCCAATTATTATATTTACCAGGAATTAAAACTACAGTTACTTAATTCTAAAAATCCTTGCCAGTTAAGTGGTGTCTGAATATATGCCCAAAACTTTCAAGTAACCTTTTTCATTACTTTGCAGTCATGTGTTTTATATGCCTGTGCATGAAGGGTAAGGATCTGTGCAGTGTTTAGAAACCACAGAGTACTTAATTTATCCTACCAAAGGAATGATGTGACAGGTCCTCAGAAGGGCAGTGCAGTGATTTGCTGCTCCTCTGTCAATGAACAAATTCCACCTGCTCAAAACTGACCTTTCATAGCTGTTCTTATTCTCAGCATGCAGGGACCAGGCTAGGAATGATAACTTGTTGCATTTATGCTACCTTTAGTGGTTATGCTAGACGGTTCCAGTGCAAATCGCACATACCTGTTACTTTCTAACACCTTTGTGTGTGTGCAGATCCATCTTTGCTGTGGGGACCACTCTCTTGGGAGCACTGAAGTTCCCCTGTCAGGACTGCTGAAGAGAGGAAATGTGGAGATTGACCAGCACCCTGTGGCAATAGAAGGACCATTTGTTCTTGTTCCACCAAACAGAGCTAAACAGAAAATGGCACAGCTGCCTCTGGATCTGGCTCCTACTGTTGGGGTATCTGTAGTTCTTCAGAGGGAGAACTTGACTACCCAGGTATGTCTTACCTGTTCATTATTGGTTTAGACACAATTTCATGTAAAAAAATTATGGGTGTTTCTTAATAATATTTGACTGGGTTTTGTCTAAAAAAAACCCAAGAGAAACCCAACAAAAAAACCTGAAAGAATTAATTGCTTTATATGAATAATCCTTTCATTTGCATTTTTCTGTGTCTGAAAAATAATCTCATACTATTAAATGTCGTAGACAGAATATTTCAATGCAAGCTGTGGTCAATAAGAAAACTATCATTTCATTCAGCCTTTGATTCACTTAAATGGTGCAACTGAACCCAAACAGCCACAGGAGAGAGTTCTTTCACCTGTTAGTGGAAAAACAGAGAGCCAGCAGCAGAGATCCCAAAATGTCCCATCTCAAGCTGACCAGTGTTCTTCAAAAGAAGATGTAGCAACAGAGAGTGAAGTGGAAAGTCTTAAGTTTGAAAAAGGCACAAAACCAAGGAAAAGGGGTATGTGGTATATATCGTCTTTGCCCAGTTGCTAAATGTGGTCTTGGATCATGTACTACTCCTTTCTAGTATATTCATTCTAGTAGTACTCACTTCCAGTAATAAATTTCAGGCAAGTCAGAATCATTTGCATAAACAAGTAACAAAAGGGGGATAAATGTTGTGATTTGAACATAAACATCGTTAAGTACGCTTGCAAGATCCAAATTAGATATTTGGGGGTGCGTAGATTACAAGTGATGTGGATGGTCATAAGTTTGAAAACTCATAACAAAAGTTTTTTGGAATTTCTTGGAGTTGTGAATGAGAAGGTTTAGTGCAATGCCTATCAAGAAACTGACTTGCTCAGAGATGAAATGGTCTAGTGTTAACTTATTCAATAGAAAAGCAGAGATAATGCAGGATTTTTGAGTTTTCCAGGGAATTTACTATGTGGTTTTTAATTTGTGAAGATAAATGTTCATAGAGTACAGATTCCTGAACAAAACCAAGCAGCTGGGTTGTTTTGTTTGTTTTTACATGATCCTTTTGTTTGGACTTGGTAGCCCAAGCCGTAGGAAGACTTGTTTCTGATTTGAGAACTGGGAAGTGGAAAAGTGAAAGAGGAACAGATGAGAAATACCATGATAACCGAATAAATCTCAAAAAAAGTTGTTTTGCTAAATGTTATTGAACATGAATCTTCTTAAGAGATGGTTTATGAATAAAGTGGAATTATTGTTTTTCTAGTGATATTTGTATTGCTGGTCTTTTCAGCTTTGTCCTAAAGACAGTTCTGTAGAGGAAATACGGTGTCCTAGAATGGGCTCTCAGGATTTGTCTGCTAATTCAGACAAATTTTCTTTTAATCTTATCTATGCAAGGATTAAGTCCTTTATATGGAATGTAAAAAGAAAGTATTGTGAACCCAGCAGCTGGTTTGAATGTCTGGTTAGGAAATCCAGGATTGTGCTTTTTTATTATTAATAGTAATAATTTTATAATTCTGTTTTGCTAAGATGTAAAATATGTCATTTCACATTTGTCTTTCAGGGCTGGTGGCTGGCTGCCCTCAAGAGGTTGGCAAACAGTGTTTTGAAGAGCTTCCAGCTTTGAAATCACAGAGCAGAGCAAAGTCACCTCTGACAGATCTGCAAAATCCCAGTAAGGCAAAATTTATTGAATTTAGTACATTGAATGAAATTTGACTACAGTATATGAATTTTAACAGTAAGCTGTATGTACTTAAAAGCTGTATGGCCTTTAAATTACATTCAGCCATTTCTTTGCACCAAGCAATCTACTGACATTCTACCTGAATCACTTAAAATTGTTTCATTCGTACATTGTGTTAACTAGCTGATGTTGAAGTATTACAGCATTTTTCTTTCTTGTAATATTAATACTAATGCGAGCAAAACACTTAGAAAAAAGGAGGAAAGAATAGAGTCAATGCTAGTAATGATGTACTTCTTTAAAAATTACCAAAGTGGAAATGGTTTAAATAATTATGAAGGATGTATCAGAACAAGTAGCACTTACAAAAGGCCATTGAGTTCTTATCTGATATGTTCATTCACTCTTTTAGTAGGGGCTTGGTAGTCCAAATAGCCCCTAAAGACTTAAAATGTCCTGAACATTTTTCAAGAACACCTTTTGGAGACCTATCTGTGGGACTTGTAGTTTGATGTTTTACTCTCTGAAGGCAGTATTGGGTCTCATTGTAAGAATATGAGAAGCCTGGATGCAATTGGGCAGGCACTCAATGTTGCTTCTGCTTTCTAAATTATAAAATGGATGTCACAGTACATGGATTCTGTGGCAGAAGCAGATGTGCTTTGCACATTTTAGTTTGCTTCAATGGCTAAACCTCAGCTTGGGGCCAAGGAGGATGCTGCCTTACATGAATACAATTGACCTGTTAATAAATCTGGTTGTCCTTGTAATTCCCCTAAAGAAGTTAGTTAATTTTTAAAACACCTAAATTGCTAAAAATATTTATTTTCCTCAAGTTGACTATGAAAAATTAGTATAAACTGAAGTCTTACACAGTCTTTCTGAAGAATTTAATTTCTCTGATCCTATTGTAAACTTTTACAGGTGAGTTACACCTTACATAGCTTCAAAGATTAATAAAGAAAGGAAAAATATTACAATCTTGAAAGAAGATTTAAAGTATATTGGGTTTTTGGTGTTTTTTTTCTTTGGAAGCAGTAATTTACAGAAGGAGTGGTTATTTTTCACAGTGGTTATTTTTCATTTATTTTACAAGGAATAGAATTCTCTTAGGGAAGCAACCGATCTACTTGCATTTAAAATGTGACACTAATCTTTGTGTTTTGTTATTTTGGGCAGAACAAGTTATAGAAAATGCACATGAATTCTCTTTTGTGTTTTCAGCTGATAGTGGTCCAGTAGCGATATCTCAGCCTAACCCTGTGGGTGTGTCCAGTTCTTCTGAGGCTGTGTCAGCACAGAAAATTGTCATTCCAGCAGCCTCTCACCATTTTTGCTTTTCAATAGACTTAAGGAGTATACGTGGTCTGGAAGTTGGTTTTCCAATAAATTGCATTTTAAGGTACAATCTGTTTTTGTTATTCTTGGAAAATATAAAGACTTTGTAATCTGAGTGATTGCTGGTGACATGGTGCCTCTCTGCTTCTTCATGCCTTTTAAAATGTAGCTGATTTTCAGTAGCAAAATACTTTAAATACTTTAGAATGTTCAAAATGTTCATCAGGTTTACCTCTAAACTGAGCATTAAAGATGTGTGTAAAGCTTTGCCTTTTGCTGTAATTGGTATTAAATCTTTCTGGCTACATTTCTAGTTCATCAAGGAAGTGAATTTTTTTCTTTGTTTTGGGTTTTTTTGTTAAGCTTGGTTTGGTTTTTTTTTGTCTTTTTTTTTTTTTTTTGTAGTTTTCCACAGTTCACCAAGAGCTCTTTACAGTGTTTTAGTAAGAGACAGATCACTGGTTTGTGTATGAATCCAAAGGAAGCCCATTCTAGTTTTAATAAAAACCAGTGTAGTTAAATGCACTTCTGAGAGACTTGTAAATACAGGGATGATTTTGCTAGTTTAAAAAAGAAATTCTACTTTCATTATAGCAATTATTGATGATGTATTTCAAGTGAGTGATTAATAGTAGTTTTACAATTTGTCTTATTTCCATCAGGGTGCTTTTGATGTTTGTGATGAAACATATCTTCAAATGGTGATTCAGTCAAATTTCTGAGTGTTTCTGACTGGGGAGTTGCCTCTCCATTTGCTCTACCTCTTTTCTCCCCAAGCTCGATTAAAAAAGTGTTAACTAGTCACTGGGAAGTCTAGTTGTGGTGGTGGTTCTTGGGGTTTAGATTTTGTCTGAACTAGGTTGAAAAGATGTGGATGAGATATAGGGCTAGAATATTTTAAAATATAGCTACTGTAGAGTGCATCATTAGTGTCTTTCCATATTGGCTATACTAAATATTATGCAGAAAGCAACATACAGTGGATGGAATTTTGCCACATAAAATCTTTAATGTAACATTTCAATAGTTAATTTGTTTCAGAACAGTAACAACACATAGGGTTTTTTAGTTTTATGCACTTAAATTTTTATAGTCAGTGATGAACATGGCAGGAAGCTGAAGCGGAGAAACATCCAGATACATAAACTGGATTGCAGGGTAAAAAACTGCATATTCGCTGTAGATTGGAAGCATTTTTTTTTTCCAGTCTAAACAAGCTCTTTTAACAGCTCTTCTCAAAAGGTGAAGAATGCAATTTTTATACATAGATGCATCATTTGATACAGTTTTTATTTTATTAGGACCTTAGCTGACAGCTGGCATTATCAGTTTGAACAAAATGAAGTTTAAGAGGTTCATGACCTCCTCTTTGTTACAGTTTATCGTATACTGAAATGTGCCAGTAGAGTAGTTCCAGGCCACACTTTAAGTCATATTGGTAAAATGATTTGACTTGCCTTTCAGTCAATTAAACTGTGGAAATGGAAAAGCCAATGAAATTTTCTAATGGTTCTGACACTGTGTATATGTATGCCTAGTTATTAGTTATTGCATGTTAGACTATTCTGAACTGTAAGTGCAGTCACAGATGTTCTCAAGTAACAATCTACATGTGAGTATAAATTTTCCTTCTGTTTGTCTGCTCTGTTTATGTAATAATTGCATAGTAAAATATGAATTCATCTGGTTGTGAACATACAGGATATTAAAACTTCTTTTGCCAAAGCAACAGCCAATATAAAGAAGCTGGATTGTTCCTGAAATAAATGACAACATGAATACTTAAGAGCTAAGTTCTATTGTTGAGTGTACTAGTATAAATTTATCAAACTTTGATGTATGTCATGCTTTACTAAATGATGTCTGAACTGGTTTTCCTGTTGCAGAAGGTACAAAAAAGTTACCTATTTATAGAATTATTATTTTTATTATTGTTTTTATTAGGTACTCCTACCCATTTTTTGGCAGTGCAGCACCTATTATGACAAGTCCACCTGTAGAAGTTAGAAAGAACATGGAAGTCTTTCTTCCCAAGTCATATTGTGCATTTGACTTTGCAACTATACCTCATCAGCTTCAAGATACATTCTTCCGGTAGTAGTTTTCAATTTTTATCCTAATTACACTTTTCTAGATTTTGTTGCAAATGCAAGTCACGTTAAGACACTAGAACTTAGTAAATAATTCAAGGGCTGATGCCAATAAATACTTTATAGCTTGCTCTTCCAGTTTCTCTATTAATCATTTAAAGTCAGGAATTCTACAGTTCTTGATTTTCTCTCTTGCATACTTAGGTATTTTTGGTTACAGAAACAAGTACAATTGCCATAAATTTTAAAAGTAAAGCTTGATAGCATGATTTTTGACAAAGTACTTCTTGAAATATGAAATTATTTTCTTTTTAATTTGCAATGTCTATAAGATCTCTTTGAAAATACAGCAGGTACCTGGAAAACAGTTTGCAGTGTTGAGGGCTGTAAAACAGTTCTACTAGTAATTCCACCAGCTTTCAAGAAATCATTAAGTTGTTAAAAAAAAATCATCAAAATAGCAGTAATTTGAAAGTAGCAGTGGAGGGAGCTGTATTTTGAATGACAATGGCTAAAATTCATTTGTAAGTATTTATAAATGAAGGTGATCAAGTTGTGTTAGCATCATTCTGTCTGTCACTCACTGTAACATTGTTAGTCCCTAATTGAAGAAAGGAATGATAATCTGAACCAAGTGATTGAGAAGCTACAAAGTCAGTCAGTCTCATTCCTCTAAATGCAATGCGGTAAAACCAACTCATGTTTTGACTTTTGCAGCCATCACTGATTTAAGAAGTTACTTTTAGAACATGAGGTTCTTCTGAATAAGAATGCCTCCTCTTTCATTTTGGTGCCTGACACAAAGATCACTTCTTTATTTCAGATTGCCTCTGCTTGTTGAATTGTGGCACAAGGATAAAACAGCCAAAGACTTACTTCTAGGAGTGGCGAGGCTTCAGCTTTCAAATGTTTTGGCTTCAGAAAAAACCCGCTTCTTGGGTGGGAATGGTGAACAATGCTGGCGTCAGACTTGTAATGAAACAGTCAGTTTCACAGCAGCACAAGGGTAAACTATTTAAAAAATACTTAGCCCTGTAGCAAGTTTTCTAGAGTTGTTTGTTTAGTATTTCTCTGAAAAACAGCCAGTTTTTCCTGCATAGCTTTTTGAATAGGTAAACAGGCTGCAGAGTGCTGCAGTATGCAGAGGGGGGAATAGGCATCTAAGAGATGAAAAGCAAAATTGCCACTTCATATTGAGCAATGTATGCACTACTACGAAAGTCATTGTAATAAACCTGTATATAATCATGATTCTGGGTAAATTAAACTTCACAGACAGATTAAGAAATAAACAATTGAAAAAAATGTTACTGAGGCACTTCCTTAAGTAAGTTACTCAATTAGAGAAAGGGCTGATATTCCATAATATATTTAACATTGTTTGTCCATAGTATGCTTTTAGATACAACTGACTTTGGTGAAAGTTAGGAGGACAGATACACCCAGAGAATGGAGATGTCATCCTGTTTCAGGATAGTAGCAGGGGTTTCAGCTTGTGTACATCAGAAGGAGCAGTATTAGCTAATATTCTGTCTGAAAACAAATGTTCATTTATATAGAGCAGTGATGGGGTTTTATATATGTGTGTGTGTGTATTTTTTTTTTGATTGATAGTTACTTCTGTCCTGTGTCCTTGTTGAAGATGATTAGTGTTCACAATCAGTGTCTAGACCCTCATCTTTTCTGTGTAATGATGGAATTTGATTATGCCCCTAAAAATAAATGTAATTGCTATTAAGACTGAGGTCAGTTTTAAACTGCTAATGCAACAAATTTTAGAAAATGCATTTTATATTTAACTCACAGGAAATTTCATGTTAGTGACTGCTGTTTTCTCTCCTCCCAACTTAATAAGAAGCAAATAAGAAGCAAAACCTCTGGCTTTGCTTCAACTTCTGTGAGAAAGCCGGCGTGGTCTGATTCTGTGAAGAGTTACTTTAAGGTCTCACTATACATTAAGGTTCATACTTTTACCGTTAGTTAAATGAAACCTGGTTTTGCACAAAACATAACCACTAGATGGCATTCTCAAAATGCAATCAGGTCTGTGTTTTGCTGTGCAGGCCCCTTCTTATCCTTGCTCTTGTAGGTGTAACCTGCTTTTTACACTTGTATGCTCAACAGACTTGTTGAATCATTTACTAAGACTTCTGAGGTTGACTAATACAAATGTTTTCTTTTTTAGTCAGTAGCCATGGAAAGTTGTAAGAATTTAATGCAGCAATTTATTTTAAGTGAAGTACACGCATTTATTGGGTTTTTTTCCTTTGCAAATAGAAGTATAGTGTAGAAGGCTGCACCCTTGTAAAAAGCATTTTAGTGTCATCTAATCTATATTTGCTGAAAGTGAATTTCTGTGAAAACTACAGCTGCAGAACATATCAGCATCTTCTTGCTTGATATGTTCTTCAGCTTCCAGGTGACAAGTGATTGTGTAATTTGCCTTACTGAGTGATTATTACTGAAATGAGAGGTTTTGTTTTGACGAAGGTCTACAATTCAGTGTACTTCCATGTGAGACTTTTGATAATTTCCAGTTACATAACTTCTTTGTGTTCCTTCACTTAATACCTTTCTGTGCAAAAGACTGGCTTTGTTTGCTACAACTTGACTGTGATTAGGGATGAAACAGTTGGAAACAAGCTGTTCTTAAGCAGAAACTACAACTACTTTCAAATTAATTTATTAAAATATCTGTTATGTAGGTATTGTTTCATTATATAAGGGCAGGTCTAGGTATTTTAACCTCTTTGTGATTTAAAATTGCCAGTTCTCTATGCTGAAGCTTCCAGAAATGTGGTTTTTAGTAGTCCAAGGATCTTTTTCCACAAATTATATGCTAAGTTACTTATATTGTGGATAACTAGAAGTTTACTGGTAAAGTCTAAACAAAGAAAGCTAAGGAAATTTAATGAATGTCTTAAGCTGAAGTCAACAGCAGTGCCTTTATATGAACAGTTACATCATTAGAAAGGTTTAGGACTGTAGGTACAATTTTGTACTATTCCCTTGTTGCAGGGATGTATTGATTATAGTAATTTGTTAGTTAACTTGTCATTGGAAACCTATTTATCTGTTTAAGTCAGAAGGCTTCCCATAGATTCATAAACCAGGCCCTAACTTAGCAATATATAAAGGAGAGTGTGTTTGAGCTCTCACATAAGCAACTGTTTAGAGATTCTGAGCTTGCACAGAACAACTTCAGCTTTGCTGTTTTGTGTGCTGTCTTACAATTCTTTTTCTGTATCTTCAGACAGTTTTAATCAAAATAACATTCTAATGCTATTTATAGGTCAGGCAGCAGAATAGCAGAGCTTTCGTACACCATCACCTTGGAAGACTACGGACTTGTCAAAGTGCAAGAAGTTATGGTGTCAGATTCTTCTCAAGTAAATTTTACATAAATCTTTTCTTTTTCCTTTGAACATGCCTTTGACAAGTTGAGGTTCCAATGAAAAATCTGCTCTTATTATATCAGGATGTAGGTGCTGGTCAGCAACGGCACGTCCCTCACACTCAGCTTTGCTGTGCCCCAGAAGACCATCCAGAACCTCGAGAAACTCTGGAATACAAAGCAGCACTGGAGCTAGAAATGTGGAAGGAAATACAAGAGGACATTTTTGAAAATCAGGTTTTTATTTTTTTTTTAATTACCTAAATTATGTGATTGCCAGAGAAGTTTTAGCAGAATTGATACAGAGAATAACCTTAATTATACTTTATTTTACTGTTTCAAGTAAGAACTAAATTTTAATCATACAGAATATTAAAAATTCAGATGTAAACCACTCCATTCACAAATTCCATACTCTTACTTAAAGAAGCAGGTTAATTCTTAAGTACGTGAAGATGGTACTGGGTTTGAACTGCAGAATACCATCTTCACAATTTCCCATTACTCTTTATAAAGTACAATAGATTCAAGAGTCAAGAGTCAAACTATTGATGTTAAATATTAATTCTGTATTCTGTTAGTTGCCTCTCAAAAACCATTGCTGTCTACTCTTGAGGTCGTTCGACGTGAGTTTTTTTAGTTCTTTTTAAAAGGTAGTGAAAATTTAGTACTTACTTCTTTGGGTATTTAGATATTTTCTCAAACACGCATTTACTTTGCATTTTGTACTTCAGTTTAAGATGTCTTTCACTATCAGAATCCTGTCTTGAGCTACACAAGTCAGCATACTGAACTCTTTTGCTTCAAGACTTAGGTCTGCTAGTACTCAAAAGGTGCACTTCCAGCAATTTTGGTTTGGGAATTTTGTTTTTTTTTTTTTTTTCCTCTAAAAGCTTAAAAAGAAGGAAATGGTCCATATGCAAGCACTTGCAGAGGAATGGAAGAAAAGAGACAGAGAGAGAGAGGCGTTAGTGAAGAAAAAGGTAAGGAAATTCCTCCTTATATTTGCAGAAATTCTAAATTGTTATAAATCTAACAGGGTATTTGGTAACATGCATCAAAGGATTTGTAATGAACCTTTGCAGCTACTGATATGCATGCAGCTAGTCTACAACAGTGCAAAAGAATTAAAAGTAGCTTTTAATCATAGAGTATTTGTTAGAAATTTCCTTAGATTAATTTGCTGTATATGGGAGCTGTTGGATTGCATTTTACTTGCCTGGTCAAAAAGCCCTTCTATGGCCTATGAGTTAGTTAGAAGTCCTCCTTTGCAAGTTCTTAATTAAGAGCTGGAGATTTGTTTTATATGGAAATTTCTAAATAAAAACTATCAATATTTTATACTTTTCCCCCTTCTTTGTTTAGGTGGCCGAATATAATGTTTTGGAAGGACAGCTTCAGAAAACCCTAAGAGATTTGGATAAGCGAGAGCGACAGCTTTTTAGTGCTGAGTCGGAGGTAAAAGCTGGTCATATTAAACAATGTAATTGCAGCTACTTCTATAAGGTTTGAGTTTTCACATATTGACAACTGTGCTTTGGGTAGAAGATACTAACTAGCCACACTCATAGTGATATGTAGAGGAGCACTAGCAATTAAGCCAAATTTTGTTACAGTTACACTTTTTTACTGAAATAGAAATTCAGTGAATTTTTAAATGGGTTGTTAGGATTACAGAACTGTAAACCTTCTATTCTTGACAGAATTATCTCCGTTTTAAGTTTAGCATTGTCAGGTGGGTGTTGTACGCATACACAAGAGTGCCTCACTTCAAAAAGTAATTGCTAGAATGATTGTTGAAATTGGAGAAGGTGACAAGGAGATCTGGGAGAAACTTCAAGTTTTGTTATCCTACATTTTCAGAGTTCCTACTTCTGTTTATTATTTTTCAATAGTGACAGGGTGAAAGAGGATGCAGGAGGAACTAGTAACTACCACTGTACAGAGCACCCCCAATCTGGCAAAGTGTGTGTGTGACTTCAGGGGTGCTGGTCATATGAAAAGAGAAAATAAACTGCCTATTCTTGTATTTCAGAACAAACTCAAAATTTTATAGGTAAAATACTGTGGTGTTTTAGTTGTCCAAAAAACTTTTTCTTTCCTCTTTGTAACTCAGATTAATTTTTCTAGCCTACTAATCCCTTCTGTGCTTGTAACAAAACTGAGAACTCCCAACACAGAAATTCCCTGGCTGAGCCAGTACCCAGGCTGTCTGTACCTCTATTTACAGCACAAACTGCATCTTATGTTTCGACTTCAGCATCTGTACAAAAAAAATCTGGTGCTCAGGTTTGGCCAAGTGCATTTCAGTCTGAGTAGAAGTAGATATTTTGAATCTCATGTATATTTCTCTAAAAATTTTCTCAAAATTTTGTAAGATTCTGACCTGAGAGCTAGACATGATTAAAATCATTGGATTCAGAAAAAACATCAGAATGATGTAGTGTTCATTTAGTAAATTACAGTTTGAGAAACAGGCCATTGGAAAAGTTTCTATTCTAGCTAGCAGTTATCTGGGACATTAGCATCTCTCTAGAATGCTCAAATATGTCAAGGATTGTTCTGTTTATCTTGATGAGAAATTATCCCGATATGCTCAGTTTGAACAGTGCAGTCTCACTGACCTAAACACTTTTTGGCTGTAGCTGTGACTTTCCCTGTCTCTGCAGTGAATTGGAGTATTTAGCTTTTTGCTTTGTAGTAGGAAACTGGAAGTGAAACCTGCCTTGAGCAATCATGTAAAATCATTTTGATTATACAAAAGAGCTCCAGAAAGCTCTGTTTTTATGGTAGTCGGGCAAGAATATATTTGTAGCCCAAATACAAAAATTGGCAGATTGTTAGTTAAACTGAAATTCAATAAGAACATATATAGTGAACAGTCATATATAGTGAACAGTTGGACAATGGGAATTTTATTGTTTTGTTTCAGAAATTAATAACAATTTTTCTGTCATGAATAGCAGTAACGGTTGTAAGACTTTTCAAGTGAAGCTCTCACTCCTGCGGATTAATGTCAATATATGTCTCTCTTTAAGCTTCAAAGAGTAAAGAAGGAGCTGCAAGCAGAGCATGAACGAAATCTGCAGGTGCTTCAGGATTCTGTGCGTCGAGCCAGGGAGGAATGTGCACACCAGCTAGAGCTAGAAAGGTCAAAAATCAAACAACTGGAAGAAGACAAGCTTCGCTTACATCAGCAGGTATGTACGCAATAAAAGTAAGCGTTTTTCTTAGAATACCAAGTTCAGTAGTGGTTTGGAGGCAATTGTGTTCTGGCAACTTTGTAACGAACATTTTATTTAAATTGAGAATCTCTGTGCTGTGATCCATCTGTGTCAGTCTTGCTCAGTTGTATGCCCAGTTTGCAGTGTGGTGCTTGTGGTTATTTTTTCAACATGAAAATCAAGTTTCGTTTAAAAGCTTACATTACATGAAGGACCTGAACAGCAGTGTACATTTCAGTAACTTAAAATCATTGTTGGTGATTAACATCGAAGGGTATTTCTGTTATCCTTATTGGGATAGAAGGGGAAACTCTCTTGTTATTGCAGTCTTCTATTCTGAGAGTAGTACTTTCTAAACAGAAAATTTAGACCATGTTCTGTTGTCCTGTAAGCTAACTTTGGCACTAACAACAAGGATAGTCTAGAGATTTTTCCTGACTGTTAAAGTAAACTGTAAAAGTTAGTACTTATTTTTTTTTAGCTGTTATAGCATTAGACACTTAATTTGTTATTATGTAGATTAAATCTTACAAATGCCTAAGTGTTCTGAAAAGTATTTTGTTTATGTAGATTAATTCCTTGCTTTGGTGTTTTCCATGTCTGATGTGTGATAGTGTGATAATCCAATATTAGCTTTCACTGTTTGAAAAACTGTGTCAGCAAAAGCCATATTTTTGTACTTAGGAAGAGTTGTGATGATAGATTTTTGAGTTTTTTAGTTCTGTAATAAATACTGTTATTAACATACTCCTTTACTTGTTAGCAAATGTTAACCGCAGTACAGTGAACCTTTTTTAAATGTAGCTAATACAGAAATGTTGCTAACCTTGAAGACAGTTATTTTGACTATTCTACTTGAGCACTCACTGAATTGAGATGAAGAAACTGCAGAATGCAGTCCTATTCAAAGTGATAAGTGGATCACTTTTGTATTTTATGTGTTGTTGGCAGCTGCCAGTAGTTCTTGCTCAAGTGGCCAAATGCCACTAGCTAGTATTCTTCACATTCATTCTTTCAGCTCCCACTGACCATTTTTTATTTTCAACAGACCTTTTCTAAATAAAACATCATAATCACCTTATTTTTCCCATTCAGAACAGACATCCAGTTGTCAGACCAAAGATCATTTAACTCAGGATTATGGTGCAGCAATGGCTGGATTTAGAGGATAAGAAAAAAGGAAGTGAGACTCTGAAAATAATGCAGTTTTGGTATATCCAGCAATACCATCACGGGTTATATGTACTCTTTGCCAGAATTAATTTCATACTCAGTAGCCATCAATGAAAGTTTTCTTCATGATCTCATGTGATTCCTTTTAAAAAGTATTTAGTATTGCAACATCCTATGGCAGTGAGTTCTAAAATTTTAATTATGTCTTTTATATTTAAAAACTTTTTCTTAATTTTAAGCACATTTCTTACTAATTATGGAGAATCCTTTAGTGCCTGTGCAACATACTGTTCCAGATTGCATAGGTGGCTGTCATACTGTTTCTCTTCCAAACACAAGCCTCACTGTTTTCTTTTGTTTTGTACTAAGGCCATTTTTTCCAGAGCATCCTGGCTGTCTTCCTCTGTGCTGTTCCTGCTATGTTTCAATATGTGATGGTTGTTGCCACATACTGTTTGTGAGACAGGCTTTTTTCTTTTGCTTTGTTGGGGGTCAGATTTTGTTTGCTTACTTTGGAGTTTCACTCTAGGGTCCTGCTCTTTGTAATGTGCACAAGTAGAAAGTTTCTGTTGCTACCAGATGAATCTCCTCTTCTTTTAAGACCATTTTGGGTGTGGAGTTTTTTGTATGTGTGGCTTTTTTTGTTTTTTTAACACAGAATGTTCTGGAATAAGTAGTCTTATTCCGTACCTTTTAAAGGGATTTGTCAATGCACAATTTTCACACTTAGATATTTAAAACAGGTTGAATTCTCGAGTTCTCTGATGTAAGCCCCACTGTGTACAAGAGGAGATCCTTGAAGCATCCACCTTGAGGAACATCACCCTTACTTTCTGAATAAGGAAGTTGTGCTTTATTTCTGGGATTTTTATCGTTTCTTCTTGTCCGCAGTTCTGAGGTCTCATAAGAAATTCAATTTTTTAAAGTGCTTCCAGAGCCAAACAAGAAATTAAACATTGTTATAGAGGTTCTAGGGAGAGCTGATATTTCTAATAGCAAAAGAAGTTGGTTATTGTCTTTGGCATTATGTCTCTGTCTGCTTTAAAAATAAGTAGGTAAAAATGAAAGGTGTTAAACAGCAGTATCTTTTGTTCAAGTTCAATAGGTTATTGTAGTTCTGTGAGAAAAACAATGACAGCAAACTCTGGTTTTGTATCACTCCCTAGGAAATATCTTTGCTTTCTTACATCCATTCTGTAACAATTATAAATGCAAAAAGCAGAAATCTGGAAGAAAAATAAAGCTGACCCAATTAGAAGATCCAAATAATTAAACTATTATTGTACTAGTAGAAATTGCTGGCTTTGAAACAGAAATGAGTTCTCTAAAGCATTTTCAGTCAGTATTTAAACAATGGGATAGAATTTATAGAAATACTTGCATTATCTAGTTTGACATAAATACAAGATCAGCGCATGGGATCATTTTCTAGTATGGAATACTTCAGTTCCATCAGGTGTATTAAGGTATTTATAGTTGAATAATATTTAACAGAAGAAGAAAACATTGCAAAAAGTTCTTCGTATTTTTAGTATATTGTAAAAAACACTCTTAAACATTTGATTTCCTTGCTTTTTCTGTAGCAAGTAATTGTGTATTGGTATCATTTTTCAAATTACCCATTGTGTGTAAAAAGCAAAGCACTGTCTTTATAAAAATCTTCTTGAAACTATGGAAATACACTGTGAGGGCAGAGGTACTCAGCATTAAGTCATTAGTCACTGAAGCCTTTCTGCTTCAGCCTTTCTTCTAAATCATTTGGCTGTACAAAGTATTAGCCATTTCCTTTTGCAGACATTCTTAAAAAAGTTATACTGTGAAATTGAGTAAGTAATAAAACTTCATATAGTAGATAACACTGGCTTTCTTCAAAAGATGTGTAAATCTTAGTATTATGCTTTCTGTATTTCTTCTGCAAGTTGTTTTAGAAATGCGAACAAAAATGTGCATGAATCTTGATCTTATGTTTATGAGGACAGACTTGTTTTTTTCCTTCCTGTACTGAGCAAAGATCCTCCTTAAAACTCTTCCTATTAAAACATTGCTGTGTGCCACCATCAAGAAATCATTAATTATGAATGTGTAACTTTCAGTGTCTGTTTTATATCAGATAATTGACAGTAAAATGTTTGTTCCAAGGACCGAGAAGTAACTTAAATTCTGTCATCTAATTATTTGTCTGTGAATGGGCTTTTCTGCTAACTTGCATTTTGGTTTCTTTAATGTAGCTTTTTGAAGCAGAAAATAAGCATAAGGCTTTGGAGAAAGAATTCCAGCAGTACAAAGACCAGCAAAGTAGCAAACCAGAAATCCAGCTACAATCAGAAATAAATCTTCTCACTTTAGAAAAGGTATATTGGATTTTTCTAGTACTTAAAAATTGTCACAATGGTGGGTTAACTGATAGATGTAGACTACTGCTGTGTGATTAAGTGTTAATTTGTCCGCTTTGGTTTACTTTTTCCAGTAATTTCTTCAGAGTTTAAATATTCAGGCACAAATAACATCAACAGTGGCCTTATTTCTATAGAAGAAGCAGTAATGTTAGAGCCTAACACAGGAAAAAACCATAGCCTATATATTTGAATCATGATTTATGATGGGATCTCTAAACATTATTTTTAAAAAACTAAAAGATGATGATTTTCTTGAGGATTAATTTAAACTGGTTTTCTGTTATTTGCATTTTCATAATTAAGTATTTCTGCAAAGAGGTTGTGTCACTTATCAATAAAATGTAAGTTCTGTCATAAGTTGATTTGCTTAAGAGCCATATATTCCCAGAGCAGAGAATTTAATTAAAGCCACAGATATGGGCATTTAATGCTCAGAGTTATCGTGAGATTTGAGTAAAATAGTTGGTGAAATGAGCTGAAAAAAAATTCAGCCAGGCTTCTTGGCATAAAATATACTCACTAATATGGCCAGTCTGTATGTTGCTGTATGCTTTAATAACTTCTAATAATGCAAGCAACTGATGCAAAATATTTTTGTGTTTCTACAGACTTTCTAAGCTCTTACATGAAATATTTTTAGATTTCCTGTTTTTGTTAGATGAGTTAAACAGTGCTTTAAGATCTTCACAAGTTTAATGAAAACAATTTTTGTCAGATTGAAAAAAAGCACTTCCTCAGAGATGTGAAAAATACTTAATTTTTTATTGTGTTTTGTGTGCTTCATAAATATTTTCATTTGTCTTTTAATACAATTTTTTTTTGCGCAGATAATGAAATGAATTTTTAGCAGTAAAAACTTCTAAAGATTTGTTTAGTTATTAAGATCATAGGTTCACACTAGATACAGAGATTTTAAAGAATGGTTAGAGCAGATGGATATTTCAGAGAAAATAACACAGGCCATATCTTCCATCATCAAACTAAAAAAAAAAAATCCATGTACCTTTTAAAGAGAGATTTATCCATCGGCATTTTCATGAAATTAGTGTTTATAACCTTACTTTGAATAAAAAAGGGATGAGGGGATGGCTGATCTGAGAATCTTAAATTTAAAAGTTACATCAGCAGATTTAGTGCTAAAAACTAATCTTTTTCTTTGTATAGACGTCCATCCAATAAAAATAAGGTTATATTTTAAACAAGAAAATGTTCTTGTGCCATAATATTTATGTTATATTGTATAACAGCTTTAGATGATGTTGTATATTACACTACATAAACACTTTTCTTAAACCAGACCCTTTGTATATATACATCTTTCAGTGATTGTTACTGCTGTTATTGCTTCAGCTGATATGATTTTAATTGCTTTTAGGTTGAACTTGAAAGAAAGTTAGAGTCAGCTACCAAGTCAAAGCTTCACTACAAACAACAATGGACGAGGGCTTTGAAAGAACTTGCGAGGTTAAAACAGGTATGCAGGTTTTCATCATATGAGACAACCAAGTTATTGTCACGTTGGAAGCTGCTAGGATTACACTTAACTACTGTTTTCATGTTATTAGTGTTTGTTTTTGCAAAGTAAAGCTCTCAGCTCTGCTTTTAACAAAAATGAGAACAGCAAAACTGGCTTGTGTTTGACTTTGAACTCAGGAAACACCAAGACTCTGACCTGCAAAGAAGGCTGAAGCATTTAAAAAATTAGAAAAATAAAAGGTTTAATTTAATTCCAAATAATTCTGCATCAGCACTTCCAGGAAAATATTTTACCATGATCCCAACCATCTCGGTCAGTTACATAATAACTATTTTGTATTTTATTTGTATAATGAATGAAGGGTAAAGATGAGAAACAAATCTTCAATTTGAGAAATAAGGGTTTAAGTTTTGATGAATGCATGAAACGAAGAAAACCTAATTTAAACTGGATGTGAATTTTTTCTCTGCTTTTGGAAATTCTAACCTCATACTAGTGTAATATGCTGTTTTACTGCTAGGTTTTAACAGAGCTTTTGTGTGTCTGTGAGCATCTATGTAGATACAGTTATATACTTTTGACTTGAAATTACTCTGTTTAAACATGCAGTAAGTAACAGCTTCATCCTTGTTGAATCTATATTACATGTTGTGTTTTGTCATCGTCTGTCTTTCATGAATTCCAGTAAACATTAGCTAAATGATGTGCTTAAGAATGGCTAGCATTTCCATTGGCCCTGACAAACAAATTAGTAGATCATTAATCCCAACTGATTAATGAACAAACATTGTCATGAACACAGACCTTCAGTATTCACATTTAGTAAAAGGTTTTTATTGCCTGTATTCACACCTACTTCCATCTTGAGGAACAGTGTTGAGTTTTTCTTACGGATTATGGTACCTGCTTCATTTCTACTGAAAGAATGTTCAGGTTTTGGAGAATAAGAAGTTAAGCCCATGTTCTTCCAATTTATAATGCTTCTTTAGGCTGTATTTCTGTTTGAAGAGAGTCAATGCACACCACAATGACTTTTAGTTAGTAAGTCAAAACTAACCTTCATTTGCAGTCTTCAAATTGTTCCTGTTTTGCCAAGTGATAAAAGGAGTCATCTGCATTTTGTGAAGCATCAATGTTTGAAAAGGTGACAGGAAGAATATAAATCTTATCGCTCTGATTAAGATTTCTTCAGCAGTCATGAAATATCCAGCCTATTTTTTCTTGCCATGTTTTAAAATTTCCAGAATAAAAGCAAAGATTGTTACTTGCCACACTAATGTATATCACTTATCAGGTTCTTGTTACAAATTTCATCACCAAAGACCTGGTGAACTGAATTCATTAATATATGTTGATGGTTTCAACTGAACCTCTTGATGAAAGTCTGAACCATGAAATAAGTTGGCATGTACAGTGGATTATACTACCTAAAGCTTCTACAACAGAACAAACCCTTTCAATGCAGTTTCTTGTGGTTTTTATACTCCTGTGCTTAATCTATACTTAGTCTACTGATAAAGATTTTAAGTGACTTTTAAAGAGCCAAATAAAAGTTGAACCAAATCTGATCCAAAAAACTTACTGTGTTTTAAATATAAATTTGGAAACTGTAGCTTAAGGAATTCTAGATTTGCTTTAGTTCAGATGATTTGTGCAATTGTGCATAGTCTGACCAATTTCTTGTTTGAATTGGATTAGTACCATGTTAATTTTGTGTTGCCTCTGGTGAATAGCCACAGGGCTGTAATCTGTGCCAGTAATTTGTCACACCAAAGCTCTCTGGAGAACTACACAAAACATTTGTGTAGTGAGGATTAGACGCTGAAAGCCGTATCTTAGATTGTTAATAAATGTTAATGACAAAACACAGCTGGTAAGTCTTGGAAATGAGATCTAATGCTTTGTGCCCATTGCCAAAAAAATGTTTAAACAGAGATTTCCATTACTTAAAGGTGACCTGGTGCAGTCAATTTGTGAATTAAAGAAGCATAATCTACAGGCTAAGCATTTAGTAAAATGCTCTTCTGATTTGCAACCATAAAAGTCAATGTTTCCTTAATTAAAAAGTTTTCTTTTACTTTGGAACTAGTTCTTAGCACACATCTGGGATAGTTTTATATTTTGCAGAATGAGAGACACAGCACATAACTTAAAGTATGGGACTGTTAATAGAATATGATCTAAGCTTCTCCATGGGTAGGACTTTGAATGCTAAACACAATGCCAGTTTTATTGAAGTACGTGAAGGCACATATACATCATATTTACTTGTACTTAGAAAATGCAGTAGTTAGTTAAATTTAAATTAGTTTGTAAAATTGAGTGACAATAGACTTCACCCACCTTACTTTTCTTTGTTACTCAGTAAAAGTCTGTATTAATGCTTCAGTTGTTATAGCCCTGTTCAACTTTTAGGGAGAGAAAAATGTCATCAAATTAACTACATAATCTGTGCACCCAGGTAAATGTTGTCATTTCTAGAAATTTCAAAAACTCTTTCAGTGTTTGGTGATTAGGCGATCTAAATACTGTCATTTCTGGAGATTTCAAAAACTCCTCAGTGTTTGGTGATTAGGCGATCTAAATACTCCACAAATGAGATTTCCTTTTTTTTTTCATTTATGTGAGCATTATTTCTCAGAGGAATCATCACTTTTTACATGAAACTGTATCCATGCTTATACAGAACTTAGATATCAAATTTAGTACCTGTCTGGGTGTAACAAACATTTTATTAAGACAGAAAATCAAAATTGGCAGAAATGTCATTTTTGGCAGTTGATTATCTCAGTTAGACTTAATTTAAATAACCAAAATCTCAAAATGTACATGCATTCAGTATTCTGGAAGAAGTATTTTTAAAAGTTTTCTAATGTGCTTGTGTCCTAAAGACGTTTTAGAACCAGCACTGAGGTATTTGTTTAAAAGTGCATAGACCATATTAGCTGGCTGACAATTCATTCTGTCTTGTCCAGTATCTTGCTTATGCACTCAGTAATTTGATTAATTTATAAGTAATTTAGCCAAGGATAGGATGTAAATCTTTGTTAAAAAAAATAAAAAGGCACACACGTGCACACAAAAAAGCCCCACAATTGAAAGTCTAAATCTTGGTTAAAAACTGTGTCTTGAAACCATCCAGGCCCTCCTACTGACTTGTCAGCTCTGGGTTATTTTCAGAAAACTTTACTTGAGTTCCTTAGCTTCAATCGTAAGTTTTTCCCACAGACTTGCATGGTATGCATGAGTGGGAGAGTGAATAGTGGCTGCTATTTAGCCATTGTTTAGTCTAGTGTATGTATGTTTACATCTCCCTTTTGGATTTATAGGCAGCTATGGCAAAATAAAGATTGTGCTTCCTTGATTGAAGAGCCTCTTAACTAAAGCACCTGGTGGCATACAGGGGTTCTTTAATGATCTGATTATAATTCAAATTTTGATGGTTTTTTATTATCGGGTAATTTTTGTTAAATGCTGATATTTCTGTAGTATCGTAAGTTTCAAAACATGGTTGAGAGTTCCACCATACAAGCTTCTAAAACAGTATTGCATTCCTCAGGCAGTACATTAAAGATGGAAACTGGTGAAGAAAATTAGTAAAACCTTGAAGTGTGTTGTCGGATAATTAGAATGCAGACTTGTTTGGTATGGATTTATTTTGTTTGTGAAGGAGAATAGAAAAATATTAATAAGTGAAAGAAATATTGTTGATGAGTTTTATTTAAGGAGGTAAGTGAGGGGCTGAAGCAAAAGAAGCAAGAGAGTAGCAGGATTAGCAGTGCTGAGAAGGTAGTGCCAGAGAAGGTATCTGCACCAACTAATACATAATAAGATAATTCTTGATGTTCTTGCATATGATATTCTTGATTCATCTGTTGCTGCCTTCCTGTGGGTTAGTGGCTGAGGATTGGGTGATGGTTCAAGTATAATATATTTCCAAGTGTTCTGAGTTTCTAGTGGGTTTTATATTCTATTCACAAAGTTGCCTTTAGTCCAGCAGCTGATGATTCCCTTGGATACAATTTAAAAATGCAAAATGTTAGGAACAAAAACAGTAGTACTTCTTATTGAGATTTGAAATAGCCTGACTGTCTAGAATAAGCAGTTGGGAATAAATCTGAAATATTCCTTATTTTCGATATATTATAGGAGTAAAGTTTGGAAAGTTAGCCAGAAAGTCTTGACTGAGAGTTTTCTACATGCAGCATGTATGTTTAAACTTGTGCACACTGAAATACACTTGAAGAACACTAAAGTATTCAGCTATAACTCAATTTTTCAGTATACACAGAATAAAATTAAGATTTTAGTTTCAACAAGGGGATATAGAAATATTGTACTTAATTTTATGCATAAAGTAAATGTGCAGAAGTGTTTTATTAATTGAATTTTTACTTTGAAACATCTCACAATAAATTCTGCTACATTTGAGGTCCTACTATGCATCAGAAGTCTGTTCCTTCTCTATTTAAAAAAGAAGAGTGCTTGTTGCTCAGTGGATTTTTACATTGTAATGGAAAAAGTGGATTTAATACTTGAGTGTCTGATAAAGTGACACCAGTTTCATCACTGAGATGAATAAAAAAGCCTTCCTTTTCTCTCACCATAACAAAATATAGTCTTTTTATGGTCCCTCAACAGATCATAACAAAATTGTATATAAAGTAATTTAAAGTGAGCATGCCTCCCTTCTTATCAAACTATTGTAAATCCTTTGCCATCTTCTTGTATTGATGGATTATTAGGAAATGGGCTTCTCGTGCTCTGCTATGAATGGTATACATAGAACAAGTTTTCTGTTATGCACCCTACAAATTGTTATGACAGACTTTTTAAAGGAGTCAAAGACTAATGTTGGGAAAGACATTTGAAAAGCTCAGAATATGAAGTGTGTAATGTAAATTACACACAGGATCAATCATGAAAGAATCCCTTCTCACTTGTTTTAGTGTCTGTTTTCCAAGCTGGACTGTCATGAATGCAAATGTTGATTTATTTTTTTTTTTAATTTAATATTATTATGCTTAAATATTGCTATTCAGGGCCATAGCATGGCACACCTCTAAAATTCTTGATTTTCAATGACTTAAATTAATCTGGACTTTTCCCTTTACACCCTAAATAAGTGCCAAATGTTTGCCATGTTTGCATCATAATTTTATTAGTAATCAAATTAGATATCAAATCACATTTATCTGAAAGGAATTCCTACCCAACATTAGCTTGGAGACAAAATGTACTGATAAAGGTGTTTCTCTCCTCTATTGAGTAAACAAGAATTTAGCACGCACTGTATTTAATCTTGCTTCCCTACAAATCTAGAACTGTTATCCCTAGCAAAGAATATGCTCACTAGTGACACTGCTTTTGGTTGGTTTTGTGTTTGTTGGGTTTTTTGATAGAATTCTTCTCCAGAAAAAAATATCAAAAGGAACAGGAACTGAACAAAGGATTCTGCAGAAAAGCCTTGCTTTTCCTTCCTCTTTCCTTGATTTATTCATCATTCTCAGTTGTCTTTTTTCTTGATTTAATTAAACATTATTAAAGATATTTATTTAAAAGATACAGTTCTCAAATTAATTTGGGACCGTAATTATTAATAATTAATAATTATTGATTCTCAAATTAATAAAGGACCAATCTATTAAATAATGATCCGATGAATATGAAAGCATTGGGAGTAGTGTGTCCTCTTTGTGATCTGATAGATACAGTTTAAAATAGACAGCTGTTCCATTAACATTAAGAATGTGTACTTCTAACATATAACTCTTCTTAGAGCTAGTCAAAAATGCCTTTTTTGCTCTCAGGTTGCCATTGTGAGCATGTTGCTGGGCAGCAGAAATGGATGGATCATTGAACTCAAACAGTAACACACCAGCATGTCATGAAACCTGTGGCCCCATGTGCTGCTTCTGGCCAACATGCAATTGTGCCTTTCTTCTGCAGTGCAGGTGGAAGAGCACTTTCAAAACTTTCCCTCCTAGATCAGAGTAATGTACTTGACAAACTGAAGGACTGGATTAGAAAGCTTCTACTCAGTGTAGTCACAGCTATGTGATGGTTTGTGTTTATGTGAAAGCATTGCTGTTCTAGTAACAAGTGCTACTCTTTTTTGCATCAGTTTTGTAGAGTTTTGGTTTTGGTCAATTTTTGCACAATGTACCTTCAAAATTTTCTCACAGAATTATTGAGATACACCAGTTTTATGGACTTAGAGTAAAACCCACTCTCTATCTCTTGTTTCAAATACTTCAACAGTACTGCTTTATATGTAGCATTTTTTTGTCAAGCATAAATGTCTATCTTCATTCAAAATTTTCTGTGGTCAGGAAGCTCCTTGCATGCTCAAGTGTATTGCTTAAGTGATTAACTTCTTTCTTTTAATAACTTGAATCACATCTCTAGTTGAAATACACCTAGTTTTGAATTTCAGCCATACTTTTCATTGGGTGAGAAAGACCCAACTAGTTAAATGATGTAAAATATCAGTCTGATCCATACAGAGGTCAGCAGCAGATGCACAATGTGGGAGCTCAGCACATCACTCCTCATGTCCAGAGCTACCGAGAGAACCCTTGGGGGGCTCGGGAGTCCTGGAATGTTGCCAAAAGCACTTGGTGGCTTGATTTTGATCCATCTAGGGATGTGCCACTGATGTATGAGGAGATGGAACCTGTGAGAATCACTCGAGTGTAAATGGTGAAGGGAAGATACCATTATAGGGTGAATCACAAATTTTGGGGTTTTGGTACAGGGGGGTTGTAGAGACAAGATGGAGGAATCAGGGCGTGCCACCAGGCTCTTCTTTCTTCTTCCTGTCTTCCATCTTCTGGAGTGGTGTTGGCACTTGGGGAGTGGTCTGAGATGAGGGTGTAGTTAGTGACGAAGATGATAGGTATTGGGGACAAAAGGTAAATATGATACACGTAGTTTTTGTTATAAAAGATGCGACTGCCTTGGGGGTGGGCAGAGTGCCTTTGGCTGCCGTGCTAGTCAGATCCTTCAGGCAGAGAAAAGACTTTTTAGATAAGAGATAATAAACAATTCTGAAGACCGAAAAAACCTAGCATCCAGACTCATCCTTTGAAGCCCAGCGTGCAAGAACCATCCTGAGCGTGTGTGGGGGCAGAGACAGACAGCCGACCCCATAGCACAAGATCTAGAAATGTAGCTTGGATATCTGAATAGCCTCTAGCAGCCCTCAGTCAGTCAGTTAAGTACACTGTGAGCCAGCAGGTGCATTCAGTGCATTATGTCTTTAATAGACATAAGTGAATGTATTCTTTCTTTATTTGTTTCCTTTTCAAACTGTTTCCTTTTCATTTTTGTCTCCTTAGTATCCCACTCTTTACACATCCGCCTTTTCCCTGATGAATTACATTGTATTAGATGCAAACTTCCATAGTGATTTGTTCACTCAGAAATAAGTTGAAGGGTAGATTCTTGTGGAATTACAGTTTTACCTTCTTACTCTTGTGGAGATAAATCACTTGGTATCCTGTCTCTGGTGTTTTAAACCCTGAGTCAGCTGAGAGTGCTTTTTGCTGTGACTGCTTTGTTGTGTGTTTGGTAGGAGGTTTCTTTAGTGTAGTGTTTGGTTGGGTTTTTTAAGACTGGTGGGAAGAGTGACTTTTGTAGAAAAGCTAGATTAGTTCCTCCTGGTGTATCCCTATGACCTGTTAGGTTTAGGTTTAGTTATGGTTTCAACCAGTTTGGCCACTATGGAAGTTAAGTACTGCTGGTACTTTCTGAGTATTTCTAAGGCCTATATTTAAAGAAAGAATAAAATAAAAAATGGAAAAATAGTTATTCCTGTGGTGTAACACCAGTGTTGGTGATGGATTAAGACTAACCTCCAGTTAGTGTAACAACTTTTTGTTTGGATTTCCTTATAGCTCTTGAAAATTCTACATATCAGCAGTCTGTAGTAAGCTGTTTTAAGTAACTTGTTTAATATACAAATACACAATATACTGTATATATTTGTAGATTATTTTCAGACTAAAGCAGAATAGGTTTTATTACAGTATTCTTCAACCCTTTTCCACATAAAGGGTTTCTCTCACGTGGGAATGTCCTTCTGCAAGGAATTCTTGATGGAAAAGGAAGGACCATGGCCTTATCTTCACCGAGTGCTTTTTCTATGCTTCAGTCATCTATCAGCTGTAGACTCTTTGGCAGGATTCCTGCTTCTGGTTTTTTATTAGTATGTATCTCTTTAGCAAGATATTCTTCAAGATTTATAACCTGTCTCACTGAAGTTTTAACATTTAATTTGGCTGCCTTGTGTATTGAATTCAGTATAAAAACAAAGTTTTCAGAGTCTTTAGGGTTGCTGTTTTGTTGAGTACTTCTCTATTGTGTTGTCTGTTCACATTAACAGTGAAGCCTTTTTTTAATACCAATTACTTTTATAATTCAGATTTTCTTGCCCACTATTGATCATCAACAGGGAGTGTTTAAAATGCTGGCAGCTGCAATTCAAGAAACTACCTTATTAAAATCTTTCAAATAATATGAGATTGACTGTGTAAATAATATGCTTACACATATCAAACAAATAAATTACCTTTTTTAACCTGCATAATAAATATGATATGGATTGTATTAATAATCAAATACTCCAGATGAAAGCAATGACAGTATTACAAAGATAAACTTGCACTTCACAATGTACCTATATCCAGGATGTTTGTGTTACCTGAGGTCTTCAGTCTTATTCTGGGTGTAAGACTGACTGTACACAGTTGGTGCACAAGGTCATATGGAAAATGACAGGGAGGAAAATAAGTAAAGAGAGGACCATGTTTACTAAACCACTTTACTGTCATGAAGTGGTAGTGGATTCAAGCCTTAGGTTTTTTTACTATCTGTATAGAGCTCAAAAATTAGAGCCAAGCAAACTTTTAGAATGGATAGACTGATTTCATTAAATCCGCAAAGTAAGTTATCTAAAATTTTACATAGTACAATACAATTGCAAAAGGACACCTTGCCAGAAATTTGTTTCCAAGGCTCATTTTTTAACCACAAGTTGTAATTTTGAAAAGCAGTTCTTAAAGCTTTGATCACTAGTCACTTTGGGGCTGATGATGGAAGTTTCCTGCAGCTATTTAGCTTTTATTTTCTCAAAAACATTTATTTCAAATACCATATAATGAAGGAATAAATCTCAGTAGCTTGAGCATTTCCAGAAGTGTTTTATGTCTACTGACTTAGCTAGAGTTAGTAAGAGGGTTTGTTAGTAATTTTGCTATTTTGTTAATGGGAAGATATCTGTGATTGAGCTGCAGTTGATCCAGCCTAGACAGGTTTACTGTGATGGTGATAGTCAGTGGTCTTACTGCTTTATAGATATCGCTAAGACATTCTGTTTACTACTACATTTCTAATACTCCTGGAGATGTAATTGTCATGACTTCATTCCTAAAGTTCTGCTCTGTTGCAATAATTTGCACTTTTACATGTAATCACATAGTCAACTGAGTTATGTCTTCACCATTTCCCACACAGCGTGAGCAAGAAAATGCAATGGCTCACCTTAAAAAGCAGCAACAAGAGCTTGAGCACATGAGGTTGCGCTATTTGGCAGCAGAAGAAAAAGAGCTGGGGAAAACAGACCGACAAGAGCTGGAGGATATCAAAAATGAACTTAACAGGTATAAAAAGTATTTTTAAAATTCCTATCCAACTGTTGCCTTTGCCTTCTCTTTTCTTGCTGTGAGTCTCAAAACAGAAGAAGATTTAGTTAAGTCAAGATTATAATTCGCTGTCAGTTCAGCGAAAGAACACAGTTTAGTGTCCCTTAGGTAAAGATTGCATATTTGTAAAATGCAGCAGTACAGCAGTATGGAAAAATCCGTGTTTAACACCACGTGGTTTATTTTTTGTTAAGGTCACAAATGTAGAGCACCAAGCTTTTTGTCTATTTTAAATCTTCAGTTCTAAGCATAGCTGCTGTGTTAAGAAAAGAACAAGACACGTTTTATTCTTATTTTGAACACATTAAAATTTTAAATGTATCTAATGTTGTCCTCTGAAAGCTGTCTGCACTAGTTTTGTATGTTGAACCTTTTTGAGTACCAAGCAGAAGCTCTGATAGCAAATATAGTTACATATGCACATACAAAAGATTTTGTTAATATTTAACTATTACATTTCTTTTTAGTTGTAGTTGTTTTCTCCAGAGACAGAATAATTTTTTACCTTTTACAGATTTCTTTATTTTACTTAGTAGTTTAGTAGATGAACTAAAGACTTATTAAGATAATCAAAGTGAGGATTAATATTCTCTCATTATTTTTATTTTATCTATATCAGGCTAAAACAACAAGAAGAGGAGAGAAAGAAATTGCAGGATGCTAGAGATAATTCTGCTGGTAGAGTGGATAGTCTTCATTGCAGAAAAATAAATGAGAATACAGATGATTACCTTTCTCGTCTGATAGAAGAGAGGGATACCCTGCTGAGAACAGGAGTCTATAATCATGAAGACCATATTGTAAGTGAACTTGATCGTCAAATCAGAGAAGCTATTGCAAAAAGGAACATCACTATTTAAAAGCATGCAAAAAGTTTTAGAAAGAGCCAAAATCTGAATAGAGTGACTTTTATAAGCCTGTAGTACTTTGGGAAATATGTAACATCATGCTTTCTTTTGCACATTATGGTCAGCTCTCTTTGAAGTCAATGTAAATGCTTGCAACATGTCAGGTGAAGCGCAGTTGTAAGTTTTATGGGGGCAATGACTGTTTTTTAATGTTTTTACGCTTATATGTATATATATAATTGTGTGTGTGTGTAAATATATTTATCTTGTGTACCCTCTTCTGAAATGTTTCCTACCTCTTTTTGTACCACCCTGACTAGGTTTATTTGTAATACTTTTAATATGGGTTCTAAGAGGTTTTTAGTCACTGTTGTTATGATTTCATTCAATTTTTAAAAATATCTCTTCAGCTATACTAGGGCAAAATGACATCAGCTGTTTTCTCTGACAAAACTTAATTCTGAGCTGAACTAAAGCACTGACCCAATGTTAGTTTTTTATTAAATGACAAATAAATTTTTGCTTCTCTGACTGCACCTAACATAACTAAGCTATGTATGAAATAAGAGACGAGGTTTTGAGTGTGAGGGGGGAAAATCAAACTTTATGAAACTGAGGCCAAATCAGTTATTAACTAGTCTGATTGTCCAGGGTTGCCCTAGCAGTTTTGCACATGTCCTGGTAAGGCTATTCCCAGGAGGATGAAGGCCTTATTCAGAAGTATATATGCATTCTTATATCAATCCCTAATGAGAAAAGATACCTGAAGCCATAATTCTGAACACAAACATAAAACAAGATCTTTTCTAAGTCAAAAAGTTTTCTTTAATCAGGATGTAACCACTTTCAAGTTACTTAATAGGTGTTTCAAAACATGTTAACTCATTACCACTTAAATTGTATGTAAGTTTTTGTTTGATTGTGGAAGTACAAACAGTGTGCAAGGGAGAAATCCGTAATTAATGTTTGTTTGTCCATAATCACAATTGAAAAACTTTTGTTTTCCAGCTTTCATTCCATTTCTGTTAGGTTTGCGTGGATTTACCTAGTAACAGTAACTTACAACACTGTCCATTCAATAGGCATTCTTCTCTGTCCTGTAGTCACAACTCTTTCCATTTGAATGTCAAATACAAAAACCATCTTATGATTTATCTCTTTTAGAGTGAACAAAGATACCAATGGAAAAAATAGTGGTTTGAGTTTTTTGCATAAAATCAGTGAACTTTCATAGAGAGGCTTGTATACATGCAACCTTCCTGTTTTGTGTGGTATTAATTATAAAATGGGAGGAGGATTATTTGTATCTGGCTTTAGCTCTCCGTGCATTGTTTGTCCTCCTCCTTACCATGAGTGTAGGTCCTGCTAAATAAACTATTCATTTAGACTCCTTAGAAAAGTTATAAACAAGCTGTATAAACATTGAGATCATATTCCCTGAGGAGTACTTGAATACTTATCAATACCAGACTTCATAAGAAATGCTTTTATAAATGTGTTTTTCTAAGTAGTGTGCTTAGAGATGCCTCTCCACTAGCAAAGAAAATACCACTTAAGTCCCATAGAAATCCATGAAAAGCAATTTTTCAATATTTTTTACATCATGCAGTGTGATATCACTGATGCAGGGTTATATGCAATTATTGTAAATGATGCAGGAAGCTTCTATCTTGACAGGAGAACTTGTTCATGGCTTTTTTTCTTCAAATGTTTGCTCACTTGTGTAGTTTCTTCTCTAGACACTGGAGGGTGCCTGAGACTTAAATATTGCAGAGACAGTGTTGACTAAATTTTCTTAACTGGTTGCTTTTTGAACTGGTATTTTATGACTTTTTGGGTGTATTATTTTATGAAATAAAATTCAAATTCAACTAAATATTAAGGACTTTGCATTTATTTTTTAACTATGGATTTGAGCAAATATTGTTTTATTAAACAATATATGTCTCCAGTCATATAACAGTCTTTAGTGCTTGAATCTATAAAATAATAAACTTGTTAATGAAAGCAAATTGTCACTTTTTCGGTTTTTTAATAATTAATTTTTAATTGAGTCTCTTCTGTGGCATGTAAAAAAAATTACAATCATGTTGCTGTATGTTTTAAAAAGAAATTTGAGTTTTCTTTCTCACAGATGAAAATACTGAGTAAAATGAAACGGAATGCTTGCTTTTTAAAAACATTTATAAATTTCATCATTTAAGCTATTTTGGGTATATTCAGCCACTTGAAAGATCACAGCTTACAAGGTGCAAAGCACAAATTTTGTGATTATGAAATCAACTTACATAGAATATGTTTTATTTTATAATCATTACTCTTCGTGTTCATTGTTTGTATTAGAATGAGGAAATTATGGATAATCTAAGCTGTATGTTTTAATTTAATTTTTTCCATTACAATTTGTCTCTGCTTCAGTCTGAACTAGTCCAGAAGCAAAATATGTGTTTGTAGTAAATATGTATAGCAGACATCAGCTCAATATTACTGTCTTTCATTGAAAATTTTTGTGTTGGGTTCCATTTGCCTTTTTATTACCTCAAAGCCATTTTAGAGCTTAGAGTTACTCAGCGGAAAAACCAAATACCATTTTTTAATCAGAAATGTCTCAAAATTTGTGTCTTAATCTCTCTTCATTGCATGAGACTTGCCATTTCAAACAGATGTATGGAATAAGAAGCCCATTTTAATTTACCCAATAAATAAAGGCTGCTGGAAGTGAGACCTGTGTTTACAGGTTCAGTCCTAATTCCATAGGCTAGAGAAAACATGGTGGGAAGAGGAGCAACTGCTAGACCCCCCACCCCGGGATTCTGGCAAAATGCTATTGATTTTATTGCACCCAGGTTTCACTAGGGAAGCTGATAGAATTATTTCAAACAAAGTACCCTTGCCATTATTTTCTGTGAATCCAGATGGTGGGGTGTCACTTCCATGTCAAATCAGTTCCAGCTTCATCTGCCTTAGGATTTGGGATTTGGGCCCAGAACTTGCAGTTCACTTTGCATAAGAAAACTTTGATTATAGCCTGTTCTTTTACAGTCTAGTCTAGCAAAAGCACTAGTCCACTTTGAAATTAGGGCATTTAGAAGCACTTTTTAATTAGAAGCAGTTTTTTCATTATGATTTTCAGGCAGATGATCCCTTCCTATGTCTTTGTGTGGTAATTTTGCTTCCAGTGGTGAGGACTTGCTGTTGCCTAAAATTATTTACTTCAGATTAAAATGTAGAGCTGGAAACCTGGATGGTAGTGTTTGATTGATATGGAGCATTCGCTAAGTTGGGAAATCTTACAAAGAAATAGACCTTTTTCCCCCTGATAATTGTTAGTAGAAAAATGGTGTCTGAATTCTTATTTGCATATTAAAACAGTACAATGCTTATACATAAAACTACAAAAAAAATGTGTCCAATTATTTAGAAACAATGCAGTTTTGCTTTGAATCTGAATTATTTAAGTGTATAGTTACATTACTGAACTTTATAGTGTTTTTTTTATTTTGGAGTGAATCTCTATCCACTGTTTCTATAATATTTCAGCAGTGATCCAACACTTTTAACACCGATACGCTTTCTAAATTGCTGTTGTGGAAAAGAAGCATTGTTATATCTGGCACTGAGCTTTCAAGTATTCAATCTGCAGTTCTCCTTCATTGCAGTTTAAATGCTTCTCCCTTCCATCCACTGAGATAAACCTTAATGCACAGCTAAAAACAGAAGTCCTTTATCATATCTTCTAAGTGCTACTGGAGTATTTATACCAGTTATTGCATATTTACACAATTATTTATTTTGCGACTACTGTGCCTAAATGATCATGACCTGTGTCAAGGCTTGGATGGGAAGCACTAGCCTCGCTATTGTTAAAGACAGAGCTGTAGAAAGGCGGCTGCATACTTAGATCTCATTTCATTTGTTTCTCCAGGGGGTTGTATTAGTAGTGTTTTCATTAGAAATGTTTTTACAGATGTCGGCTATCCAGATATGAAGTCCCTGTAGTGGAGAAGCAGTCAGGAGTTTGGCATTCAGAACAGAAAGGGAAAAAAAAGTCATCTTTGAGAGACTAATTTATAGAAAAATAATTTACTGACTTTCTGATGTATAAATGTACAGTAACCCCATGGCAGCTTTAACGCAGAGTAATTGAATTCTTGCAAGTATGGTTATTTTCTATTCTGAACTTGAAAAAATGCTACAGCCTGTCGTTCCCAATCACTGAAGACTAAAATAGTCCCCATTAATAATGCTGCTGGAAAAGTGATGTCCCTTGCTTTGTAGTCCAGTACTCTTTTTTCCAAGTGTAAAACTTGTGGTAGTTTGACAGCATTTTAAAAATTTATGTATTACTACAAAAAGTTTTGTTCTAACAACATACTTAGCAAGCAGATAGTTATGGAATTGTAGTGTCACTGAGTGTTTGAACAAAAGGTTTTAATGCAGTTACTGACATATAACTGCATTAACAAAATAATTCGGCATCAAAAATTACAGTGGGTTTACTGGGGCAGATGGAGTCTAGGAGAACAGTCCACAGCCTCATACTCTTTCAGCAGTTACTGTACATTGCTCATGGCTTTAAATGTACTATTAAAAAAACTGTTTAAATTTGAAAATTGTTATGTACTGTGATTATCATATATTTTGGTTTACAAAGGCAAATGTAAATAGAGCAGCAAAATTAAAGCACCAGGGTTGAAAGGAGCAGGCAATCAAGCTAATACATTTTTTGTAAAATTTAAGTTTAAGAGGTAATGGTAAATCTGCAATATTTGTGTGCTCGTTTGATAGCATAAGTGAGGGTGTTTTTTTAAGTTTGGTTTTCTGAAAGTACAGAGAATAATTTTATTGATCTCATGTTAAGAGATGTTCAGATGTTAAGAGATGTACAGACACCAGACCATCAGTATGTTTGCCTGAAAAGGCTATTTTTAACAAGGAGATTAATACTGTAATACAATAGGTCATCTGGATCAGGGGTGGAAAGCAACACGAGCTGCTATTTGCTTTTTAATTAAGCATGGACACAGCCAAAGTTACATCCCATTCATGTCAGATATGAAGTGAACATGATCCTTTTCATCTGAATGAATAACACAGTTTAGTATTCTGTTAGAGCCTGGACTGTGGATATAGTGCCATGAATACCCATGTGTATCTGGGGCAAACCACAGAGTCTACCTGCTGTTCCAGGAGCCCTTCAGGCCAGATATAGGGCGTGCTCAGTCTAGGTAACACTTTTGATGTTTCCATAGCAATAATGGGTTTTAGTGCAGTTTTCCTGATCTAGATGCAGTGATTTAAATACTCTAAATTACTAGTTTATCCTGGCTCTCTGATAATAAAAAATTGGACTGAATAAATGGGGCTAATAATCCAAAATAAAAGGAAAAAAAAAACCCCAAACAGAATATGAGAAGCAAGAACACACCAGTACCCTAGGGAATTTGTAGGTACATCTCTATAAGAAGGCACTGCTATTTGTGGAAAAAGTTGTGCACCTCAGCAACATGATTATGTGTCTCTTAAGCAAGTTTTATCTCCTGTCCCATCCTAACACATCCTGCAGAACACGTGGGGGTTTTTTTCTCATTGTCTATGGTCTTGCTGCATATGTACAGCACATCATTAAAATAGTCCTGAAGTTTTTCCTGAGGATACAGATTTTTATGCTACTGATCCCATTTAATTTATCTATATCATCATCAATGCAGACAGCTTGTAACTGCCTAAGTAGAAATAGGTAGGCTTAGTAGGAGGGCATCTTAAAAGCCATTATCTCTCAAACACTGTGTAAGGGACTAGCAATGGTTTGCCATCCTGACCGATAGCTTATGTTGCAGTACTTTGTGCAACATAGCAAAATCTCTCCTGAGTTACTCATGAAGGTGATCCCATTGGTAGGCTGAGGGTTGGATGCCAAGTCTGTGGTTTCTCTGCCCGTCTTGGTTATAGGGGTGTTGAGTGATCTTAAACAGGGCTCTGGGCTTTCACTTCCTATCAGCAAAATGAGAATAATGTGGGAAAAGCTTTTCTGTGTAAGTGGTTCACAAACTGCTTTAAACTCCAGCTATTTGTGTTGTTTGCAGTTGTCTTAATGCCCTTAAAGGGATAGATACTAGCTTCTACTGAGATGCTTCTTCAGCGAGTGAGTACGAGCTATTTACTTTGCTCTTTTACAGTAGATAAATCAGTACATTCTTTCATTCTTCTTGCTAATTACCAATTCTCCTGAAACCTTTAGAAAAAAACGAAAATTACTTCAATCCTTCTAGGGAAGTTAAGGAAGCCTAAGGCCGCAGTCTTCCACAAAAGGTTAGATTAATCTTTTTGTTAAGAAATTAATTAAATAAAATAATTTGATGAGGGCAGGAGAAAGGACAATTTTTTTTTTTTTAAGTTTTGGGTCTGCCCCAAACAAGATTTTTTTTATTACTATGGGGTGGTACAACTTACTCTGTGTCTCTCTTAGTAAGATGAAGGTGATTCCTCATTATACTGAAACTTTGATGGATAGCTAGTTAATGTTTGATTGTTACAGCAATTTGATAAAGAAAAGGTCAAGCATTTTTGCCATATCCCATCTATTGAGTAAATAAGTAATTGCAAGGATTTTAGTGAAAACTTTATAAGAAAATCATTTAATGACTTATTAGTATTGAAATACTAATAAAACCAAATCCCTATTATCCTAACAAACGTGGCATATATTTCTGGAAATTAATCTTGAACGTGGGGGAGGCCAACTCTTATCTAAGTAATTCTCAAATGCTGTGAAACCAGCAGGCCCCTGCCCACAAGCCAAACATGACTGGGCCCCTGAGATGGTCACAAACTCTGTATCCCGATCTGGAGCTCAGTACAAAAACTCAGGGGATGGGCCACAGATTGGGCCACAGTGGGAGGGTGAGGTGACTGCACCACTGTCTTTTCCATCACATGGAAAAGATACTTTTAATGCAGCTCACAAAACCTTAGCCTTGCCTAGAATGGCAAGAAATTCCCACTTCTTTGCCAGAGGGGACTTTTACACACACCCTTTTTTTTTTTTTTCTCTCTCCTTTTCCTGTTATCAAATGTAATCATGGTGATGAGAACAGCAGATTTCACTAGCAAACAAGTCAATTGAAATGATTCTTTATCATGAATAATAGAAAAGTTTGATAATTAAACATGCAGAGAAATTATGTGCTACTTTTTTATTGTATTTGATCAAGAAAGCTTGATCAAATAATTATTTTTTAAAGAGCAGTATATGCATACAGTAAGTTTGTTTGCTTTTTAAAGATAATTTTTCTGCTTACTCAGGCAATCTTTCACAAAGATTGGAAGGTTTTCGTGAGTTTTATTTTTTTCCTTCCTTCTTCCTTCCTTTTATGCTCATTGAGTAAGTCATTCCTGTCATCTGCACCATTATTCCTGGAAGTATCTCACAACTCTAAAAGTAGAATATCTTAACTAAAATAAATGCTTGTAGAATATAACAACAACAACAACAACGAAGAGAGAAAAGCCTGCCCATGTGTTTAACTTTATTGCTGCTTATTTTTCCACACAAGTTTCAGATAAAAAGGCTTTTCATGCTTTATGGAATGCAATTTTTTACAGAGCACAGACAGCATACTAACTTGTGTACCACAAAATAACAGGCTTGTATGAGCACAGGCAGGACTGCTGTTTGTACTACAAGATTCAAACTTCTAAGTTAGATAAGTTTTGGCAGTGAAAGCACCTAGTCTGTTACTTATACACCAGTTAATCCTGACTTAGAAAAAAATGAAAGTCCATCTAGGACCTTTAAAACCTTAGCTAACTTTTATACTGTGCTAAGATATGATTTAGAGTATATCACATTAAAGACTATAATTCTTAAAATCTTCCCACTGTTTTAGGCATTAGGTCGTTAAATGCTAACACTTTTTTTTTCACAAAAATGTAAGACTTAAAGCTGAGACAAAATGCAAAACAACTTTTAGTGGGCTTAGTTCAAAATTTTTTCTATACTCACAAGAGGAGAAAGCAGGCATTTAGTGTCTGCTTTTTTAACAGAGGAACAAGGGCTGTAATGAAGGAAATGGACTACCCTATATGGTTTGAACAAAGGTCTATATGTGTGTGTGTGTGTGTGTGTGTGTGTGTGTGTTTAAATATGCTGATAAAAGAAGGAACATTGTAAAAAGAATCCACACAGGCTGGTTGTGGGGTTTTTTTAAAGCAGAGAAACTTGCTTTATCTCATGGTACTTTCTTGATTTTTCTTCTGTAGCATGGAGCAGTACTTCAATGGCTGAGCAGCCAGATTACGTAAAGTCATTTAATAAGAAAAATAATTCTCTTTGGGGACACAAGAGGCAACTTGGAATCTGGTTCACGATATCTTCCATTTCTAATTCTCTTCTTATGAAAAAAACCCAACTAAACCAAATCCAACCATCATTTGGGGGTTTCCTTACAGAGATTTCTCAAATCTTACATTTATTCATGTAAGTCTTATCAATACATATTTTTAAAATATCACAACCTCGACTCCCTTTTCTAACTCCATTTCTATTATCACAGTATCTATTTTAATGGCTATTAAGCTACAATGTCCCTACCTTATCTTTGTCAGTTAATGTATCTAATTCCACCATCCCAGAGGGAATAAACCTGAAGCTAAAGCCTGCAATATATTATAGAATCAAGAACGCTTATGCAGAACAAACAGAGGATTTAGCTTGGATAAACAGCAGAGAGCTCAGTGTCTTTTATGTCCAGAGCTCAGGACTGGATGAAGAAAATGACTATAAATCATCCCTGAGAAACAACATAACATAAATGTTGTATGTTTATTTAAAACTTTATACAATCATTTATCTGGGCTATAGCTCAGTTTCAAAAAGTGGTCTGCTGTAATGAGGCACTGAGACTAGCAGTGATCAAGAGTAAAATGATATATAGTCTTCAACCAGAATTTGCTTATGGGAAGAATGGAAAGCACTTAAGCAGACATCAAGTATCTATAGCTAGTAGATCAAGCGAGAGGATAATGCAATAATAACAAAAACTTTGATAAATTTTTTCCTGTTTCTCTTCAAAATATCACATTTCTTGTAGCGTGACATTGTTTTGAGAGCTAAGCAGCCAGCAATTTATGCCTGAATTTTCACATTTGAATAAAGACTGATTTGTTGTGAGTGTCTGAGATTTGACATGATGTTCTACCAGACTTAAACTTTAAAAAAAGAGACCGAATCTTTGTCTGGCCTTGCATTTCAGGGACAAGAGCTCTTTAAAATGTGCTGCTGTTTTGTTTGGAGTTTTTTTTTCTCACAGGAGCAAGCACTCCTGTGATTTCATGGCTAGTAATTGCTAATTTTTTACTTCAGGAAATTTAAGAGCCACTGATGATACATTTACTGCCTAAAGGAGACAGGCAAAAAATATAATGCAGCTTTTACTGTACAAAGAGATTTTTCCCGCAAATACTTTGCAGCCTGGAGTGTTCCAGAAGATGCCAGTGTGTGGCCCCAGGGGTGCCCAAGCAGCCATGAGGTTCCAGGACAGGGTTTAGCCACGCCACTCCCGGCAGGACTGGTGCACCTCCCTTGGTGCGTGGGCACGCTCTGGCACAACGCAATTCCCAACACGGCTCCTTTTGCTTTGCACCTCGGTGTCGTCCCAGCAGATCTCCCTCAGAGGAGAAGATTCTGTGTTCCACGGCACAGCAGGTCCCACCCAGCCCTTGGCAAAGTGTCTTTGGCAGTGGCAGCTTCTGATGAGACTGCAGCCCCTGTGCCTCTACCCAGGTACTGCAGGCAAAGACTTCCAACTCTGTCTGACAAATCTCCCATCGCTTTGACAGTGCATTTGGGCCAGAAACCCTATAAATTTTTAATTTCCTCCACAGGTGATCTGGTGGCAATTTAAAGCCTGCCCTCTGTAACCAAATTAATGTTAATTTAAGCTCTCTCTGTTCCCAAATTAATGCCAATTAAGCTGCTCCTTGTTACTCTATCAGTATTGGAGGACTGCAGGTCTATTTGTCAGACTGTCTTGGTTTGGATAAGACAGGTGCCTGCTAAAGAAGGCAGGAGCTTCCCCTGAAATGGAGAATACAAACCCTCCCCACCCCTCCAAATTGCTATGAATTTTAAATTAAGGGGCTCTCAGGCAAAAAAAAAAAATACGGGAGCAGGAAATAACAGTTCTTTAATAGGGAAGGGGGGAAAAACCATAAAATGATAAAATAAAAACAATGCAGTACACTAAAATGACAGAGTCAGAACTCAACCTGACACCCTGTTGGTCAGGGTGCTGGCAGCAGTCCAGTTGGAAAAGTGGCTGCAGTCCTCCTGAGGTGTCAGGTGTGGTTCTGTTGGAGCAGGGGGTCCTGTAGAAAAAGGGTGATTCTTCCTCCGCAGATCCGTGGAAGAAGAAGCAGCTGCTGTTCCTCTGGTGAATCCAGTGGAGAAGCTGTGCTGGTGTGTCAGAATCTCCTGATTATATCTGGATAGCAATGCTCGGCTCCTCCCTCTGGGCGGAGCATCTCACAATGGGATGTTACAGTTCTTATCAGCCATGCAGTGACATTCAATAGCCTCTTATCACGGGATGCCCCCTGCTGAGGGAGGAGTGATTGTGATCTTCGCAGGGAGAGAGATAAGGGGAAATTGCCCACTTAACACCTAGACAACTGCCATACACATGGTAATAGAATACATCCTGCCTTGCAATCCAGAACACAGACACTAAAGAATTAACTATCAAAAAGAAAAATGGAAATCAAGTCACACCATTTTCACCTAGATATTTTTATTTTTTTCGTGGCCCATGAAGATGAGGGCCTGCAGAGATGGGGCTGATTGAAACACTGTATCTCCTGACAAGAACATCAGAGGTAAAACCTTCTTTGTCCTGTTTCCCTTCCACAGTTGACAGCACCCTGTAAAACAGTGCTGTAAAGAGCACAGGCTCATAAATACTTCTATGCCTATGCAGCTCCGGATGTTTTCAAGAAAATATATTTATTATGTCAATAACTATAAAAAAAAAGATTACTTATTCAATAATTCATAATGGTTTCAGAGCTGCTAGAGGCTAATATGGCTCACTTTACTTTAGATAACTTATAAATGTAGATTATTTTCATGACAGACTGAAATTACTTTCTGGTGAATATTTACTTGAGCTTTAATTTTCCTATTAACCCAACATGTACTAGAAAAGAAGATGTTGGTGCTACTGTCCTTGTGCTGCTCTCCCAGATGCAAGTAACAAAATCTCTGAGAAAGTGTTTTGTGGAAACAAGGTCTTAAAAATTCCTCCATGTCATCAACAGCAGAGCAAACTCTTGTGTTTTTTTGGTAGCTAAAATTGTTTTGTATTTCCAGCATCTGATTATAAACAAACATCTCTACAAGAAATAGGGAGGGCTGGCCCACTGCTCTCCCCATGAGAGCTGCTCCCAAACCCTGCAGCAGCTCTTGCACAATGCCCAGGTGCCCAGGACTGCCCTGGCAGATCTGGCGCATCCTTTGTGGCCAAGGCACCTGAGGGAGGGATGGGACAGCAAGGAGCAATTTGGAGACAAGATGTGTTGAGCACATCAGGCCCTCCCATATCCTGAGGCAGGACACTGCCGCCATCAGACCCCTTCAAACTTCATCCACATGGGATAATGGCCTGATCCCAGTCTGCCCTTTTCTTGCACATGGCACATACTGAAACAGAAGAGGCATCCAAAATCCTAAAATAGTTTAAATTGCCTCTGGAGTTTTCCTCTTCAAAGTAAGTAGGAGCTGGAATATCTCCTAAGGAGGAAAAGCAGGGAATGGACAGGAAGCAGCAGGAAGAGGAGAGACCACCACATAGAAAAACTCAGCCCTTGTCCCTACAACAAACTGATTTTCTTCTCTTTCTCCCTAGGGGAAAATGCAAATTCAAGATATTCTGTTAAGCATGTGTCTATATCCCAAAACCCACAACATTTTAAGTGAGGGCTGCTGTGATGGTGCTTGAGCCATCTGAAGAAAGCATTATTGTACACAAAGGAAAACATACTGGGAGCAAATTTAGGATGGCTTATCTAGCTTGTTGATTGAAGTTAAATTGTACAAAGGAATAGGTTTCGAATTTACGAATGTCTTTTCCACAACGTCTTTATATCAAACAGGACACATCTATTCTATATTTCTTCAACATGTAGTCGTTTTATTAATTTAATTTTGCGCATGCGAGAATTATGCAAGCACGGGAATCCATCAATACAGGCACGTTAAAAATAAACCTTGCCCTAACACCAACAAAAGCTAGCAAAAAATATTTGAAAACTTGAACTCCGTACAAATATGCAAGAAATCAACTTGGAGCCTGTTTAGATCCAGTTTCCGGGCAGAGAAGGGTGACAGAAGAGCGTGTCTGAGGCCGTGCACCGCTGTCCGGAGCGGGGACCGTCCCCACGCGGCAAACCTGCCGGGAGGCAGCGCGGGGTGAGCCCGGGCAGCCTCCCCTCGCAAAGCCGCGCCTCCGGCTGCTCGCCCCGCGCCGGCACGGACAGAGAGCACCCTCTCTTTAATCACTTAAGAAGTTACTTATGATACGCAACTAAATATTTAGTTGTGCAGAGGACAGCTTGTCACAGACAGCTTTGTTGCTAATGTATACAAATGCTGGTATGGCACTGGCTTCCTCCCTGCGCTCACAGAGCTACACACTCTGACCACAGCCTAAATAAGCTGATTTATTTGTTTCAGTTATTTGATAAGTGCATCATACCTCAAACCCTACGAAACCACTTTAAGAGGATTATAAGTTTTATGATGTGAAAAGATTACCCTGAGTGTGCCGGGCAAAGTTTATATTCAGAGACTGTGCAGGAGGTGAGGCATTCACAGAGGCTGGAGAAAGAGGCTTGATAGATCAAAAAGGGATTTTCTTTGTTGCTGCACCACTTGCTGGATTTTTTTCTTTTTCTTTTCTTCCATTAAAAGAATGGCCCTGGCAAGCCCCAGATTTGCTAACCTTGGCAGACACTCCTCAGCCTTACACCCATCAATGGGAATTTCAGGATCTACACTTTTTTAAAAATAAGAAGCCATCATTTCACTGGCAAATGAAGAGAGTGGAGAGTTAAGTCTGGGAGTTTCCTGCAAAGTGTGTCTGTGAGGCTCATCCTGAACTGGGAGTGGAGGAAGAGTGGCTTAGCCCAGTTTCCCTTGGGACTCCATGAGTACACCACTGCCAAGTACAGTGCCCCAGGGAGGCTGGAGCAAACAGAGTATCTGTAGAGATGCTGGGTACTGACCCAGTCTTTGGGACAGCTGTCTCATCACCCTTCCCTGTGGTGGGAACCAGCATCCACCTGCCCCAGTGTAGCTGAGAGTCCAGAGCGGTTAGCAGGTGAGGAAAAACATGAGAATAAGGCTTGGCTTTGGCCCTTGAACTGACAAAGTTGTGCTCATGTCATGTGGCTTTGTTGGGCTTGACACTTGTGTCATGACGTGTCAGAGAGAGGAAAATAATTTGTCTTTTTTTACACTTATTGTTTAATGTTTGAGAGATGCTCAGGAAATAATTGTAAATAGGAGGAGAAACAAAACGGCTGATTTATGTTTCCACCCTTTTTAAAGGAATGGTCTTGCACAGCAAATGTTTAATACAGTGCTCTAGCGATGTTATTTTATTTATAGAGCAATGTGGATAAAAAGGGCAACACAAGAAAGAAAACAGGAGCACAAGAGGAGGTAGTGCACACAATGTCATAGGGGTCTGCTCTCCTCAGAGGCTTTGCTCAGGTGCTGGGGCAGTACTCAGGGAGGGGGCCTGGGGATTTTGCTTTCACACAAAGTTCTCTGGGTTCTGCCTGACCTCATCTCCTCTGTCCTGGCTGCATCAAAGAGGGGTCCCTGTTACCCTCACCCACACCTCCCCCCATTATGTGTCTGGGCAGTGCCACCCCACAGAGCTCTATTAAAAAAACGTGCTCATGCCCAGCACTGCACAGCCCACAGTACTTTGCTGTTACTAGAAAAGCATTTATATTATATTCTGTCTCCGGTGTCTTTCATAAGGGAGTTTTTATGTGTCACCAGAAAATACTGGGTAACACACTTTATTAGCCTCATGATACTGTGGCCCATCAATACTTGTCGAGGCCTGATGAGATCATGCTACAATTGTTAATCAGAGCAAAGGAAGGAGGTGGAGTAGTGGGAAATACCTTTAGGAAAGAATCAGTTAGAGAGAACAGAACTGCAGGTAAGCATGCAATGTGTTTTCCAGTGTGAAACAGCAGGCAGCTGCTCAGCCCATCGCTGAAGTTTAAATATAACTTTCATTTAATAACACGCATTCCTTTACTCAAGGAGAGAAGAAATACTGTGTTAGCAGAACATGCTTGTGATCAGTGCATGGCTCTTTCAACCATTGTCAGTCTCTTTAAGATCCATTATTTAGGAAAGCATATAGGGGCACAGCTGGCTTTAAACAGATGGAGTGTTGTTGGGACAGTCTCATTTACTCTTTGTTAGACTAAAAGGTTTTAGCTTAAGAGTTCACAGCTCAGCATTGATTACTCACTTGGAAGAGTGCTCTTGACTTGGGTTTTTCCTCTTCAGTGAGAGCTGGTTTTCTGGAGAAGGAGGCTGAGCCTGCTACCAAAGAGATCTGGGTGTCACACAGGCAAGGTGAAGGATGTGGTGAGACCAGTGGCACCACACAGCGGTCACCAGGACGTGTTTTAGCTGTGTGGCTCCAGGTGACATTTGGTTTTCAAAGCCTGCTACTGTTGCTTGGTACTGATAGTGCAAAATTACTCTCTGATGTATTTTTCACCCTGTCCAGGGTCAGAGGAGGGTAAAGTTTTTGTGACAGAACAGTGAGATTTAATAGTCAAATGACTTGGATTGCAGCAGAAACCTGCAGCTCTAATGCTCACCTCTCATCCCTCCAAACTCTTTCTTGAGTATCTAGGAGGACCCTTTATTTTGTGATCAGCGTGAAAAGCCCAAGATACTTTAATGACACCTTGGGTGAAAACCAAAGAATTTACAGACCCTGTTTTGCACACCTGGCTAAGAATGAAACAAGGTGTTCAGTGGTTTCCACCCTGCAAAGTAATGCAGACCAGGCTGATGACAGAGGCCAGGCTGATTGCTCAGTGCTACCAGTCTAGATAGCATTTTGTCTGGCTTAAGGAGTACAAATATCTGTAACTTAGACACTCCTTGCTCATTTGGTGCCAAGTGGAGAATTTCACCAAAAAAATGAGGAAGGAATCAGATCAGACTCTGGTAATTCACACTGGCAGAGTGCTTGAAACACACCTCCCTATACTTTTTCAAGGATACAAATAAGAACGAATTTTGCAAGTCTGGGACCAGCCATGCTTTAACTGGAGAAACCTAGAAATCCTATTGCATTATTAGTACAGCAATGTCCTACTCTATTAATTTGGATCCCAGGAATTCATGTTGAGAAAAAAATGGGTGCTCAACGGTCCTAGCAGAACAAATACAGGGAAATAAGAAGTAAACAATAATACCTCCTCAACCAGTTGACTATTTCAGAGAGTCCCCAGAGTTATTTTAAGAAATTCTCATAGACAACCCTTGATCTGAGCTATGTCAGCAGTTCAGAGAGATTCCCTAAAGACTCTTGGCAGAAGCTACCACATCCATGGTTAATAAGGTCTCTATCTTCACAGCAAATGGGTTCTTATGAATGTTAGACACTGCACCAAACTTGGGGCGTTCATTAGAGGGCAGGAGTAGGTTGGGTTTTTTAGTGCATTTCTCCAAGTTAAATACGTGAGCTCAGTAAGTATAAAGAGAGCAAGGAATCTCAAAAACAAAATTCCAGGTGAAAAAACCCACACACAACCAAAGCAACCAAAACAACAGAACAACTACAAAACAGAACAAAAAACTCACTAGAAACCAGAGGGCAGCAACCATGAATCAGATTCACAAGCCAAACATATTTAGTTTTACTAAAAGGCACCTTCCTGAGCTACTGACCAAGGGAATAGAAATCAGTGCATCTCAGTGAGATGAAAATGTTTCCCTATGACCCTTAAGAGCTGCTTATCTTGCTATGTATCTGTATTTTCAACTGCCCTAAAAGGAAGTGGGACTCTGCATTTAACAATAACAACCTCATTCCATGGCTCTTCTAGAGCAGAGGCACTGTCAAATGCATTTCTGTGCAAGTCCTGGTGTACGTGATGACTGCACTGGGTACAGAGATGACAAAGTTGCTTAAAAGTATAAATTTACTGTCCATTGATTAGCACAGTCCCTGCAGACCCCATGATTTTGTTTTTTTAAAGGATATCAGGTAAAAAAACAAAGTTGTGAAATCAAATACAAACCTTCTTTGCTCAGGGCAAAATTTTATGTTCTAAGTTTATTCCTCTGCCTTGTAGAACTATTCCAATTAACAATGCATCTGATAAATGGGGAAAAAAAGTCCTAAATATCCAGTCTTGGTGGAATAATTCAGTTCAGAAGGGACCATTAGGTCATGCAACCTCATTTTTGTTTATCAGGGGGTGTTCTGTTTAATCTAGCTATACTTGGATAGGGCCCAGTGGCCCCTTTGGCTGGAGAACACTTGCTTTGACTTAACCATATCTTCCAGAGACATGCTCTAGCTTATTCTGAGAACACGGGTCTAGGCACTGAGCATCCTGCCTGCCCACGAGTAAATCCTACGAATCCCTGCCAGGTTGATGGGAAGAGAATTCTTCAGTAAGTCTGAGAGGGACCAGTTCCTGAAAGAGCCAGCAGGAGGGAGAAAATTTTCTAAACCCATTTGCAAACAATTTTCACTAAACACTTCCGTAAACCTTCTGGGCTCTGTAATTCAACACTGGCTTTGAGCTCCAGCCTTTTATTGGCAGTGTATCTTGGCTTGATCTCATGCCTCCAATGTTAAAAGCCAAGTTTTGAAAATTAAACTGTTGGGTTGACTATGGTTTAGATACACTCTCAATCCAAGTACAGCAGTTTTTGAATCTGTTTGTGCTGGTTTACAATGAAATCAGTCTTTCAATAGTTTTTTTGTCAGTTTTTCCTCTTTTTCTAAAAGAATAAATAATAAAGTCTGTTCATTTAAACTGCTTTGCTTTCTATTGAACTCTGGAGTCCTTATGGACATATGTGGCTCTGACTGTTGTAAGACTGGTGTTTCCACTGCTTCCAGGTAGTTCCTCTTCCCCAGTCCCTCTCATGGCAAATAAGTGAATAGATGTGAATAGAGCAAAAGATGGAAACAAATGAGAGTGTGCAATGGAGATGTACTTTAGGAATCAGATAAAGATGTCATCTGTAGTCCTCCTGATCAGCAGTGAGGAGGCATGACAGTTTTTTATTTAGATCTTGGAGTTTACTTGTGATGGACAAGAGAACCTGGTGAAATTAACTAACTTGGTTTTGGATTTACTACAAAGAAATCTTCACACAATTTTGTTTTGTCATCTGTGGGCCTCATGTGATGTCTCACTCTTGTGTTCTGCTATTGCCATATAATGACATTCACTTTTCATTTGGTCCTTCTCATGGACAAGGGGTGAACTCTTTGTTCCCAGATCTCAAGGCTACTGGGTGTACTGGCAGCACCCTGGACTTTCTGTGCCTTCAAAACAAAAGGCAGACAGGAGGAAAACGATGAATGACTTGCCACCTGTGTCATGTGGTAAGATATATGTATGTATGAAATATGTATATGCATGTCTGGATTTTTTTTTTTTTTAACTGGCGTGTGTTACTCCCTTCATTTTTGCCTGACTAATAATACAATACCATGTTAGTTTAAAGCTAACTTAGGAAACTATGTAGCATAAGGGACTCATAACTTTGTATTCTTCTGGGAACTTGCCGAGACACTCAAAGTGTTCCCACAATAAGGTGGACTAAGCGCTTGCTGGTGAGACATCATGTGGCAGCTTTGAGATGTCTATCACTCGTCGTACCAGTGTTCTAATTTTTTCCTTACAATTCACTACATCTCTTGGGAAAGTTTACCTTAGAAAACTGTTGTGGGAGTAGAATGAAATGTTTTGGTCTGGTAAATGGAAATGTGAAGTTTTGATCACTTTTCTCACCCTAAATACCACAGAAGCTCATCACAGCTCTCCTGTCAACCATCCTCATCAAACAGAGAGGTGCTGCTCTACTTTTGCACTCATTTAATCCAGGACACGTTTGCATTTCTCATTAATTTGTCAGCTTCCATTTGGGAAGCATTCTTTCACAAATATTTGCAGAGGCTGTGCCTAATAGGATAATCCAGGCAGCTGTTGACCACAGTGTCACAGGGACAGGAATACATCCTTGGAAAAAAACCTTGTGCACATTTGTGTGTGCACAAACTTACGCACTCTTCCTCGCACACCCCTTCTTTCCTCTGCCCATCAGAAACCCTGCCCCTTCAGGGGCACACGTGGACTCAGTGCATGTGCAGGGCTAAAATGTCACTGAGGCTAAACTTTAACTTCCTCATATGAATAAAACTAATGGTGTTATTTAAATACAATAAAAACATGCAGAGCTTCACTGCCAAGTTGTGCAAGGTCACATTGCAATGTGTCGGCTGTAAAGATTTCTAAGGAGCTTGTTTTCTTGAGTAATAGCAGTTGGAGAAATGCACTTATCTGAAGAATGAGACTGTTATAGGTTTCTGTAAATCAAACCCTAGCCAAAGAGCAATTCCTTAATATCCATTTTCCACTTCAGCACTTTGACTGTGGCACACACACTGGGCTAAATCCTGCCCAGCTCACACAAGCAGCCCTCAAATCCGTGCTGGCACGACCAGCCCTGTGCAAATGTAGAAGATAGCTCGAGAGACTCCACACAAGCAGGAATAGAAGGGTTTGCTGCTTTCTGCACATGAATGTTGGGAGTGGTACCAGTCCCAAATTTACCTTCCAGATGGGATCCAGCCATACGGGGTACCAGATAAACCAAGCTTGTGGGAAGTGATGTAAATCTGATGGACTGAAGTATAAAAAGCAGTGGATGCACAGCTGCCACCTTTTGGTTTCTGTCACTCCTTCTGCACTCCCTGGCAATGCACATCATTAGTGGGTGTCCTTGGGGTTCACAGTGGGTGATCACTGGAAGCTCTTCAAGGTGCTTTTGAGATGGCTGTAAGTACTCTTCCCTATAAATTTCTCGTGGTTGTCAGTACCAGGGAAATGAGGCTTCCAGTACAGCTTCTTGCCACAGGTGTGCATGAGACCAGCTCAGCTTCCTCCTGCTTGGGGAACATTTGGGCAGCATGAAAAGAGCTGTTTTGGGGAATCCCCTCTTGTGCAGAGCTACCCCAAGCAGCGGGTGTCAGCTGGGAGGTGGTGTGGCAGGGTCCAGCCTGAGCCCCCACAGCCGGGGGGTGCCTGGGGAGTGGGAGCAGGCTGGTGGCACCACACTGCTCCCAGCATCATGCCACAGCATGTGGGGCTGCCTTCTGTGACAGCTCCGCCAGCCAAAAACACGGGCATCTGTAAAGGGTTTTTCACAGATTCTATTAAGTACTATTATTCACAGGAAGCCTTAGAAAAATCTAACGCTACATTCACTTCTGAGGTATAATAGATGTGCAGTCTTTTTTTTAAATCATTTTAATGCGATCATTTGTTGGGCCTTAGGGTAAAATTACATTTCACAGCTCCCTTGTTCCCATGCTATGTTAAAAAAGAGATTGATGTCTGAAATTTCAACTGTATTTGTCTTACGAATTTGTCCGACTCCCTGGAGAATAATTGTCTCATATCATTCGAAGGCTGGTAATTCCTTTGGAATGACCTCTGTGTTATAATTACAGCAAGAGTACTAGCATGTAGCTAGGCAAAGTGAAAGTTAATGTTCTTGGTTTCTAGCTTTGTTATTTTTATTAAACTGTTCCCCTTTAAAAGAAATACCTGGAGATATGGACGCTTACTCAAAAGGGCTTTTTGCAGATAACACAAAATATCGTTTTTCCTGCAAAACACTTACATGCATTAACAATTATCTGGAGGTTGCAATGTATTCTTAAAGTCATGTGCATTTCTGGAATATATTAGAAGAATTGGAGACTTCAAGATGTCATTTGCCTCAGGATTATTTATTTTATCCCACTTCAAATGTTTTGAAATTTTTTGAATATATATGCAGCCATGGCTCATGTCATTTTTCTATCATGATATGGGATTGAACTGAAAATAACCTAAATATACCTTCTCCTTAGGAAAGAAAACCCTGCAGAGCTGGGAAGAAATCTGGAGAAAACTGGTGAGCAGATCAAAAGGCATAGAGAATTAGGGATGCACTTGCAGAAGTAACGAGAAAGAGGATGCAATTCAGTGTACAGCTTTGTCCTGTTTGTGTTGGTCTCTGGGCACCATCAGCCCTGAGTCTGAGCCATGCTGGGGCGTGAGGGGGTGCAGAGGGAAAACCCCCCCTGCAGCCCTGGGGGCACTCTCACTGATGTGCAGGCACTGGGATGTAGAATTACTGTTACCATTACAACGATTTACATGCTCGATTCCTGTCTGCCTCAGCAAGGTGATAAATACCTCAAAATATTATACATTATAGGGCCTATTCTAGTCTTGATTTACAAGGTCAATTGCCTATACTAACCTCTCTTAATGTTGGTGGGAATTTATTTTATAAATTTTCAGCACACCCAGAAAGGACATGGGAGTTAATCTGTCGTGACTCTTCTCTCTAGGGGCAGGAACAGCATCTTACTTCCCCCAGACATAGTTCTTGCACACATTTTTGGGTGATATTTGAAGGTAAAAATGTGGTTTGGTAAGTGGGATGGGGCTGCATGCTTCATTTGAAAAGAAAACATAGACACTGCTTAATACATTTACTGCACTATGGTTCTAAAATGGGAACATTTATCATTTGTTATACTAATAGCTGAGATATTATTAGTATTTTTTTAGCCTCTGCCCACTGTGAAACTGTGATATCTTATAGTGGATATCCACTATTTATTAGGGGATAGGTTTTCATACAGGTTATGGCCTTAGACCAGCCCAGTTACAACTCTGAAACGTTAGAGTAGCCCATCTTCATTATTAAGAGATACATTTCTATAACTGTTTAATAATGACTAATAGAAGAGTAGCACTCCCTCTTTTGTATTCCCTTGAACAATGTCCTTGCTCAACGTCCTTGAACAACATCTTCTCTTGTCCAGTGAGCACAAAACCAAATCTAAGACTCCTGAAGCCAGCTGATGAATCTTTAGGGGTAGTCCTTGCCCTTGTAGGCAACAACAAGGTTTTGATCCATGTTTCAGCAGCTGAGTTAATCTCTATTTTTTCTTCATATTTTCTGATAATTCTGGAGGGCTATGCCTAGTTTCCAAGCTAGTAACAACAATATATAATTTCACTTTTTTTGGCTGATTTGAAACATATATGCTTTTTTTTAAAAATTAGAACAGGAGGGGATCAGATTTGTGTCATAAATGGCCTAGAACACTCACAAATATATGGGCTTTATTTTCGGTGACTTATATAAAGTCACCGAAAATAAAGCTTCCATAAGTTCTTTTAGTGAAATGACTGCATATATTTGTAAAGCAGTCTTGCATGGAGGCAGCATGGTGACAGAATTTAAGGAAAATGAGAAACTTTGTTGAAGCTTAATGAGAATTAATGTTTTGGCCATTGAACTTGATGGATATGTTGGAAAAATAGTTAAAGTGCTTGCTGTGTTAATGTCAGCTGACATAACAATTGTTTCCAGAGAACCAGACTTCTGAATCCTCATATAAAGCACTGGGGAACTTGAACAACACAAAAGAATGTAAGGTTTGGAGAGAATGGGGGCAGGGGAAGGAAAGAAAAACATTATATAAGTTTAGCTACTTCCAGCTCATTTTTCCCCATTGAAATAATGAGCATAAGGGTGTCTCAGCAGCAGTCCAAGCCACGTTTAGAGAGAGCTTCAAGACTGCTACCTTAAGCATTAGAACCATCCTGTGCACTTACCAAGCTGCACCAAAGGGTCTTTAATTCATGTTTGTACGTTGAAATGAAATAAAAACTGGTTATTGGATGAAAGGTAATAATGACCTTGGGGGCAAAAACTAATCTGTTGACTAGCTGAAAACTGCTCTCCTCGCTGAACTCAGAGGAGCCAAAAGCAGTGCTCAGAGCCTAGTGCTGTGCGTGCACAGCAGGGAAGCAGAAAGACAGCCCTGACCTTTTTCCACAGCGCAAGCCCACCACTTCCCTGCTCAGTGGAGACAGAGGAAGCCTCTGTGGCTGCAGCCTTGGACCCAAAAACTCCATTGTTGAAGTTTTCAGTTTTCATCTGGGCTGTGCTTCAGCACCCAGGCATCAGCCATGCCCGAGGGGACCCCAATTGCTCCTGGAAACCTCACACCCTTTGTAAACTCCTCTCTGCGAGGGAAATTGTATTTTTTTTTCCCCTAAGTGCATCATATAATTCAAGATGCTAAAGAACAACTTTATTTGGTCTGGATCAACTGGTGTTTGAGCTGGCAACTGCCCACAAAGGTCCTCTGCCATAGTTATCATGTTGCATACACTCATTAACCTCCCTGTATAAAATAATGAGTAGAATATGCACAACGTTACCAGTTTTTCCTAAGTTCAAAACCCAGAAGAACACACAAATCACCAGAGGAAAAGATTACAGTACTGGGGTAAATTGGAGGACACATCTATTACTGTGCCAGTACCAAAAAGTAAAGCATTTTCATTGTGAAGAAAGATGTCTTCATTCTCACACCACACATGCACAAAATAATATCCTGATGGCTTCCCATGGACTGGAAACTTATCAGAGGAAAATGAAAAAATATATACTATCTCTACCTTCTCCCCCCCTCCAATTTTCTGAAGCCATGTAGAAGCCTCACACTATTTTTTCAGAATTGTTCATGGATCAGTGCAGTGAGGGCATCTAAACAACACATTTTGTGCAAAGAGGAGCTTTGTAGCTCTGGTCTCAACTCCGGTGTTCAGCTCTTGTGATCCAGCACAGCTGAGAAAGAGGTTTTGATGGAATTACCTCTGGTTCCCACCCACTACTTGGGCTGTCATAGTCAAGATTGTTCTTCCAGTCTATTTCAGCGACTGCCAGAGGCAGCTGTGAATCATTGTGAACTGCAACATGTCCTTACTGCATGCTTTTTTGAAGAGCCTGACACAGTGAGGGCAAGCTCTTCATCACAGCCTTAAGGTTTCAAAGCTTTCCTGCTGCCCACACAGGGCAGCCCTGCAGGCTGCTGCACTGCCAGTGTACGTGTTGCTTGCATATAAGACACTTCCATCAGTTTTAAAGTAGCCAGTCTCATTCTCAGAAATGCTTAAATAGCCACAGATTGTATTTCACAAGATAACAGCCCTGATTATTCCCAACTGCATTGATGTTGCTTTGGTCATGGAGAGTGTTAGCTGTTTCCAGAAGAGCAAGAGAGGTGACCCTGAGGTGACTACAGGCCTGTCAGACTCACTTCAGTTTCTGGTAAAATTACAGAGAAAATTATTCTGGTAGTTAATGAAAAATACTTGAGAGAGGTGATGGTCCTGCTCTGCTCTGCTCTGCACTGGTGTGGCCTCACATGTGTGCAGTTCTGGGTGCCACAACACAGAAAAGACACTGAGCTGTAAGAGAGTGACCAAAGGAGGCCACGAGGAAGGTGAAGGACCTTGGGGTGAAGCCGTGTGAGGAGTGGCTGAGGTCACTTGGTCTGTTCAGGCTGGAGGAGACTGAGGGCAGACCCCACTGCAGGTACAACTTCTTGTGAGGGGAAGAGGAGGGGCAGGCACTGATCTCTTCTCTCTGGTGACAGTGACAGGACCAGAGGGAATGGGCTGAAGTCCTGTCAGAGGAGGTTTAGGTTGGATATTAGGAAAAAGTTCTTCACCCAGAGGGTGGTTAGGCACTGGAACAGGCTCCCCGTAGAAGTGGTCACAGCACCAGCCTGACAGAACTCAAGAATTTGGACAACATTCTTGGTCACATGGTGTGATTCTAGGGGTTGTCCTATGCAGGGCCAGGAGCTTAATTTTGATGATCCTTACGGGTCCCTTTCAACTCAGGATATTTTATGATTGTATGGTTTTTAAGCCTCATTACAAACCTCATTTTAGAAGGATTCACCTGCCCTGTCCTCACCTTTCTTTATCTTTCCTCAGAAAACATGAGAAAAATGTGAGTCTCCTTCCTTGCATGGGAAACAGATTGCTGACAAACCAAACCCTGCAGCAGCCTTGCAGCAATTCCACTGACCAAGAGGAACATAATTTCTGTTTGGCAGGACCCCACTGAACATCTCACTGCCCACATCTTTTCCTACACTGTGTGTTCAGTACAGGCTGAATGAGCAAGACACAGCTGTGCTCGCACCACAACCCCTCTTTCAGGAGGATGGTGGTGGCTGGGGTGTTGTTAGCCTCAGAGGCTGAGCTCCCCAGGCTGCCATCAGAGGCTCTCTGAAGGAAAAAGTTTAGGAACAATTTAGAAATTATAGACCAGATCATAGAACTATCATAAAGCTTTCATCAGTCAATAAAACAGGCTTTCCTTTTCATAAAAAAAGCTCTCAAACATTTTTGTCTTATAAAAAGAATATTGATGCTGGAACCCTGAAAATCTCATGTGAACTTTTATTTTCTCTGCTTCTCTTTTCATTTCCTGTTTTTCTTTACTTTCTCTGTGGTGAGTGCTTTCATGAGATCTTTAATGCTTTTTGATCCACTTATGGGTTAGGTGCCTCAAATAACACCTCCATGTTGCCTATCCCTGATTTCTTCCAGGAGGTCACCAGGCAGCCATGACCTCTTAGAAGCTGTGACAGAGAGATGTCATCTTTGTTCCTCTGCACCACCCAAAGCTGAGGAAGAACCACGAGATTAGGTGGGGAGAAATATGGCAATTCCAACTCCTCTACCATTTTTAAGTCTTCTTTAAAGAGCACAGTGAGAATGGCACACACTGAATGATCTTCTCACTGCCTTTGCAAGAAAAACATTCTTTCTGTGAAGTGCTTGTGCCAGTATCATCACAAGATGCTCCAGCCAATACACAGAGTAGGTGCTGTCTTTTTCCTTTTCAGTTAATTTTCCCTTCAGAGGTGGAAAATAGAAGACAATTGTCCAGTTGTCACCCCTGGCTGAGCCCCACCTTGTCTCATGCTGCAGCCTGCAAAGCTGCTGGTGTTTTCACAAGCAGCCCTGAAGCCCCAGCACCAGGCACAGGGTGCACCCTGATTATGACTGCCTTATTGCATGAAGGCAGTTTCAGGAAATATTTAGCTATGTTTTCCCAAAGTTTGCATGGTGGTTAAGAGTTTTTTTAACTGAAGTCTTCCTTGTTGGGAGAAAGGCAGTGTTTATGCCTGCTTGTGTTATACCCAGCAGTTGAGTGCCTGCTTTTAATTGTTGGCAATCAAATATTACTCCAGGAAATAATGATAGAAAAGAATTACAGCTATTTTCCCCAAGGTGGTGCTGCATAGGTAAAGCAGAGAGCCTTTCATATGATGTGATTACAGTAATATACTCATTTAGCATTTGTTGACATGTGGGTATTGCAGCACAAATCCTACTATGAGTTTTGACAGCATAAATATTTTAAGTCTCTCTGTCATGAGAATATCTGAAGAAATCAGAAACACAGAAAAAAAAAGAAGGAAAAGAGAAAAATTAATCACATAACTTATCCACAGTGAATAATTTGGTTCACTCCATCTCTGCTCTGTACAGGCAATACTGCACAGCATTTGACAGCCCTGGGTTGGTGACAGTCAGGAAATCAGTTCTCTACACCATTGTCCTATTCCCATGACTCAAACTTTTACAATTTAATAGTAAGGGATTTTAAATTATTGCTGGACACTTGATTGAAAGTTGCTGTACCTGTTTTCAAAATGTTGTAAGTAAAAATTGATGTGATTTTGAAAATGGAAAACTATTGTATGAAACTCTTTAGCATGAAGAGAGCTTCCTGGACTATGGCCATAAGCTGCATTTGCTCAAGTCAATTTTGCATTAATCAGTGTGCCTTGAAGATTACGTCCTATGTTTTTTTATTTAGTGGGTCATATATTTTAAAAAGTGCCTTTAAGTGTTTTGATGAAACACATTAAAAATCCACTGTAATGCCTAGGTGGCTGACAGTGTTAATATATTGCAGGTACCTTTGCCTTTGCAGTTTAAATAATCTGGAGGAGATGCTTCATTATTTATTTTTAAATTTTATCACCAGAGAGCTGTAATATCTGAAAAATCAACCTTATGGTACTTGTCTCCAATATTTTCAAAAATACTAATGAAAGTTTCCCAGTCACTCAATCCCAAAATCAGACTTCTAAAGGAAGTTTTCCAGCTAGAAATTACATAAACGATCTGATGTTCTTTCACACCACCAAGAGAGCATGAAAACTAACCCTGGCTATCTTTGTGCTGCCTATAGAGTTCACAGATGGAGTAGTGCAACATTTAGTAAAATGGCAAAAGTCAGGCCACGGTGTATACTGATTTTCAAAGTATTCACGGGTCTGATGTTTTCCTATATACTGTCCAAACATTTTGGTCACAAAATAGGCTTGTCCCCGCAACCAGACTTCATCTGAATTTCCTAGTTTTTTGTGAAGAGATCTGGCTGTCCTGGAGGTCCTACCAGCAGCAGAAGAATTTTTGTAGTGTCACCTCCACTGCTGGGTGCAAAGTTGAATACATGAATAAAGGCTTTAGGATTCAGCCCTCCATTCTAAGTTAAGACAAGCGTGTGCAGGCAGAGACATGTCCTCCTCAAAAGACAAATGGCAATCACGAAAGACAGAGCAGTGTGCACATGCTGCTGTAGCCAGTAAAAATCTCCTGACACCTGACACTGGCACAGCCTGGTGGTGCTTCAACACGGCTCTCCTGCGCCCTGCCTTTGGAAGGAAGAGCTCCCTCCCGTGCCCTGACCTGGAAGAAAGCAGGTTTCCTGCTTGAGGCTGCAAGCTCAGAGGCACGACCAAACCTCCCAAGACAGCCTTGGAATCTCTAGGGATGCGGCAGAACTGTGTGAATGTAGAAGAGAAGCAAGCGCAGCAGCCACGTTAAGAGAAGTGCCCTTCAATCACTCCTTAGTAGGAACCCAGACAGTTGTTTTTTCTAAGGCTCTCTAAAACAACATTTTTGCAGGGAGAAGACCAACCCAAAACCCTGCAGTAAGAGCTGCCTTGTTCATAGCCTGGAGCTGCCTGTCTGCTGAGCTGAGCTCCTGCGGGGAGGAAGCCTTCTCCTGCGATGGGGCCTCCATGGTGGGAAGAAAGGATGGCTGTGGCAATTCACACATTCTGGAGGCCAGGCTGCAGGGACCCAAGCTGTGAACATGAATATTCACAAAAGTTATACACACAGCTAAATGCAAAGGACTGGCTTCAGCTCCGTCTAGGATTTGAGCGTATATTTTGTTTCAATGCTAGTCTATCCAAACTAATTTGTCCATCTCTAGTAATTTTGCCCAGTGGGCCCCATCTCACAGCTTTTAGTCTTTATTCAGGCTATAAGCCCATTGACCTCAGTAAAAGCTGTGCCAGGATAAAGATTGAATGAGGACCGCAGGATTCAGGCTGAATATCTTGAATAGCATTTAGATATGATTTCCTGTATAAATATCTCCATATTTTTTTAAATAAAATTTGGGAGGACGATAACAACTTCAGTGACATGATTTAGAATAATCACTTCTCAAATGCAGACATGAGGTAAAAGATAGGAAATGAACCTTTTGAAAGAAATATGGCCTACGTAACATTCTGGGAGTGGTCAGTGGGTAAACAAGTGCTGGCAGTGGTGAAGTTATGTGAATACACAGGAATTATTTAGTACTTTCCTCTGACTAGAAGCAGGACCACACAAATACAGGCCTGTCACAAATATATATGAAGGGAATGATGACTCCAATTCATTACATTTAGTGGGATTCTGTCTGTTTTGCTGGGCTGCTGACCTACTGCAACAGTATTAAAATGCACTGGGGTGCATTTTTTAAATTACAGAGGAAAAATGAGAGGAGCCTTTAAAAGACTTTGCACACACAGCCAAGTCCAGAGTTGGTGCAGGTCTCAGAGGCTGTACCACCAGCAAGGCTGAGTAAAGCCCTGGGAGTGGAACAGAAGTGCTCACTGACTGCTCTTCTACAGAAGGTCATTTAGCAAGTTTTACAAGCCATTCTCTAGCCATATTAGAGTTACTCTAATTTTCCATTATTGTGCAGTTTCACATCCCTTTCTATGCCCAGCCACTGTTAGAGGTTTTCCTGATTTTGGTTGCCATTTCTTAAAAACAGTGGGAGTCTGCAGTGGTTCACTCAGGATGGCAGAGAAGAAAAGACGAGAGGGCTACAGACAGGGGCTTTGAAGAAACTGACTGTAAAAGCTGGAGACCTAGTAAACTTGAACTCCCCTATTTTGGCCAGCTCTGAAGTTGAAATTTTTTGGAGTTTTCTTGGCCTTCCATCTAGATCTGACCTATCCTCTGAGAGTATGTGGATATTTTTGGCTTTTTAGAATATGCTGCACAGATCACAGATCAGAAAAATTACAGCTGGCAAAAACCTTTCCTCATTTAGCTTGGCTGCCTGTCTGTGAAGGATCATTCCCTAGAGTCTGTTTTTGTAGACTTCATAACACAATCTAGAACTAGTGAAAAGGGGAAAGTTTGTCCAGAGAAGTCTGTTGTTTAAGAGAAGGACTTGATTGGGATTTTTATTTTTGGTTGTTGCTGTTTTATTTTGTCTGGATAAAGCACACTAGAATTTACACAGTTGTCTAGAAAATCTCTCTATTCCTTGGTATGGGAGAAGATTTGCATGGCTATTTATTTTTGTGGTAACCATGCTTCAGACAGATCTGAAGAATCTGTTAACCACTGTCTGAGCTGATTTCCACCTGGGTGAGAAAGAAGGACTATTCACTGCATGACACGTGGATAATGCATCACAATAGAGGCTGTAATTTAGTATTTGCACTGTAGTAGCATTTCCCAGTCCTTCAGAATGTTTAATCACACATGAGCAGTGTCCAAACCACAATTACAACTAAAACACAACAACATCTTTCACCTCCCATAAAGTGGGGTGAAAAAAAAAAAAGAAAAAAAAGAAAAACCCCAAAGAACAAAACACTTAAAAGAATCTTCAAAATGCCTGTAGATCCTTCTGCCTTGGTTACTTCTAGGTCACATGGAATGCACTTCAGGAAAGCTACCACAGTGCCTACCCAGAAAAGGGGGCTGTAGGTGGTAAAAATCCCTTAGGGAGCCTGGTTATGAAGCATTTTTTCTCCCTGCTTTTCACACCATGTGGAATTTGTAGGCTCAGCCCTCTGGATCCTTCCTGGCAAATGGACAGGTCACAAAACAGCACACTGCTTGTCTGATTGGGGCTGAGAAGGTGATTATATCATATCCTCATAACATTGTATTAAAATTCCCTTTTGCTGGATGAAAACTGAGAAAGATACCCTCTACTTTTCTTTTGTTTGGAATTGCTCGTCAGATGTTTAACATAATGCTTTACAAATTGCATGAGCCACATATTGTGTTTGCTTTTTTGACAGGTCTGACTCTGCTTCATTAACTGGCTCCTCCTGGCAGAACACTTTCACCCATCAAATTTACCTGTTCTTAACTGTCTTGAAAGAAACTCCAAACTGTGAGTAGTAGTTAATACTTCTCTCTGTACCACATCTGGTTTTGCTTAAGGTTATGCATAGGCTCTTAACAGTCATTTTCTTTTCTGCAGTACAAAATGAAAAATATTGATTATAATTTGTTTCCACTCCCTTTTATCTTTTTTTTTTTAATCAGAACTTGGAAGAAAAATATTCAAGGAATACTTTTCTCTACTTTTTCTTTGTTTCTCTAGAAAGCTAATTCCTATGAAAAGTAACCTTCAATGAAGGCAAAAGGATAATTTTCATTGTGACTTTGCCAAATGCCTGTTTTCCCTTATGAAAATTCTCTAATAATCTCCAAATATTGGATAGAGATCTTACAGTTAGGGCACAGAATATAAATCGAAGCATCCCCTAGAATTCTGTGGCATTATGAACCAACCTAATTTTGCTTTTGGGGTTATCACAATGACTTTGTGAATCATGTGGATGGCTTTCCATAAGGTGGACTGAAGGCCCTGAGCCAGGAAATGTTATTGTCTTGCAGACAAAATGAGTGCAGAAGCATAACCCTGGGATGATGAAATCTCAGTGAAGTCAGTGGGATTTACCGTGTTCATGAACGAGGATCTGCAAGGGAAATTGACAGCTGACAAAAATTCCTTCTGTCCTATGCCCTTTGATAACTGACTCTGAACTTGCTTTTCAGTTCTTTCCTATTTTCTATTTTTTTTTTCTAAATTTAGAATACAACAGGTTTAAGGATCCATTTAGTTTCTGAAACAGATCTGGTGTCCAAATTATGAAAGAGAAAAAAGTTTGTATCCTAAAGTACCATGCTTATGCTAGTTTCGATTTGAAATTTGTTTTCCTTAATGTACTCTGTCATTGCAGGGGAAGAATCAACAAAGCCCTTCCAATGATAAGGCTCAATATAACCTGGGAGATGTCTTAACAGTACCGGTTCCCATGAGAGGTGTCCCATCTGACTCTGAAATGCAGTGGGGTCCAGGAACTTTTGGACCCTTTTTCCCTACTTCAACCCCCTCTTTTAGGTTTTCTGCCTCTGCACACTCGAGCCACATCCCTGATCCAGATCAAAAATGGAGGTAAAACTGTGGCGTGTTCCATGCAGTGCACCTCTCCCTGACACAATCTGAAGTACTATTTCAAGCTTTAGTAAGTTAAATAAGGCTTTGAACTGGATTTTAAGACATTTTCTTCTCTCATATTATCTTTTAAATTATTTCCATACATTACACTCTTTCCGCCTATGGAAGAGCTTTCTTCCAGCCCACTGCCTACACCTTTCAAGGTGCTCTTTAAGCTATTTCCATTTCTGTTTCTTAATCTGCTTCCCATTTCTTTCTTTGTTTCTGAAACAAGCTTTTCTCTGGCACCAGATTCACCATCATCCCCTTGCCCTCTTTCCTGGCATGCTCTGTTCTATGAGGAGGTCCCCAGGTGGGTCTTGGCACTAGGAGGAGACAGTGACTGACCAGTCTTTCATACTGTGGATAATGTTTGAACATGCTTTGTTCTGTTCTGGCAGCAGAAGAAACCAGAAAATTCTAGGAGATGTCTTCTCAATTAATTCCTTTTCTTCTGTCTTCCTAAGTAATCTTATTAGGGGGTGGGGTTATTTGGGAACAGCTTTCCTGGCAAGGACAAATACTACTATAGTGATGCAGCTATACTGTTCATTGGCCTCATGGCTGGTGAATTTCCATTTCTTATACCATATCCAAAACTTGCCTAATTTGATCACTTCTTTGCTCTAAAAAATATTTTAAAATTATTCTAACATTATATTTATGAAGAACATCTTCTATATTCTGCTAAGTGCATCTGAAAAAGAAACATAAGCAGTGAATTAGGTCTTTTGAGAATAGCCTTATGGAATGACAAGTGAAATTATCCAATAGAGATGGTGTGGGCCATCTTTGCACAGTGAGATTTTGTTTTCTGGTCACACTTTTCATGAGTAGAAGACATTTAAGTGCCACCAGTACTACCCTGAGATTCGTTGTACTTGCGGTACCACAGGATGATGAATTCAGACATATCTGCTGGGAACCAAGCATTATCAAGAGGATTTCACAGAGGAAAACTAATTATTTAAAGGAGCAGCTGAAATGTATTTCTGTTCTGAATGTCCCCTAGAGCCTGGCTAGTAGGGACATTCAGCCCATAAATATGGACTAAACTCTATTTTCATAATTGATTTGCAGTACATCTTTAAGTGCTAAGGAGGCCAGGTGGTTCAGCAGTGACTGCAGCTTGATTCCTGTACAATAAAGAATCTGTGCATGCTGCACTCAGGCAAGTTATACCAGGGACAGTTGAGGCCGATAGGAATCCATGCAATAATTCTCACTCCATCATTTTCGAACATTAGTGACTTACAGGTCCTGATCTTAGTTCTGAATTTGCCTTCGTTTTCATTGATTTTGTGGTATATCTGATGCCCACTGCAGTAAATTACTGAGATCATAAATGATGACTCATGAAGCCGAGAGTGAAGTCAATGCCATTGGGGTGAACAAAATTAATGGATGCTGGTGGATGATCTTTGTGCTTTCCTGTATCTGTTGTTTGAACCTTTTCATTGCACATGGGCCTTAGGAAGCCTGGGGATGTGATCACAAAAAATAGCTCCACGGCTCAGTTTTCTTGTACCTCAGCAAATGAGCAGGGGGCTGAGGAAAGGGAGTGCAAGGAGGATTTCACTAATTTTTTAAAACTTCTCTATTTCTTAGGTAACAAGATGATGCTGATCTAGTAGTTCCAGAATTGTGATCTTTACAGCAGTAGACCAGCAGAAATTGAGGTAACATTATCTAAGGCAGTTATAAACTTTCAGTGGCATGAGGTTGATCTATATTTGGAATATCTTTCCTCTTTTTCAGGGCAGGAGGGAAGAATCATTACTGTCATATTTTTTGACAGTACTGCTGAGGCAATCTTCATGCTACCCAAAAACCTGGCACTGTCTTTCCTTAGGAAGCTAAGTCACTCACAGCAAACAATAGTGGACCCTTTGAGAAATACTTTCCATATTGCTTAATACTCAAGCTGGGAGAAACACTTCACTAACTTCAACAGAACCTTTCTTTAAGGAGGAAAATGTAGTCCAGCTAGGGGTAAAGGAGCTTGCATGGACTTACAATAATAAAGGGCTCTTTGATAGAATTTAGCCAGTTGTTACTGGCCATCCAAAAGCTGCCTGTTACCACAGACAACACAAAACAACATCTCTGGTTATATGATGTGCAGCAATAGAGATTGCATTGATTTGCAGTTCAGTGACTGCAAAGTAACCATCAGTGTTTGGATGGCCATGTGCTGCACTGACACAGATACAAGTCAGCGTTTTGCCACAATCACTGTGACATGAATCTTTCATAATCCTCATCACATCAAGAGACCCTACCAAAAATGATGCCCACTTGTTTCCTGTCAATGACAGTGTCCCTGTTCTAGAGTATACTGGATTTTTAAGTACTGCAAAGTCAGTCATAAGGCTCTTTGACATGTCTGTACCAAACAGGAACACCATACCAAAGTAGTTCCAAGGACAAAAAATCTGGTGTTTAAAAAAAGAAACTATTTTTACTAAGCATGAACAATACCTGAAAGCAGCTGATTGGGAGCTGAAATTACACCATTCCTTGTTGCTTTCGATATTTTGGTGTTGCCACCATTGCAGTGGTCAACAGTGGAACAGCACTTGAATGGGAAAGCAGTTGGCCACACAGTGACCCCTCTGATCAAATACAATGCCAGTGCAAGTCCTGGGATTTCCAACGTTATAAGCCATATAGAGAAGCATTGTTATAGAAAAATTGCTGAATCTAAAAGGCCTTTTAAATTCTCAAATAAAAAGCCTAAGAAATTTATGACTGTGTTGCTAGATGTGGAGGCCAAGTAAACTCACAATGTTGATCTTAGTTGTGTTTAACTTTCTCCTGCCTTCTGGCACTTTGAGCTGTAGTGGAAAGAAATCATTTACTTCTAGTAGCTTTAAGCATTTGGAAACACAGGGGTACCATGGAAGAGCGTTAAAAACATAAATTATGTCACATAAATGGCCCCAGAGCTGGTGTTGGGTACCTTTCCTCTCAGACACTGCAGATCTACAGTGACATGTGTGGGCACATTAAAAAAAAAGCCCCTGGACAAAATGTGGTGCCAGCCCCTGGGTTACTGGCTTTTGACATCAGGCTGTACTCATTTAAAACTCCATTGCAAGCAAACAAATAAACACAAAGCTTGAGCTTCTAACCCTGAAGTTCCTTGCTGAAAACATGACTGTCTTTGTTAGACAATTGATATTTAAAGACATTCTTTGTTTATCTTTTTGTATATACATCCTTTTTGATCAGGGTAAAGTTTGGGATGGAATACAAAATGTGGTCTTCCTCCTCTTGAGCTTTTAATTGCTCTGCAAGTTTCACATTTAGGAAAGAATCTGTTCAGCTTTTCACCCTGTTAGAGATCAGAGGTTACAGAGTGCTCGCGGAGCCCCCAGGGAAGGGCAGCTGAGCAACGAGGGTGCAATCGCCCTCTCCACGATGGGATATGCTGGATGAAATCTCTTGCAGTAGAATAGCAGTCATCCTTCTCATTTGGAAAGGTTTTGGCTAAAAGAACTTATTTTTCATTTCTTTATGGTGCATTTAATTTTAAATGCAGGGTAAAGATTGTCAAAAAGTCTCAAGTACTACCGTGTGTAAGAACAGTCCGCTGACCTACTATGTGGAAGATTACCTTGTTTTAATGCATGGCAAAATGCAGTTTGGTGAACCCAGAAACAAATTAAACACTTATCCCAAAAGTAAATTAAATGAAAAATTTATATGTGACATATACATGTTCTGGTTAAGGTTGTTAAAGTTAGGCAGTAAGATTTCCTGATAGAAATTTTCTTTCTTGTTTTTTCAAGATCTCAACTTAATCACTTTACTCCCTTACCTTTGCATTTTCTTTTCACTTCTGAAAAGTCTGAATCTTTAAAGAAGAAAGAATAAATAAAGATTAGGGAGAGGGAGAATGAGGGTGGATGCCTGCATATGTACCTTATACACACAAGGAAGGGAGTGTGATATCCATGAGTTACACAGATTAGTAATACTACTTACTGACTACTCACTGACTACTAGAGACACTTAAGAAACACATGATAGGCAAAAAAGTATAAAACCATCATGGCTTAAATCTGGCCTAGATCTTCAGTTATGTGTGGTTAGTTTGAGCCATCTCTTTAAATCATTACAAATTAAACTATGCATGCGATTAGGATTTTTCCTGTTGCTTCCCCCCCCCCCCCCCTTTCCTTTATTTTCTTTTTAATGCCCCCCCCCAAAAAAAAAAAAAAACCACAAGATATTTTAGCTTGAAAAGGCATGTTTCTCTCTTTCTCATTGCAAATACCTAGTTTTGCACTAGGCACAAGGCCTAAACCAAAAATCTGTGCAAGAAAAAATGTTCTTTATTCTCTGACCAAAATTTAACATGATTCTCTACAGAACAGATTTGTTGTTGAAGTTTTATTTTTAGTGACATGAAATCTAGTGTTTTTCTTTGTTTTAGTTCAGAATAATTGCATTCTTCAGTAGCATAGTCTATTATTAGTAGTTTATTCAATTTCTGATGATCATTCTATTAAAATACATGATTATGGTTAGGCAGAATCACAGGTATATTTTACTTTACATTGAAGCTGAATAATTTTTCTGAAAGTTCACTGCATGTGTCCTCTGAACAAGAATATGTTGCCGGCAAAAATAGATCAGCGAGGAAAGAAAAGAGATTTGGCGAGGCTGTGTTTATTGTTCAATAAATCACAGTCACTATAAGTGACCTGCTGACTTCAAGTTCTTTAGGTCAAGGAACCCTTTGCTATTCTGCAACTTCACCTCTTTGCTGAGCCTCTTAATCAAAAGTGTAAAGCCAGAAAGAACATCAAACAATCAAGAGCTGGATGATTGGATTGGTTATTTTAAATGACTACAGCTATGGTTGTGACAGATTTGAGGATAGATTGCATCATCTCAGCCTCACTAAGTAGGTTGAATAGGTTGAGCATTTTGTGAAAAACAGCTCCCCTCCCTCCAAAAAAATTTACATGAAGCCATCACTCAAGTACTTTGACAATTAATTTACTACATGTGTAAAAACTGCAGGGATTAGGAAAAAAAATCCAGTATAGTGACACCTCAGCGTTGCTATAATAGAAATGAAAGATAATTTTTAATGTCTTTACTATATTAACATATATTTGCTATGCTGTTTTATTCAGGCTTATCTCCTAATCCAACCTGGTAATTTGTACTGGTTCCTGTGATTTGTCCTGGTTCCTGTGCTCTGAATGACGCATTCAAATGTGAGAGGGCTACAAACCAAATTGAGGCATAAAGAAATTAAGATGGATGCAGATTCCCTTTCCCTTCTGCAATTTCTGAATTGTGTGATTTCCATGATAGCAAACATCACAATAGAAAACAAGGCCAAACCAAAACCAACATCTGGATCATTGCCACAGGATTGTTTTAGATAACCAGCCAATAATGTAAAGGAAGATGTACTGCTTTTTACTGGGGTGGAGGCAGATCTGGGAATTTTTACATCCGAAGGCAATCTAGAAGCATGCTAGTTACTGAGGTATCCATAGGACTGCCATGGGATTTTGTGGGCAAAGAGCCCTTGTGCTTAGGCTGTTTGCAGAAAGGGAACTGACTAGCAGCCTCATTTAGCATGGGAAAACCCTAAACTAGAAAGGTGCCAGCAAACAAAGCAGAGGGAAGAGAAAAGCCGGACTTGGCTTAAAATCCTTCCGTAATCTACAGTATAACTTGTTAATACCTATCATGTGCACAATGCATTCCCTCCATTAGGACTTGGGGTGAATTAAGGTCATATGACCATGCAAGATTGATAGAGAAAAACTTTTTGTAGCCACAGTAAAAAGTAAAGCAATGATTTTTAAATCAACGATGTTACTCAAAAGCTTGCTCAGAAAAACCTCTACAGAATATCATGATCTGTAGTATAAAAATGTTCATAATTTTTTCCTTTAGTAATTAGATCTAGACAGGAAACATTTCTTGAAATATTTTTAGATGAAAATGAGCTCTTGAAGAGAGGAGTCTTGCACAAATCAGCCGATTTTATAGAGATATTTAAAATTATTTTTCCCTAAAACTTATAGAAGATATTTCTCTCTTATTTTTTTCCACTCTTTTGTTTTTCTCTTTTTTTCCCCCCACTTCAAGCAAGCCCTTTACTTCTCTAGAAAGCAGATTCTGAGAGAAAAAAATTAAAAACAGCCTGAAAAATATTTATTGATACTGTGTACTTGAAGGAAGATCTTTCTCTAGGAGCTCTGCTATTGACACAGAGCAAAGCAAAACTAGGAAGATGGAGGGCTGACACAATATGGTTCTAAACTTCCTTCAGAGCTTAAATGCCCCAGATCTGCTTACCTCCCAAAAAAGACGAGTGCAAGCATTGTCCTCTCTTTAGCTTTTAAACAAAAACAAGCTCAACAAACTGATGTTAATAGTCAGATACTGTTTTCAGCTGTGTCTGCCTACTGTTGTGGAACATATATCTTTGTCACATAAGCTGTTCCAAAAACTGAGGTGGGAGTTACTTGGTGGTGTTATCACAGACTGATCAGACACTACTACAGAACCTCTTTGTGCAGAAAGAAGTGGTGCAATTGCTATTACAGCAATACCTTATCCCCATTCTTGAGGATTTTAGGCATAAGTAGAGGAAACTGGCTTTATATATTTTAAAGGAAAAAAACCCAGAAAATTAAGAGAGACCCAAACAAAGATCCAGGCATTACAAATATGGTTCAGTGTATGCATTTATTGTGCTCTTTTTTTGCTTGATACAAAATATTTTTCTGATGAAAATTTTTATTTACTGCGTATATAATTACTTTTATACCATGGGAAAAACAGAAAACAATTGTCCTGTTATAAGGCTAATAAAAAATAAAAAAAGCTAAATAGCTTCCAGAAGAATTATTTGATCTCTGTAGTGTGTGCTTTAGGCTAAAATGTTCTTGGCTTCCTAAAAAAAAAATAAATTCCAGGTTGAAAACTCTGCATGACTATTATAGTTTGACTCATTCTATTGAGGCTAAGATTAAAAAAAAAAATGTATTTCTGTGGCTTGTTGTGCCAATATAAACAAATATAAGTTCTTCCCCTCGTCATTTGCAAACTTATTTGGAGAAACTCTAGAGATGAGAAGAATGATTGAATGCAGTAATGTCAGAGGGGAGAAGAAAAATAGGAGTATAATAGATGAAAATTATAACAAGCAAGATGGGAGAGGGGAGAAGACTAAAGACTGGAAAAAGTTTAAATCCATGGAGAAATATGGATATCATTCATCTGCTGTGGTTGGTTGGGAAGACAACACTGGGCAGAAAGGTAGTGATACAACTACAGCTATAATGGATGACCCAGGCTTCACCAATGTCCTTTTCCAAGAGAGCAGGTGTCTCTAAAGTTATGTTATCTGTAATAAAAATATATTTTTTTAAAAAAATAAGTTTTTTCAATGCCTTCTTCTAAGATGAGACACACTGAGTGGGAAGATTCTGATTCTTTTTGTGATAGACTGTACTCTCCTCTTCCCTTCCTATGTCCTTGGACCAGTTCCAACTGTATTTAATATCTAGGTCTTGTACACCATTAGTTTCTGATGAAAAACTACACTTACATGAATATGAAATCACTTGTGGCTATGTTCAGATATCTGTGGTCCTTTTTTTACAACTGCATAAGCCATTCAGATTCAGAGCAAAGCAGCTACCTGTGGTTGTCCCTTGGCTAGCTGGTCCTTTGAATAGCTGATTGTCCTCAGGGTGGCCACCAGGAAATACTGAGAAGAAAAATAAATCCCCCATCTGATGCACTGGCCTATGGCACATCTAGTTTTTATTATTATTGTACAATAGTTGGCATCTATTTTTCACCAGACATCAGGGCATGTTAAGCACCCTGCATTATATTGGTTAGTCCAAAAGGCTGTCAGATCCCCTGCAACCACAGAACATGAGGCTGGCCAATTCTCTCTCAAAATGTTTTGTTGACTGACTTTTAGCAAGTATTAAAAGACCCAAGTCTGAGGACTTACTGAGGAAATTGAAAATTCACTCAGTACATGGAGGTCAGAGTGCAGCTTCAACGTCTGTGTGTCATCAGTTCAGGTGTACCTTGGGTTTGTGGTGTTAAGTCATTTGGTTTGTTTTAACTGGCAGATGCTTTTTGGTGCCAAGAAGGCTACCTAAGCAGCGTGTGCAGTAACTTGGTCACTGCTGATGTCTTGTTGACTTGTTTGGGAGCAAGTGTCCCCTTTATTTGGACAAAAAAACAACAAAACCCAAACATTAAAACTGATGCTATCTAGCTCCCTAGTCTTTTGCACTTTAATATGGGATTGATTCTTCCCCAGATCTCAGTGAACACATTTGGAGACAAATTAAGCCAGCAGCACACTGCCGGTCCTCAGTGCCACTAAAAACGTTCAGTAAACGAGTTAAAAGAAAAATATCAGCAGACCTGAGTCGCACCCCTTCTAAATCATGCACCCAAAGAGTTTCAAGGTGGTGGACCCCAGGATTTTTCTGTATCTTAGACTGGGCCGCCAGCCAAAGGACTCCTCCACCCACCACCCCCTTTAGACATTTGTGTCTCATTAGCTCATGACAGATTATGCAGGTTTGGTGATATAATCTCATATATTGTATGACTCAATGCAATTCTTGTTGGAAAGAACTTTGTATAGAAACTTGCCTTGAATGATTGACTATCCCTGCTACTTGCAAATCAGCAGGCAGTCTGCTGGCAGATTTACCTGAGTGTTTTCTCAAATACAGTAGTTTTGCACAATGATTCTACCATGGTGGTTCTTGTGCTTATGTAAAAGGTCACACAGCATGAAAAATGACAGAAACTGACATATTTTTTGCATACTCAAGTGGTACTTTTTCAAGTGGAACAAGGGGTAACTTAGCAAACTAATCGCTGCTCTTTGACACACACAATGGCAGTGAAATAATGCTGAAAAAGGCACTTAAGGTCCTTTGCAGTGGACCATGGTTACTGCTTTTAGCTCTGATGAATGAGTTCTGAGTCCTCATCAACTGGAATTTTGAAATTCTGTCTTAGTCCACTTGATGGTTGTCCTTTAAATCAGGATTCAGGTAAAAGAAAATTACTCAACCACATAAAAGTCCAGCACTCGAGTAGGCAAAATAGAAAAACCTGGTTATAATATGGCAGATTTACATCATAACCTATAGAAAAGTATTCCGAAATATGTTTTATAAATTGCTTGAGCACAACTGTGGTGTTTTCTTAGCAATACATCCATAGGAGTTGTGAGACTCAGTGACCAAGACACCTAAACTTGATCTCACTCTCTTCTGACTGCAAGAGTTTGCAACTTCCAAGCTGCAAACACCTTTTGGAAGCTGATAATGACAAATACAGCAAGGGATGCTGATTATTTGAGGCTACCTTCAATGCACAACCATTCTAGCATATTTAATTTTCTGCAGAGTACAGACGAAATTCCATTTGTAATATTAACATAAGACAAAGGCTTAGGGTACAGTAATAGAAATGTTTTATTAATCAAATATATTTACATTTCTTCATCTTCTTTTTAAATGTGTGCCTGTTATTTTCATTTAAACACAATGTAATCTTTACATTTGATATCACAAGAATACAGCTACATGCATGACTTAATTGGTCCTTTACAGTAAAAAAGAGGCAATTTAATGAAGTTTAAAAATGCAAGCAAACTGTTGATCTTTCTAATTACAGTGTCATTATTATTTTTATTACAACACAGGACCCCTTCAGCATACTCTACATCTATAGGGTGGGCTTTTTCAGATTGACTTGATGATGTTGAAACTTCCAAAATCTAGGAAGAAAAAAAAAATTTCATGGAGTCCCAGAATATTATATTTTCTGGAATCTTATCCACAGAAAGGACTTGCATGGAACAAAATAGCATTCTAACTGTAATTTCTAAAAAAATGAGAGCAACTTAATTATTCTTAAAAGCAATGAGGACTTAATATTGGACATTCACTTATTTATTTGTTTGAAATCACACCTTTTTTTTAGCTATTACACAGCATCACATTACGCAATGGCACCATAAAAAAATTACTTTGAATTTAAAGGAGAGATGATGTTGCCAAAAGTAAAAGGTATACCTATAATTTCTTGTGAGTTTCTAGTATGTAATGTACTGTAATTATTATATTACTCCCAATTCAGGTTTCTTTCATGGGAAGAAAATCAAATTGTATTTAAAATTATCATCTTTAGGGGCTAAAAGTAAGTTTATAAAGGACCCAAAGTCTTTCTGAAATGTATAACTCTATGAACATATAAAATTTAATTCCACACTGAAAAAGAATCAGAACGAGGCACAGTTTTTAAATATGATTTCCAACATGTTCAGGATTGGACAAGAAAAATCAAAAACCAAAAGCTTGTATTTTTTACCAGACTACAAAACAGAGATGCCAAGTGCTTCAGAAGTTCTGAAATGGCAGGCACATAATCACTACATTTAAAGATAATTGTATTACACTTACTGCTTCAGATTACTGTGTGCAAACACATATTGTATGCATAACAGACCAAAATGTACAGTTGTTCTGCTGATACATGAGCTGAAACTCACTCAGTATTTGGGAAGTCCAGACAGGAACTGAATTCTGTTTAGTCCAAACCTAGAATGCATTTTGTGTTCACGTTGGTTTTGCATTTGCCATGCTGTAACAGAATGCCAAATGTGGTACGCATGAAAATGCCACTGTGAAATCATGGGTTTTCACTGTATTGCTTTCGTATGCTGCCAAATGTGTTGTTGTGAAAATGCACTGTATAAAATAATAAAATAATTGAAGTTGTCTTTAGGCATACGGAACAACATAGTGATTTACATTAGAAAGAATTTTCTGTAAGGAAAGTAAAATAAGTTCTGCAGACATACTACTCTAGTGCATTTTTTAAAAAATCCAGTACAGTCTTGAAACAATTGACCTTTACTTCACACCCATTCAGAAGAATATTTAGACATGTTTAAATGAAAACATACAAGTAAGTCTACCTGCAGTCAGCAGGGAACTTGCAATTTCTGTAAGCACATACTTAGGTACTATTTGCACTACAGGATTCAAATACAGTGGAGTGCTCTTCACTGCCACAAACCTCATCCCCGACCATGGGAGCAGGGTTGGATAATGCAGCATCACAACTCGCTGATCTAACATAGCTCACATTTGCTTTTCAGAGCATGACATTTTCCCTCTTACTCCATTTATAAATTTTCTGATCTCTTGTTCTTTGTTTAACTGTTTACTTGAAATGATCAATAGATACTGTTCAAATAGTTAACTGAAAGTTGGTGCCCCACCAGAATGTTACTTTACATTAAGTCACTTAAATACGGGAAAATGTGAGCTGACAGGCATGAGTGTCTGAAAGGTTTAGGATTTTATTTTGGTTTCTTCTGTTTCATTAACCTTGCTAGGAACAAAACAATGTTCAAATAGTCACCTTTAAGTTTCAAGTCTTCCTACCCAGCTTCCCATGCTTCTTTGAACCTAAAAACAAGCAAACAAACAAACACATTTATATAGTAGCTAAGAGTCTCATAGTTTTGAGGATAGAATCAGGCAGGTGACAGAATCGCTTGCTCCCCATACCTCTGCACTCAGAAATAGAGCTGAAAACTCATAGGAATAAACCTTCTTTATGAGATAATCTGGTATTTGCTAGAACAATGATAAAAACAATCTTCCCCCCCCCACAATGTTTTTTACATTTCAAAAGCTGAACACAAATACTCCTGAAGTAATTCCCTGCAGAGCTTTGGAAACTCCAGATTCCGCAGTGTAGTTTTTACAGTATAATAAATGAACACCATGCAGTATGGATGTCTTAGCTTTTAAACTCCTTTTAAATGCATTTGAATTTTACTGTAAGCTCTTTTTCTGCTTGAGCTCTTTGCAGAATTCATAAATGGTCTGAACCTGGTGTCAAATTTGTAGCTGATTCTGTCTAGCCCTTTACAGAACTGGATACTTTATTCTCTACATATTTAAAATCATCCCCATAAATGTGTTTAAAATATTTAATATAATCAACTGAGCCCTTATGAGCTACTCAGCACTTCAGTTTTGGTGCAAAACTGAATTATTCTGTTTTAATCCCCATATTCTCCACAATTTTATTTTGCAGTTTTACCTTACAATAAAGAATGACCTCAGACTGTTTAGGTTTTGCTTCTTGACGGTTGTGATTTTGTTTCTTTTCTTTTAATATATTTTCTTTTTCTTTTTTCTTTTTTTTTCTTTTAGGTTTTTTTTCTGTTTTTTTTTTTTCCTTTTTTTAACATTTTTGTCAACCTACTCCTCTAGCATTGAGACAATCAATATATAAACAAACTGGTCTCTAAAAGTGAAAACATAATTTGATTAGACAAATTGTGAAATCTGAAATACATAATTGATAAAAGCATGGAAAAAAGCCAATATGGAAATTGTTAAATCAACCCAATGCAATGACATCTGAGTTTTTTACATTTATGTTGGGAATATTTTGGCTTTCCTCCATTCACTGTACCAGGCAAATTTCCATGAAGTGAATGTTATGAAGCCTCCAAGAAATTGATAAAGTATCTCTATTCAGATTTAGCTTTTGTTTTGAAGCTCAGCCCAACTGTATTGAAAGCTTCATCTAATACAGGAGCATTTCCAATTTGATCCAGATAACAGACTGAAAATATCAATGGACTATAGTTTGGATTTCTGATTTGTTTTCCTAGAAATCAACATGACATTAAATCAGTTACCCAAACCAAAAGTTTCTTCTCAGTTTTCTGCTCCTTGTAATATGATTTACACATGGACTGGAATATTTAGTGTTTAAAATACTTTTTACCACCTCTGTTTTTCATAGCTATTAGACTGAATTTGAAAGCTCTATTAATTTAACACAGTTTTCCTACTTGTTTCTTTGTATAATGTCTATTTGCAGATATACAACATTCCATTTTTTTTTACTGGTTTTTGTTTTTGTTTTTGTTTTTCCTTTCTCAGAGTATCTGTGACAATGACAATGCAAACTAGTTGCATGAAAAAGTGCACACAGTGTGAGGCATGAGACTATGGAAATGGAATGCCCTTTGGTCTGAGGTGGCTGACACTGACCCAGGTATAGCTCATGATCACTTTCCATCCCACACAGCAATTTCTATTACAGCCATGTCAAGATCAACTTAGCCCAGCCCAGCTAAATGCACGGATTACATCTGGGTCCTTTGAGTCATGCTACAAAAAAAGGTGCAACAATAAACAAGTCCATGTGCATTCTCAGTCATAACTATGAGCAGAAGAACCCTTGAGACTCCTCACTTTGGCATTAAATAACAATTATAAAGGCTTTCAGAATTAAAGCAATACATGAAGGGACTTGAAATGTTAACAGTCCCAAGTAACTTGTCAATTGAAATAAGACTCATCCCTAGTCATAAATAAATAATCTCTTTCCTGGTCTCACTTCCATGCCAGGATCAATATCTCTTAACATCTTACTTATTTTATTACTGCTTTTGGTTTTCTGGGACTGATTGAAAGTTGCTCAGAGGAAATCTTTGGTTTTGCTTAAGTGTCCGTGACATTTAATCATGACTTTCCTTGCAGTTTAATTCCAACCAGTCAATCAGTTAATCCACTTCAATTGATTCTGTGCTCTCTGTTATTGGCTTGCACTCATTGGGCATCCTCTGGTGTCGACTCAGCTGGGTGGCTTGTGTGAAGCTCCTCTCACACCTCTCGCACCTGGTGAAGGCAAGAGAGAAAATTGAGACCAGGGAGCTTCTCTGGGGGGGGTGATGGGCTTTGTCTCATCCTGCCTAATCAGAACAGACACTCAAAAGTGGCTTCAGATTTTACTGGCTCAAGAGGTTTAATTGGTGGCTACTTCCAAGGCCTTGATGCCTATGATGGGACAAGGCCTGTCTGATTCAGAACAGAGGAATCTGTCAATAGACAGGGGGAAGGTGATTTCTCCAGAGAGGCCTGTCCTGCTGTAGCTCTGATCACTGTCAGTTCAAATAGATAAAGAACAAAAAGAGATTTTTAGGAGTGAGCCATCAAAGAGGCAGCTTGTCTGCAGTTTTCTGCTCTGTATCCCCTAAGAGAAATTGATGACAAATAGAATTTCACCTTCTGCTTTTTTAAAATCCACAATTGCCTATTGGAGGGTGAGAAATCACAAAGCAGTAATCGTTCAGACCTAGAACAAGAGAAAACTCTTTGTTTATCTGATCTGACCATGTAGTAGGATTTATTTTTAAAAGGCACATAAAGGTAGTGATTACTTAATTATCTGCAAACATCCACACTATTTGAGAAATCTGTGGGTTGAGCAAGAACTCATAACAGCCGTGGTGTTGCTTTGCTTTTATATTGTTTCCCTTTCTACCCTGTCCTCTCTTAGAGAACCATAATCTGCAAGAAAAATACTGTGTGAATGGATGAACAAAGCCCTTGAATTTTGCAGAGGATAGAACAGGGCTGTGCTTGTTTTGGAATTAATCCCTCATCCCTGCTCTTAAAGACATGCTACTGTATTTAATCTCTCAAATGCTGCCTTCTTGATTTGCATTCTGAACACTAGAGAAGGGTTTGGTGGTCACATCCAAACATGGTTGGAGAGATCTTTCTTGTATGGTGCTTGCTCCAAAAGCCATCCTCTCTTTAATGGTACCATGAGATGTTTTATCTCCAAAAAAGATTTTTATAAAAGTATCACTGCAATGAATCCTTCACCTTCAAAGGAGAAGTGAGAAAAACAATGGACTCAGCTAATTCATTTTTATCTTTCTCTCTTCACTGATATGAATGATAGAAAGTGAACTGTCAGTGATCTACTTGTTAAAAAAAGATATTTACACACATGTATAATTGGGATATTCTTCACGTTAATAATTTTTGGTGATAAATTTCTGTTTCAGGACTATTTAGCACAGACATTACAGAGTCATTCATCCAGGTTACTGTACCAATCTAAAATGTCAACACTTTTAAGTTGTATTTCCTTGATTGTCTCACGGAATATTTTTAGCGTCCTATGCCACTGTTAAAAACTGCACTGTGATCTTGACAAATGTAAAATGTCAGCTTTAATGTATCAGACCTATCAGCTCAATGAAAATAACTCAGAAGTATTGATTACTTAATGATTTTTGGGGTATTCATTAACGTCTATGTGCAGATCATCCACTCTCCAGAGCTCCTGAAGTGCTGATGACACATTAGTGCACTGCTGATTGTTTATTAGAAAACTGATTACTTACTGGATTAGTGTGTCAAAATATACTACCTTTCATTGCCTGACAAACTTGCAAATTATTGTATTATTTTTATATACATACATATATATCTATCACAGAGGCATTATAATCAATTTTAGGGCTGGGGGGTTAACTTAGTCTGCATGAGATATTACTGTCTACTTGAGCTTGATAGTTTGGTTATTTTGATGTCTACAAAGACAAGTACTTTGCTTGATGAATAATAGGAGGCTTGGATCCTTGCCTAACTAAGCTGTAAGTGATACAGTTGCTACATAACCTGTAAAATCAGGTGTGGCAAGCCCTGATTTTAAGAGCCTGGCCAAACAATGAAATACAGGACAACGGGATGCCTAGACACCTTTAGTGACTTAGATAAAGGCTACAGAGTGATCGAAAGACAGTGTTACCCACTAAAATCATTTGCTGTGGCAGGCCTCCTTATCCTTTCTGGAGCTTGTCTGGGAGGCTGGAGTTGGGCAGGCATTCACTCAGCACCTTCCATTGCTAGTGAAAGTGCAGAGCAAGATTTACCATATTTCTTTAAAATACAACTTCCCGTCCTTTATCCACAAGCTTCCTCTTTTGTAGGAGTGCTCTACCTTCCTGGCTACAGGCTGATACACTAACATCAAGGCACAGGAAAGAAGGATGCTAAAGAGAGAACAGAATCTCTAAAGAGAGAACAGAGAGAATAAATCTCTCAATACAATCACCTACCCTTTATGAATAGGAAGGCTGTGGGTGCCAAGCATTGCTGCTGGTCAAACTGTGATGTCTGCACTTACACAGCCATGGGGCAAAAGTCAGAATAAAGCCTCTGACAAGGCATTTAATTCCCCTGTCTTTTGTACCTGGATAACCTTCAGATATCACCCAAGGTGCCTGGGATTTTCTAGGTACTTCCAAATCATGTGGGTGCTGCTTTCAGGACCATAGTTTTGGATATATAAGTACCTGGCTTATGGGCAGAGATGTGTATTAGGCTCCTGATTTCTCTTTTCAATGTGGTCCAGAGAAGTTGTTGCTGGATACAAACTGATAGAAAAGGTGAAGATGATAGTATCACAGCAGTCAGCATTACTGTCTCATAGTGGGTAGGAATGGGAAGAAGAACAGGAATATTTTTCTTCTGGATTGTGATGCACTCTATGCAGTCTCTCCCTCTACTAACCATTCTTTCCCAGCCCATCATAGCAGAATAACCACTCCTACAAGCTCTGTCCATGAGATTGGTGAGTTTTTGTGTGCATTCTCCTGTATCGTAACCCACGCATGTTCAATGTTGCATTGGAAAGCTGAACAGTAGTCAAAATTGTCAGAAAGGAAAAGGAGTCCATATCTCATGTAACAACACCCCAAGCAACTATGGGGCTGAGCCCAAGCCTGAATGCTAGACATACTGAATTTTGGCTAAGCTTGCACTGTAGATGCATGTATTGGCAATAATGACAGTTATTAACTGAGATACAATTCAATTTCCACTTAGGGCCATCTGACGGCATTTGAATGGAGTTTAAATAGCCCCAGGCACGTATAGGTCCAAAGCAATTCCAAAGTCCTCAAACAATTAGATACCATCAATGAAAACTGGATCCATGTTGCCTTTTTTACAATGTCTGTGTACACTGTAGTTGTAAGGAACAATGTCCTATAGCATTCACCCTCCTCAGCCTCAAGGCTTCACTCTGCCTCAGGGTTTCCTGGTATGATTTGCTTGGGTGGAGGTGGTAAACAGAATTGTTCTAAAGTTCACTAAGTGCACCAATAGTTTTGAGATATTTCTAGAGTACTGGGGTTTCTGATTTTGTTTAGATAACCCTCATTGTTACTGGTCTGCTTGTTTGCTTCACAGTGCTTTCAAAACATTGACAGCGAGGATTGGTTTAATTTGCACATTTGTGTCAACCTCTGTGAAAGGCTTTGGGTGGAGAAAATGCTGAGGGTCTATTTTAGAGAAAAAGACATTAATTTGATACTCTCAAAATAAACATTTTAAGATTTCATTCAACAAGGACATTTAGCACTACATTTTAACTCCTTTGGAAGGTTATCAAAAATCCAAGAAAAACTATCAACCAAAGAAAATCCCTCTTGACAGCACTGAGATGTCACCGCAGGTACAACATACATATTCAACCTAAAATTAATGCTCCCCAGTTTTGCATTTCAGCAAGAAACAATGTAAAATATGTGAGCTGTTGGAGACTGAAAGAATCTTTCCCCTTAATTACTTTGGATTGACTCCTAAATATTAGATCTTTGAATAAGCCTGATTCTGTAGGCAAATCCCCTCACTATTTTTAAATTTTGCTGAAATGGAAGCAGGGAGAGGGTGAGAAAAAATTAAGAGAAGAGAGGTGACAAATAATTTTCCTTTTTCTCCTGCATTTTAATTTACTTAAGATCTTTGTTCCCAGACTAGCAGCCGTAGTGGAGACTTCAGTAAGATAAGAATACACAAAAACTTTACAGTGGTGAAGCTGGCTTGATAGCTTGTGATGACATGAAAAGTCAAATTCAGCTAAAGCCTTGACTACAGATAACCTCACTTAGCATTGTTATCTTAATGAAAAGAAAATAGAAAAGTCTTCCACCATACATCCATATTTATTTAGGACCTGCAAAGAAAATGCCTCCTCACAAAAAAAAAAAAAAAAAGCTTTTTAACCAATCCCAGACATCCTCTCACAAAACAATTAATCTGAAATATTTTTTAATATACTGTCACCAATGTTCACCATTTTTAAAACCAGCTTCTGGAAATAATATGCATACAAACATACTTAGTGTCTAACATTGCTGACTTAATCCATGCTGACTGTAATTTGTCTACATACCACGTATGAACATAGCTGCCCTACTGCGTTAGAGATCATGGGATTGCATTCACAGCAGAGGCACTTTCAAAATTATGCCTGTTATTTTTCAAATAACTTAGCCAGAATTTAAGTAATTTATCACTATCCATGCATGGCAATTCTTTCTAATATTAAAAGTATTAGTTAAAAGAAGTGTGTCCATTGCAATAAATACAAACTTCTCTGAGGTAGAGAAACGCTATCTCAGTGGGCTTATCAGTCTTTTTGTGTGTGGGTGCGTGTGTGTGTAAGTGTACTGAAAATTCCTTCATAAGCAAACATTTTAAACCTAAATCACACGATCAAGAGACAGAAATTTTGTTTGTTCTATTTATGGCTTTTGCCTAATTGAATTTGTTGAGGGCTTTTTCCGAAACTTTCTCAATAGCAGATCTTGCGCAACCCTTTCCAAAGGAGGATCCAAACAGTGGTGAGACATCAAGATGAGTTGCAGCTCTTTCTTTTTCCCCCAGCAGAGGTGATAGATTGATTTCTGGGTATTTTCCTGCCCCTCCTCTCTCAAATGCAAGTAGTCCTGCATGAGAGACAAATATGAACAGCTTGCAGGATCAAGGCTCGTGTGTCCTCTTATCTGACTAGCAGGGCTGGGCAGATCTGCAGCTCCACTTTCAGCTTCACGTGAAGTTACTAGTCAGCTTAGAGCAAATGCTTCAACAAGCCTTCCAGAGAGAAAATGGTACTACTGTTTCTTGTGCTTGAGCAAGAAACTAAAGAAACACCTTGCACAGCTGAAATTGTGCCGTACATCATAAAGAACCAGTACAAAGTATACACTTTTTTTTTTTTTCTCTGTCCTGCAACTAAGAAATAGTCAGATACATCCTGGAATATTTAAATGCTTCCACATGAGTGAGGCAAAATGTAAAAAAAAAAAGAAAAAAAAACAAAACCAAAAACCCTAAGAAACCCACAAAAATGAAACAAACTAAAGCAAAACAAAAAACAAATCCCAGACCTCTTGTTAGCTGTATTACATACATTAAGCCCTTTCACAAATGAAATTGTGCTGTAATCAAGTCCATTTTGGAAAATGGTAAAAAAATTAGTAAACCAAAGGGGAAAAATAATGACTCTAAATGGGGCAAAATAGCAGATCTATTGGAAACATGACAAAAAGAGGATGTTAAGGAAAAAAATTAAGTGGAACCAACAAGGTTACACATAAGTAACACCTTAACATTAAACGAAATCTATTTTCCATTTTGACCTGGAAACCTCTTCCATTAATTACTAAAATCTATTTACACAGCAACAAGATAAAATCAATCTGATTGCTCACACCACTTTTGGCTCACTTTCTGTGGGCTCTGAGCATTCAACGGACTGGCTCAAGAGCAGTCAGTACTTAGATGTTCTGAGTCTCCATGATATCCTAGCCATGATTTCTGCTGTGCAAGTTCCTCAGTACTGGATATGCAGCATTTTGTTCCTGGCTGTGCCTCCTTGCCCCCAACAAAGACATGTATGGAGGTCGTGCTTCCTTCCAGCCTTACATGGAGGCAAAGAGTGTTCACCAGTATCTCTGTCAGGCTTGCTACGAGGGGTTCTGACAGCCCCACGGCTGGGCTCCCTTACATTAACCAGATCAAAAGCACTGTCTGGCAAAAGCAGAAAAAAAAGTCAAACTGAGAAAAGTAGAAAGGGAACAGACAGCGCTCGAAGAACTGGGAGAGACACAAACCTTCTTCTACACTTATTCCCCTTCCTCCTAGGAACATCCAGAAAACTTCAAAAAGAAGTAATATCAATGTATTAGGTGAAATTGCTCCAGTGACCACATATATATATATATACTCTGAGCCTGTCAGTTCAGCCAAGACAAAGACACAAGTATGGGATATATTTCTTCTGCCTTGGAGAACACTTCCTCTTTAGTAGGCAGACTTGCACAACAGAAGGTAAAATATACCTGGATCAGCTCTACTATTGCTGGAAATGAGCAGTGCTGGAAGATTTCTGAGACAGGTATGTGTTTAGCTTTAATATCAGTAATTGAAAACTTCAGAAATTAACAAAGTCTGTTTAATGTAAAATCATCTTAATTATGTGACTTATTTGTTTTCTTATACCTTGGACAGCTGAACACTTCCAATTTATTATTGTGGTCTTTCAAAACCTCATTTTCTATCCAGTGATAGAAAATGAAGTTTCATTTTCATTTCCTTTTTCTATCCAGTGATTCTGAGACTAAAAGAGTTTCATTTTCTATCCAGTGATTCTGAGACTAAAAGAAGGTGTATATTTTTCCCCCATATATAACTCGAGCCAAATTAGCTATTAAGTGAAGCTCCACCTACCTCAGCATATAGACATCAAAGAATCATATTAATGTTCCTACAGCATGGCCTGTCTCTGTCTTGATCATATTTTCAGCTATGGTTCTCTGGCAGCAGCTTGCCACTTAATTTAAACAATCAAGATATAGTTAGAGAACAGAAAATTGCACAAGATTTTCAAGAAACTCAAAATCAAACCCATACAAATTCTGAGTTTTCTGAAATTTATTTTCTGATTAACAGCACCACTAGCTGCTTTACCTCATGGTCTGACCTTGGCTTTCAAGGGAACATCCGCCGAGTGCTGGCGATGCTAGCGAGCAGCAGCAGTGCATTTCCCTCTCTAATCTCAGCTGGCAAAAGCTGCTGGCTTCAAGTACTCACTTGAAGGGCTTTTCCCCCGTGTGTGTGCGGATGTGGTTGTTGAGCGTTGTGGCACCAGCGAAGGCGCGCCCGCAGTAGCCGCACTTGAAGGGCCTGTCGCTGGAGTGCGTCACGACGTGGTTCCTCAGCTCCGAGGGCTGGGAGAAGGACTGGGAGCAGTGACCACACTGGTAGGGCCTGCAGCGGGAAAGAGAAGCAGCATGCCATCAGTGCTTGCTGTTGGCATGAGCAGGAAACCACACGGGAGGGGGCTCCTGATCTTCCCAGTAATTTCCAAAGAGAACGGTGGGCGCACTTCTCTGGGTCTTTCTCGGGAAACACAAACCCAGAACTTCACAACCTCCTTAACAAATGTGAAATTCTTGGGCAGGAATTAAATGAGGGTCTATGGGACCCAAAAACCATAAATCAGCAAACTAGTGAGCCTGCGTTACACATCTGCCTGCCTTAGTTCTCTCAAGCTACTCCTTAGTAAAAAAAAAAAAAGGATCCGCACACATTGGAGCTGAGGGACTCCTGAAATCCTCTGTCTGTTGGTGAGAGCTACAGACTTACTTGCAAATGCATGTCTGATGGTTATGTGCACATCCTATCATTATTCTGTAGCTATTCACAATTAAACTCTTCATATTGCTTTGGAGGTTTTTAGAGGTCACCTATTTCAATAAGAGATTTTGATAAAATGACCACTGTGTTACAATTATCTTTCTGTTTTCTTATTTCAGTTGAAAATCTTTACCTTTCATTAACATTTTTTTCTCCCATCTAGATCGAAAATGCCTGTGTTGGGGATCTTGAAAGGAAACCCAGAACTCAGGTTTTCAACAACACATCTTGTTAAAAATGAACATAATGAACAAACACACAAAACTGACTGATATGTTACAAATTCAGAATCATAGCAAGCAGACTGCAAACACAGAAAATAAAAAGGATACACGACAGCAATGTGAGACTGATCTGCTGAAATGCTAACTAAAATAAAATGCCAAGAAGTCATGTCTATATATGTCTCTTTGGTAAAAGTGGCTTCATCTCAACATCCTACGAGGGGTTTTTTTCCATTTCACATTTGTTTCAAGTTAGTAGCAGAGTTCTAAATGCTTATCAGACTGTTTGCTAAGAAAATTAAGATCCTTTTTCTGGAGGGATAATAATGATTTTTACCCCACACAACATTTTAACTCTTGGTGTCTGCATTTCCAGAGCTAATGGCCAACACAACTTAATTGCTCTCTCTGTAATAAATGTATATGTTTAAATGGCTAGAAACCAAAACTAAAGGGAAAGAGACAATGGTGACCAGGCATGTACAATTCAATTAAGTGCAAAATAAAGTGAACTATCTCATTTGTCAAGTGAACTGCTTAATTGTGGCTACTTGCATCACTGAACACAAATACTATTATTTTACAGTGCTTCAGAGCACTGAACCCTGATTGTAGAATTTTTTAGCTTGATTAATAGCTCAGTATTCATCAATAACTCAATAGCTTGCAATTTTAATTACTTGCATTTGAAAATCTAACTACTCTCCAACAAGTCTGAAAGTAAGATATGAAAGCTGTGGAAAGGTAGTTTAGATGGTGTGGCCCCTAAAGATACATAGATATATGTAAAATAATATTAAAAACCCAAAACCAAAGAAAGTGTTTTCCTGTTTCTCTTACTGAAAAACAAGTAATAACATGTCCAGTTTTTACCTTTCTTGGAGTCCAAAGTTAATTTACACAGAAAATGTTTATCAAATTTGGTATGAAATTTCAAGAGTTGGTAAAACAAAGATAATTGGTGAATGTGCTAATCAAACATTTTTAAGCAAAATAATGCAGTAATATATTCCATATCCAAGAAACATTGATTTTTTTAATAGTGAAGGGGACCATTAACATCTATTAGCCTCTGGTTATCTATTTTTAACAGCAACCACAAAAAATGATGCAATGCTACATAAAGCAAATTAATCTTTTTATTTTTTAAAGTGATAAATATATCAATGTGATTAATTTAATGCAGTGAAAATTAACACTGTAACTTGTCTGTAAACAGTCAAAATTTCAAACCAGATATAGGTGAGCATTGTGATGACAAACAATATGGGTTCATTGACTCATAATAAATGCCTTCATTACAAAATACAGAATATATTTCACTGGCTTATACTCAAGTAAATCAGCCCTGGTGCAAAAGATCACCAATTGTTAGATCACTTTGACTCTATTTTTCTGATTGATCCACATCTTGGGGGAAAAACTGTTAAAGTTACCCTCCTCTTTGCAGAGGATGAATTTATCCAGTTTATATCCAGGTAATTCTAATTAATACAAAAAGGTGTAATTTTTTTAAAGCTTAGATAAATTACACACATTAGGCAAAATTAATTTTTAAAAGAGAGCCTAAAAATGCATTAAAATATTATAACATCTTAAAAATTCTCTAATTTGCACTCTTGCAAATTTAAATATGCCAGCTTCTGAAAGCTTTTGGATACTATTTTTCAAGGAGAAAAAAAAAATTACATTTCAATAAGTACAAAAGTTATCATTTTGTTCTCTGGTAACAATTTTACCGTGCTCGGAATTTCTTTTCTTGGAAGAAAATAAAATCAATATGTTATTTTTCAAAAAAAATGAAAGTGTTGCTGAAGGACTGAAGAGGAGCCGTGCTCGGTTCAGTGAGTACATTGACATGGGCAGAGCACGCCTGCCTTTGATGTAGCAGTTATGTCTTCTGCCATCACTTTTGTCTGCACTGGGACAATGAATTCAGATGGTGACCTCGCTGAAACAGAGTTTTGCAGACAAGGAGGAACAGCGACAAAGGGATAGAAATGTTGGTTTTCACAGGCTGTGCTTTCAAAAATCCACTACTGGGCTGAGTGCACTCCCAGCTCAGAAAAACTAATTTGCTTGGAATAACCAATACGTGTATTGTACTTTCTTGAGCTTCACAGTATCCATGTGAACCAAAATCTAACCAGATAGTAATTTTAAGTTACATTTTGGAGCAGCTAAACTGATTACAGCCTTGTGCAGATGAGAATGATGTTCTGACAGCCATCAAAAGTAGTTCTAATGTTTTTTGTTGAACACCTAGTTACATGGAAGCTTTTAGCTCCACATCTTTCTTTTTGTGCTTAGAGAAAGGAAATCTACTTACCCAGAAGAAAATTTTCCTGTTGGAAAAATTACACTGTTGTTATTAATCCCATGCATCATTGATAAGCTATCTAGGTTTACTGACATTTACAATCCACCAGCTTTTTCTAGAGACCTTAATCCTACAGTCTCTGACTATATGATGGCCCATATAGGAACACAAGCCATCCAAATTGAAATTCTGAAAGCAATTCTAATGTAATCATTTTCAGGCTTTGCGGTAATTTATAATTTGAGCTTTTCCAAGTTGTGCAAGACACACTTTTCAAAATGAAAACACTATGGAATAAATTTTGATCTCTAAGATAGACAATCTCCTGAATGATTTTGCTCTTTGGTGAGGTCTTTTGTTGTCTTAAAACTTTTCTTACTTTTCCAGCTAATATTTTTCTGGGTGAAACTACATCATGTATGGGACCAGTACCAAAGTCATGCTTTCCTTTAAGACTTACTGAACCTCACCAAAGCTCATGCAGGGAATGTAGAACCCCTAACATGTACAAAGCATCTTAAGAGATAGAAAAAATCCATATGCTTTCATCTGAAATAGCTACTGAGAGACAGCTGTATATTTAGTTTAATTCTTTCTAGATTTTCACTTAGCAAAACTGGCATTGCTTAATTTGTCTTTTACTATTCCTCTTCCAAAAGAATATATTTTCCAAATTTTGACTCCAAAGCCTATCCAAAGTGTTACAAATTTATTTTCTACATCATAAATTATTAACTCTTTTAATTATTAGAACCTTGGAATATCCAATCATTATTTTCCACTGCATTTTTAAACTATTCCTTTATGATTAATAGGTTTTTAGTGCATCCTCGTCAGAAGTGAATTTGCTCTTTTCAAGGGGCATATGGAATTCTAGTGTAATCTTAGAAGAGAAATTGTTTGTAAGAGTGAGTTCCTGAACACTCGTAACTTTGTCATTGCAACTCTTCCAGCCCAGGGAGACAAAACAGTGCAGCACTGTATTCTTTTCCCTCAGAAAGAGCTAGAAAAGCACCAGCTGAAAGGAGAGACTGGCATGCAATTGAAAGTGCTTTTCTCCCTGTTGATGACTAAGAAATAAAAATCCAACATGATCGTAGTTATAGAATGGTCTGTGTTGAAAGGGGCCTTAAAGACCATCTTGTTTCCAGCCCTTGCTATGGGCAAGGACATCTTCCACTCAAGGCCCCGTCCTGTTTGTTCATTCCCAGGACAGGGCATCGACAGCATCTCTGGGAAAATTTCAAGTCTGTCTCATTACCCTCACAATAAGAATTTCTTTCTTACATCCCATCTAAATTTACCCTCTTTCAGTTTAAAGCCATTTTCCCTTGATCTATCATTAAATGTCTTCACAAAAAGTCTCTCTCCAGCTTTCTTGCAGGCCCCTATGTGTACTGGAAAGCTCATATAAGGTGTCCCTGTGCCCTTCTTTTCTCTATACTGAACAGCCTTCATGCCTCTGATCATCTTTGGGATTGTCCTCTGGACTCTCTCTAGGAGATCCACATCCTTCTAATGCTGGAATCCCCAGAGCTGGATGCAGTGCTCCAGGTGGGGTTTCACAAGAGTCGAATAGAGGGGGAGAATCACTTCCTGCCCATGCTGCTTTTGACACAGCCCAGGACGTATTTGGCTTTCTGGGCTGCAAGTGCACACCTGGCTCATGTCCAGCTTCTCACACCCCAACATCTCTGAGTCCTTCTCCTCAGGAACATTCTCAGTCCATTCTCCACCCAGCCTGTATTTGTGCTTGGGATTGCCCTGAACCACTTTCATTTGCTCTTGTTGGATCTCATGATGCTCACCCAGTCCCACCTGGATGGTATCCCTTCCTTCCAGCACGTCACCTGCCCCACACAGCCTGGTGTTATCAGGAAACTCACTGAGGGTGCGCTCAATCCCCCTGTCCTTGTCACCAACAAACACTGCTGAATAGCATCAGCCCAGATAGCAGCCTCTAAGGAATATCCCAGGTCTCCACTTGAAGATTAAAAGCCATTGATCACAGCTCTTTTGAGTGCAACTTTCCTGCCAATTCCTTACCCATTGAGAGATCTGACTATCAAATAAATCCCTGTCTCTTCACTTCAGAGACAAGGCTGCCAGATGCAAACACTTTGCACAGGTCGAGGTAGATGACCTCAGTCTCCATTCCTTCTTCACCAGATCTGTAAACACTGCTGTATAAGGGTGCCAAAGTTGTCAGGAATGATTTGCCCTTTGTGAAATCGCAGTGGCTGTCATCTGTTGCCCTGTTTTCCATGTGCCTTAACCTAGTTGCCAGAGGGATTTGCTTCATGCTCTTGCCAGGCACCAAGACTGACTACCCTGTAGTTCTCCAGGTCTTTCTTTTTAACAGTGGAAGTTATGTTACCCCTTTTTGAATCAGCAGAACTTCACCAGCCTGCCATGACCTCTCAAATATGACAGATAGTGGCTTACCACCTCATCCACCATTTCTCACAGGGCATGCACATGCTTCTCACCAGGCCCCAGGGGCTTGCACACCTTCAAGCTCTTTAGATGGTCTTCAATCTGGTCTTCTACAGCTGGCAGCTCTTCATTCTCCCAGTCCCTGCTTTTGCCTTCTGTGACATGGGTGGTGTGTCTGGAACATTTGCCAGCTAAGTTATTGACTGGCTCAGCCTTTGCCATGTCCTGGGTCGCCAGGCCTCCTGCTTCCTTTTAGAGAGGTCTCACATTTCCCCTGGTCTTCCTTTTATCACTAAGGTAACAACAGAAGCTTTTGTTGTCTTAGATGTCCCTGCCCACTTTTAATCCTATCAGGGCTCTAGCTTTCCCAAAGGGATTTCTGGCTGCTTAGACAATCTGTCTGTACATCTCCCAGGCTACCTGTCTGTGCTTGCATTCTCTGGAGGCTTCCTTTTTGTCTTTGAATTCATGCAGGAGTTCCCCATTCATCCATGCAGGCATCCTGGTGGTTTTGCCTGACTTCGTCTTTGCTCCTGGGCTTCAAAAAGGTGATTGCTCTCACGGTCTCAAAGAGTGGGACACAGGGCTCCCTTGAACCCAAGACAGCATTTCTCATTGTTATAGGGAGGAGGCTGCCACACCACAGCCTCTGCAAGAAACCCCACAAGGAGCACAGTTTGAGGAGGGGCCAGCATCAGCTTTCAGGATCTGGCCTTGATGCAATGCACAGCTTTAAGAGCGCAGCTGCAGTCAGAGGAGTTAGGTCACAGTTGTTCTCAGAGGAAGGTATTTTTGAGGAATGCTTTCTTCCAGCAAGTCGAATTAAGGCTGGAAAGCAAAGTGACACCTCAGGACACTGCTAACTTGCACACAGAAACATCCCTAGCATCAACAGAGCCGTGGGGGGTTACCTTCTCTGCTTCTGGACTCCACATCCCCTGCCACATTGGTGCTCCCCTCAAGCAGCACAGCTGCTGTCCTGAGGACCTCAGGCACCATGCAGCAGCAGGCATGGCAGAGCTGGACCTGCTGGGAGTTCTGCAATCATCTGTTACAAATGCTTGTGAAGAAACCAGCCAAAGCAGACAGCCAGCACACTTGGAGCATATGCAAGCTGCTGAAGCGGTCAGGGAGAGTTGCTGCTCTGTTATTGTTATTAGCTCTGAGCACTGGGCACTTGCAAGCCTTTATGAGAAGATTATGCAAGAACCAGCATTAAATTCAGCATGAAGTATACTTTAAGTGAGCAATACTCAATCAATCGAAATAGACAACTCTTGCTCAAAACACTTAGTTTTTAGAAGTCTGTTTTGGAGAGGTTCAAATGAATTAGGGGACTTTGCGAGACCATCAAGGTCAAAGACGCAGAACCTATAAAGAAAATATAAACACAAAATGGACTAAGCCATGATATTAGAGAAAAACATCTATTAAATTGGTAACTTCAACTTCCTGTTAAGAAAAGCAAAACAAAACAAAACATGTGTACTATATGATATTGAGGTGATACTGCAAAATGTGAGTATAATATCCTTTGAGTAAAGAAGAATCGTGAGTGCCAGATCACATCCATAATCTATCATCCATGAACACATTTATGGAGGGTGCTTTCCCTCAGATTCTCAGCTTGAATCCCTGGCAATCAATGAAAATACATATCATACAGATGCACAGGTTGTACATGAAAACATGCCACACAGAAGTTGTGAGAACTGAAGCTTTCTGCTTTCCCTCAGCACCAAAGTATCCTGAATCTGGTGATCATAGCGATGTCATTAAAAAAGACTCTGTCATTATCAAAAAAGTGGTTGCTGTTAAAAAAAAAAAAAAATTAAAAATTGTTAATTGTAATAAAGAGTTTTGGTTATCCCCTTTTTGAGCCTTCCAAACAGGATTGCTGGGAATTTCTGCAGCAGAAGGGAGGAAATAATAATAATAAAAAACCTTAAAAAAACTGAAGAACAAAAAAAAAAAAACCCAACAAAAAAAAAACCAACAAAATAAACAAAAAAATTCCTACAAAAATAGATTTTCAACTCTTGCTTCCAGAAATATTTTCTCAAACTATTTCTGTCTGGTCAAGGCTTAAGTAAGTCTTATAGGCTCAGAAGGTCCCCGAGTTCAAGATTTTACAAATTTAAATTTCTACCTCCCACAAACACTTTGACCCCAATTACCATTAATTTCAAAGAGAAGCCCTAAAAAATGTAACAAACTAAAACTTTTTTGTGGAAAGGGAGAAATATATAAGTAAACCAGTAAACAATTAAAAGTGATTTTAAATTAATTCTTAATCTTTAAATAAAACAAAAAGTACAGCAGATTATTTTAATAATTTCTCCTATTTGGGATTTGTAATGTTCTCAAATTATTTTTATTTATTAAGCGATCTGCCTGTTAAATAGGATCATTTATTTCTTACTGCTTCATGGAATTATGCATATTATGGCCTATTTACATCTGCTCTTATTTGAATGTTTTCTTAATCTCAGTTGTTCTATTACCTTTGTGTGGATTTCTCAAGCTTCAAGTAGCCTGCTTTTCTTGTGTTTCAGACCATGAATCATACTCCTGTACAGATTCAAAGGTGTTTTCCCTGCACAGCACTGTTGCAAAACAAACACTAAGCCAGAACAGATAGACTAAAGTCTATTTCCTAGAGACGACGGGCCCTGCTGTTTCAGTCACATCAAAGATGCAGTGACTGGTGTGCTCACAAATTGCTGACAATAAATGAGGAGCTGTTTATCAGCTGGAGCAGCGCTGCAGATGTCATTGAGAAAATAAAAACCAGGGAGCTGCATCCAGTTCTTTGGGCTGGTAAACAGGTATTCTTTCACAAATCATACCTGACTTCCACGTCGCCTGGAAATTTTGTACAACACTGTAAAAATTTTTCATGTAGAAAAATGCAGAGTGTTTAAGAAACCAAAGGCCACTTTTTCTAGACACTGTATCACTAAATAACTGGTAGTCTCTAAAAGACAAGAAGTTTCCTGTGAAGTAAGCTCAGATTGTAATGGTTTCTAAGCAAGGATATGATAACCCAGATCCTAGGGCAGTTATTTATGGTAATTTCAAGCATGGAATGAATTGCAATGACCTTAATCATAGCAAGATGATTTCCTACTATGCCCTAGGGTATTCTGAGCTGACAATGTTCCAGACTTTCCTGAGGAAGCTGCTGGCTGGCTAGGCACTGGAGGGACTGAGAGGTAAGACACCATGAATCAGCACCCTACTAATGAGAATGTTCACTTTTAAGAGTGACACAAGCTGCTTAGGAGGAAATAAAATCAAAAAGGAATAAAAATTAATTTAAAAAAATTAATCTCTCACCTCCACGATGAAAGATCTAATGGTAAAACAGATTTATCCTCATTTTCTTTCTCTGACAAAATAAATATTTAGCTGTCACTTGGAGTGGATAATAGTGCTATTAAGAGAGACCCTTCTTGCATTAACTATCATCTGAAACTTGCTTCTTCACAAAGGAAGTCACTGGTTCAAGCAAAGAATGAAACCTATGTGTCACACCTGACTGGATCCCGGAAAAACTGTGTGGAGGGCTTCACAACATGCTTTTTCCAGTCTCTAGCCTCTTCCAGGATGCACCATTTTATGTTTTACAGTATGCCTAGGATGCTTTAATACCGGCAACACAAAAGTCCATGGAATGTAGAAGAGCAGAGCTTTCAGGACCAATATTCTACATTGTGACACCTAAATTACCAGTTTTGTCCTACAACTTCCATAGCAAAGCATTTACTTCTGCTGAGGCAAGCATAAAATCCAGAAAAATGTTGAAAGGGCTCGTTCACATTCACAATATTATAAATTTTTAATTTTTTATTAATATTAGCTTGGAATCTAATTAGTCCCTAACTTGCTTGACATTTCTTCTGGAAAAATGGACTTATTCTCTCCATACCCATAGAATCACATAAGCTTATGTGCACATGTAGATAGTACACAAAGTACACAAGGACACACAGACATGCACACAAACACATGTACAGACTCAGCCTTTGCTACTTTTTTGATAGTGTTTTTTAACTCTAATTCACAATTAAATGCTGCTTTTAGAACTACCTTTCAGGGATTTGGTTGTTATGCTCAAATCTGCACAGCTGAAGAAGAGACAAAATACAGGCAGCCTTTTTTATTGAATTAATTTGATTTTTGTCTTTTGTCCTGCCAGCTATCAAAATTGTCAAATAAACCACCTTTGATTCATAAATAATGGTTCCATTATATTTACTGTGCCACCGGTCAGAGTACCTGAAATTTTAATTCACTTGTTCAGCTAAATTTCATCCTCAGTTCACAGCCATAAAATTCTGTATTGACAAACTTTCAAACCAACTTTGACTCTGAGGTATCTAGTCAACATTTTTCTTCTGTGTGGATATTAGTTTATTGAATAAGTGGCATCTGTTTTCCTCCACATCACTGGTGGAGTAGGTATTTCCTTTTGACAGCTTTGTACGATTTATGGGTTTGCATGCTATGAAGAAAAATAGTACTAAGCAAAAAATTCCAATTCATTACCTCTTAGTACTTAATTAAGTTCATACGCATTGCACACTATAGGTGAACCCTGAAATGACTGTGACAGCCACTGAGCAGCAAGTTAGATTATCTTTGGAAGACAGAGAGACTTTTAATTATCTTGACCTCATTTTTTCCATCTATGATATTCATAAATTTTCATTCAATTTTGTTGCCTCCATCAGATGTACCAAACCATTCTAAAAACAAGATTATATCCTTAGCTATTTCCTTTTATCTGCACATTTATGTACTGAATGTTTTTACAAATAGTGAAAGCAAGCAATAGTTTTTATCAGCTTACTTCACGGAACTGCAGATGAATTATGTCATACAGGCTCCTCATAATAATGGCTTGGTTTTGAAAACGATAACAGCTTGATAAAAGAAGAAAGCAGTGGATCTGGCTATCAGTAGATACAGAAATAAAGAGAGCCTGGGCTTTACCTGTCGGGGTTCTGCGTACACACATGCATCTGTAAGAGGATCCGCTGGGTGAAAGTCTTAAAGCACTGCCCACATTTCCAAAGATGCCAGTCACTGAACTCAGAATTTAGTTGGCTTGTTGAAGTTGGGCTTGCAAGAACTCGCTGGTTTTTGACACTGATCTGGTTAAATCCTGACTCGATGGACCCAGACTTATCCAAGAGAGAAAAATTTCTGCTACACGGAGTCTGTGGAAATACTACGGATCGCTGTGGAGTGGCAGGGGATAGCTTGCTACTTTTATTAAATGGCTGTAGGGTGTCTTGTCTGGACATGGCCTCCATTACAGTCGAAGGGACATTCACTGGGAGAAAACAAGAAAAGTAAATAAGATCCTTTTTATGCCTTTTTAAAACTAATACAATTTTGAGGCACCAAAAAAAAAAATCAACATCCATTTTTTGACTCTACAATTAAACAATTTCATTTAAACCAAGTACAAAAAGAAAAAAAGAAGAAAAAAAGGGAAAAAGAGAAAAGAAGGGCTTGAATGAGACAGTGATCTGAATGGATGGTGCTGGTTCTGTGGCACTGAAATGAAAATTCATGCAGGGGAGTGTCTGAGACTGGAAGGATCCAGAGAAGCCTGTGATAAACTTCTATTACACTATGGAATTGCCATCAAAAAGAAAAGCTGCACCACTTGTGATACCCTGACTCTGGATTTTGCAGTCAGCATGTCTGACTGCTATATCACAGACAAGCATGAATTTTGAGAGCATGGAGAAAAAGATCCCTGCTGAGACCCTCCTTGAGATACAACAGGGCCTAAATATCTCCTGCAGCAACAGTTCCCTTATCCTACGAAGGAGTGGCCTCTAAGGGTATTACACTATTACATCTCACAGGTGGTCACACTGCCAATGCAGTAAGAAGCCAGAGACTTCATCACGCATCTTATGCCTGAGGTTAATACCAGGTAGGGCACCACGAAACACTGCAAAGTACAGGCAGAGAGATCTTCATACATCAGTTTCCCACCTATGAAACAGGCACAGAAATGTCTTAAAGTCCCATGAAAATTGTTTCTAGACTTATGGTGGTCAATTAACTATGGCTAATGAGGCACTCAGATATTTCAGCGACAAATGCAATATGCTTTCTACAAAGAAGTGATTTAGAGCTGAATTTGAATGTTTTGTGATAAGAAAGGCAGGAGGTCAAGCAAGTAGAGGAAACTGAGCAGCTGCCTCACACCTTGAGAACCGTGTAGATCATGCAGTGAATGAGGCAAGGGTCCTGTGGAAAAACAGTCAGCTGACAAAAGATTGCACCACAATGCAAAAATAAACATAATTCAGGCCACTGGACCGAGTAACTTCTAATGCTTTCAAATTTTGGCATGCTCAGGCCCATGAGCTAATATTTTAATGGAAATTTTTAAATTAAATATGTTATATATATATATAAGTCTCTGTACACAAATTTTGTTACAAACAGTATATATATATATATATATATATATACAAAGAGGTACATAGCATGTATTAAACTGATGATTAGAAACTACGACTCTGTTTTGATAAATCATGATGGTAGATTTCTAAGCGCAAACATGAGAATTAAATTTCAGTTGTAAGCTGAAATCAGCCAACATTATTTAATGTTTAAAAACCCAAACAAACAAATAAACAAAAAAAAAAATCCCCCAAAACCCCACAACTTTATATTTGGTAATATTTTAAATCATGCCAGTTGCTTTAGAGTTATGTTCTAATATCTATGATCGATGATAACAATTCCAATATTATACTATTAGAAGATATTTAATTTATGTCTGTTGAGGTCCTTCTTAATCTTCTCTTTTTTGTAGTATGTGAGAACCTCATTTCTGAGTAGGTTTACATCCATGGAACTGTCTATCACAAGCTTCCAGACCCAGAATACATCTTCTATGTCTCTTCAGTACCAGGAGCAATTTGTATACTATCATTTTGCCTCTATATACTCAGAAGAAGGAGATCACCTTTTTCTTCTCTTCTATTTTCTTTAAATTGTGGTCATAAAAGTCCGCAGAAGCAATGACATCAGTCTACTAAAGACCTAAGGAATATAGGCAGAACTTGTACTGCTGACAATACCCCTGTGCAGAAGATAAGCAGAAGGTGCATTCTGGGAGTTTAAGTGGGACTAAAGCCCTATACCAGTCTGCAGCTGGCTCTGTGGTCAGAGATTAATTTCATCTACTCATATCAGTGCCTCTATGGATGAAACTCTGGTTTGTCTCACAGAAAAATAGCAAGAGACAATATATATAGATATTATCATGATGATTTTCAAATAAAATTTTTGTAGTCTTCAGTTTCTGAAGGAAAAAAATAATCTTTCTATATTGCTCATTCCAGAGCATGGCTTTCATCAGCAAATGCTTTGGGGAGAAACTAAATTTCTTTTAAACTTTTCTCAAACTCAACAGACTTGAAAACTCAGGATGGAAAAGGATGTTTATTTTTGACAGTTTAATCCCTGCTATCTTGCTGTTTAATTGCTGCATGATTCAGTATTTAAGTTGCTACAAGACACTAGTTCCTCCTAGCAGTTCATGCTGTTTAATTGTCCAAGTACAGGACCAAAATCATACACCTTAAATGTCATTTACTAAGTGTGAGCAGTCACAGGATTACTTTAGACCAAACTCAATGGGTCCATTATTGTTTTCTTCCACTACACAGATACATTTAGCTGCCAAAATGGATGCACACTCTAATCAAGTCCCACACACAAGCAGTAAAACTGAAGGTTGTGCCTGGATCACCCATTTCTATTACAGACAAAGGTATCCAGCACTAGATTGTGTCTGTGTTAAAAGTAAATATTCATGCTTAGTTTTGTGAGGATCCCTAGCAAACTAGAAATAAAATGTTGAGAACAGGTAAAAGAATGGATGAAAATGGGGATGGTCAGGATGGAATAGAGATTTATTGTCATTTTAGGGTGCTTACATTCAGTTGCTATTTTTAAAAGTAGGGTTTTATGTTTAACCACAAAGATCTAACCTCTTTAATCAGCCAGTCAAAACTTTTCTCAACATGCTCAGAGGTAATAGAAAAAAAGAATCGCCAACAGAGGCCCTGCAGTCTTGCAATGCATTACTGTTTTGGCAAGACAGTATTTTGTGATAGGTCTAGTAACAATGGGGAGAACCAAACAAACTTGTTTGCAATAGAATAATTGATCACTTATACAGAACAGTGATTCTAACCATACCATATCACCTCACCTTAAATAACTTTACTTAAATGTCACAGAATCAGAGAATCATAGAATGGTTTCAGCTGGAAGGGGCATTAAAGATCATCTAGCTCCAACTCCCCTGACATGGGCAGGGACTCCACCAGAACAGATTGCTCACAGCTCCATCCAGACAGGGGCTGAAGTTCCAGGGACAGAGCCCCCTGTAAAATGCTCAGTGGTGTAACTGATAAGGCATGAAAGAGGAATTATGGCTTACACAGGTAGAAATGCAAGAAAGAACTTACAATTTTCATCTTGTGCAATGCACTGGAGAGGGATTCCAAAGAAAGATGTGTAGCTGTCATTGTACCACACTAACAGCTCAGTACCCCTGGGGATATCTATACAAGCCCGGTAGAATATATTCGACCTAATCGAGAAAAAAGAAAACATGGCATAATTTAGGAATAGTACATGGTATTACAGTAGAAATTCAAGAGACCATAAAAACACAGGTATTTTCTTGCAATGTGTATTTCAGGGGAATATTGGAATGGCACTTTTTGCTTACACAGTATAACCATCCTAGTGGTGTACACAGATCAGCAAGTACAGCCATTTAAACAGCTTTGCATTTGTCACCTGCAAACATTAACACATTTTAGGGTAGACGACATTTCTTTTGTGAAGAGAAATTAAATTAATGAATACATTTAGCAAGACCTTTGAGATAGTGTGGAGTGATCTCCCATGGCAGTAATACACCACCAAAAGAGAGATCTTGGGTTGTTGAGAAAAACAGACTTTCACTTAGGGGAAATAAAAAAATTGGGATTAATTGGATCATGCAGTGCTAAAATCTTCCACTACGTGGAACGTCAGGGCAGTGCCAATGATTTAGTAGGTATAAATCAGTGTTACCATAAGTGTGTATCTCATTGTTCCTCTGGGAGAAGACTGGCTGTTTCTAGACCACGGAAGTGGGAACACAGTGGGGGAAAAGGGAAAAATCCTCAAGTCTTTAGCATAAAAACAAGAGCCTTATCCTGATCTTGCGCTGATGTAAATAGCTTCAGAGTGATACTTCTGCAGTTAAGACATTTACATGGCAGCAAAACTGTGCTAGATTAGAATCAGGCACAGGATAAAAGACAAGTGTTATCAGTTTGTGGCGGCTTTTCCCTTATGCTTCACATGGAACAGTAAAACACACCCCTCTGAGATGGATAGAAATTCAATATATACAAGAAGAACAGTCCACTCTTGCTGAAGGATTACATACCAAAGTGATACAGTCAAAGTACCAAGAAATGACCATTTTTTATAACCGCTTATGTAAGGCAGAAAAACATCTATAGACCAAGAAAAAAAGTTAGGCCTCAACCAGTTTTCTGAGTGAAGAATTGCTACAAACATTATTCTGAAGTTCAAGATAAAAGTGTTTAGGGTTGGTAGGCCTTAAATTTAGACTTTCTATAAAGAATTGGCTGTAGCAATGCAATTTGTTCCTTGTATAACACTGCAGACATAAGGAGAATCTTCTACCACATTTTTCATGGCAGTGAGATATGCACTTGTCAACATATTTTGTCACCGCAAAGTGGCTCTTGGCAACAGGATCATAAAGATCAATAAAAAAGTGCAGATTCTCAATATTTTACTAGCAGCTGCAAAAATTTCATTTATCTTGTTATTTTCCTCGCTTACTGCCACCCTGTCTCAGGAGGGCACTGCTAGCTAAGCAGAACGGTTTTCTTAGCCTTCTATGAATATCTGACAAAAACTCTCCCTTTTGTGTCTCCCCTTCATCTTCCCTCCTCCTCCTTCTCCTCCTCTTCTTCTCTCTCTCTTTCTTCCCAGAGCCTTGCATTTGGTTAATTCTTCCCACTGTTACATAAAAATGAAAATCGGAGCCGCGCTATAAATTACCGGCATCTCTTAACTTGAGAAAAATTGAGTCTACTTTGTACTTCACCCTTGTAACATTTCATCTCTCAGTTTGGCTTCCCTTAACATAAACACAGCAGCCCAGCAAATGAATGTGCTAAAACCAAATGACACACTTTGCCGCTGAAAGAGCAGAACTGTTTTTGAGCAATGGGTGGTCTGTGGGGCTTGGAGTAGGCAGGGAAAAAAAAGTGTAAGTGTACACCGTCCCTTACAAGTGTGCAGAGCTTCCAAAACTCGCAGAAATCTCTGCATGCTGAAGTACATCAAAGGGATTTTTCCCTTTTCGGATAATATTTCCTTTGCTGACATGTATTTAGTATTGTGGTTGGATGACTCATAAAGATAGCTTCATGGCGTCCCAACGCAGTTGAAGCAGAACACATGCCAACAAACATTATTGTCAGCCTCAAAATAAAAACAAAACGTTCAGCTAAGGGTCAATCAATCAAGAGCACTTTGAAGAAAATTCCATTTAGATATTACAAATCATAACAGAATGAATTTAAACCAGCTGACTTTCTGTGAGGAGGACGTCCATGTACAATAAAAATTAGGCTGGTTTTTCACTGTCCAACTTTTCTATTTTCTTACACTTGGATGCAGTCACCGGTGATGGATGCCAGTTTTTTAAATTGTGTTTTTGTAGTTCATTTTATAAAGATCTGAAGTAATCGAAAACAGATCAACAGAGGGAACTCTAAGTAAAAACTCCATCATGAAAGGAGAGTTGTAAAATCCACTTAATATTGACAGATGTGTAATGACTTTCTCATGTTCACTTTTCATTTAGTTTTGTCATCTATATGTATATATATATGTAAGCTTTTTTTTTCTTATTTTTATATATATATATGTGCACGCACACATCACCACATAGAGAAATAGTCCACAAGATACCTACAAAAATGCTCTTTCATCACAACAATCTTTATTCATTACCCAGTGTGTTTCTTTAAAATCCTATTATATTTTAGCTATAGATAGCAGATATCTAAGTATGTAATAAAAGATTTGTAATGTTTAAATAGGACTGTTATTTTTTTAACTGCAGCATTGTTTAGTTAACTGGCCAGAGAATAAAAAAGTTGAAAATGCAATTGAACAATTTTACCATTGTTAAATTGGATCCCTATGGGATAATCAAACTTTATGTATTTCATTTTAGCTTGCTTTTGTATGTTTTATTTTTAATTTTAAAGGTAGTTTAAATAAGTTTAAGATTTTTCCTAAATAAAAGAAACTCCGCTCTCTAAAGCAACCAGCAAAAATCATTGCTCACTGCAACTGGCAAGCCTGGGGCATTCTTTGATGTGCTTCCTACCACATTTAATAAGGCCAAGCAGTCGCTTCTGATTCTAAGGCAAAAGGTTTGTTTATAGCTGAGATCATGTATTTATGTAATGTGTTGTCTGGGTTTTCTGAACCTATTTGCAAGTACAAAGCAAAATGTACCATAATTTCTTTACATTTTTCTTCGCATTTTGACTTTCTCTAGCCAGCAGCATAAGAGGCACAAGCTCTAGCAATCTTGGCTAGCAGGTGCACTCAACAAAAAAGCTCGAGGCGTATGTACAGCCCGTGACTGACCCTCAGGATGCCTCTGGGTGCCACTTTTCCCCTTCCCCTATCACAGCCATCCCTGTTAAGGGTGGAGAACTGCTTGTGTTGGCTTGCCTCTGATGAGGCTGTTTGAAAAAGTGCAGAGAGCTCGGTGTGGTGGGGTGGTCACACAAGTGACGCAGGGCTGCCCTCACACCCCGGAGCTTCACCCCATGTGTGCTGCCCCACGTGTGAGCACATCCTCCAAAGCTCTGATCCTGTCTTTGCAATCAAAGGCAGCAGTACTCCTGATGGTCACAGCCTGATAAAACATTCTCATTTTGTGTCAGTGGGTGAATCAAAAATCACTTTACCTGTACTGAACCACCGTTAAGTTCTGCTCCCCACAGTGCCTGGCACATCGGATGTACCTCATCCAGCTTGACTTACTGGGCTCTCCACCATCGATAAAGTGCTGCAGTGTCCCATCTTGGTCATATATCTGGGGGAGATGTCACAAGGTCAAGCAGTTAGAACAAATCATCAGCAATCATTTTCACTGCTTTGCTGGTGTCTCTCTGTGGCTTTTCCGGGACTTTTTTGCCATGAAGTTTGTCATCTGTGTACTGATACTTTTAGAAATATAAATGAAAAAGCAGAAAAGTATTTTAGGGGATGCAAGTTTATCTTGTTTCTCTTATCAAGCCAATCTTTTCATATTAAAAATATTTGTGGTGTCTCAAAGATGTGACCATGTTTCCCAAAGAATATTTAACCTATTTTGACAAGCTGGCCTTAAATAATGAACTGCCAGATAAACAAGAAAATCTGGACGTAAAGTGTGCAATAAAATGGCTGGGACATCTGAGCAAGGGGCAGTAGCAATCCCTAAACAAGGATCCCTTCCTTCACATCTCAGTTGCAGCAAGAGTATATACTTCAGCAGCCTTACATGATATGTTAGGGATATGTAGGATTCATTATATCAAAACAAATGAGACTAGAAGGAAAAACGGAGTTTATGATGCCTTTTGGAGGTCCCTCGAGACATACAATTTTTTGAAGTACTGAATGAGAGACCAGTCCTGTGGGAATTGTTGTTTTCCTAAACATGACATCCCTGCTAAGGACATGAGAGCCAGTTACGGTGATTTAAAATAAGATGGTAATATGTTTCTATTCAAAAATGGATGCTCCCTCTGAAGTCAAGAATAAAATTGTTCTGGAGATTCTGAAATGAAAAGATAAATGTATCATGCATACCTACCCGCCCCCGACTGCTTAGAAATGTTATCTAGGTAGGTCTAATCCTACTAAAAGCGTGTGATGTCACAAGGTTTTTACTTCTTACACAATTACTTTGGCAAACCTCGCAAATACATCTGAACACTTAGGTGCCTTTCTGAAGTAAATCTCATTTTCATGCCTTTTGCCCCTCTATGAACACCATTTGCTTTAATATTCATACCCCAAAAATGTTATTTTTTTAGAAATCGTAAATTGACATCTTCTTGAAAGTATTAATTCTGCTAACTAAGCAGGAAGTACATTTATTACATTGAATTGAACATTTCTAGTATATACAGACTAACAATTTCGAATATCTATTTCAATATCAAGAAAATAATCTCAGAAATTGTGTGACTATATTTCATACTTATGATTTTTTAAAAGAGGGCTTCCTACAATTCACACAAAAATATACGTCGGAATCAAAATCTAGTTTTCTTCCTCCACCAAAGGAGAGCCTCAAATTCAGGAACCAGCCTTGCTTTTGCTTTTGGCCAAGAGGGACTGTGAGCAATCAGGAAGAATATGTCCCTTGCAAGAGTAGGAGACACAGAAATCAAGTATCTATGGTGATCCTTAACCTTTTCTCCTGAGTGTCTGTGACAAGGACCAGGTGGAACCTGGCCAAATACTCCTGTGTTGGATAAGCAAGATGCTACCCCAACATGCACTGAGTGGAATAAAGTCAGAGAATCAGGAGTCCTCAGAAGTAAACAAACACTTTAATCCCAGTGATTAAGTTGTTTTTTTTTTTTATAAATCGTAACATGCTGATTATCAGCAAGGACCTATTCTTATACAAATATCTTAATGTATGTTGAATATGTGAGCAAAATATGTTAAACTATAGAAATCTGTGAGGAAATTGGAAACGCTCTACAGGATGTCAGCATATAAAAAGGAAGAGAAGGAAAAATTAATGACTAACAGTACTTGGCTGAAAACATTTTGGCAATATCTATGCAAACATTCTCAGCAGTGTTTATTACCTATCCATTTACATGCTGTTTATTCACATAACAATATATGCTTTAACATGAGGCAAAAACAATTCCCATAAATAAAGAGCTGATAACTTCCTAATCCCCAGATGATATGATAACTTCCTAATCCCCAGATGATATGAAACAGGAAAGACAAAGAGGTCTGCCATAATCAGTAGTGACACTCATGTCTTGGCACACAGAGTCCTAGCCAGAGCTTTGAATAAATAGACAGTCATTAAATGATATGAAAAATTAAAATCTGTGATGAAAACCGAGGACTGGATCTTTTCTGGGCCTTGGTCTGGAATTGGAAGGACTGTGCTGCAAGACTAAGTATTTTCAAATACTTTATTCTGCAATTACTGATGCATCAAGTCACACTATGGTCTCCTTTCCTAGGAGGATATTACTGACATTGCTGCATAGTCATAATCTATCCAACAGCATTCTTAGCTGTTACTATCCTGTTCTTACAGGATTGTAAACCCATCTGTAATGAAGCAGAAGCCGGAGGCTTGGAAGGTAAATAACAATACTGTGTTGAATATATTTGTCAAATTGAACAATACAGGTTAAAAATCTGGAAAAAAAAACAAATTTCAGGTATGGCTATTATTTTTCATGTCACCATCATGCAGGAGTGCTTATTCATTTTACAGATACATAAATAAGGAAACCAGTGAAGAAATAACTGCCTGAAGAAGCCCTCATGAGGGAGCAAACCATAATCTGCCATAACAGAGAAAAAACAAACCTGTAGTGCAAGCTGTGAGCACAGGCACTACTTTAAGCAATGGATACATATTTACCCACATCTCTCTTACACATGCATACATCCTTAAACAGTCATACTACCTATCACAGAAAATACTGCAGAAACCTGGGATAAACTGATGCTACTGGAAGCCTTTGACTACCTCACTTGGTCATTACATCCATCTACACTGGCACAAATTTTCACACATCACAATAGCCTCACAGCAAAATAGAATACCATTTCTCCAAGTCCCTTCAGACTCTGCACTAATATTTTCTGTATCTCACCTCTGTCACGGATCCAAGTAGTGGAAACACAATTAGTTACTTCATTTTTCTACTTTGATTGCGCTTGGAAGTGTTACCTAAGCTTCATACTGGACCCTGATAACTGTTGGTTTTGCTGGGTATTAAGGGTTTGGTTTTTGTTGTGGTTTTTTTTGATTGTTTTGTGATGGAGTGAACCAGATTGTGGAACAGACTGGAATCTGATAAAAGAGGAGGTCTGCACTCACCTCGTCTGACTTGCATTGCGATCCCCCTTAGCAGTTGCCTTATAGTTAATTATCTTCTTAATAGGTTCTTGGCTGTTTACAGATTTTTACTGGTATGTTGCAGATCAAGAGACTCAGAATGTGATACATACTTCTCCTCTCTGAATTTCATCCTTTGACTTCAGAATACAACAGAAACTGCTTCATTTTGCAGGAAGGTCCAAAGCATAGTCATCAAAATACAAGTCTTCTCTTTTCAGTTTTTCCTTGCAAACACCGCTTTATTAAATAATTGAGACACAAATAGAGGTCAGGTTCCTCTTCCAATGGCTGGATTGGTTGAAGATAATTATTTGGAGGACATAGATACCTTAATGACAATTTTAAGAGTAACACACAGTGGCAGTAATAACTTCAGAAGCACACTGCATGTCATAAAAGTGATGCTCTAAAATCTCTGACCAGCCATAACATAAATAACAGAAGTAATATAAACATGAAAAATCTAAGATTTAAGCAGTAATAAAAGGCAAGGTGGAGTGCTAAAGAGACTTCTGAGAACCTTCAATTACTTCAGTACTGGTAGAGTCAGTATTGCTCACTTGGATCATTGGGGCAAATCCAATTCTAGTGCTAAAACTGTTGCTCCAGTTTCTGGTATAGATGCCACAAAATTTTAGATTAAAGAAGTTCAAATGTAACAACACAGCTGCAGAGAAAGCCAAGTATGAAGCAATTTAAAACTATTTCACAGAAGCGACAGCAAGAGCAAAAATTATTTTTCAAAGTTCTTTCCTCCCTATCTGTTGCCTTCCCTTGTTCTCTTTCCGTGGCCGGCTATTACATCTTTAGAAGTTCTTCCTGCATTTTATTTTTTCATTTAGTCAGGTAAGAAAGGTATTAGCAGATAATTATTTGGCTGCTCATTTTTACTTTTGGCAGTCAGGGAATGGAGTGATCCTAAAAACAGAATGTTTCTTTGCCAATACATTTATATTGTAAAAGTAGGTATTAGAATATTTGTTTTATGCTGCAAGACATCAAAAGAAATGTGAAGAAAACCACAACATATGCAAGAGTTAATTCTTACCATTATAGAGGCTCTTGCATTTTGCTGTTCAGTGCTATTGTCATTGATATCACATGCATAAAATCATAGAATTTTCAGATCGCTTACTATGAGTCTTCTCCTCTCTAAAGAAGATTTACTCTTACCTTCAATGCAAAGATGGAAATATGTACCCAAAACTACTGGTAATATGGTAAAGAAGTTGTAACCAGACATGTTAGGTGTGGTAGCATCCTTACAAGTTATATCCTTTCTGTAAGAGTATATGAACTTACAAGCCACAGTAACACTGGAAGTTTCTTCTTTGCTAACTTGGACATCAGAACTCAATAAGCTCTACATTAGGCAAATCTCACTACTGTAAGACCCTGCTTTTGATGTAAAAACAATACATCTTTAAAGGTGTCTAACCTGAACAGAAGTTGAAAACAATGCCTAAAAGGATAATGGTTATAAACCTGGCTATTAAGCTGACAGTCTGTAAAAGGTGTGCAATTATAGAACCATAGAATTGCTTGGGTTGCAAAGAGACTTTTAAAGTCATTGAATCCAACCCTTAACCCAGCACTGCCAAGCCAAGCAGGGTTGAAGTCCCTGCATTAAGTCCTTAAGTGCCACAGCTACACTTCTTTAAAATACCTCCAGAGGAGATGACTCTATCACTTCCCTGAACAGCCTATTCCTGTGCTTGACAACCCTCTTGGTGAAGAGCTTTTCCCTAACATCCAAGTTAAACTTCCTCTGGCACAGTTGGAGGCTGTTTACTCTTTTCCTGTTTCTTGTTGCTTGGGAGACAGCCCCAGCTCGTGCACTCCTAGAACCTCATTTCAAGCAGTTGTAGAGGGCAATGAGGTCCCCCCAGTCCTCTTTTTCTCCAGACTAAACAGCCGCAGCTCCCTCAGCTGTTCCTCACAGGACTTGCGCTCCAGACCCTTCCCTTGCTCCACTGCCTTGCTCTGGACATGCTGCAGCCCCTCAGTGTCATTTTTGTAGAGAGGGGCCCAGAACTGGATGCAGGACTTGTGTGGTGTCACCTGTGCAGAGTACAGGGGGACAATCCCTGTTGTGATCCTGCTGGCCCCACGACTGCAGACACAGCCCAGGATGTCATTGGCCTTCTTGGCCATGTGGGCACAGCTGGCTCAGGTTCAGCTGATGTCAACCAGCACCCCGAGGTCCTTTTCCACCGAGACATCTTTCCAGTCTCTCTGCCCCCAGCCCGTACCATCCTGCAGGGTTGTTGTGAACAATGGGCAGGACCTGGTACTTGCCCTTGTTTGGCCTCACAGGCTTGGCCTCAGCTTGTCAATCCAGCCTGTCCAGATCCCTCTGCAGAGCCTATCCACCATCCAGCAGATCAATACTGCTGTGTAAGTTAGTGTCATCTGCAAACTGACAAAGGATGCACTTGATCCCCATATCCATATCATGGATAAAGATATTGAAGGGAGCTGTTCCCCACCACTGAGCTCCGGGGAACAGCACTTGTGGCTGGCCACGAGCTGGATTTAGCACCACTCACCTCTGTTCTCTGGACATGGCCAGCTTCTGTTTTTTACTTGAAGGGTACAGGACATCAGCATCCAGTTTTTCCAGCAGAATTCTGTGGGAAATGGTGTCAGGCTTCACTGAAGAACAGGTAGGTAATATCTGCAGCCTCTCCCCATCCATGAAATATGTCACACTTTCACAGAAGAAGGCCAGGTCGTTCAAGCAGGACCTGCCTTTTGTAAACCCATGCTGACTGTGCTCAGTGCTGGTTGCCTGCATGATGGCACTCAAGATTATTTGCTCCATGATCTCCCCTGGCACCAAGACCACACTTACAGGCCTGCTGTTCCCTGCATCCTTCTTCCTGACCCTCTTTTAGCTGGGATTTATGTCTGCTGATCTTTGGTCAACAGGAATCTCCTGATGAGCCGTGGCCACTTATAAATGATTGAAAATAGCTTAGTGAGCTCTTTCCCCAGTTCCTCAAGACTTGTGTCAGCCCCATCTGACCCCACAGACTTCTGTATTTCCAAACGGAGCAGATCTCTTACAATTTTTCTCTCAATTACAGGGGCTTTATTTGGGTTCCCACACCTGTCTTACAGTTCAGAGGACTGGTTATTCAGAAAAGAACTGGTCTTAGTATTCAAGACTGGGACAAAGAAGGTTCCTCAACTTTTTCCTCAGCTTTTGTCATTGTTTCCTTACATATCCAACAAAGGAATTCTACTTGGCCCTCTTTAGTTGTTACACAATTTATAGAAACCTTTCTTATTTTCTATTACAGCAGGTAAGTTCTACTTGGGCTTTGGCCCTTCGAATTTTCTCCCTGCATAACTTCATGACATCCTCTGAAGTTGTCTGCCCCTTTCTTCCAAAGGTCACAAACTCTCTTTTTCCCTCCAACTTCCAACCAAAGTTCTCTGTTTGACTAGGCTAATCTTCTTCCCCCACCAATTCATCTTTTAGCATATGTGGATGGCCTGCCCCTATTCCTTTAAGATTTCCTTCCCACTGCACATCCAACCTTCCTGGACTCCTTTCCTTTCAAGCCTGCCTCCCAAAGGACTCTGTCAGCCAATTCCCTAAACAGGCCAGAGTCTGCCCTCTGGAAGTCCAAGACGGCAGTTCTGCTGATCTTCCTCCTTACATCTCTGAGATTTGAAAACTCAATCATTTTGTGATCATTGTGCTCATGACAGCCTCTGACCACCACATAACCTGTAAGGCCTTCTCTGCTCACAGACAACATGGCACATTCCGTAGCTGACTCTCTCACCATCTGTGTCAGGAAGTTCTCTTCCACACACTCCACAATCATCCTGGATTTTTTTCCCCTCTACACTGTTCCATTTTCACAACCACTGGCTAAATTGAAGTCTCTCAGGAGAATAAGGATGACAATCATGAGATTTCTCCCAGCTGCTTATAGAATATTTCACCTGCCTCTTCATCTTGGCTGGATGGTCTAAAACAGACTCCCACCAGAATATCTGCTCTATTGGCCTTCCTCTTTGCTCTTACCCATAGATACTCAATCCAGTCATCAACATCATCTCCTTTTGAAGGAAACTACCATATCTTCATTGAACTTTTTTTTTTAATTAACTCTGCAGCATTTTACTCATTGTCTGCAGTAAACTAGTACTGTAAGTAAGGTTGAATACACACATATTTTTAGAGGGGGGAGGAGTATTAAGTGGCCTTCCTGGTAGAAGACATCTCTACGGCCAACAGAAAAAATTACAAGGATAGTTACTTCTCCCATAAAGCTGAAGAAATAGCTGTCTCTTTCCTGAAGAGCCCTGAAACTCAGATAAGTGAACAGCAAAATTTAGTGATTTGACTTGCTTAAGGCAGTCGCTGTTAAGCAAAATTCCGATGAACTCCAGAGTTTATTATGACTCGTATACATTATTTATTTTTTAAAACTTCTAACCATGTCAATCTGAAAGCAAGCTGGATTGTATGCATGACTTGATAACTTACTCATTTAGGCTGGATTTTGTGTAATGTACTGGTGCCTAGCAGCTGGCTTTGAAATCAGCACACTGCCAAAGGACCTTGTTATCTAGAAAGCTGGAAACATTCAGAAGATGCTGCATGAACTGAGAGAGAGAAGATACTAACAGTTCGTTGAAAATATTTCATTTAAAGAGCATAGTTTAGGCTGAAAATCAAAATACAGCTGGGTTCATATTGATAGCAACAAGTGCTCAAAGAATTAATGCTTTTAGACTTTTAATGCCTTAATATTAGGAGCTGGGCATCTGCTTTAGGACAGGAGGGCCCTTCTAAGTTTGTGTCTTCTTGTTACACACTGAATGAAACAATCATGCATGGAACAATAACTTCTTTCTCAATTTTTCACTAACTTGATGACCAAGTAAGGGTATTCAGCAAGCTTTCTAAGAACTCTTTAGTCTCACTGTATAAAAGAAAAACTAAGTATACTGCAACTCAGAGACAAACTAAAATGCATGGAAAACTCTCCAGTTTAATAAAAAGAAAAACTAATGTTGATTTATGACAATAGTAATATTATATAATCACATTCTTTGCAAAAACCACATCTCAAACATTGAAATATGTTGTAAATTACGTGCTATCTTTTAGATTACCTATACAGTAAACAGGCTGAACTGCCCAAATAAAGACAATATACATCACATTCTGATAAGTTCAGTTTTGATTCCTAATAAATATTATTTCATCTGTAATAATCAACTATACATGTAAAACTGGTATGCAACAATAGTAGTATGCATGTCATCAACTTCATTCTGCTATAAGTGGAAATGTTTGGACAGGTTCCCTGTTCAATTGCATGGTCATTATTTCAGAAAGACATCAGTTATAAATACTTCTCATATGTTTCACTGTTTCTTGATAAGACTAATTGATTTTCTTTACCAGTTAAAGTATGTCTTCAGATTATTTATGGGCAGATAGCAGAATCAAAAATATAAATATGTTTCAGATAACATTCAAGCTTGTTGTCTTAGGAGGAGATAAGAATGCTTTGGTTTATTACTATGCAGAAAATGAAAGCCAGTTACTGTGGTCTTTACATCTATGTGAAATAAATCCCTGTCAATAACTAGCTAGTTGTTTTGAAGTGCTTCTATTTTTATAATAATAATTATGGTATCTCCTTGCCATGTAGAAAATGCAACAGTCCATTCAAAAAATGATTTTTTCTTTGTTGGACTATTTGTATTACATGCAATTTGTTTATACTTAGAATTATCATCAAGTTTTCCAAAGCAATTGACAGAATAGAAATCTGAAATAAATGAGCAAGGACGAAATATCAGGAGGCCTCACTAGTTAAAGTCAAAGGAAAATTTTTGACCAACTGGATGCAACCCCTCTATGAAAAAGCACAAAAACAAATCCTGACAGCCAATGGTCTACTTTGGCTGTTCACACAATGCAAAGGAATTTCCTAAAATTAACCATATCTGATACAGAGTGTACATCTTATAATATCTACTCAATGTTTTTCTCTTTAATCTAGCAGGCATCATCTAGCAAATTTTATAAAAGAGAATACTTGCCAAATAATATTAAAAGCTATTTAGTTTTAATGTTCCTCAAAGGATTATGGCATATGAAACTATAAACACTGGTTTGAACTGTCTGTGCTAGGTGAAAGGCTTCATGTCTCACTTAGACCTCAGTCCAGCAAACACTTCTGCACATGTTGTAGTCCCATTGATCTCAATGGGACTACTCGTGTGTGAAATCAAGCATCTGTGTAAGCAGTTGGAGGACTGGGGCCTTATTCCAGAAAGTGTCATGAAAGCAATGCCCTGCTGATTATGTGGACTTCATAAAATTACTTTTTTTTAAGTCAAGTCTCTGTGGTTTGTTTTGACATTAGCCCGTGGAGGTCCTGGAATAGGAAAGAATTTCATGTAATGCAACAGTGTTACTCAACACCAGGGCAATGAGAGGAGGACACAGAGCCGGAAAAAACTCCACGCATGAAGCTGGAAATTTGAACGCATGTAAACAGATCTGTAAAATACCAGCACTCTTGCAGTGCCCACTGACATCTCAGGGCTTTCCCGAGTATGGATTTCCACTCTCCTGACAGGTCCAGTGATGGGACAAAGAAAGTTGTGGTGCTCCAGCCACTAGTCATCTGCGATGGAGACATTTTTGTTTAACTTTGTTATTTCCACCCTACTCACTATCCTGCCTTCCTGGTAGCAGAAGACCATGTGGAGGCAACAGACTGAAGTGGTTTTCTCCAGTCTTTTCTAAGTGGGACATGGAGCATGAAGAGAAAAATGTTACCAATCTAAGGCTCTATGGTCACTCTTCAGAAAGATTGTGAAAGAAACCAGACTAAAAATTAAAAGATGTTTAAGAACAGAGAGACAAATTATCCAAGCTGAAATAACCCAGAAAGAAGACTGTCACACCTGTTGACAGCTGGTAAATGCAAATCCTAGTAAATATAACAGGGAAGGAGTTACAAGTAAGGGCCCGATACTGAAAACTCTGATTCGACTGGAAAGAATCAATGAACTTACTCAGTAATAAAGATCCTAAAATTATATTGGGACCCAGAGAATCAATACAATTATAGTGATTCTTTCTTGCTCCCAGTGCCTCTGGAAACAGAGTACTGTTTCCTCTGCAAGGTAATGACAGAGCTTAGGCTGTTTTCTTGGAGGTTCTCAAAACCATTAGACATTGAAAAGTGAAATTTAAAAGTGTTTGTTTCTTTTTTTTTTTTTCATTCCTTTTCACAACCAAATATCACAGAACGATTTTGGCAGATTTAATCACTCAGCATCAAGCTAGACAATGCAGCTGAAACAAGTGAGCATGTATACACTCCTGGGGTGGCTCAGAGTCATCCTCAGAGAAATCACTCTGGACCAAAAGAAACTCATAAATGGATTTCATAATGATTCATAAATGGAAATCATTCTCATTTGCCCTGATTCTTACACATAAGAAAGAACAAAACTATAGAGAGTCTGTTTTCAAATTCAAGGCATACCTTGCTAGTAAGAGGAAGCTGATGGCCCAAGAATGGCACAGCTTTTCATCCCTCGTTCCTATAATTTCTGTAAACTGCTTTTCCAAAACACTCTTCCAGACTGTGTTTTCATAGTTTTGTGCGTGAATCAGTACTTCTAGAGAGGTAGCAGATCTTAGATGTACAAATCTCAGACACAGTGCTCAGGGAAATTTTCAGACATACTGAAATACTGAATGTGTATAGAATATACGGCGCAATTATCATTCTGTAATTATTTTGGTTCCAGTTAGCAGCACATGGGGCTTTTTCTCATATTCTTTACCTTCAGGATTTTTAAAAGCTCCAACACAATGTTCCTTTAAGCATTTTAAGAACTAGATTATAAAGGTACTTCTCTTCTTGGGCACAGAACTGCTTGAGATTCTAAGGGTCTGCAGAGAGGGTGTCAAGAGGATGGAGTCACTCTTTTTGGTGGTGCCAAGCAACAAGACAAGAGGCAATGGTCAGAAACTGATGCACAGGAAGTTCTACATGAATAGGAATTAAAATTTTACCATGAGCAATTTTACCCTGACCATTAGAACAATGAGGATAACCAAGAGGTTGCAGAGTGTCCTTCTAAGGAGATATTCAAAAGCTGTCTGCATACAATCCTGAGTAGCATTCTCTAGGAAACCCTCCTTGAACAGGGAGGTTGGACTATGTGACTGAAATGGTCTCATCCAACCTTACATAAAAAATCCCAACCCTAATGCAGAAATGCTCTACATGTGAAAATACTCTCTGAAAAGAAATCCTGTCCACAGGTAGCCCCCTCAAGAAAGGTCAAGAGCATTACTTTGTTCTAAATACGTATTGCTGCCTAATGTAATGGTTGTGATCACTGATAAGGGTTTGTTCCTGGACTAGGGAAATACTATATAGTTACATTCAGATGTGTAAACTTAAGCTCAGGTTAAGTCTGCAAAATTAAGTTCAGGTGTGTAAACTAGTGTTTCTGGTGAGTTCAAGCATTCCACTAAAGCTCCAGTGACTGCTCCAGAAGACAAGCCGTTATCCTAAAGTTCTGGGCATTACTTGTCAGCCCTGTCTGTATGTCTTAGATACTTTCCAGGATTTAAAATTCCACTAAACACCTCCATTCAGGCACTTGAATTGCTCTGCAGATGCCTGTGTTTAGCTCCTGCCCTGAAAATGGCTTGTCACATGGCTTACAGCAAGTACTTAAAGTCTTGATCCTGCAGCTGTAGAAAACAGGGATTTTGATAACATTTTTTCTGCACCATTTGCTTATCTTCACTCTGGGTTTGTAAGTAAATATGGATAGGGACTGTGTTTACAGTGTATGTGTAGAACATCTATCACAGCAGAGCACCCATTTACTACTACAATACAGACTCCACAGATAATTCTTTCAATCCTTTTTAAAACTTCTCATTAAGGCTTACCATAAATGAGGAATTTCAGCAAAAATTAAATACCTTAGAAAATATACTTAATTCCTTTGTGAGTTTTAAATAATGAGGCACAGTGATATTTTTAGTTTGGAATATTTAGGAATGTCTGGAATGTCAAGTTCCCCAGATGATGATTAAAAGGTCAAGTAATAAAGTATATGATAAACTGTGCCTGAGATTCCTCATAAAACAAATGAGTAATGGCTGTACAAACTGTGTTGCCATGTTTTCATATCAAAAAATTCCTAGAGTCTATTATTCCTTCAAATTTGTTAAACTATAGGATTGTCAGAACAAGCTAGCACAGGAATGTCTAGTTTGGAGCCTCTTTGGGGCTGAAGTCAGAGTCAAGAAGCAAACGAAATGAGCGCAGTAAGGAGCAGTGCTGATGTTGCTAGTGGACATCATAGTGGAAAATGTGAAAAGGGTTTTTTTCATTCCCAAGTGCAGGTCTGGTGTTGGTAAGTATCATGCTAAGTTTCTTTAGAAGTGTGTTTGTTTCTGTGAGGATTATAGCATTAGATTAGAACATTGCTTGAGACACAATCACAGGAGCCCTCCAGAGCTGTCAAGCATTTGGCATATCTCACTTATCTCCAAGCGTGGCAGGGGCCATCAATACAAAGTGGACCATCAATCAATATGGGGTCTTCTTCAGACATTGCCTGTCAGCTGATCAGAGGAGGACTTTAGGGAATCAGCTTTCCATTATCAGGATTTGGTCTGTGATCAGAACAAGCCACTAAACCTTTTACTTTTCACTTGGCAAAAACATACACACTGGAAAAAAGTCCTGACAGTTCATTCATTTTGCTCCATCACTGGAGCCAGATGATGTTTGACTGGGGAGACCCACCCTCTTTGATGTTGTACTCTTTTGAGAGTGCCCTGCTGTGAAGAAAATTTTCTCCTTCCAAATTAAAGAGAAATATTTCTGTGTCCAGCTGTTAAATGTGACGTTTGCCATTTTTCAGCGCACTGGCTCTGTGCCATCTTGCAGGCTGTGTTTCAAGCCTATCTTTTTCCTTTCCCCTTCTCAGCAGCAATATCCACAATGTGTTAGTGTCTCCAACTTCTACATACATCAATACCAAAAGGGAAAATACAAGTTATGCCGCATTTCTCTGAGTTACAGCAGCAATATTTACATGCCTCTTCTGATTTTTTTAATTAAAGCCAGCTATCCCTCATGCAATGAAGGATAAAACCCTTAAATATGATCTATGGAAAGCCAACTTCAGTTTCATTTTGATTGCAGTAGGCAAACCACACCGAGGCAGAGCCTTAGTAGAAAACATTTACTGGTTAAATGAGTGTGGATATTACTAAAACTTGTTTTGTGTCCACATCAAAAAAATGGCACCCATTCAGCAGCCCTGGCTCTGTTTAAATTAAGACAAACTTCTCATGAAATCTTGAATAAATATTTAGGTTTATGTAATCAAGAAAATCTGTCTCTTCTCGTATTTATTAAGTGTAATTTTTAGAGTTATAAAAACCACTGTCACCAACTGTGTATACAGTAAATAGAGGGTGAACTCATCATTACAACATTTTGCCTATCCATTGAGGTGGATGAAATGCAACAGGTTCCAAATATTCTTCAGTTCAAGCTCTCCATAATCCTTTTTCATTTGCATATTTGCTGATACAGAAAAGGATCAATGTTTGATGGATTTTGGCAAAGTCATTATTACAAACCTGTGTTCTGTAATTAATCTCAGACTATGACCAGCAAATCTGAATAACTGCTCATGCACTCATCACATCTTCATGCTGTGAAAATTAAAACCTGACTGAGAGCCTCAAAGGATGAGAATGGAAACACTTTGGAAAATTACATGAATGGTAAAAAAAACCAAAGCACTTCCCCTTTAGGTAATCACTTCATAGATCCATGCCAAAAAAAGAGTATATTCAGATAGATTTGATCTAGGAATAAGAGGTAAAAATGCTCTTAATGTGGACTACAAGTAACTCATGGACACTTTTTTTTTTTTTAATTTTAGAATGATGGAGATTTACAAATAAATATAAATTAGCCCCTCTCCAAAAGGCTGGCAGAGAGCCAAGCTACGTTCTGAGGGGCTTCAGGCAGTTCTGAAAGCTGTCTGGTACCTAACAAAGGCAGTGTTGGGACTGGAGATGTCCAAGCAGCACAGAGACGTTGGCTTGTAACAGTGCTGGCAATCCAACAGCAGGCATGCTTACTTGTTCCTGGAATGAATCAATCACTGCCACTCCTAAAATTGCAAGCAGCACATATATACTCTACAAATGGTACATTTGGATCTCTGCACTATGCTGGTTCCACGACTCTGGTTCCAAAGAGGTGACCTTGTTATATGAATATAATTTATTCTGCCATGGTCCTTCTCTATCCTTATTTCCAAATCAATACAGAAATAATTTTCTTACTGATAATTGTAACTTTATCTTATTTAGCTAACCAATGTTATCCAAAATTTTCTTTACTTGCCTCTAGTCTTCCATCAGCCACTGTTTCATCATGTTCCTTTTTTCTGTCCCTCGGTCTATCAGATGGCAGAAAAACACCCAAGAATACCTCATTAGAGTGAAAATGAAGGACTGATTCCAAAGAGTTGTGTTGGTCTCTTTCAGTATTTATTTATTCTGCATCATTCTCTTTCACCTTTAAATGCATATGCCTTACCTTTATCCTTCCAGCTTTTGTCAACTCTCCTCTCTGTGCCAAAAATAATTTTCTGTAAAAGGGAAATTTTTGTCCCAAACAGGTATAAGTGAAAATGTATAGGTGGCTTATATAGGCCAACACAGATGAAGCAGAAATAGTCAGGTAGTTAGTGTAGCAAATCTGCTGGCCTTAAATGACCATTTTTTTTTACAAAGAAACTCAAGGCAGATAAAATAATTTGAAACCAACAGAACCAGTGATTATAATCAATCTTTAATATTTTAACAGTAAAATGATTTATGCAAAGCAAGTCTTATTTTTTCTCAAGACTAAATTTAAAAAAATATTAAAATAAATAAATTATTCTGATGATTTTCCCACAACCTCAAAATTTAATACAAAGGGGAAATGAATAATTTTTTAGCAAGGTTGCCTGTAAAATTATTTTGCTGGATCTGATAAAGACCTCGCAATGGTTGCAAAGCATTAACAATAACAAAATATTTTGGAGCAAGGGTTTTTATTTTTGGGGATTTTTATTTTTGGGGATTTTTTTTCAATTTAGATTATTTCAAGATTTTATAAGCCAAAATCTAAAGCTTCATTGTAAGCTTATTGTGCCTTAAAAATTAAAGGAATTTGGAACTGAGAAATACATATTTTGTTTAGAAAATGTAGGAACTTCATATTTAGATAATTTTGAACTCTTTTTCGCTAAGTTTAATTGATGAGAAATTTCCATGAAACTATCATTTTTTTGCAAAATGTTTTATTTTCTGAGCATTCACTTGAAAACAAAAAATTGTTTCCTTGGGAAACTCCAACAATTTGTAGCCAGTTATCTGTTGAACCCCAGTTAAAGACACACATAAAAACATTCATGGCACCTAAGATCTTGCAATCTAAAAGACACAGATAAGGCTAAATGAATTGAGAGACCCAAAAAACGTGATGAAGGTGTAACCTTTCTCCACTCCTTCCCTGTGTCTTTCTCCCTCATGCACAATCACAAAAAATTCTCTGCTTAAATACAAAAAGAATAATAGGGAGCATTACCTCACAGTTTTTCTGAGTTAAGCAGGAATTGCCATGCTTCCCCTCTGCCAGAGAGAAAAGCTTTGGTTTCCCAGTGGGGTACAGATCTCTACCAGCTCCCTCCTATTCCTGGGGAAAATAAACCCGGGGTATATCTGCAGGCAGGTTAAAATCTGAGCCCTTTCTTAGCTAGCTGGTATTCCCTGACTGCTGGAACATGGGCAGGCAGGCAGTGTAAGTCAGATGTTTATTACTCCAGGCATTTGGGGGTGAGGGACTAAGTACTAAAGAAAGGGCAGAGAAACTAAACAATGTAGAAAATAGGGGTTTTTGCAAGGCGTTCCTCAAGAACCCCTTGCTGATAGTAAACAAATGAGTCCTAATTCAGCTGCTTTTTAATGCCTCACAGACTGTATACTTACTGTATGTGGTTGACTTTCCAGGCTGGTTTGACCATTACATTTGTAAGATGAGAGTGTATTAAAAATCACTGTGAGCCAATTCTAAGCAATACCCTCAGACTAACTGTTTTCAAAGAATCTGATGAATCTGTAATAAAAATCAATTTATCCACAGAAAGAAGCACTTCTTGTTCTCAAATGACAGATTTACAATTTCATGCAAGCATGAATATCCTAGAGCTCACCCTTTTTAATAAGGAGTCTTTTAAAAAACATAAAATATTTGTCCTAATGAAGTAATGGTTTCCTAAGGTTTTGCTTCTTTTCTGTACTGCCTACAGTTTTATGTCTTTGTTGAAATGTGTCACTTCTTAAATTATGATGTTTTCCTAAGTCTACTATATTCTTTTTCTAACCCTCACTAAGAAAGCACAATTGTCAGATATTATGTTTTGAGGGCGAACTGACCTCCAACATATTGTGGATAACGTAAATTTAATATTTTATAGTTATTCTGAAAACATTCCTAAACTCAAGATCCTTGGTTGCTTAGTATCTTCAACTCGCTCCACCTAACAACAGTAAACTAAAGAGGCCAATGTTTTCTGCAGGAAATCAAAGCAAAAGGTGAGAGGCAGAGCTGAAAAAGTACTTTAACTTTTAGGGAGTCACTGTTACAGAGTCACTGCCAGCTTCAGATAAGACACTGAACGGAGACAGCCCAAAGAGCTGCTGCAAATCCAGGGCTGTCGTCTTAGCCTCTTCAAATTGGCCTAAAAATTCTCCAAGGAACTGGGAGTATAGGAGGAGTGAGACAGGAGAGGTTAATGCACTGTGATTCCAGCCTCAGCTGACTCATTCTGTCAAGAAATACTGAGGCTCCTCCAACAGAATATGATAGTGTGTCACTGTGGTAGATTTTGCTTCTTTTTCTCAAACAATTTTCATTCTCCAGTAGAGAGCAGAGAAGGATCTGAGTTACTCCAGGCTTCAAAGGAAAGACATTTATTTTGTCCAGATAAGTAAATTGTCTAGTAATCCCATGTGGCATCTGGATAAGAAATATATTATACTTAGTAGAAAATTGAGCAAATCCTTGGAATCAAGGATGAATAAACAAACTGACTGAGAGGAAAAGACACTTACCAGAGTCTTAATAATGAGGTACATTCAGGAGCATTCCAAACTTTAAAGGGTAGTTTTGCAGTGAGCATGACTAATGAGGGCTGGTTTCAGCATGGATGTGTGTGTGTCTTTTGTCCCCAAAACATTCACTGCTGTCATAATCTCCACTTTGATACTGATTCCAGTGTATGAGACTCTGATATGGAAATGCTTTTCTGTTATTGTGCACTTGGTTCTGCTGCTATCGCTGGAAGTTCAGCACACAGAAGATCAAAATGCTCAGTGCAGTCTGTCTCTGAGAGAGCAGGAGCAGCAGGGTCCTGGGGCACTGAGCTTTGCAATGTGCAGGTAGAGATAGCTACAGTGGTGACTGAAATTTCTCACAAAAATATCCAGTAGCTTCTGCTCAACAGTGAGATATAGATTGGGTCACTGAGCTTTGCTGAGCCCCAAAAACTGTTTTGCTTTTTTTTTTTTTTTCTTGAAAACATCCCAAAAGCATGTAACTTCTTCTAGATGTCACTTTGTGAAATGTGAAGTAGCAAGAAGGTGAAATCTGGAACCATGCAGGAGAGAAAAGTCCTGGTGCACAGTTTGCCCATGCCCACCAAACCTCGTGTGTTTTACCAGTAGTGCAGGCAATAGGTCCAGATTGTAGATATTGTTTTCCCCAATCTCTGGAAATTTAAGCTGCTGCATATTTGAAAAAGTACAGTTGCCATGACAATACCAAAAAGAGTGTGCCCTGTATGCTTTTCATATTTGACTCCACTATATATACAGGATATCCTGTATTATACACACCGTCTGGCATTTCTAAAAGACAAAAACTACATTTCCTGTTTTGTTCTTTTTTTTTTTTTCCTACTTTTTCCACATTTCAGGAGATTTACCTTCTTACTCATGATATCAAAATCAGTGAAAATGCAGGAGAGATTACTGTATTCCTACCAATATAGTTCTGACTCTTAATTAAATCAGTTCCAATCTCTAGAGGTAAATCATTAGCAATAACAGAGTTCAGTTGTAGATACTTTCTGTAATCATTAAACTTAAATGTCACGTTTTGTGACATTTTCTCAATCTAAAATGTGTTTTGTCCAAAAATGTTCAAAACCAACAGTGACCAAAACAAACCCTCAGATTCTAGTGGAGTTTTGAACATTGTAAGTAGGATCTGAATGAGACCCAAAATTGTACTACTTTGAGCAGCTCTCTACACAAAACTGCATGGAAGTTCTACAAACAGCATCAAAAGGTGTCACACTCCACAGGGCAGGGCATCTGTATTCCAGTCTTTTAATTGCAGTGTAAATCCTCTAAAAGTCACTACAATAACCAGCAGAAGCAGACACCTAGCAGATTTTTGAGTTATAGTGGTGATGGGAGAAAAAAAGTAGGAAGACCTTACCACACTTATAACAAATGATTGCAGCACTTTTCACCTGTAATATTACAAGGATATGCATTGCAATTCCCATTCTACACCTGGATGTAAACCATACCATTAACTTTGCAACTCTGCTTAAACAGACTGTCTACTTTAATGTTACATCTACATATACTGTTCACATAAATGAGAAAAAAACCCAAACCTCATCACATATGCCATTCACATAGTGAATACAGTCATTTCTGATATTTGCATTGATTTAATATCCTTGAGAGTAAAAATAAACAGGACTCAAAAGATCCATCGTGATGCAATTATCCAAAGTTTTCCTTTTAAAATGCATCTCTGCTTGGTGCCTGACAAAATAATTTTAACTGTAAATTTGCAAATGTCTCAGTTATGAAACTGCACAGTTCTGAACTATAATAGTCAAAGCTCAAATGTTTTATAAATACATTTTAAATATGGCATTAATATAAAATTCCCATATCTTACAAACAAAAAACTCCACCATGTAATTTTGAACTTCTTCTGACCTTCTGTTAGCTACAATTGGGAACAAATGTTACCCAATAAATACATTGGCAGCCTTTTATTTGCAAAAAATAGGACAATTAATTTAAGCAGTCTTTGTTTTAGTAGATATGTCAGATGCATTGCATAGGAAAATATACCAGTCCTTCATATATATCAGTCATAATCAGAGATTAAAAGCCTTACTGATTTAGAGCACATCTACACTGCAATCAAAGTGGCTGGGACTGGTACAGACGAGTCTGTTTTCTGGATGTAAATTAGTTACCTTGGTCATGACAGCAGGGGATGTACTTACAGCTACTTACTGTGCCTTACTGAGAGTTTGCTATCCTGTGGTAAGCTAATTTTTGCTGGAATTAGATCACTTATAAGACTGAAATAATTACCCTGATTAAAATTATTTGTCTTGCGTCTGCCCAGGGGTGCAGAAACATCTTTGGATGAAATGCAATATGTTCTGAGTGAATTTGGGATAGGGGAAACTGTTAATAAATATTGGGAAACTGTGGTGATTTCCTTTGCTCAAATGCAGTGTAAAATGAAGCTTCTTACTCGCTTGAGGGTAGGATTTGTTTCACACAGCCATAACCAATTAGGGTTAAGTACATAACCTCCCTCTATTGCCCAAGGTCCTTGCAGAGACAGCAGAGAGAAAGAGGCAACATCAGAGGGCAGCGCATGGTAATCAAGGTTAACTCCCTCAGATCAGGTCCTTACTGATATCCAGTGCTTCTGCCCGGTGCTGCAAGCACAACCTGCTGTAAATTGCCAAACCCTAGGTGTGGACCCTAGTCTCTTTCTGAGAGTACTACTCAAAGAATTCAGACATCTTTTTGTATTGCTTTCTCAGGCTTTTGAAGAAAAGGGTATGAACAATTTTTATCATCTCATTGTTGAAGTGCGACTATTGTAGTACACTTTTACTATAAAAACAAAAATACTTTCTCTACACAAATACATTTATACGTAAATGTATAAAATCATATCAGTCTTAAAACAGTTAGCCACCATTATGACTATGAAAGCATGCTGTCAACCAATCAGGAGTTTAGGGTTTTCTAATTTTTTCAGCATTCTTTCCAAAATATGCTCCTCCCTTTCTTTCTTTTCTTTTTCTCCTTATTTTTTTTATTATTAAGTACACAGCAGCAACAGCAGTTTTTAAGAATGCTGAGATTTTTAAGGCTGTTGAAAGCTGCTTCCCTAAAATGACCTTTCCTACCCAGTAAATGATTACAGCAGGACAAATGAAAAAAAAAAAGCAAAAGGAAAAACCCACATTTTTGGTCATATTGCTCACCAAACTATGTTGGTGAAGATTTTCAGACGTGCTCAAAACTTAAAATAAACAATTAAATAAATAAAAGTGTTCCTCTTCCATTAAATTTCAATTTCAAGACTTGACAAGCTGGCACATCTCAAGTCCTTTTATGGAAGCTTTGAGATAATATGTGATGGCAAGAATATGAGAATGTCTGGAGCATGACAAGAGTGGGATACCACTGCTTGAACTGCAGAAAAATCTTGACATTGCAAATGGCAGCATAAAATAGTAAAGCCTGCTGAGTCTACCTATTCATCAAATGGAGGAGCAGAAAAAACCTTTACTGAAGACCAGAGGCTCTAATTCCTCAAATGGGAGAAGGGCCAAGGGAAGACGCAGTTTCTACATGGAAGGTGGAGGGGCTCCCAAGGCTCCATCACTCCATGTCAGAGCCGGGTTGCTCTGGGAGGGCAGGTGGAATTCTGGTGAAGCAGCCAGGGATTCCGGCTCCTCTTGCTGACCTTTTCTCCCCAGTGCCACCACGCCAGGTCACCCAGAGGCCCTGGCAAACACAGCCTTGTCCCACGGTGCCTTATGAGCTCTCCAAAGGCTTTGCAGATCTTTTTCTTAACAGCGGAGAAATCGCTGCTGTCACAATTGGGTCTTTGGGACGCAAAACATACTCATCCTTGTACATAATAAAGTGCCAGCTCTGCCTTCCAGCAAAGTGTAATTAGAAAGTCTTAATTAGAGAGAAAATCGGCATCGTGCTGACACCAGTATGAGCTGACAGGAACTGAAACACGAGAGAGAGTACAGCGTACCCACACAGGCACTAAGAAAAATGATTGTGTGAAACTATGTAACAGTGTCATCTAGTGACTCACGCCATAATCTTATTATCCTGACAGTGCAACCAGCTACAGAGGAGGCCGGTTTTAACCCTGCTGAAGTGAGCCGTGCCCACACACTCTATTGACACTTGGCATTCAGCTGTGGCAAGACTTCACAAGCAAACTGAGAGCGTGCATACACAAACAGGACATTTGCAAACAATTGCCTGGTGAGTGCGCAGATATACTTAATTCTGTGTGTGGAAATCCTAGTGGAATGCCAATGCTAGGCTTGGTATAGGTTCTGTCTTGTGTCACGGAAAGCATCTGTCATGATGCTGCTGAAATACAGCCCGTGAATATACCACCTAGTGAGACTCCTTTGAACTCAGTCCTTCATGTAATCTGCAGGACATTTCACAAGGTCCTGCAGACCACCAGTGAGCTGTGGGCAGCAGTTTAGCAGCCTGTGGTGAAATAGCCACAGCTACAAGCAAGCAACTTGGTTTTCTTCTTTTCCCTTTCTGACCCTAACACCAAGGACTCCCCTGGGAGTGTTCAAGGCCAGGATGGAACGGCTTTTGAGGAACCTGGTCTAGTGGAGGTGTCCCTGCCCATGGCAGAGGGGTTGGAACCAGAGGGCCTTTAAGGTCCCTCCAGAAGAAAACCATCCAACAATTACATATCAGTAACCAGTGACTAAATCCCATATCACACTTCCTTATTTCTAAGCACATTCACTGAATGCAAACTAATCTGCCCATAAGGCTCATGAGAGCCCTTTAGCATGACACTAGAGTGTTGTTTCTTTGGTTTTTCCATTTTTTTCATTCTTCTTGCCTGAAAGTCTGCTTCCCACACAGGCAACCACATAACAAAGACCATTAATAAAAATTAAAAAGCTTAACTAATATATTGGATTCCTTCCTTTTTAGAGTTATGAAGTTCTTCATAAAGTGCAATACTTGCCAAAGAATACAGTTAAAGGCATGAGTATTTTGTTATATTTCCATTATAATTAATTAAACTGTCAGAAACATTGTCCAAAGAGCATTCACTCTGACAAACTTGGAAAATCTGGAAAATGTAATGCAAGTGTGAAGCTTGCCTATAATTCATGCTCCAGTTTACAGAGGTATTAACTGCACTGCAATCTTTATTACCCCTTTGTAAACAAAAAATAAAGTAGAATAAATGCAGTTTAAGTGTGTTGGATTTTTTTGCAGAGACTTTAATTTTAAAATCATATCCTTCTTTTGCTTTACACTGTACTGCTTCATGCTTTAAATGATACATATCAAAACTTAATGTAAGATTCCAGAAAATTAAGTAAACATTTTGTCACTGGTTTGATAATTAATTTTTCTGATTCTGTTGTAAGCTTGATACTTGAGATTGAGTTTAACACACATACACACACACAAAAAGTTTTAAAAGGGTTGTCATCCATGTTCAGATTTTCTTACTTGAGCTTTGTGCTTACCGTGCGGCTGAAACATCTTTGGCATCTAATTGGGTACCATCATAATAATAGCTCAGAGCAGGAGGCAAAAGACACCTTTTGTCTTGCTAGGGCACTTAAATCTTGTATTCAGTTTAACCACCGAGCTCTGCTCAGAGCCCTGATCACTAATTTGGGTGCTTTCACAGTCTCAAGCCTCGCTCACCTGCGAACGCAATTTAGTGCACCACACCCGGGCACCCTGAAAGGATTCATCCAGGCTAGCCATACTGAAAACTCAGCTCTTCTGTGCCATGCAGGTGCAATAGCTCATTCACAAATAAGTCAGCTCAACACTTCACTGTAGAGAGTACATAGACCCCTGGTGACCAAGGGGCACTAACATCTGATGAGCACCAAACCTCTGCCCTTGGTGCTCTCAGCTCAGCTCTCTCTGGGCAAGTCTCTGTACACAGCAACCCCACATCTAGTTCTAAGTCGTTCATTGTTGGCAACACAACAGAAAATAAATTTAAAACTAAAACATGGGAGGGGGGAAAGAGAGAGGAAAATGTTTACAGTAATGCTTTGAGAACAAGGTTAAGATAAGTTGAAAGAATAAAGAGGAAGAAAGAAAGTTCTAGATATGTGAAGGAGTCCCTTGGCTTCATTTTGAAACAAAGCTATAAGCGCGTTGCTTTGCCAGAACAGTCTTGGAAATCTGTAACAAAAAGGAAAAATCCTGAACCTCCTTTCTGCACTATGAATAAAAGGAGGGGCTGTTCTGCATCCTTTCCCAGACCTGATCCAAGGAGCAACTTACTGAGGCACCCCAGGGCCCAGGAATAAGCTGTAGCCAAATCTGAAGCAGCACAGCCTGCTGCCTTTAGGAAGAGGAAATCTCAAGATGTTACAAGCTGTTCTCAGGTCCCTCTTGTCAAAGGGAGCAGTAGGGCCAACACTACCACTTCTTCAGCACGCTATCTCAGGACAGCTCATGTCCCACTGTCACCTCATGTTTCGCATCTGCAATACTGCTGATCCCTACTTTCTCACACTGCCTAGATCCATTTCTTCATTCCTTCCCCAGCCCCTCCCTTAATCCACCTATACTTTCTTTTTCACCTTCACACCAGCTTCTTTCTCAGGCTTTTCATCCCAGCTCCACTCTGCACTCCCAATGTAGATAGATATAGATATATAGATTTCAATGTTCCTTTCTAAAACAGTGAAGCATTTGAATACCTCAACAATTTGTCAACTTGCATGTAACAAACCCAAAAACCAAGGTATTTTTGTTCCCTTGAGACTCATCCTCTTTATCTGCCCTCTTCCATTGTTTCCTTTATGGCATCAAAATTACAATAAGCTAGATTTTTGTTGGGGTAGGATTTATATATTTATCAGACAGGTGACTCCAAGGTGCTGAAAAAAGCAAGCATTAAAAAGGTGAGATAGAAAGAGATTTTTCTACAGTAACCTGGCTTAGTTCTTAGCCTGCTTTATGAGATCAAAATCTAAAAATAATGCAGTGAAGTTGAAAGGATGTTCTGAAGTCCTTCAGCATATGAGTTTGGTCTCTATTTTCACGCAAGTAACACCCTCAATACAGACACATTTGGAATTGTAAGGCAAATCTGTGAGAACTACTGACCTGAAATGATTGAATTTCAGAAAGTACTTTTACTTCTTAACTGCAAGGAAAAATCAAACATAAATGAAAAATGTTCAAAGAAATAAAGTAAAATTTATAAAGCTAATTCTGACTTAGAATATGTATAGCAAAACAGTGTAAGGTTTTGTATGTGCTGCATAGACTTATTAGTTTAAAAAATATATTTAATAAGTGACAAGGCCAAATGAAAAATTTTATGTGGAACTGGATACCCACCCAAGTAGTTAAATCAATTCCTTTCTGTTTAATTTTGCGATTTGTTTTTCTATCTGAGCTGCCAATTTTCTAACATATTAGGGAAGAAGTAGGAAAGTCTTTTTGATTGATAACAAGTTCAGATTTTTGTGTCAGATCAGTAGAGATTTTTTTTTTCAAAGTAAGAATTTCGTATGTTGCTTTTACATTCTTAGACAATTATTCTACAAAAATTATTTAAATGCTCTTTTTTTAGCTGCCTTGACAAGAACACCAAAACAGTTCACATCACCCTTGACCTGCAGGGTGTACATCATCTTGTCAACATATAAACAAACACATGATGGGCTGTATTTTAATAGATTCTGTAAATATCAAGATCCAATTCATCAAAAGGTTTGCCAAAGTGACAGCTGTGGGGGTTGCAGTATGTGGTTGCGTGTCCATTCAGCCTTCTTGCAATAGGATCATTGCAAGAAAACTCAGAGCTACTGTTGCTATTTCTTCCACATTATTATTTCTCTGGAAATCTGGGTTAAGCTGCTGTCTGTATATGCCACTTCATGTATAAGAGAAATATGCAGACTTCCGGGCAGAACCACGGGGACAGCTTTTATAATAATCCCTCTCCTCTCTCCCCATCTTTATCAGACAGTTCCTCTGATGTGCTGCACTCTGTCATAAAAGGAGGCTGAGAGGAATTTATAAGCACAGAAACTCTTACTTTGGAGAATGAACAGAACTCATTTTTGATAAGGTTTACACAGACACAGTAACTTTTCTTGGTTGGCCTCGTAGCCCTATGAATTTCAAAGCTAGCAGGGTCTGTTAGATCATTTGCTCCAGACTATACTTCATGGGCCATTAATTTCTATACAGGAAAAGACACAGAAAAAAGGGAGAGGACCAGTCCATTCTTGAGGACTGAGTGACATGAGCACCTGGTGTCCCTAAGTGCCAGGGAATGTTTAAGGGAATTAATGCCCTGAGGCCCAGAGAAAGCCAGGACAGCCATACCTGAAGCTGCAGAGATTGTGACGTGCGTGCAGAGACAGAGGCAGTCAGCCTAGAGGAAAATCATGCTGGCTGTGAAATGGAAGGCTAACACCTCACACCAGTGCCCCTGACCCATGGTCCTGCACCAATTCTCTGGCTCCCAAAAAACCACAGAGAAAGCAGAATCCATCTGGGCACCTGAGGAAGAAATTCTCAGAAAACACCCCAGTAAGGATGAGATTCTTATGCAAAGTACTACAAGGGAGATGCAGACAGTCTTGCTCTCCTCACGTATGTGCAGGGAGGTAAAGTAAAGGTTTTGGAAGGCAAAGGCTGAGATCGTTGAGTCCGAAGACGTGCAATCTGACACTTTTAAAAGTCAAAGGCACCAGACTCTTTTACAAAGATATTCTCATATTTTACTGCTAAACATATTTACCTTCCTCCTTTGAGATGCATTTCATCTAGCTTCAGGTTCTAACCATGGTATTTTGTTTATCACATCTCATCCATTAAATAGAAAATCCCTTCTGCCAGGTTGGATTTTCTTTTACATATGTAAGTGTCTAAACCAAGAAGTCAAACCAACTCTAACCTCTTCCATAATGCAGGCAATATATCATGCTCCATTAAGAACTATATTCAAAGGCCTTTTTTTTCCAGAAGCTGATCACCTCCACTACCACGTTGTACTCTTGTACCACAGTACTCTGGTTGTGGTCTCTAGACACAAGGTAACTTTTCAAAGACATTTCAGTCCTATGATACTAGTCATATTATACAATTTATAGCTACCATGACCCTTTGCTGGAGAGTTAAATGCTGTAATGCTCATGGGCGACTCAAACATAAATTCCTATGCTCATGCACAAAGCCAGCTTCTCTCTCCTTGGCCCTTGGTGCCTTTCCAACAGACTCCCTCCAGGATGAGAAGTTTAAGAGACTGATGTATGAATTTTAAATATTTGTCTCTCCTTGAAACTCCTAGCATTTTTTGTTTTGCTTGAGTGGAAAATAACATTGGAGTCTTTTTACTAACTACAAAGTACAAACAACCATGAAACATAGAATGAAAATGCCTAAAAAATCCTACAGTCTGACAGCAGGGTGAAGCTCAGAAGTCCTGATTCTGGAAGCCACTTCATACTTTCTGTAAGCTCCTCAACACCAGCAGCTTCCAACAAAGCTGAAAGGAATAAATGAAATCTCAGAACTTTTCAGACATGTTCTGATATGAGATTAAACACCCAGGCCTCCATTCGTAGTATTTATAATTTTCACACACTCAAGAGAAGAGTCTTCTAACCCGATTGGTTGTAGTTAGGCACAGCAACTGATTTTTGGTTTGGTTTAGTTTGGTTTAAATATTGATCTTTGCTTGGAGCTCTGAAGACCTTAATATGAAACCATTCTACTTTCACCCATAAGATTTGTGAGCAGTTTGAGCAAATCTTAGAGCTGATTCAGCCTGTGTATATGTGCAAAACTGCCTTAATATAAAGCACACAATGTAAGACCTCTTCCGGCATTCGCAGTTGTGTCCTTTGCTCTTGATCAACAAAATACCAGCGAGTAGCCCACTCAGGGTTACAGGTAGGATAAATCACCTGCAGCTGTAAGTGGAAGATTTATCTCTCAGTTTTCAGAAAGCCTAGTAAAGTGTTGGTCAAATAGTCACAATTTTTTTTTTCCCAGTGGACACAGAGCAGAGTCATGTCAGAAGGCATGGAGATCCAGCTCCTTTTAATCATAACAAACACACTCTGGGCACAATGGGGTTTCATCCCATAAGACAATTACATTTGCAAAGATTTGAAGCCTTGGGCATGGCACACACCCACATGGCTTACAGTCCTCAGCAAGCTTCTGTCTGGTCAGCTTAGACCAGAGACACAACAAGCTGGTGCCCAGGTGTTCCTGCCCATGGTCCACCCTTGGTGGGATACCATGTTTCCTAGTACAGCACTGAGGACACTAAAAGGTCTTTAAGAAGACCTTGAATGCTCAAGTATATTCATGAAGTTATCCTTTAAGGTACTTGTAAGTTTTGAAACTGTGATGTAGATAAAATATTTAAATTCATCAGCAAGAGAATGGGAAAAGTCCAGGGGAGAACATGAGCATAAAAATTACTAATTCTGAATGCTATAATTTTTTAATGTTTTGCCTGTGACTTTCTGTGGGATATCCACAACTTACCATCAGACAGCACCAGCACAGAAACTCAGTAATAGATCAGCAGTGCAATGCTCAAGACATGAGTCTAGCCTGGTTTGTGAGAGTGCTAAAATTTCCTGTAATCTTTGAGAACAAAGAGAAAGAATAGCAGTAATCTTCTACAACACTCATAGTCAGAAAAAGCCCTGTCTCTTTCTCCAGAGTCATTGGCCTTACGCTGCCTTGCTGTCCTATTCTTCATCTTCTTCAAACACTTTTTTTTAGGAGCCTGCATCTCTCTGTTGTCCCAATTTTTCCTGTGATCTAAAGGTCTGCTTTTTCAGCCTATATAGACACTTGAATTTGCTGAGAAAAGCATATCTAGCTCTCTGATTTTCACATTGAGACTTTCAAAGGGTGTGAAGGAGGAAGAAATTCAGTTAGTCTTTCAAAGAGTGTGAAGGAGGGAGAAATTCAGTCAGCCTTTCAGTCCATGGCAATCTGATCCTTGGATGCTGAACTACACAGGCTTTCTTATATGAAATTTCTCAACATTAATTCTGTTAGATATTTACCAGATAAGTTTGTATCAAGCTGCAATGAATGGCTGTAGCACTATTTTAATAAAGCAATGGAATTACCTGTAGAAATATTAATGTACAGCCAGCCCAACTTTGCTTTTGAAAGAGAAAACTATGTTCCACATTTAATGTCAGATGATGGCTAGAATGGATGCTCTCAACAGCAAGCGTACGGTTAATTCTTCAAATAAATCAAATCACCTTCACTACAGAAGGAAAATGCCAAAATGTTTGTTCCCTTTGTAGGAAGCCCTAAAATAAAAGCATATCCTTTTGCACAAAAATCACAAGAATAATTTTCATGTCAGATTTTTACTGAAACAAATAAAATCAATAAGAATTTAATTTAAAATTTTAAATTTTAAATTAGAAAATAATAAAAAACAAAAATAAGAATAGTTGAAAATTACTTAAACAGATACAATGATGGTCCATATAGACACTAAGTTGTCCATAATCATAATTGCCAAGACAGTGAATAGCCTTGCCTTAACTATCACTGCAGCCAGCTATTTTCTCTGCAGATGCAGCAGCAGTGTTAAGTTCTTGATGTCTTTCATCCCTTAAACAGATGAATGAAAGCCAAACATGGCAGAGGGAGGAGTATTTCTCCTAACCTGCTTGCCAACCTGTGGCTGGGCACACAACAGGAGCAGTGCTCTGCTCAGCTTCAGAGGGCAGGAGGCAGTGTGCAAACTTCTTCAGTGGCTATCCTTGTAATTCCCAGCTGTGACTGATAGCATCCTGAGAGGCATTTCTATTTCTGATCATAAATGCAGCTACTGCAACATGCAGGCCACAGGGTGTAAATGACTAGTGAAAAGCATAATATGTGGACCTGTGAGATTTCAGAAGAGATAAGTAACAATTTGGAAGAAATATAAATCAAGGAGAGTTAGACTCTACCAAAGTCTCCAAAGTGATCCAAAATGGCAGTAACTATAGCTTTGAATGAGAGACCATCTGGTTTGGCTTGGCAGCAAACTATAAAATTGCACACAAATTAACCTTGCAAAAGTGAAAAAAAAATCAGTTTAGATAATGAGGTAAAACTTCTGCAACACCATTGCTGCTGGGTCATGTCACTTTTGTGTAATTTGGGGAGGAAAATTAACATCTCATTGAATAAACAAAAACTCACAAAGGTTAAGAAAAGAGGCAGACAAATATGGTCTTTGGAGGAGAGAGAGGCTACAGACCTCAGCCTGACCTTCAGCCATCTTTTGTTGGGAATGGCAGACCCCAAGGTCAAACAGCCACTCAGCCAGAGTTACAGTCTGAGCCCACCCAGGCTCAGATTATAGCTCACTCTAATGCAGCCTCTGCTGGGCTGCAAACACCCCTGAGCCCAGGCTTCAGTGTGGTTGCTGCTGAAGAGTCCCCACTGCTCTAAATTCACCAAACCCCTGGACTGGGGGCATATTAGCACCATCCATGAGAAACAAGCAGAAAGGTTAATATTCTTAAAATACAGCTTTTCATTCCAAGTGACTTGAATGTGATCCTGGTTTGATCAGAATAGAGAATGGAATCCAGATGAGGCAACGCTGATGCGAAAATTTGTTCATCTATTTGGTACCCATCTTTTCCCTATACATTTTCATGATTAATGTGCATCTAAGGAAATGCCGGTGTTCATCTTCATTTTGCTAATCTTTTTGATAAAATTTTAGCAGAAACAGAGCTTTCTAAACTCTGGCTTTTAAACATACTGAAAGATATGCAGCAAATTAAACTCTGCAGTGTTGGTCCATGAACAACAGAAGAGACTCACCTGGGTGAAAAGCTTTGGTCCCCACATGGAAAGAAGACCTCGCATTTATCAGGAAGAAAAATGCCAGATTCGGGGCATGGTACCTAACAATACACAGGCTTGGGTCCATGGAAAAAAGAACACTGCTGAAAACACAGCTGAAGTCCCAGCTTGGGGACTTCAAAGCTGCCCCAAAGGGTTACGATAGCTTCAAGTGAAATTTCTAAGTTTGTGTAACTTTTTGTGCATTTCTGTTCGAACTGGTGAAAACTAATCAGTGATTTACAGTTTTGGATGAAAACCACACTTTTTTTTTATCAACCCTTTTTTTCAGGAATCTATGTTTTTTGTAAGCATTGTGATGATATTTTTTCATCAGTTAAACATATTTATGCTCATTAAATGTTGCTATTGCTTCCTGAACTTTCTGAATGTGTGCCATTTCAGAATCCTACCAGTCTTCCTGCCAATGGCCTAAAGTCATGGATGAGAAATTTTTTTTTAAGGGTTTTTTTGGTTTTTTTTCATCAAATGTCAACTGTCATAATGCTTGCTCTAAAAGACAAATGATTTTTTGGGGGAGCAGAAAAATGTCACTTGTTACTGCAGCTGTCACTGAAATATTGCTGGTCACAATAAAACTAATTGACACAAACCCAGGCTAAAATCAACAACTGTCTCTTCACTTCTCCAATTGGAAATTAAGACATGGTTTATTAGAAACTGATTATACAAAAAAAAAAACCAATCTGAGTTTTCCTCATTTTTGTCAAAATGATTGAGCATCTCCTTCATCTCCTTTTTCTGGAGCAGTGGAAATGGGGAGACCATTCAAGACAACTTGAAATAGAAATAGGAATAAGAATAGAAACAGAAATTAAAATAGAGAAACAGAAACAGAAATAGATATGGAAATAGATAATAAAAATAGAATCTAGAAAAGAGAACCCTTTCTTAAAAATTACTTTTATTGAAATGGTGAGCTCTTTTTCCAAAATTATGGTCTAAAAATGGTGCCAGTCACCTGCCCATACTGCTATAAAATTCCTTCCATAGATTCTTAAAAACTAATACCCTGCTTTCCACTATGAAGGCAGATATGGAAAAAGCAGAAAGCACTTATAAAATATTTTAAAAGACAAAAATAGTGACCTTTATAGAACTAGAAGATTAGTCTAGGTAAAAACAGTGAGCCTTAGATTTGCTTCCTTCATATGTGTTTTAGATGACATTTCACTTAGTGCAGGATTACTAGTTTAGGACTGCAACACTGGCTACTACTCTATTTGCAAATCCGGGGCTCCATTACAGGAGAACAACATGAAGAACAGAGCCTTCCTATGGCCTCTATTCCATAGGAACTGGAAGTCATGATAAAACCACTTTTCTCTACTTTGTAGTTCCACAAATGAAATCAAAACATCTTCAGAAATACCCTCAGGTCAATAAATTTGCTTTCTTATACACCAGTAGGTCTCCACACAGAAAGTATCAGGTTGAATTACTGATAAAATACAGAATTGTTTGTGTACATCTAAATCCAGGCAACTAATATGCAACATAGTACAAAAAACAAATTTGTGAGCTACACATTTTTCGCAAGATACAGAAAAAAAATGTTTTTCTTTGATTCTAATATTCGTCTAACTAAACACAATGCACTGCTACACAGCCACTGGCAGTGCAGACCTCCCTTTCTCACTGCAAAATATTGTCTTTAGGTCGAATGAATGCGTTTATACAGAGGTCCCTTTACATTTACTGCAATGCTGTTGTGTGCAGACAGCTGCACACAATATGCAGGTGGTTCTGCCAATCTACTCACCTATCTTTTAACAAAAGAGATTTAAGAATTGTGGTTGCACTGGTACTGTGTTATTCAGTCATGCCTGAGGACCTCCTTAAATCAAAGCCCCTAGTGACATCAATGGCTATCTTGTCTAGGCAAGGACTGATTAACAACTGTAGGATATCTGTCTTGATAGGCATATGATACAAAACAGCTTTTTGCCAGCTACAACTGGATCTTGTGTACAGTTTGCAAAAAGAGCCTCCTGAAAGCACCTGCATTTTGAGATTTTTAATATGAACATTGCTTATTTCCATGCGAGTAGAAGGCACTGTGGTTTTGTGGTTGGTGGCTAGCACTTTGTGGCTTTATTGTACTTGTTTTAATATAGGAAAACTTCTGGAGCATATTTGCTTTGTGACATCATTTCTTGATTGTGTCTTGCAGAAGTAATTGACCCAAATCAAGATACTGTACTCTACATCTATTTGTTAATTAGAACTTTAAGATGCAACAAATAAAACACACTATCGACTTTTAAATCTTCAATCAAATAAATATTTACAGCTGCAATTTGCCAAAATTATTTACCTTTCAATAACAGATCACAAAAAGTATATGTGCTACAGATTCAAGTGAATGCCTTGCCTGTCAACAAACAAATTACAAACAGAGGGAAAAATAAGTGTTCCGGCTATCGTTACAGGCTATAAATAGCTGATGTGGTTCTACTTTAAAGATGTGTGATCTTCTACATTAGCAGACTTTTTCAATGCATAATTGACCTTGAGATGGAGAATAACCTCGCAGTAGAGTGGCTTTTCTTTTAAAGAACAATGAGTGTAGGTATCAGAGGATGTGCCTGTTGTCAATGATCATTGCTGAAATCTGCCTATACCACACTGGGACAATCAATTTTGTAAATGATTGCAATAATCAAGGAAATTGCCTAATTTATAAATCCTGGCATACAGCATTTTAATGGATTTCTACATTTTAATGCTGATGCTTTCAAAGCCAAATGAATTGTTGTCTAAGCTGTCACTACACAAAATGATAAAAACATTCAGTCTTGCTGGTAACTACATCTCATGGATATTCAGACCATCAGGTACATAATCACTCATTAGTGAAACCTGTGATAGTTTCCAGTTACAAGCCAATGACAAAAAACGCCACAGTTTCCCTATGAAAAAATCTTCCGGGAGCTGAGGAGTAAAAACAGCTGAGAATTACCGAAATAAGGCACTAAAAAAATTCTTAGCATCCTTTGTCCAGGTAAGACAGCCCACTGTTCTACCCCTCACCCTTTTTTTTTCCATAGGTAAGAAGCCAAAATAATCTGATTTCTATAACTAAAAGGCTGATCCAAGAACTTTTTGGTTGCAGATTCCGTCCTGGCAGACATTGTTCAAACGGAAGGGGAACAAATGGAGGACATGATGCCATGGCTGTGGCTGGTGGGTAATTCTACCTAAACCACCCTCCAGCTCACTCTCCACCCTGAAGCTGGTTCTGCAGAGGTAGTTGCACACGCATTGCTATTCTGAGTTAAACCTTAAGCAATTGATTTCAGCCAATAGTGGGCTGGCAGTGCTTTACTTACTGCTCAATCTCACTAACCTGACATTTATGGTGTACTGATTGGCCTATGTCAGTGGTGGTGGTTGTAAATTCACTTTGAAAAGCTTTGTGTTAACAGCCTTCAACTAGGCTCCGAGACGAGTATGAGCAGGCGAGCTGACAATTGCTCGACCTCCTGCCCTTATTACAGTGAGTAAATCAGGCTTTGAGCCATTAGGCTGGAGCCCCAGGCCTAGGCAAAAAGGATTGACATGACTAAAGGTCAACCTCTGTCACACACGTGTAACAATTTGGATAATGGAATTCTGTAACTTATCTGGAAAAGGTGCCAAGTGCGTGGAGGGAAGGTATAGCCCGGGCTGAATTTTCCAGCTTTTATGTTAAGGGATTACTGAAAAGTCTGCACTTTAAAGTCTACTCGCATTTGATGCCACAGAATCTGGGGAACCAAAGTGTGAGGAGCAGTGATTGAGGCAGTCCTGCAGAATACTGAGTGTCATCACCACCTGGAAAAGCACATAGCACTGTTTCGCTTAGTCAAATCTATAATAAATACATCATTGACATCTGGCCCCCAACACATTTTGGACACTTGTATAGGTCATTAAAGCACTGCCTTTATTTACCAGTTTTGAATCAAAAGTCAGTAGAAATAATTACCTGTTAATGTTATCATAAGTTAATTGCAATTTCAAGCCTTACACACTAGTCTCATACAACAGTTGAAATCACTTTCATAATTAATTAAATTAAAAGGTCAAATGTTTCCATTACACTGGTGCCTAGTCAGCAATGCAGAACGGTAGTGGTCAAATAAGGACAGAATTGAGCTTTTATATTTATTTGTGTTCTGCTTCAGTATTTTTGCATATTACATAATGAAATCTCCAAGGTGAGATTATGTGCCATGGAAAAACAGACAGTCCCTGCATGATCTAGCAATTTAGAAAATATTTTTTTTTCTGGGAATGGTGTGCGTCCAGACCCATGCATGTTCCATGCAGTCCTCAGAATTCCTGTTTTCAGTAACACTGTTAAAATTCTGGGGCTGCATCCAACTCCAAACACCAAAGTGTATTCCAAACTTCACTTGGTTCAATAGGAAGAGAATCTGTCCCCATGCCAAATTAGAATAATTTTGTAGCACATGTGTTTAGGCATAAAATACATACATTCTGTAGACAGAAAAAACATACCAAAAACACGGAGCTACATTTACATAATGCATAAGAAAGTCTTGTAAAAGTCACAGGTCTTCTAAAAGAAGCATCAGGGTTTTGTTTAGCTCTGCTAAGAACTAAAATTACTAAATATAAAGTACCTTCCACACTTGTGATGACACTAACTTTTTATGGACCTTAAGAAAGGAGTTGGTAATGTATAGAAGTTATCTGGGAGAATGGGTTAGTAAGTGATCCAGAAATATCAATGACAGAGGGCTGCTTAGTAGATACTTAGTGGAATTTTCTTCTGAGATACACAAATTGAGTCTTAGTGAGTTTACAGCTTAGCATGCTACTGACCACAACATTAGTGATATTTTCCTACAGCACGGGAACTTAAAATCCATGTTAAAATAAAAATTATTGGTCTTTTTCAATGGAAAATAAATACAAGGGTCATATATCACACAAAATCCTCAGAAATGGCAAAACAAAAAAAATAACAGAATGGCACCAGCTGTTACTCTGGATAACTTAAGATACAATAAGAAAGTAACCAAGGAGGTTTTTCAAGACAAAATTACTTGAATTTCATGCACATGACAAATTTAAAACAGAGCTGACAAGCAGTCTGGAATACTAGATGACGGATTGCTGAGAAACATAATTTTTACTTTAATAGAACAACAGCATGCACATAATTCTATCCCCCAGTGCCTTTCTGTAACAGCAAATTTAGTCCAAAACTGCAGCCTCGAGAATCTGGGTAAGAATCTATCACCATAACTGCAATGAGTGCTTCATTTGAAGAGCAAGGTTTCTCTGTGCATATTAATTTGCTCAAAAATGTCCAGTATTGCTGCATGGGCCCTGGCCAGGGTGCATCTCGGCAAAAAGCCTGTTCTTGGTCCAGCAGAAGGCAAAGGCAATGTTTTCTTTTGCTTCAGCTGAGACACAAGAAGGCCAATAAGTACCCATATGGTGCTTTATTAAGATGACATGCACACTTTTTTGTGCCAGTTAATTTGGTGGGGGCGAGAGAGAGGGATGGAAGCAGGGAGAGAGAAGGAATTTTTTAGGGGGAAAATCAGTTACACAGATTTAGCATTTTGTATTTACTAATGAACACCCTGATACATACATACATATATAAGTATATAAATATATATATATATATACTTTTGCTCATCCATGCAAAAAGAAGTTGCTTATATAATAAAGAAGTACTTCCAAAAATGTTAAATTTAAATTAAGTAAAGTCAAAATGAAGTAAAATCATATATTTGATATTTTTAGGCTTTTGCAAGAAAAAAAAATAGCTATTTGACCACTCATGAAAGAGAAAAAAAAGATATAGCAAACTCTTTATTAGGCACATGAAGAACAGGAAACGATAAGACTGTGTCCTTTGATATGTCTGTCAGTAAAAGTTTTTTCATCTAAGCTGCATTTGCAGGGGAAAAGACCATTTACAAATTAGCTGTTTCCAGAACTCACAGTTTAAAGTTGGGAGTGTGAAAAGTCTTGACTACTAAAATGTATGCACCTTTAAACCTCAGTGTTTTATTCTAATAGAATTTAAGTGTATATCATATACATTCCTAAAGTCTACTCTTATTAAATTTTGATGTTAAACAGAAAGGGGAAACCATGTGCAACTAGATTAATTTATCTCCAGGGAGTAAGGACACATTAATAATTGAGATAATGTTTTCATATATGTTGGAATCAAGTGTGCCTTTCCACTTCTTTATTAGAAAACACATTAGCGGAAAATTATCTCATTCTCATCAGCAAGACCTAATTGCTAAGAAAGTCTCTGTTCCTTGCAATAACAAAAGGATTATTCTCACTCCTTCAAAATAGAAAAAAAAAAAGGGATCAGAAACATTATGAAGCACTGCTGGAATAAATGCCTGTATTACCAAAGAGAGTGTTTATTTAATACACCCAGTCCTGTTTTTGTTTTAAACAAATCGGAGTTTATTGTATTTTTATAAAATACAAGCAAACTCTGGCTATAGAAGTGGGCCAAAGGGGAAAAAAAAAGCAGTGCAACTGAAATGACTAATATTTTTTGGCTTTCTGAAAGACTGATCTTTCTATAAGTTATGAAAAATTATCTTGGCTGATGGTGAGAGAACTCCATAATTTCCCATGAACACCCATAGGTGTCAAGGGCTGTTGTGAGGTAATGGAATGGTATGCAACTCACTCTGGGTCTCTGTACATTGTGCTGTGTGGATTATGTACAAAGCAAACATCGAGTGCGTGGTGGGAACACTTGTGCAGACAGGCTGAAGCATATTTCCATAGCATTGAACTATACATCAAATGCAGTGCTTCTGATGTTTCCCACAACAAAGAGTATAAAGAAAAAAGCAATCAAAACAGCAACTGCACTTAAAAGTGTTCGCAATAGCCCTTCTGTTTGCCTGGTGTACACAGAAAACTGTAAGCTAAAACAAATACCTATCAACATTACAGTGCTGAGGGTAAAATAATAAAACACAATTTTTGATAATAAAAATGTGAAATTCTCTCCATAAGGTCTATCAAGATCTAATGCTGAACAGCTGATCTGTAGACAGACTTGCATTTGCAGCTGTGTGGGAAATACTGGCAAAAGAGAATGGACTAAAGTCACAACTTTATGAAGGGACTATGATGAATGATTGATCATTCACAGTGATTTAATCCACACTCCCATACCATGTAGACTAGATGAATACAGATTATTTAGATAGGTACTCTCATTTGCTTTTATGTATTTTCATAGATCAGGTTCTGCAAAATTACACTTTCTGATTACTTTTTTTGGTATATTTTTCTTTATTAAACATTGGTCTTCTGACAGATAAAGTACGCCAAATTGAAAGACAAAACAAATGAGAAACAGCAAAATTTTGGCTAAAGCTTAGAGTATGTGTTTCTTTGATAACAGTTTTTGTCATTAACAGAAATAATTCAAGACCATGAGCTGCCCAGCAATACATTATTGTTAAATCAAATTGAATTCTTATTTTTAAGATAATTCCATTAAAATACAGGCATTCATTTTGCTAGCCAACAGGAAATCTGTGTTGTGCGTTAAGAGCACAAGAGTAATCCCACACGAAAACTCAGCTGACTAGCACTTACGGCCTGAATCTGGTACATACAGTAGTACTGGTTGTTATTTTTTTCATTTGTGTCTTTTTAGGTTTTGCTTTTAATTTTTTTTAAAAAGCCCTAACTTCTTTCATTGTTTTAAAACATTTTTTAACTTAACTGGAAATATGATAATAAATTCTTTCTTATTTAAAAAGGTATTGTCAATATTTGCAACTTTACTTTCACAAAACTAATTCATACATTTTTAAAAATTAAATTCATGATGTAAATATTTATGGAAAAATTATCTGACTCGATTTATCTAAATTTCAGTAGTTATTGTAGTATGTGGGTCTGGCAATCTCATTTTACTATTATATATTCTGTTAATTGGAACAGTCTAAACCACAATACCCTTCTTAACAACTAGAGCCTCCAACATCATTATAACATGTTCCATAAAAAATATTTGATTGGTAAATATCACAGAATACTGTAAGTATAAACACTGGACTTTGGTAGGAACAAGTTAAAATCCAAATTATCAATATCTGCTGCAGAAGACAAATTCCATCTCCACTGGAGGCAGCAGCAAAATTCCCCATCCTTGCAATTCATCCAGTTCTACTGATCACATTCAGGTGTGTTCTGAGACTGATCTTTTTAGTGTGAAAATCTTCTTGCCACAATGACATTTTTGGGTAAACACCTTGAGAAAAAGGCCCTGGTGTGTTGATTATTATTTGTTTACAAGCCGGAAAAGCATAGGAGCTCCAACTCTTCCACACACCCAAATATCTTTGAAAGATCCATTCACTTTCTCTGTACACGCACTGAAGACAGCAAAAACACTCTCCATCTTCATGGATTCCTTTCATTCTGAATATTTGGATTAGGTGTAGATGAGCAAATACCACACATCTATGGGCCTGTCTCTACTGACTGTTGCAGTTAGTTTTGAGGCAAGCAGAGATTGCAGCTACAGAAGACTAAGCAGAACTAAAAAAATTACACCTTCCAGTACAAATCAAAGAAGAAATTAATGGCAAAAGACTAGGAAGAGAGTAGGCTCTTTCTGATGCACAGGGATTATAGGTTTTTCCTAACAGTTATCACTGTTACCCTCTCTAAGACAGTGACAAATATTTCAAAAAGAAAAACCAACAGCTTTGTGATATCTGAAAGCAGCTTTCACACAAAAGTATTGGAAACCTCCTTAGGGGAATGCACAGTAGGTACAGGACCAGAGCTGAACTAAACTGAACAAGCGCTAATTCTGTCACACTGCAGAGGGTCAGGCTGTAGAGTAGGGTCCTGGGCTTATTTCAGCAGCTTTTCTTGCACTGGCTGGGGGCCACAGCAATGGTGCAGCCCTCCATCTCAACCCACGTGTGCTGCTCTAACATGATACTGCTGGTGCTGTGACCTGAGAGCTCTATTTGCTCTTGTAGCTCAGGTCAAAACACAGAAAGCACTGGGTGTGGTAAAAGCTTCAGAATTCTCTGACCAAGACTCTCTACTACACATTACAGCACCGGCAACAGACAGCTCTTCTTATGCAGACCAATTGGAGCTCTGTGCTGCCCTGGTTTTCTGGCTACCTTTATCACAGCAAGGCTTTTGCTTGCACTGGCTGCATTTTCAAACCCGCTTACTCGGTTTATTTGAATTGTGGGCTTGTTTGCTTATCTTCATGGCTAGTTCTGGTGCTAGTACTGCATACAGTCACGCTCCATGTTTGCTTCAAAAAGATCAAATTTGACAAGGAAGGAAAGACGATAACTTACTTCCCAGAGATGCTGAGTGTTCCTGATGGCACCTGCTTGAACCTTCTCTGGCAAGAGCAAGATTCCCTGGAAGGGCCCAATCCAGGTGCCCTGCTGGATGCGTTGTGCCGCACAGATGCCGTAGGCCAGGCCAGGCACCGTGCTGGTGCACAGGCACACTTCCCGGGGCAGGTCCCGGAGCCACTCGGGGATCTCGGGCGGAGGGGCGGCGGCGGCGGCGCTGCTGGTGCCCACCAGCCGGCGCAGGGAGTGCAGGGGCCCGTGCATGGGGCACTCGCCGTTCCGATTATCGGCACACATGTCACACCCTGGGGGACAAAGAGGGAAAAGCGCTGTCAGTGCTGCTGGCCACCACCACTGCCCTGCCATGCAGACCCCTGCGCTTGCATTCCATGGCAGCACAGCCGGCACTCCGGCACACCGCGCCCTTGGGAGCGCTGCTTAGGCTCGTTCCCAGGTCTCACCAAAGCCTTGAATAAGAAATTCCAAAGGCTGAGCAGAAATCCTGCAGACAATTTGCAAGCCTTGTGTATTCACAAACCTGCCAAGATTCATTTACTTTAACAATGTTTTTAAGGATGAATTTTTTGACAAATACAAACAGTCCAGTTAAACCATCCCAGCGTGTTTCAGCGAGACATTTTAAAACACAGTCATGGCGTGTTACAAGTTCCTCTCAACTGCCTTACCACAGCTCAGCCCAAGGGCTTAATTGGAACAAGATTTAATTTAATCCTCATTTTAAATGAACATTCTCTCTGGTTTTTACATTAACATGTGTGTATGCATGCCTGTCTGTTTGGAAAATAAAATAAATAAACCAGAACCTCATGAGTGACAAATTGGAGCCTACATGCACATACTACACTTTACTAAAGACAAATCTAATCTTAAAACTGAAATTATGCGGCAAATATTTCTGGGCACGCACTTGAAATTTTATTTATTGAATGAGAATGCATGTTCCTTGCCTGTACCATGTAAATGAAGCTAGGAAAATACCAAAACAGCATATCTGAGTTCATGAGCAATTCCTGTGAAAAAGATCCGTTTGTAAAACTGTTAATTTCCTTAACTGTTGTTAATAACGAATGATGTGTCTCTATTTTGGGAAGACCTTACCATGACTTTTCTTTTTCAGCAAAGAAAATTTTTGTTAAGTGTTTCCACTGCACACTATTCCACATGCCACAAATGTACATCTTCCAGGAAAATGTTTCATGTTCAAGAAATTAATTTCTCTGGAGATATGCCAAGTTAACACAACAATGAATCTCTTGAAATAAATTGCCATCTTCTTCACATTTCATTTTTGTAGCACAATAAATGTTTTCATATAAATTTATTCCAGAAATACAAAGAAAAACCAATAATTATGGCATAGTGCTGTTGTAGCAAGTCCTACATCTTTCCCCTAATAATTTTATATACCACTCCTTATAAAAACAGAGCACAGCATTCACTACAGAAGCAAGAGTTTCTTGGTCTATGCCACAGATTTAGATTTGCTCTGCCTGCAACCACAATTTCAGCTCTCAGGGGCCCTGACTCAGATGTTCTTCTTTCCAAACTGGATGTACAGTGTATTAAGTAGGCCTCTTTCCTACAGATCCTTCAAAGGAAAACCCTCCCCTCGTTTTAGCAACACCTGCTAAAGGACAATAAAAGATGCATCTTCAAATTATGGCTTCTATGCATATTCTCCAGTTTTAGACATGCTACACAAACACTCTTTCCTGCCGCCCTCTTTTAAGTTTTACCATTAAAAAAGTGGTGCATTCAGCAACAAGAAATTGCACGTGGAAGCTAGTTCCCCTCAAGATCAGTATACCTTTGGGTCTTGCAGAAAAACGCCTGTCTCCACCTGGTGCTCATCTGTCCAAGTTCCCCACCCGCAGCATCGGTTACAGATCCCAGCGGAAAGCAAGGAGACAAGCCCTGGGCTGTGCATTACTCTGGCGGGTGCCCCTGCAGAAGGGCTGCATGTGCAACTGGCCCCAAGCCATCCATCCCTCAGGCAGGCCCGGGCAGGAGGCAGGAGGCAGAGGAACGCCGGCCGGCACCGCAGGACAAAGCCACCTAGCGGGGACCGCGCTTACGTCGGCAAAAGCGTGACTTCGGCGGCAGGGTGCAATTTCTCCTGGCCTTAAGGACATAATCCCTGCAGCAAAACGACTCCTGTTCGGCTGAACTGCCGCTGCAGAGGGGTTTTGCTCTCTCAGCCACTTCAATTAGAGGTGAATAGAGAATGGAGGATGAGGTTTGCAGAAGCTATTTCTGGCAAGTCCTAAAAGAGCGCAGCAGATATTCTTACAATCGTTCTGAGGCAGGATGAATAAAAGGCATCAAGTATATGCTGGAGAGGAAGGGAATGGGGCACTGGGGCAATTGGGAGGGTTTTTTTTTATTATTATTTCCACAGCTAGTTTGGAAAGTGAGGTATCACCACAGCATCTTTCCTTCCCTTTCCTCTCCAAAACCAGTCATCAAGGAACCCTGTGGTTTTGGCACATCCAAAGATGTTATGGGCAGCACTGCAGTTTGGCACTGGAGGTCACATAGGAAAGGATCCCAAATAGAAAAAAGGAAGAAAAGAACCCAAACAACAAAAAAACAAACCCACAATCCAAAACAGTTTGACATGAGGTACACCCTAGACAGATTATGGCTGAACTCTATGATCTACAGTTGGACTTGATGACTTCACAGATCTTTTCCAAGACAAATTGTTCTATGATTCTACGAAATCAATAGATTTCAATCTACCCATGCAAGTTAGAAAGAAAATATCTTACAGGAAAACTGTGAGGTTAAAGGAATGATGTCTAACCATGACATCGGTAGGCCTTTGAATTCTAATTATTTGCACTGCTATAATATTTTCTAGATGGGCAACCCTCCTCATAACTAGCTGATTGCAGTGACTTTCTTAGAGGAACTGTATCTCTGGAGAAATTTACGTTAAACCTGCTGAAGTATCTTCTTTACTCCAGTCAGAGAATCTCAGTGTCAAGTTCCTGCATCTGGCCACCTGATAAATGTAACTTTTCATGCACAAAAATTTCATCACCTGCCTAGAACAACAATTTATTAACTTTACTCTAACAATATGTGTGCATGAATGTGGGTTAAACATTTTATTTCTTCATTTCCAAGAAAAAGAAACTAAGAAATTTTCAAGGAGTATAAACAAACCCTGTGTGACTGTCATTTACCCTTACAGAAAGTCACACATGGTGATATTTATTTTCCAGTGTCCAAAAACAGTGGTAATGTCTTAATGCTTGGCAGTCACAGTATCTGATCCCCTGCTGTGTTCCTTTCCCCTTTGTCCTGCCAAAGCTGAAAATTTGGAAAATGGAACATCTTTTGAAACTGTTTTGGCTAATATCTTGTTGATGAGAAGGGAGGAATCTGTCTTTAATACTAAGCAGTACTGAAATTCTTCTTAGTTTCATGCTTCATACATTTAGCTTTAGTTGCTATGTAATTGCACAAATAAAATCTTTAAAAACTCTCATAAATGTTATAAGGAATGGAAGCCATCCTAGCTATATTTTACCATGCCTGGAGTAAAAAGCTACTGCGCATCTTTTCCTCTTCTGTAACTAACTTTTGTGTAATTTGTGAAAGCATCCATTTAAAGACCATCGCTGTAAGCAGTGTATTCCTTTGCCTCAGAGGACAAGGGAAGGGTTTCCTTCATATTACATTGGGGAAAAAAAAATCAAGAATTCTAAGACTTGCACACTATCCTGCCTGACAGAAGGACGAACAACATTGAGTGTGCTGCAGAGCACAATGTGACACACTGCACCAGCATCCCTAATAAGATATGGAAAAGAAGTGGGGAGGGGGGGTTGGGAGGGATAGTGTTGTGGTCCACTGACATCACCGGGGTCTCCAAACTGCATGGTGGCCATTATCACCCACACTGGCTTGGGGAGTTCACATGAAAGGGATGCTTCTACAAGTGTGAACTTCTCAGAGCATGGCAAGATAGGATGACAAGGAGGGCTGTCCTGTGCCCTTCCTCCAGTTTTGGCCTCAGAGAGCAGCTGAGTGTGAGTACAGGGCTTCATTGAGAACAGCTGAAATGGATAATTCCACTTTCTGTAATAGCATCAGTCAAGCCCCAAATCAAGTCAAGAAGAAGCAAGAAATGTAAGAAAATTGGAAGACTTGCTGAAAATGGAAAAATAAAGGAGGACTGCAGCAAGAGCAGAGTATGTCCTGATAAAATCTAGAGATGTGGAAGGTAAAGTCAGTAGGAATACTTCATTGCAGGCCCAGATACAGCCAAACATTTTGGAAGAAGATGTTTCCTTCTTTATACCTTCATATTCTATAGATGAGGAGGATTAAGGAAAGGAAGATGCAAGAAAAAGAAAATTAAAGAATTTCCTAGTGGAGCTGTTTGGCATGTTTCTTATGGAAGGGCTGCAAGATGTTGCTGTTTATGTGCCTCCAGAAAAATTAATACAGTGCAATGCCAATACTATAACTCTGTGTGAGTACACTTAAAGTACTAAACCTAGGCAAAAGGACATATCATTGCCCCCAAAATGTAATTTTAAACATGCACCAACATAAATAACACTACTACTGCACACTTTAAAGCAAATCTGAAAGGAAAAACCTTTCGTCAGTGAAACTAGGGTTTAACACAGTGTTTTTACCAGCAAACCAGCTGTAACAATAAATGAAAGAAATACATTTTTTCCTCAGCAATAATATGCTTCAAAGGTGCAGTTAGACTGGATACCTGCAGTTTGCTGGTATTAAAGAAGGGTGGCCTCTGACCCTTTGCTTCATAATTCACCACAAGCATGCAGGTATCCAGTGTAAGTGGCCATCATTTCACATGGTATTACTCACTTGCAAGTATAAATCACTACGGCTGGCCCTGCATCCCTGTCTGGGCCCGGGTACCCAGCTAAGCAGGAGGGAGGGCTGGAAGAGACTGTTTCCCCTCTTTTCCTGAGGGCTGGAGCTTTCCAGGGAAGCTCAACCTCCCTCGAACTTCAGTTTCCTCATCGAGGAGCTGGCATCCACCCCCTTTCACCAAATCATTGACAGTTTCTTTCAGACTGTCTCACTGGAGGCAGACTTTCAGGGGTACAAAACGCAGATGCGCTTTCCCGTCGGATGCCCTCATTTTATTTAGTTATTTACTCTAACTACTCTTTGCAGAGAGCGGGACCAAGCCCGGCCCGCTGACCCACTGGGTCACCGGGTCCCGGACGTCCGACTCCCCCTCCCGCAGGGCTTTCACCCCCTGGCCCTCGCTCGCCGTTCCCTCCCGGCGCAGCGTGCCGGCGGCGCGGGCGCTGCTCCCGCAGCAGAGCAGGAGCTGCCGCGGGGTCCGTGACTCCCGCTCGGGGCTCAGGCTCACCCCGCGCCAGATCCGCTGGGGAAGAGCTTGTTCGAGAGCGCCCAAGCGCCCCGGAGTGAGCAGGGGGTCCGCCCCGCCTTCTGAGAGGCTTTTGGGTTATTTTTAAGAGGCGAGTGGGGGGCGGGTTGAAGGAGGTGGGTTTGATTTTCCCTGCCTTCTACTGTAAGTATGAATGAATTAAATTTCCGTGTCAGGTATGAGAAGGGTAGGAGAATATTGTGTGTAGATAAACCTTGCCACCCTCTGCCCCTGAGAGACCCCCATATACAATGTAGAGATGATGAATAGGCGCCAGGAGAGGAGATCGAAGTTCAGTCCGCACCGGCTCCACTCTCTCCTACAAAACTATAGGGCAATTAATTGTGGCTTGTCCCCTCATCCTTCATCTCCTGGTGGCACATATCGATGGAGATTACTGCTGATGGACCATTTTATCACCCTAAATAAACAGTCACCACCTTCTCTAACCTCAATCTAATGTATGGCTATCTGCTATGTTTAAGGGTGCTGGGTAACTAATGATGTAAAATAGCTAAATCATACAGGTTACCAGCAGTCCAGAGGAAAAAAAAAAAGTCCCAATATTTTCCACACCGATCCACTTCACAGCATGTTATATGTACACTGTCTCCCCATAAATTGAATAGGAAAAGGCGTGCAAAGTTCTAGGTCGCGTGACACTTCAGTTTTACACTGCGTATTTATTACAGCGGCAGGTTGGTGCTTTCTGGCGAAGGTGGAGGAATCTCAGAGTTCCCAGTGCAGAAGCGTCTCCCCAGAAGCTAGGGGCAAGCCTCCGAGGGAACAAGCCGGTCCCGCAGCCCCCGGACTCCCCATAGGAGATCTGGCCGCCCGAGCTCCCCTCCCCCAGCGCCCAGAAATACCCTCGTCCTCCCAGATTCAAGGCTAGGAAGCAAACGGTCCCCAGCCGCCTGCTACTTTATCGGGGCTTTAGCATAATCCCCTTTACTTCCCTGGAAGTAAAGGCTGCTGGGTTCTAGTTAGGGTTTCGCCTTTGATTGTTTTTTAAAAATATTATTATTATTATGATTTTTCCCTAGTTTACCCCCTTTCAATTTAAAACAATTATATACAGACGCTTAACCCACATCTTCTAGGCGGCCCCCGCCCCCTCCCTCGCCCAAGACCGTGCCATATTCATTGATATTTGAAGACCAAGGCGTGTGTCTACTGGGAAACCGCCGCCCATCCATCTTCCCGCGGCGGCCGCCCGGCGCCGGGCCGGGCCGGGCGCTGGGGAGCGGGGCCGGGCGGGGTCGGGGCAGCCGGGACAGGCTCGGCAGCCGGGACAGGCTCGGCAGCCGGGACAGCCTCGGCAGCCGGGACAGCCTCGGCAGCCGCTCGGGTTCCCCCGGCGGGCCCGGCCACCGCCCCGGCCCCGCAGAGCGACCGGGGCATAGGCGAAGTTCGCCGGCGCCTCTTTCGAGCGGGTGGGACCTGCCGGGGAGCGGGGACACGCGGGGTGCCCCAGAGAAGAAGGGGATGCTCGGGATGGAGAGAGGGGTATTTTTTGGGAAAGTAGGGGAGTCGGGGCAGTCGCTCGGTTGATGAAGATGGTACAGCTAGGATTAGAGCCAGAGGAACAGACGGAGGCCTGCTGGGTAGGGCAGAGGAGCGGACCGGCTCCACCGCTCCGGGGAGGGGGTTAATCCGGGCGGGCGGGTGATTGTGCCTGGCTGGGGAGAGCCCTCCCGTCTCGGGGTGTCCTTGGGGGTGTCCGGAGGTGGAAGTGCAGCAAGCAAGTACGACCTAAACCTTAGTAGATGGCACCTCACCTCACCCACAGCCCCCATCTCCTTCCCGTCAAACAGGCAGTGAGGGTGGGAATGATGCGAAACCGGGAGTGAGGGTGGGAGTCAAGGCCGCTGGAAATCCCGCTCGCCCACGGACCGCACTCGGGAAGCGGCGCAGGGGCAGCCAGGCCCGTGCCCTGCAGCTTGTTCTCTTGATCGTGCGAGTGCTTGGAGTGCATGGCAAGGCACAGGCTGTAGTTGCGGCACTCCTTCTTCGCTGACAATTTAGATTTCTCTTTTTTTTTTTTTTTTTTTTAAGCACGAGGTGCCCAAAGCAACTGCGCTTGGTACCAGAAGGCTGAAACACTCGCTTTTAAAGTTTCGCTCAGAGGCAACTAATAACCGCTGTAGCGAAAGCCGCCCTGCAAACAAGTAAATTATAAGAATGTTTCGATCTGACTGAAGGAAAACAAATATAAAAAAAAGTCGAGATTGCGCTGGCTGCCCCCTGCCAGTTCTTCCGACGGCCACGGCTGCCCTCTTAGAGCCGGACGCGATTCACAAGCGTCCTTTCCGCAATCGACCCCTTTGCCTCCCCGAATCCACCTTTTACATAGCGCTCGGGAAGAAATTATTCAGGCTTCGCCTCCGACTCTGCGGGGTGCTGTTATTCCACACAGTCCTTAAAAATGTCCCCGTCCCCCCCCCACCAAAACGTTTTTTAGTATTCCTTTCTCCTTTTAAAACCTTTACCCTTTGGATTTACAGAGCGGCTCCGAGAAGTAAAACATGTATTGTCTGAACAGTTCGGTTGTCGATTAGAAGTGCATTTCGGATTCCATTTTCTGCATGTAATTTATAATATCACGTTTTCTCCACCCGGGAACACAAAATACACGAACAGGTTTCACTACAGGGTAAGACTAAGCATGAGGAAGTCGCTCAAAATAAAGTCGACAACCAATATAGAACCATTTGAAATGTTAAGAAGTCGGGAAAAATCTCCACCAAACTCCGTTTCAACTTCCCCCCCCCCACCCCCCCACATATGCACAGCGCTGAAGACTGTGCTAGCATCCAGGCAGTTTAATTAATACATAACAGGATGTCATGGAAACTTTCAAAACAAGCGCCTCATCTGAAATTGAATTAAACGAATCCGTGTTTTTCTTGGGCATGTGTTTCAGGATTGCTGGTTTGGGGGGCCGTTTTTCTGTTCAACAGCCTTCCTTAAACCGAAATTTGGGAGTGGTAGTTGAGAAGCACAACAACAATAACAACCAAAAAAAAAAAAGAGTTTTAAGAAACCTTAGGATAAAAGAGAATGTTTGAAACAATAATAATTATTTTTTTAAGTGCATGGGCCGAAGACATGTGTTTTCAGAGAGACAGATTCGTGTGCTCTGAATGTTAGTTATAAAACTAATGAACTATTAAGAGTTCATACAGCTCTTTTCATGTCGTGAATTTCCTCGGTTACATCGTATTGATAGATATAGGGTAAAAAAAGACTGAAGTTTCTAAAATTATAAACCTTTCATCCGTACAGATGTTTAATGATAGGGACGCCCCCTCTCCCCCCCCCCCAAAAAAAAAAAAACAAAACCAAACCTCCTAGCTGTATAATTGGCAACAGCAGTATAAAACTCTATAGAACCACCAAGTCCTAAATTAATTCTGACTCCAGCAGACTTCGTCTAGAAAATCGGCTTTTCTCTTTGAATGACCATGTCATGCTTTTCCGTAGGGGTGAAAACTAAAACCAACGAGGTGTTAACGAGGTCTGAAAGGAAATGATACTCGAAGATAAGAAAGAGGAAAACTTTGCCCTAGACCATCTGATGAAAACTGCAACTTTTCTCCTGCCCTGCTCGGAGGAGTAATTGATTTCTGAGTATTCAGTGAAGCCCGGGCTTTCCGGGCAGGAATAGAGTAGGACATACAAGGCGAGAAAGAACCAGCTTTGAAGCTAGTTGCCCTGAACCTTTGCTGAATCAATTTTCCAAAGCAGCCCTCCAAAAGAAATCTACCCCCGCCACAGCCTTTCCGGTGAAGCGTGCCTTTCAAGGAAGGACCCGGGTTTCAGACCAGAAAAACTGCTACTGAAGGGTTGCAGCCCGTCTCCTGAAACAACCGGTAACAACGCAAAAACTAAAGGGAGGCAAGGGCCATACGGAGGATGCTCCTGGTGGAGCGAGAGCGACGCAGGCACCGACTGCGGTTCCCCAGCCTGGAGCGTCCCCGGGCTGGCCCCACGTGCGGAGTAGCGGAGGGGAAGCGGCGGAGGAGGGCGAGAAGGGGCACGATACGTACGGTTGTTGGGGTCGCTGGTGTGCTGGTTCAGGGGGATGATCTCCATGCGCTGCTGCCCGTACAGGTAGTAGTCCAGCTCCTCGGCCGTGCAGCGGTACCGAGCGGCACCACGGTCGCCGCATTTGCCTCCGCCGCTGCCGGCTCCGCACAAATCCTTGCCCTGCAGGGGAGCGGGCGCTCCCCCGGCCGGGAGCTCCGAGCTCTGCAGTGGGCCGAAGACCGGGACCTGGGTCACAGGCAGGGAGGTCAGACCAGCCAGAGAAGCCGCCGCCGCAGCGACGCAGGACGAGGTGGAGGAGGAAGACGGAGTGGACGAGGAAGAGGAGGAGGAGGCAGAGGAGAGGGAGGTCGGGCGCTGGCGGAGGCTGTCAGCCTGGGGCTCGGCTCTCTCGGGTGGCTGGAGCTGGGCGAGGGGCCCGCTGCTTTTGAGCTGGCTGCTCTGCGGGAAAAGCTGCTGCCAGTGCTGCAGATAGGCGGGATCCACCTTCAGGAACGCGGATCCGCCGGGATCTCCGGGCTTCAGCATAGCTCTGCCTGTGGAGCAGGGAGGAAGGGGACAGAAGACGTGAGACCCCCGCCCCGCCCTGGCAGGGCGGCCCCGAGTCCGCTGTCGGACACACGCTCGGACTCACAGGGCCACGCGTGGGCTCTGCGCCGCGGCTGTGCGGGATCGGCGGCGGGACCGTGCGCCCGTCGCCTCCTCTGTCCGTAGCCAGATTGGTCAGGAGAAAGCCTCGTCCGGAAAAGCCCCAGGACGAGAAACGTGGTGGCCGAGGCGACAAGGCTGTCCCCTGGTGCCAGCCCCGGAGCACGGGCAGGACGCAGGCGGTGGCGTGCAGCCCCTCAGGCCGGCCCACGGCCGGAGAGCCCCCCGCCGCCCCGGGGCGCGCAGCTCACCCCGTCCCCGGCGCACGCACTGTCTTCCCTTTTCACTCCCTTCCCTCTCTCCGCGGAAGCAAACGACTCTCCGCTGACAACAGGGAGGAGGAGGAGGAGGCGGAGGAAAGTTCAGTCACACACACACACGCGCGGGTCTCCTCTCCGGCCGCTGCTGTTTTCCACTCGGCGCTCACAGCCGGAGGAAGCGGGCCGGCGGTGCCCTGCCCCGGGCGAAGGTGCCCCGCGGTGCCCTGCCCCGGGCCGGGTCTGCCTTACCTGAGCGGGATAAGCGCTGCTGCACGGGCGGCGTGCGGAGGTGTCGGCTGCTCCGGGAGCCTTCGAGCCGGACAACGGCCGGGAGCAAAGACTTCTCCGGTCTTTGTCCACGCGGAAGCGGGGTGATCCTTCTTCAGGTTCCGGGGACCGGAGGGACGGCTAGCTGCGAGCCACGGGGCTCCCTCTGCTGTGGCTGCGCATCGCAGTCGCGGTCGGGCGCTCGGCTCGGCTCTGGCAGGCTCTGGGCGAGACACGTGGGTTTTACGACAGCGCAAAATACAAGTGTGTGTGGTGTGTACGAGAAGGAGGGGAGGGATCGGGAAGTTACCAACGAGTCTGGATGCAGAGCTCTTTTTTTGGCAACTTCCCCCACTTTGTTCCTTGCTCAACTTTTAAAGTGCCTCTTTCTTCCCTTCCCTCCTCCTTCTCTCCCTCCCAACCCCAGCCCTCGACCTCTCTCCCTCTCTCCTGTTTCCCTCCCTCCCTCTCTTTTTTTCTCTCTCTCTCCTCCTTGCCCCCCCCCAATACCCCGCCTCCCTTCCAGCTCCGAAGCACAATCGCCCCGAAAAGAGCTGGCTTTTGGCTTTTACCTTGACGGAGGGGAGAGGTGGACCGGTGCCCTCCCGAGCGGGATCCGCGCCGCTGCTCCCACCCCAATGCCGAGCGTCGGGAGCTCCCGACCCCTCCGGCCCAAGCGCCTAGCACCAGGCCAGCCTCCCGTTAGCTGTGCTCTTGCCTCACTTGCTTTTTGCCCCTCGGGTCTTGGGGTGGATTTTAGACACCTACCCGACCTCTCCCGACACTGACTCAGATAGTTCGCTTAACCTCTGTGCTGGATGACATGTCTCCTTTTCCCCTCGGCTACCTGAGACCAGTCCCAGCTCAGCTGAGGGAACCCACCGCCCCAGAGCTTCTCCTTCCTCAGACCTTGCATTCTCGAGCACCACTAGCGCGCCTCACTCCTGCTCTTTCTGCTCGGTTTACACGCAGTGCAAGAAGTATGCCAGAGGGAGATGCAACCTGTGGCGAGAAACTTCTCATCTCTAGTGACGTTCATCCCCACTCTGCTTAGAAACTTGGGTTTTCCGCCCCGCTGCTCAGTTGTTGAGCTCACACATCAGTGAGTATTTAACAAGTTTGGGGCTTTTTTTCAGTTTCTTTCCTAGACCGTATGAAAAAGTAGACAAGAACTATAATCTCTTAGGTATATGGCACGTGCATATTATGCCTTGCATTTAGAATGAAATGCACAAACTGTTTATCTTACCAAAACATCTCTCTAGTGTCAGAAGAGCCCTCGTGGACAGGTGTTACACTGACATGGAATGCACAGTTGCCTACAAACGTAACGTGTGAGCGCGCAAAATGTTTTCACCATTCTCCCCACCCTGATTCTAGTTTGTTTCTTTCCCACCCTTCATTCTCTCAGAGCATGGGAAAGCTGCTGCTGTTTAGACTTTGTCTGTGTCTAAGGCAGGACATTTTAACACAAATTTGAACAGGGCTGGGGCAAAAAATGTTTTGACTAGAGTCATTTTGACAAGGTCATCCGTCATCTGCTGTATAGATTGATAACACCTAAATTAAAGGCAAACACGAGTAGGAACACCCCCAGCACCCATTTTTAGAGGTTATAAAGTTGGGCATAAAAACCTTCTTTAAGTCTTTGATCAATTCCATGATGCAATATGTAATAATTTTCATCCCTCTCGCTCTCTTAATCCTCTTTCTGTGGTTCCTCAGCGCCGCCGCTCAGCCCGGGTACAGAGGTGCGGGCTGGGAGTCTGTTCGCTCCGTCGCTGGCGGTCAGTGTTGGGTGCACTGACAGTGGGCGCGCTTGGATTTCTCTGTTTTTACTGCATTAATACAATGTCTCGTTCCTACCCAGCTCACTGCTGGTCACAATTCTGTTCCGCCCTATCCGACTCTTTAATTTTTTTTTTTTTTTTTTTTTTTACCCTTACGTGTACATCTGTGCTATCGTTGTTTTCCTTACTGGAATTCTTTTCAAAATAGTGAATTGCTTTTAGTAGTAGCAACCTGGAAAATTCGTTTCGCGCAAGAAAAATGTGATGAAGTAGAGGAAAGACCCTAACTAATGGATTTAAGTACATTGTCAATACCTGCATTTGCTTCGAGTTGTTAACAGAAGTATTCCATGAGGGTTCATATTCAGGAGTACTTCAATCTGTTGCTTTTGGCATTCTTTATAACAGACAGAAGAGTAGCGCTTTGAGCGATCCAGGTGGCAGAAAAAAATTTACAGACTCCCTTGGAACTCCGGGAGGAGCAGGGGAGAGGAGGAAGGATGGCTCGCCGTCTTTGCCGGTCCGCAGGCTCGCGGACGGCAGGGAGGGAGCCGGTCCCCTCGGCAGCCCGGGCCCGGCTGTGCCCGCTGCTCCGCTCGGTCTCTCACCCGGGCGGGGGTGGCGAGGGGCGGCGGGCACGCTGCGTCGTGTCATCTGGCTTTTGTCCTTTGCCACATGAAGCCGCGCTGCGCCGGGTCCACCCGGCCCAGGGTGGGAAGGGAGGAGAGCGTCCGCGGGGAATGTCGGTGAGCCGCGGGTCAGCGCTGGTGCCGAGCGGCGGCCGGGGACAGAGGGGCTCTCTGCGCCGGGCCGGGCAGAAAGGCAGCGGCGCGTCTGGCCAGGGCAGAGGACGACTTCTCTCCACTCTCTTCAAAACACCTCCGCTCCCGGCCCCTCCACTCCCTCGGGAAGAGCCAGCAGGCAGATCCGCCAGCAGGGCTCCCAGCCCTGAACCTGCACCTCCCCGGGGTGGCTTTAGCCAGCCCTGACCTCTGGTCTCGCTTCCCCAGGCAGAGCGAGTTGTGCGCGTCCCTTCTGTTTCCCCCGAGTTGGTCTATTTACTACTATTTCTTGGGTTTGCTCTTGCTGTAAGTTTGGCTAAAAAAAAAAATAAATTAAAAAAAAAGAATTCATTTCTTTGCTCCTGGATGTAAAGATGAGAGGAAAAAAAAGGAAGCTTTAACTACTGCCATCTCCTTCCTCTTCTCTCAGGCTTTTTCATTATTTAGAGGACGAGTGCTGAAACAAATCACATTGACCGTTTAGAAGGCGATCAAACCTTTATAAAAATCCATCGCCTACGAATCGATTGGTGAATATTTGCTAGGAATTTGTTCAAAAGAAATAAATAAGGAGGGTAAGTGTATTAAATGCAAAGGGGGAACACGGTGGTGTTTTTCTTCATTGATTAATGACCTCTAAAATAAAACAAGCGGGAAGAGGAGCCAAGATCGATAAATTAACTACCCAAATTCATCATTTTCCCTGAGTTTTTTTTTTTTCCCTTTTAGGGTGTTTGGTTGTGTTTTGTGGGGTTTTCTGGTTTCTTTCTTTCTTTTTTAATTTTTTTTTTCTCCTGCTTGTTTGGGTTTTGTTTTGTAAACTACAATTATGAAGGATGCCCTCTCTTTGAAAGCTCGAAGGCTTTATTTTGGGCTTCGGTTAGGAAAGGGAGCTAAACCCCTTTTAGCAAGGGATTGAATCGGGGACACCCTATCTGATTTCGTTTGACACACAATTAAAAAGTTTGCCTTTCATATTAATTAATTCTCCTGATCTGGGGAAGACAAATGGTCGGTTACCTCTGACAGGAGTCCGATAAAGGATTCAGCAGCTTTCCTTCTTGCCCTAGGCGTCTCCTCATTCCAGTTTTAAGGTCACGAGCGGCCGAGTTAATAATTCATTAATATAGACATTTATTCAGATGGGATTCACGGGGATTCGCGCTCTTCTACATCTCACCGTTCAGATTCCAGTTCCCCTCGAAGAGGAGGGGGAAGAGAAGGGCTAGAGGAAGGCTCTACACAATGGCTACACACGGACCTATCTCTACACACGTGTTTGAAACGTGGTGCTCCCAACGCGAGCCCTGCCGGGGCAGCGAGCCCCGCTCAGGCGGGCGTCGCTCCCAGGCCCAAGCGGCGGCCGAGGCTGGGCGGCACCCCCCGCCTCCCGAGCCTTTCCCGAGCCGAAGCCAGGCACTGCCCGCCCTCCCTTCTCCTTCCCCGGAATCGGCAAGCGGCCGGAGCGCGGCAAGAGTCGGTGAAATTGCCCGAAAAAGCCGCTGGCAGCGCGCCCCGGGGCCGGGCACGGGGTGCGGCGCGGAGAAAGCGGGGCGGGAGCGGCCGCGACAGCGGAGCCGGGGGTGTCAGTGGGGGTGTCAGTGGGGTGTTAGTGGGGTGTTGGGGGTGTTGGGGGTGTTGGGGGTGTCAGTGGGGGTGTTAGTGGGGTGTTAGTGGGGTGTTAGTGGGGTGTTGGGGGTGTTGGGGGTGTCAGTGGGGGTGTCAGTGGGGGTGTTAGTGGGATGTCAGTGGGGTGTCAGTGGGGGTGTTAGTGGGGTGTCAGTGGGGTGTTAGTGGAGGTGTCAGTGGGGATGTTAGTGGGGTGTTAGTGGGGGTGTCAGTGGAGTGTTAGTGGGGGTGTCAGTGGGGTGTCAGTGGGGGTGTCAGTGGGGGTGTGAGTGGGGTGTCAGTGGGGGTGTTAGTGGGGTGTTAGTGGGGGTGTCAGTGGGGTGTCAGTGGGGTGTCAGTGGGGATGTTAGTGGGGGTGTCAGTGGGGTGTCAGTGGGGTGTCAGTGGGGGTGTTAGTGGGGGCGTCAGTGGGGGTGTTAGTGGGGGTGTCAGTGGGGGTGTTAGTGGGGTGTTAGTGGGGGTGTCAGTGGGGGTGTCAGTGGGGGTGTTAGTGGGGGTGTCAGTGGGGTGTTGGGAGTGTTAGTGGGGGTGTTAGTGGGGGCGTCAGTGGGGGTGTTAGTGGGGGTGTCAGTGGGGGTGTTAGTGGGGTGTTAGTGGGGGTGTCAGTGGGGGTGTCAGTGGGGGTGTTAGTGGGGGTGTCAGTGGGGTGTTGGGAGTGTTAGTGGGGGTGTTAGTGGGGGAGTCAGTGGGGTGTCAGTGGGGGTGTCAGTGGGGGTATCAGAAGGGGGGTCATTGGGGGTTTTAGTGGGGGTGTCAGCGGGGTGTCGGAGGGGGTGTCAGAGGGAGTGTTAGTGAGGGTGTTAAAGGGGGTGTCAGGAGGGGTGTAAGTGGGGGTGTTGGGGGATGTTAGTGGGGGCTGCTGCGGAGGTATCAGCGGGGGTGTTAGTGGGGGTGTTAGCGGAGGTATCAGCGGGGGTCGCTGCCGGGGATCATGCTCGGCGGGTCCGTGGGCGGTGCAGAGTCCCGGAGGAGCCCTCGGGGTGCGCCCTCTGGGCCTGGCGGGGCGGGCGGGGTTCTCTGCCGCAGCCGCCACCGCTGCGAGGCCCCGGGCCCTGCCGTGTCCCTCCGAGAGGGTCGGGACGGACGCCCGGCCCCGCGGTGTGACACGGGCGACACCGCCCTGCTGCCCTCCCCGAGGCCAGCGGTGCTGCGGGGGCAGGAGCCGCCGGTCCCCGGGGGCACCCGGAGGGCTCCCCCAGGCAAGGGAAGAATGTCCCTGCCTTGGGAGCAGGTAGTAAAAGGCTGTCCGAGGGAGTCTTCTGCTGGGAAGAAAGGAAAACACCTGGCCACGTGGAACTGGACAGCGATTGTTAAATGATTTGGCAGCGGCCACGAGGCAGATGCCAGCCAGATCCGTAATGACTTTCTGCCACTATTGACCTGATACGGATGTGAACTCGTGACCCTTGGGGAGAAATGCGCTATAGTCTATTACCAATTCCCCCAGCCACCAAATCCTCCTCACAGACAGATTCAAATGTTTATGCCCATCAACAAAACAAACTGCTCCAAGCAAGGCACACTGCAGATGGGATCAGAAAAGGAATTCTCGGTTGTAAAGACCAACTAAAAATAAATCAAGTCATGGAACAAAGAAAGTTGCCACGACAAATTTGGGATAATTTCATTCCTACTTTTACACAGAACCCAACTGAAAGTGCTCTCAATTATTTGAGAATTATAGGTGGTGGTTTTTTGATTTTGTTTTGGTTGTGGGTTTTTTGTTTGCTGGTTTGGTTTGGTGGTTTTTTCTTTTGTTTGGTTGCGTTTTGTTTTTTTTTTTTTGTTGTTGTTTTTTTTTTTTTTTTTTTTTTTTTGTTCTTGTTCTTGTTTGGTTTTTTGTTTGTTTTTTTTTTCCTTTTTAAACCCCAAACCAGTGTTTGGTCTATAATACAGTACTTCAAGAAGCTTTTCCAGATAGGATTCTAGAACTTAAAATCCATTCTCTGGGTAATAACAGGATTAATAGGCAGAATGCTTTAATTGCTTCTGATAACTTTAAGCCTGGTTTTGTCGGTGTTTTGATGTTTGCAGCTGGGTGTGTACTCTCAAATGTACTTCATTCAACAATTTTTAAGAAAAGTTTTTAAGGGAGCAGACCAAAAGGCAGACCTCCTTTAAAATCCCTAATGTCAATCCTTCCAAAATCAAGTGACTCAACATTTTGAATGCATCTCTGGGTGGCTACTTCAAGCAGCAAAACAGTCTGGAGAGTTTTCCTTTTCTTTATCTAAAAATAGCTCTCAGAAATACAGAATCTATTAAACATGATTGTTTGCATGTGACATAAGAACGATAAGGTCTGGACAAAACTTCCATAATATTTGCAGAAATAAATTGAGAGTATGGGGTTTCTTTCCAATTTTGGTGCAGGATTGTAATTGTGACTCAATATTTTGGACAGAAAAACCTCACATTCTCTGTTTTCCATTTGCCTGAACTCTAGTAGTTTATTTTGGTGGGTTTTTTTTTTTAGGAGGGGGAGGAGTTGGGGTTTTTTGGTTTGGTTTTTCTTGTTTTATTTGGAGACTTGGTTTTTTGTTTTTTTTTTTTTTTTTCTTTATAAATCACCACTGAATCTATTGAAAAGGAAAGGAGAAGACTGACAGTCCCAGGGAACAAGAGTTCAAAGCAGGGATTGTGTCTTCCTTTGCTTTGTGTACCACATGGTAGAAGGTTGAGGGTACAATTCTGGAGTATCTGCCCTGCCAGTGTTCACTGTTTCTTACTGGTCTATGTCTGGTACATGATCTTTTGCTTAAAATAAGACTATATGTCAAAATAACTTCAGCAAGTCAGATTCTTGAATACAATTGTTCATTCTGACAGCATTATTCAGGAATAGCCATCAGGGATTTTATGTTTTAATCCCAGCCACTTGCTCTTCCCCCACCAGTGGGATCAAGGAGAGAATGGGAAGGGCAAAAGCCAGAAAACTCAGATTTTGAGATAAAAACAGGTTAATAAGGAAAGCAAAAGCCATGCACACAAGGAAAGCAAAACAAGGAATTAATTCACTGATTCCCATGGGCAGACATCTCCAGGAGAGCAGGACACATAAAGGTGACTTGGGAAGACAAACACCATGCATATTCTTCTGCCTCCACTTCATGTACTTACCATGATGTCAGATGGTCTGGAAATCCCTTTGGTCAGTTGGGGTCACCTGTCCCAGCTGTGTCTCCTCCCAATCTCTCATGGACCCCCAACTTCCTCACCAGCATGCAAGAACAAACAGCAGAAAAGGCCAAAGTAACTACAGTAGAGTACTTGCCATTCCAGTACAGTTGCTCTAGATCAGTTTCCAATGCTTTACCAGAGAAATGTTTGTTTCAGTTCTTCATGTGGTTCTTAAATATTTCCCATAAAGTTATCAAGAACTATGGAAGTCCAAAACTGAATCCAGAAATACAGTTGTTAAAAAAAAAAAAAAAAAAGGACATAGATATAACATCCAGGTTTTCAATAGAGAGCAAGCATACTGAAGCTGGCAATTTTAATTTTCTGCAGCAGGGTTTACATTCTAACATTCTCTAGTGTTAATTGTTAAAAGTAAGGAGCCAAAACCAGGACAGCTGATTTATGGAAACATATAGAATGACTACACACTTCAGGAGTTGCCTAAGTACCTCATTGTGAAATCCTGAACTCTTCCCTTCTGACTAACAAGAATCAGTTTTTCTAGATTCCTGTTTGGCTTCTGACAACCAGACTGGCCTTGTTATTTCACCTTGTGCACCTGAGCTAAATCTATTCTGGGAGCTAACCCTGCCATCAAAATAAACCAGTAGGCTTTCTGTAGCTTATCACAGGTACTTAGCCTCCATTCAGCTGAACTGATATTAAAAAAATAGACAACCCTTAGTGGCAAAGCTCAAGAGACACATGGTTTTGTGAGCCATTCCACATTTTGGCTGGAACAGGTTAGGTATTCTGCTACACTGGCAGCACAAGTACAGATTTTGGGTTTATAAAGAAGATGAGAGGAAATACTTTGGTTACTGAGTTCAGTACATTGACATAGCAGTCAACTGTGGAACAGCTGTTAAGTCCAAAAAAAGTTTAAAAAGAAATAATTTCTTTCTACTGCATGCTATAGAGCTCTACCATCTCCTTCCCCTGAAAACGCCCAATAACAACCTCAGGGCTTTTAGTAGGAAAGACAAAACAAAGCCCATAAACTTCAGAATACACTGCACCGTAGGTAAAGAAACGGAAAGACAAGGGATGCTATGGACCTCTGCACTGAGACAAGAGTTGGTCAAGTGGAAATGCCCAAGGGACCTTAGAAAGTGAATACCCCACAGAGCAGAAGAAATAAAAATGTCAGAGTGAAATAGTCAGGTTTATTTTATAGACTTGGAAACTTATACTTGACCACTTAAAACCATAAACCCTCCAAGACATTAAGCACATCAGTGCACTTTTATCAATTCCTGATATTTGAAAGAAAGACAAACATAAATAATTTATCAGAATACGAATTTGTATCGAGAAAAAATAGAAAAAGCCTCAAAGCAAAGCATGACGTGGCTGTGTATAAAGATCCAATGAAAAAAAATAAATGGGGTGAGACTCAAACTATAGCAGCTGGGATCAGGCAACACCTCTCCTGGCATTTTGGGGTAACCACTGAGGCAAAAAAAAGGGCTAAGAGTCAAACAACAAGCAATAAAACTCCGTCTAACTTCTTGACAGCAAACGATGCCGGAGAGCATCAGAGGCTGAGGCAGCAGTTACATCTGCACCCCTGCTGGGCACTCTGTCTACAGAACTGCTAGAGGCCAGCAGGGCAGGAGGAACTCGACTGGAATGTGAGGACTCAGGGAGCATGCTGCTCCATGTGGAGCCTGGGTGAAACACCACAGACAAAAGTTTCAGCTTTGCCTGGCAACCACTGTAGACAAATCTCAGTTATTGGAGCCACTGGCTAAACCATGTTCCTTTGCAAGAACATGACACATCCCTCATGGCCACTGCTGTGGTCACAAGACCTCAGTTCCATCCTAAAGTCAGGAGGTAACCTTGGAATGCTGTTTCTCCCACACTCCATTTCTGGCATGCAAACAGTTCCTCTAGGAACATGTATAGGATATCTGCTTCCACTTAACCCCAAGAGGATCACCACTGATTCTTCTGTTCCAGTGAAAGAAACTTGTTGCAGGTATATTGTCCTTATCTTCATGACATCAGAGCCTGGAAGTTCTTGGAGTTGCAAACTATGAAATTTGTTTTCCTGACGCTCTTTTATGTTGGTTATTTAATTTAAATTATGAGAAAGTGCACTTTAAGACATATTCAACAGTTATTTCAGGAAACTTATAGGACAACACATGAGTAGTAAGGTACAGGTGTTTCTTGTGTTGGTAACTTAACCAAAGTATTATACTTTCACTTTGAAATTCATTCTTAGAGCATAAGAGGCTATTGTCCTGAAATAACTCTATCACATTTCTTCTGGAGCTTACAATCAGCAGACAGCATTAAGAAAAGGAATCACATCCTTATTCAGTCCATGCCAGCCAGATTGAAGCAAATTACCCTCAGAGGCAGGTTAATGTGAAAGGGACCTCCCACATTGTTTGTTCTGCTGGTTGAACATGTTGTAATTTTTAGCTGTCAGGTGAAAAAAGAGCTATAAAATGTTGGTGAATTCTTCTCAGCTGTGTGGAGGAGAAAGTCTCCATGTACGGTCTTTGTGTGACCCTGAAGGCCACGAGAATTTGCAAAATGACCTCTACTGCTGTACAGAAAGGTGTTTGGGATCCTTTTAAAATTTCCTTGTCTTCCAAATGCTCTACTAAGACCATCTCTCTACTGAGAGAATGTTCGTAGTGCTAAACTTGAAACTTGTTTACTGTTACCATATTTAAAGCTAATTAGTCATTTAATTGCAATAATTTTTTACTGTAAATTCCTAGTAGGACTATTGTTTTCACTAGAGCCTTTATAAATTTTAAATTTCTCTAAAGTTAATAACTTCAACCTTTTATATTTGTATTTCCAGGGAATGTAAAATAATCAAGGTCGTGCTGTCAATATCATGTATGATAAGGAATTTAAGGGACCAGCAGTATATGCAGCTCAGTGGAGCTCTCACACAAGTCATTACTTGTGCTGCCTCTTTTCAGACATACAAAACCAAATCACACTTTTTAAATATAAATGGATTACTGGGCTATTTATGTGAAATAGATTTATAAAATTCAGGAATGTTATCACTACTTTTCATATGAAACAACCCATTTCTTTGGTGAAACAGACTTATAACGCATGCCAGGCAAGTTAATTGACCTGATGTCCTCCAGCATTCAAAAACTTCTGTACTTCAGAGTAATTTCCTATCTATTCTACACCTGCCTGGATTATTAAAACATGCCACAAAAATCAATACAATGGAACTACCTAAGATAAAATGCCCTAAAACCCACTGATAACATAAAAATATTAAGCTTTAGCTAATAGTATTCGTACTATACTATGTTTACACCAATACATACAAGTGATCTTCATCATGGAGAGGAAACAAATGCGGTCATCACACAAATCCAATGTAATCTAAACCATGACACGTCCTAAACATCTAAACTAAACCTCCAGTACTTTAAAAGCTCAAACAGATTCTAGAAATAAATTTATTTTACATTCTCTGTTGAGAGATTGTTGTCCTTCCTGTTCCCTAACAGCAGATTCTAGTTACATCTCCAGGAGGTGGGGTACGTACACTCCTGATCTTTCTCTTCTGCTCTGTTAAACTTCATATTCCTTGAGAACCCTGTCATGTACCTTTTCAAACGTATTCTTCCTGCCATTTTCACTGCTAATTTCATTGTTCAACATAGTAGTCTTGCTCTTCATGGGACTTCCAGAGAGTTCTTCAGATTTGCAAAGCCATTAGAGAAGAGCAGAGGCAGGAAAGCTGAGCAGATGGCAAGAGAGCCAGAGACACTACTTTCAGAAACTAGCATCAGGAAATGTAAAGATACAGAAGTAGTGCTGAGAAAAAAAAAGTAGAAAAAAAATACAGATGATGTTTTTCTTGAGTATCTCCTATTCTTTCAGGCCACAAAGCATCATAAAAAAGGCTTGACACATTCAACATAGGACTGCAATATTAGACTGCCTTCAGTGAATGCGGAACTACGTAGGTAGTACAGAACATAACAAAATGTTACATTAAAACAATTTTTATGATTATATTTATAATTCCAAAGCAAAAAATTATATGGCTGGAAGAAAGCAAGTACCTCAAACAAAGAAAAAGCATACATTTTGAGAAACACCCTCATGCACTATACATGATTTCTTCTTTTCTATTAAGTTTTTGGTAATCAAGAGTAAAGAGTAATAAGAAGGGGCAAATTTTGGCAACACCAGTGCCTCCCTGGTTTCACTGATTGCAGCAGGACAAGTGCTATAATAAACACTATCAGGAACTCAGAGTACAAAGCCTGCATTTTTTATTTCTATTCCTAGAAAAGACTGAAGATTTGCTTTTGATCACATGCTTTAGACAAAAGAAGTAAGAAGTGAGAATCACTTTAATATAGATTTATGCCATAACTAAAGACTGCAGTAGTTCTCTCGAGTCATTTGAAGGGAAAATGATTCCTCAGCTAAAACCACATGACCTGGAGGAATTCCAGAATCATTATTACTTCTTTTGAAATTTTCCTAATCATATACAAAGGGAGGCAACATTCACAGACTAATTCAGAATAGCCCAAGAACCTCCTTCAGGTTCAGCATGAGAACTGACACTTTCAATAAAGTCTGTTTAGTCTTTGACCAAGAAAACTTTCAAAGACACATTTTTCAGAGTGTATCTTCCATGGATGGTGCTCAAGGGGTATTTTTTGCAATAACTTTTATAAAAGAGAGTTTTCTAGAATGGAGAATGTCATGCTGATGTGTGCGTAGGCAATATAGTGCACCCTGAGTACAATCTGATCTCGAGTCACAGCACATTCATCTCCATTCCTTTCTGCTAAAATCTGCACATACAGACAGATATAGAATTCTAGAAATTAATCTGACAGCTATGCATTATGTTACCTTTGTACCCTAAGAAGCAGATTGCAAATCAATAGGGGTTCAGTCAGAGGGAATAGACTCTGCATAAAACAGAGTATGATACTGGATTTATTAGATCTGGTTTAGCATTCAGTAGAATCTTGGAACATATTTTCACTTGCCAAATGACCACAGTGTATACTTATACCAAGAGACATATAGATACACACACACACACACATACACACGCAGAGACACACATACACAGAGACACACACACAGAGGGAATATAAAAATATCTAAAGTACATAGGCATGACAAGTTTGTTATATGTAGCCACCCCTAGCTTGAATGGACATGTGGAATTTGCCATTTCAAATAAAATTATTACTGTTAAGTGTACTTAATTTCAGTTTATTTAATGGGAACTTGACCCTGTGCTGAAAGCTGTCCCTAAGCCTTTTACACTAAGATTGGTACAATTGTATCTGTTTAAAACCAAAATGTGTCTGTGGTTAGGAAAGTGACTATATAAAAATGACATCTTCCAACAGCCTTACTCCTGGTCTTCACTGACTCATAGCTGCTTTTCCTTCTTCTGTTTTTCTGTGATTAAAATATATTTTCCCACCACTTTTAATTCCTGGTAATTGTGTGGAATCAACACAGCGGTAAGAGAATTAGGTAGACAGTTTTCCATTTATTGAAGATAAGAAGAATTATTAGTTAAACTCTGATTCTTTAATCTTTATTATCTGTGATATGTTGTGATCAGAAAAAAAAACCCCATCTTTGATTTTTGAACACAGGTGGTATTTTCAGGAATAACTGCATTAAAAAATTTTGAATTTCTCAAAATAATAAAGGCAGGGTAGAAAATCTAAGAAATAATATAAAACACAACCGTCAGTACTGTGTAGTTACACGCAGTTAAAATCCATATTTTAAGCACTTTCCCACATGAAGTCTGTTATAAAAAAATCACCAATATTGGAAACCTAGGGTGTTCTATCACTGGACTCATCTCAAATATATATTTTTGTGTAATATATCCATAATATTTCATATAGTCTTAAAAATAATGGAAACAATTAACCAAGAAGAATCTAATTAGGTTTTCCTTTTTCTAAGCATTTAAGACTTCTTTTTTGACTTGAAGAAAGCTAGATCACTGACAAAATATCCCACATACTTTCAAAACAATCTGGAAAAGAGATGCTGACATTAGGAGGACTTGGTTGTGTAAAACATTTGAAATAATATAATTTATAAAAAGAAATGGACCAGTGTTTTGGTAGCCTTTTAGAAAACCACGATGTTTTGGGTGTCTTGTACATAAGAAATACCAAGAATAACTTAAATAAAAAGGGCTGAGTATAATAGTTATTAGTTGTCTATAAGATAAGAGCTGGTAAAACAGGCCATTTGATTTATAAGGCAGGAACACCTGGAGTATCAATACAGAATGCAACCAAAGTAACTACGTGCAAGCGCTTTCTGTGACCCAGACTGGTGTTTTCACTTTACATGTCCTTGTTTTACATCTCCAGAAAAGCTGAGAAAAAGAGCAGTGCTAAGAGACACAGTGTTGCAAAAAGAAGGGATCTAACACCTGAAGACCTAAGCAGACCTGCCACATTGTATAGAATTAAATTATGTTTGGGCAGATGGACACCCAGTTGACAGTGCTGTCCGCATAAAATGGCACGGAAACTAACAAAACGGCACAAAAGGTTTGCACTGAGACATAGAGAATGAGAAAACCAGGACTTAAACCTGTTTATATCCTGAATAGTGTGCACAAAACTGTGTCAAATAAATAGGTTAAGACAGGATGGCTGAAAAACCTACGAGAGTTCTGTAATGATCCTCCTTTCTTCATGTCCCATATCTCTGGTTTCTGTACCCAGGCTGACTACTTTCCCCAGTAAGGTAACAGGCAAACCTTCCTGTCTGCAACAATGTCGTCTCTCTGCAGAGGTACTGGTTATGACTGATTTGTAAAAAGCTTTGATATCATCTGGTGAAAAATGGTGCATGTGCTAGGTATGCAATCTGTTAATAGAATGGCAATGAATGAACCCACACATTGGCCACCAGAGCTGGTTATCAACCATCAGACCACCTTTTCTTGCCTGTTCTGTGCTATGATATGTGTAAAGTACTCCAGGCTGTGTGTGCCTGTGAGTACAGGCATGAGAGAGAGGGACAGAAAGGCTCTCTTTCTCTAAAGGCAGAACCACTATGTGCATAAGAGATCCCAATGAAAACCAGAACAAAACCAATCTGAGTTGCCAAGAGACCTAATGTTTTATTATGACCAAAATAGTTTCAAAGTAAATCAAGAGGCTCAGCAGCAGCAGCAGCAAAAATTCATCACCAGTCAGGGTACAAAGATGAAAAATTATCTCTTAAGGACCCTGTTTCTCAGTGCAGAGGACAGGGTCCAGCTTGAGATGAAACCAAGAAATGTTCTTTGAAAGATACTGCCACATTTACAGTGTGCTACAATCACAAGAAAAAAAAGAAAAAGACTGAATATTAAATAGCAAATGCAAGACCTTCTATTGGTAGTAGATTTTTTTCTTAAAACTGGACTGATAATTGTTTTACTTTGTGTCATTATTAAGATGTTCCCCACCATCAAAGAAAGATTAACAATGTGAGAACCCAGTGGGATTAGAGAAAGAAGAAAAACTGTAACTGTTTAGACCAAAGATTTGGCAAAACGTAACAGTGCCCTGAGGTTTTGGAACATAAAATGCCAAAAGTATTTGTAGTTTGAAAATTTTGACGGGCTCAAGATTTGGAATTAGAGAATTGTTAGTGTTGGCAGCTTTGTTAGGGGGCAAGTAACTCACAAGGATCTTAATTTTGTTCTCAAAGTGGGATGTGAACAGTTCACAAAGTTCTGTTGATGGAGGAAGAGCCAGATTAGTCAGCTTCCCTGCAATAAAAAGTTACAAGAAAGTAGGGCAGTCTGCCCGTTCAGCAATTAAGTTGGAATAATAAGCAGATCTGGCTTGTTTCAAAACATCTCTGTACACATTTATATAGCACAAACTTGTAAGTGTACAGGCAGACAAGAAGTCCTCAAACAGCATTTAACTCACAGCCCAGAACATTCACTGTCTTCCAAAAATAAGTGAACAGAATTGGTATCGCCTTTAGGACATTATAAGGATGGTTGAGCTATTAAATATTTAAGAGAAAATCTGGAACATCCTGAAGCAATCAGTAGTATAAAAGGAAGCTGCTTTGGTCTGGCAGACAACTAGAATCAGTTAAAAATTTGTGGAAAGCTAAGGTATCACAAACCTTGTTTAGGTTTTATTTCATTAAGTGGTTGGGAGGTGGGGTGCTGTTGTTTTGGTGTTGTTTTTTCTTCTGTGAGTGTGCATGAGTTTTGGGGGTTTTTTTTGTGTGTGGGCTTTTTATTTGGCAAAGAATAAATGGTAGTAATAAGTAAAAAAAGAAATAGTGGCAATTAGCACCTCCATCAGAATTTTTATCTACAAAGCCTCTTATCACTATCACTAACTGCAGATGGCTATCCTCCGGATGAAGACACCAAGTCAATGAAAATAATAGGTGTTGATCCTACATGGATTAAGTACGGCTTTAGATTTCTCACATAAGAATATATCCTTTGAAACCAATGGAATAAGTGTCATATGAATAGCTAAACATCCAGAGGAAAGTGGTCCAGAAGTGAGCATATTTCCTTTGCCTTTGTGCTTAAATTTGATGAATACAGTCTTTGGTAAAGCTACTGAAAGTTCTATTCATGGCAGATCACAATGTTGTTCTTGGACCTTACGGGACATGCAAGATTTGGGGTTTAACTATATAATCCAAAACCTTTCCTAAACTGCTTTGACATTCAATTAGGTTTTGTCTTGTATCTCTTACATTTTTAACCATATTAATTACTAACAGAGAATTCTTCAGTTATTTCTGCATGAAGAAGAAGAGGATAACATGGTGCTGTTGGTTGTATTTTAGGAAACTGAGCAATTCACTTCACTATCAATGCCTTCAGTGTTTATTTTGGTAAGATTAAAGACAGAGTGCATATGGCAGTAATTCTGGTATTCCTTCTTGTGTATGAATCATACAGAACATCAGACACATTTGGAAATCATATTACTGTGTAATTTATCATCAGAAATGGTCATAAGCAGTAAGTGATGGAAGTTCAAACTCTCAGTAAAAGCAGGAGATTGTATGGTATTGTGGAACAGATACGATGGAGATCATCAGGTGCAACCCCCTGCTCAAGCAGGACACCTACAGCCAGCAGCCTAGGAGTGTCTGTTGCCCATCAGGTTTTTTCATATCTCCAAGGATGGAGACTCCCCCACCCCAACCTGGGCTACCTGTGCCAGTGGTCAGTTACTCTCATAGTAACAAAATGTTTCTGGGTGTTTAGACAAAGCCTCCTGTATTTCAGCATGTGCCCACTGCCTCTGGTCCTGTCTCTGGGCACCACTGAAAAGCACCTGGCTCTGTTTGCACTGTGCTTTCAAGTATGTACAGGCATTGGTGAGATTCCTTGAGTTTCCTGCTCTCCAGGAGGAAGTCCTTCAGACTTTCGTCATAGAAGAGATACTCCAACCCCTTCATCTTCTTCATGGCTGGACTATCTCTAGTATGTCTGTGTCTCTTTTACTGGGGAGTCCTCAACTGGGATGCAATCAGTTTTAAAAATAAAATTATGCCAAATAGTATCTCATTTTCCTGATTTGGGGTGTTAATTAATAGAAATTGTTAACGTACGTTTAAGTGATGTAACAGAGAAGAGTTTTGAGGGAAAAAGTGAGACCAGCATGAAAGCAGTTATCCAGGATTGTATGTATGAGCATACCTGCATGCCTTAGCTCAACCACCTCAATGTTCTCATCAAACCAAACCAAAGCAGCACCATTTACCATCTATATAACTTAACCTTTTGTAAGACCCTCAGGGCTCACTTGTGTGAGAAAGAGGAATTAAAACCCACTGCAGCCAGTCCCATTCTGGAGTTCTAACACCAGAATCTACAACAAATCCTGAGAGAAACAGTGTTGTTGAATTAGTCATTTGTTTTAGCAGTGCTTTGCAAGGAAAAAAACCAAAACCATTTGTGTTTCTGTTGAGTGGAAAGAAAATGGATACAGAAGGGTCCAGTAGACTATTAGATCCTAGAACTGAGTCTGTCCAGCTATTTTTAGGGTACATTTGCATGTTCTCTATAATCTTACATAATAAATCACTTTTCTACTCTCTTTCTTTCACCAACGTAAAACTGGATCTATTAATAATGAGGCTTTTGAGTGAGGTGTTCTGGTTCACTGATCCATCATATAACTGATCTACAAAGAAGAAGGGTACATTCTCTATCAGATCAGCAGTTTTACATGACCTGCTGCATAGCTGTATTGATAGTATTTCATATGACATAAAGGACCATGCAGAGTCTGTCACTTGTGAAGCATAGGAAGAGAAGGAGGAATGGGATCACTATTAGCAATGGCCCACAACTGAGTCAGATTAGTACAACACAAAATGGCATCTTAAAAATGACTGTGCAATCAATGTGGTTTCTGATTCTGACTTGTCCTGTTGCACCCATAAGCACTCCCAGAAGTCTGACTTTTTTATACCACATCACAGACCCTTCCTACCCCAGAAAGTTTTATCCCTGACAGTTCATTGTTATGGGCTATGTGTTAGTTCCTGCATCACCTTGTAGTTTTACACATGTATTAGTTCCCCCTTTTCAATGAAAAAGGGAAAATGCCTTGGAGAAAAAACAGATTAAGGAGAGTAGACTATGAAAAAAAAAAAAAGTAGTTGCAGTTACACAGAAAAAGGATAATTTTATGTTATTAATTGCCTATCCCTCAATAGCCTACAGCAACATGCAGAGACACAATGAAAAATGGGAGGTTAGTGTTATCATTAATGAGTGAGTTACTCAGACTTGTTACCTTTTCCTCTCCAATCCTAACTACAGAAGAGATCATTTGTTGAAAAATTCTGAGCAATTAGGAGTAAACACAGAAAGTCTTGATCTTGCAATGCCCCTTTCCCTTCCCCTGAAACTCAGTAGGAAGCACTCCTTTGATGACCTTAGGATGTAATGTTACAATGATAGCTTCATAGCCTTGCAGCTATGCTAAAATTACCTGCTGGGTTGGTGAAGTTAGGAAAATTTTCAAGAGCTCTGGCTGAGTAATGATGGCTCTTGGCCACTAGACATTACACTCAAGAAGGAGAAAAGGGGGTCAGTAAAATCAGCTGAAATCTACCTACAAGACTCATCTCTCAGGCTCCTGTTTTGCCAAGTTGAAAGAAGAGGAAGATAGCTCTGTCATTAGGTTTTAGGTGTCTCTTGACTGACAACTGTTGAAACACCTACTTCGGTCCTTCTGCAGAAAAATATCCTTTACTACCAAAAGAATGTTCCACTCAGATCGAAGTGACATTTCCCTGTATCTCTCAATTTTTGTTTAAGTCCAGTTATGCTACTCTTGTTTCCTATGTGGTTGAACCAAGGCAGAAAAATGGAGCAAATAAAATTTAACATAATGCAATTAAGCAATCTATAACAACATTCCCCAAAAAGGTTATGCCTCTATGATTCACACCAGCAACTTTTGAGCATATCAATCTGTGAAATGTTATGAACCTGTTTTTCCTAAAACAAAGCACCCCAGATGTATTCTATTAACTAGAATTTTACTAAAGACTGCATTTTATGTCATCCCTTCTGATCCTTACTCCTTTCAGACTCAATGGCAGCAAGCCCTAGGGCTGTATGTAGTCAATGGGAAACTTTAAAACCACTTTTCTTTTGCATTCAAGTGAAAATTGAAATCGAAAGCAGGGCTGGAAATATATATTTCTTAGTGTACTTTTGTCTTATTCTTATTATTTCCATCCGTTCTTCTTTTTGTGCTGTTGGCATTTCTTATACAAAAGAAACATGAACTACTTGTCTTTTCACTGAGTCTTCTCTTCACACTTATACTTTATTTCCAAGATAAACAAGAGAGTAAGTCTGTTCTCCAAGTCCTGTTGAATTTACTGTACTGATCATGATACAGGGAAAAAGTGTTGTTAAGCATCTAAGCACCCAAGATTTGATCTGTACTGGTTTTGTGGTGATTCTAGGTCACAATGCACTTCTTGACACCAGAATTTTGTTCCTGAGTCAAGGCCTTCTGGAGTCAGCTTTGTATGAAGGCAGCTTTGGTGACACCTGAAGTCAAGCCAGGCATTCATGATTTCTGTCAGCTCACTCTCTCTAGTCCCACAGGCATCTCCTGGCTGCTATTTTTTTGACAATTTCTTTCAGAATTTCTTGCAGCACTTTCTAGGCTGATATATAAAATTCTGACTCTGTTTTGAAAGGCAAATCCTCAAAATGCAAAACTCTTTTTTTGACTGCCAATCTTTTTTTTATGAGAGAAATGGAACTGCCACTGCAACTTCTGAAGTTTTATGAGTAGTTGGGTCTGGGTTAGAGATGGATGTGAAAGTGTGCAAATCTTTTTTTCTGCTCCTCAGTCTGAGTCCTCTTAAGAGATTATTATACTTTCTGCTGCTTCAGGACCGGCAGCTGTCAACAACTGAGGTCTGGGGCTCCTTCAATTTTGTAGAGATAAAGTTTGTAATAAAACAGCCAATTATTCATGATCTGTAGCTATCTATGATCATTTCTCCTGAGAAGGGACCTGTATCTGATTTTTTAGCAGACATTTTCTTCCTTACTCGAGGCAATTTTGAAAAAACACTTCCTTGGGAAACCCAGAGTTCTATTAACAAACAATTCTATTAATCTGAAGTACAATATTTTCCCAATATATCTGCTGTTCAGAAAGCAAAATGCTGATAATTTGCAACTGGTTAGTAGACCGCAATTTTAGAATCAAGAAAGTAATTTAACTGAATTCAACTGTTTGCCCAGAATACTGAGCATGTGCTCAGTCTTATAACCATTCCCTGCATAATATTTGTGACAGCAAGTGATATTACTCATAGCAGCCAGGATTGCTCATGCCAAAACACTTGGTTTATTTTGTTGCTTTCCCCTGCTTTCCCCCACGAGGTATCACTATAGCTTCTGCAACTCTGATGCCTGCGAAGACCCTTTGAAAATACACCTTCTACTAAATTTACTTGTCTTGTTGACATTACTGCTAGGTAGACACATAAATGCAACATTAGCAGGTGATAGAAGCAGGAATTTAGGGAAGGACAACTGCTTTCTACCTCATTCCACTCACTCAGACAATACATGACTTTGAAGATGATTCTGCTGGAGAAGTAAATGCAAAACTGGATAGGAGCTTAGTGACTGATGGTCTCCTCAAAGCCTCAGGCAGACAGCTTCAACTGAAGCAGCTGACATTGTTCAAGATCTCAGCAAAATTCACTGTTTGCTTTATCAGGTACCTTGCCCAGCAGGGAGAGACACAGTTTCCAGGCAAGATAAATGTTAAATAAAGCAGTTGTAGATACTGACACTATCTGGTTATCCAATTTCAGACAGGATGCCAAGGCTTCACTGAGTGACACAGAGCTCTGTACACTACTGCGAACAGTATCTTAGGCAGGTAGTCAAACATCATCTCACAGCACACTTTTGCCCTTACTGTGATTCAGAATGAGCTAATTGCACAGCAGCTCTCTTGTCAGCATCTGGATGTCTTAATAGAGGAGGCAATAGCATCCCTTGGAAGGTGGAGACACAGTTGTGATGGTACTGCTGGAAGCTGCTGCAGAAGGGGCTCACCATTTTCTCTCACAGCTTTTGAAAAATACAGAATGGAATCTGCAAAGGAGTCACTGATGTGTATGTAGCAATGAAGTAGACAGATGAGCAAATTTTTTTTGTAAATCTCTGAAAACGTCAGCGGGAAAAGAAAGGAAGAAAGGAAAGGGAATTTGAAGTCCTAACTTCATGTTTATCCCCGTTTGCCACAGTATGAACTTGTCTTAGCTTCTTCATGGATGGTCTGCTCCTGTTCCAGTGTTCACAGAGGAAATCTTTCTAATTATTTGATCTGAATCCATGGTCATCTTATTTTCCTCCAGAAATCAGGATTAGGGCATGTTACAATTTTTCTTATTTGGTTTATGGCTAAATACAGCTTGTGATAGTATCTGTAGTCACACAGTCCTATTCTAGGTCTGAAAGGAGAAGCATGAATCACACCTCTATCTTTGCACTGGTAAGACAGACACAACTATGGATAAGCTTCATTTAATCAGATCATAGCTGTGTAATGTCTCTTCTACCACTCATATCTTCTGGCAGAAAGGACCACATGTGGACACTCTTAGTCTCACTAGAAAAACATCCTTAGCCAAGCTGATCCTTAAAGGCTGCCAAATATATAAATCTTACACCAGCAAATGTAAAAATCTTACTCAGACAGAAAATGCAATTAATGGGGAAGCATCACAGACAGAAGACAGAGAGAAGAGAAGGTCAGCCAACAAGGACACTCCTGCTGGAATGCTTCACCAGCGCACTGTTCCTGTGCTCTGGAATATCCTGCTCTGACAGAAGCAAACACCACTTGGTTAGAACTGAGTTTACACTGATGCTAAAGAGGCAGAATAAAGATCCAAGTTCTAATTTACATTTCACTCACTTTTGCAGTGAACTTATTTTGCTTTTGTAAATAGTTTGAATTTAATTTTTCAATGACATTGTAATTTATGAACCATGCCATTAAAAGACAACACTTTAGCTGTGGATGACATTGTTTATCCTTTAGGGGAACATTTGCTGCATCAGCCATAATATACATAGCCAATGTGTTTATGAAACAAGTAACAACTTTGTCTTCATGTTCAGAAAGATTTACTGGTTCAAATTAACAGATTGGTGTCCTAAGTGTGAAAACAGTAGTTTGCACGTCACATGATATATCCATCTGCTTTTACAGCAGTGTTTAAGCACAACAGTTGTGAAGATACTCTGGATTTACAACACGACTGAGGTCTTCTACAAAGAGATACATATAAAGCTGTCACTTCCCTGACTATGTTGTCTGAAGTTAGAGAATTTTGACGCAGAACATTGCTGAGTCTAAAAAAGTCCTGGCTTTCCTGTAAATGGGGAGAGAGAGAGAGCCCTGAACAGGAAAAAGCTTTCCTAGAAACAAATTTTAAGTATTTATTGTAATCCTGTGTCTTCAGCAGCAGCTACAACTGGCAGTCATAGGGCTGACTTTTTTGCGCTTGTCAGATTGATGGAAGTAAAGATGTGAAGAAAAAGATCTGTGAAAAAGTGAGTTTCCTAGAAGCCTGCAATGCCAATGAAATCATAAGAATGCTAATGTTTAAAGAAGCCTGAACATTTTGGAACAAAGAAGTACATGGACTTTATCAATCTGATGTTTTAATGAGAACAAAAATGCCACCACTAGTTTGCCAAGCCAAAATTTCTCTATTTCTAAGAATACCATTGACATACCCTTAGATGCAGAGAAACATCTGCTTTGTTTCTACTCTGATGCTGCTTCTGCTAGAAACCAGGGCTGTATTTTAAGATATGTAAAAACTGACATAAAAATAAATCAGCTTCCAGGTAGCTTTTGTGGAATTACATTTAAATCCACCAAGGTCTATTTTGAAATAAAAACCAGTAATCAATGCAAGTCTTTGAGGTTTCTAATGAAGATTATCTAGAATTTGATGGATTAAATAAGGGGGACTTTCCAGCCTGTTTCATCATCCAAATAATTATTTTGTCAATCAAAACTGTGGGAAATGCCATTCAAAACACTATGATATTAGCATATGCTTCTAGACAGAGAAAATATGGCATCCAGAAAAGTATAAGGAATCTAAAAGCTGATGGAAAAGCAATGTTTTCAATGGTGTTAATAATTACGCTAAGTAATTCAGCACATAAAATACAATGTGAAGTTTTATTTCTGAGAGCATTTCCCAGTGAGGTACTATTAACATGTCTGATCTTTATTTATTCCAGGTTCTTTTACTTGCAGTCAGAAATCTGATCATCTTCATAGAATCACAGAATAGTTTGGGTTGGAAGGGGCCTTCAAAGGCCAGCTAGACCAAATGCCTGCCGTGAGCAGGGACTTCTTAACTAGACTAGGTTGCTCAGAGACCTGCTCGGTTTGCTCAGACCAATTGAAATTTCCCAGACTGCTCCTACTTTTTTCTTACGGTTCTTCACACCAATAGGTGGCAAAACCAAAAATCAATAAAACATTTGATGACAATATACTAAGAAAAATACTGACATTTACGCCTTAGCAGTCCTGCTTCACAGAAAATACAGAGAACACAAACGGCAAGTGGAAAACTTGCCATCAGCAGCAGTTTCTGATTAATTAAATATTGAGAAGTGACAGCCGTGTGAGCAAATTTTCATTCCAGACAATTGCATTTCCATACATTATACATATTCTATGTATTTAGTAAGAAATTCTTGTTTTAAAATGCTTTGTGCAGTCCTCAGGGCTGATGACACTTTCAAAAAAAATCATTAGAACGCTAGTCTTTTTCAGTAGCTTAACTGTAAGATCTAAAAGCAGTACTGAAAAGTTCCACGATGGCTGAGAGCTCCTTTCCCAAAAGTGAACAAGGTATTTAAAATCCCCAGCTTTTCATGTCAGGCCTCCTGGTTCCTCTTTTGACAATGGGAATTCAAAGCTGAGATCCTCCACATAGCTCTGAACACCAGAACTGCGACTATAGAGGTGTACTGGGTGTGGCTGGGATGGGCTCTTTTCCCACTGCAGCCCTCACCTTTGTGCTGTCAGCTGGTGGCTAGAGAGGTGCTGGTCATGCCCTGGCTGCTGTTGAGTGGCCCTGACACAGCATCAGCACTGTCTCCCCAACATTCTGCCTCCTCCCTCACCCCAGCAATTGGTAGGTGTACTGAAGCCCTAATTCCTGGGAAGTGGCTGGATAACACCTGCATATGGAAAGTAGACAATAGATCTTTTGCTTTCCTTTGCACAACCTTTCCGCTTTTTTTTTTTTTTTTTTTCTGGTAAAACGTCCCTCTTCTTAACTCATTGCTCTTTTCTCCTTCTTATTTTCTTCCCTCTCACTCTGCTGAGGAGAGTGATAGAGCAACTTGGTGGGCATTTGGTACGCAGCCAAGGCCCTCTCCCCACAGAGAGGTCCTGCTGCCATCAGTGCAGCTCTCCAAAACTGTGCATCGGAATTATTTCCAAATTACCTACAATTCCTTTCTCAAAAATAACTCACACTTCCATTCATTACAAGCATTACAATGCTGAAATGCAAGGTTGACTGCTGGAGTAAGTTACTGGACAGAAAACATAGCATTTACAAAGCTCTTGAGAGGAGGATTTTTATTGAAAAAATCACTTAGAAAAGAGACAATTAACTTAGCATACACAATGGTAAGAGAAAGAAGAATAGTTTCAATTGTGTTTATTTGAACATACACCACTAAAATGCCAGTACATGCAGAGTTACTGTATTGTGCTCATCAGAATATTTTCTTTTTCATTTATGTATGAAAAATCATTACATTTTCCTAGATACTGTGACGTGGAAATTCTTAATGACCATCAGTGCAGAGAATTTTATCTGCAACTGACTGTAACACTGTTCAAATAAAAGATACTAAGTAAAAACACCAACTATGAATATTTGCTAACAGTTGACCACTTAGTGCCCACCTTGTATGCAGGACTATTGTCCTTTCCTTGATCCTTACACAATTTTGGCAGAGTTCCTCTAGCTGTTGCACAGGTTTAGTATACCAAAATGTATACATAATTATTTCATATGGGTTAAGGACCATGGTGTTTCTCAGAAATTTAATCTCTGGCAAGATCTCCAAGAAGAATATTCCAGCGCTAATAAAACACTTGCCTTCTTCAGTGTGTATTTTCTGAAAGACCTGAAACATGAAACAAACAGGGTGGTATCTAAGTCAAGTGTATGCAGTTACCTGTATATGCATCAGAATAAAATCTTAATGAAAGTTGAAGTAAACATAGAGGTGAAGAACTAGACACAAATCTTTCCTAAGGTGGATTAAGATATCTTTTTTACATAGTGTAATCTCTCAGATAGCAAATTAATACATCTTTTCAGAAACAATGCATCTTACTGAATAGAAAGTAGAAAGAAACTAGACAGATGAGGTCCTTGAGCAGACACTACTTTTAACCCAGTAATAACAATGCAGAACTTCAGGGACACCAAAATTACACGTATTTTTTTTTCCCCTGTATCTTCTAACCCATATTTCCTGTACTAATGAGGCTAGCTTTGTACTTCTGTCAGCACAGCAGGCTCCAGAGTGGGTTGGAGCAAGAAATATCATGTATCCTCACCTTTCACTCATCTTGAAACAAACCACCAATATATTTTCCTTCAATTTAAAACAATCCTGGCAGCAGCTTCTTCCCTTGTTCCCTAGATGCTCAGGTCTTTTCTAAAATGATCTGTTTTCATATAAAATCTCTCTAAATATTCCATGTTTTCCTTATGATTTGTAAAGAAAAAACTCTTGTATTTTTCACTTTCCTTTTGAATAGCTTCAAGTTTCATTTTTCCTTTTTATTACTACAACCTCATCTGGTATTTGGAAGGTGAGGGCCAAAACCATTCACATGCCCTAGCACTGCTGATTATGTTTTTCTTCTGAGTGTTACTCCTAAGTTGCCATTTACCTCCTGGACAATTAATGAGCTTTCACTGTTTCACTCTTCCTATGTCCTTTTTTCCCTGCCTTTTCCTGCCCCACCACCAAGAACTACAGTAATAGTAATAGCAAATATCACATGAAAACAACAAACCTGTGCTTAATCTTCACCACAGACATGTGATGGGAAGCTTTTCCAGTTTCCCATTTCCATATTTGAGGAAGGAAGTCTCTTTTTTTCTTAAGAGCCTAGAAACACAGACTATATATTCTGATTTGCACCACTGAGCATTATCAGACATGAAGTATAGATTACTGGAACTTAAATTTATTGACAAAGACATACTTTTGAAACACCTATGTACTTACCTTTAGGTGTAAGTAGTTCCACGGAAAAGAGATTGCAGCCATAATTTAGGGACATGCAACAGTGTTTGGAGAACTGGAATTAACAATCTACTATAATTGGAAGTAATATTTGGGACAGGGGAAAAAATAGGATCCTATGCAGTTTCAGCTTTTTAGCTTTTTTTTTTTTCTCCCTAAGTTTTAGGTTTTTTGTCTTGAAAACAAAGAAATCTTACTGCACATTTCGTCACAGCTATGCTTTACTGAAAAAAAAAATCAGTTTTGCCCTAAGGGATCTTATGCAACCACAGATGCTATGAAAACCAGACTTTAAATGAATGACTATGTGCTAAATGAGATGTGCAATTACAGATAGCTCTGATATCCTGTAAACATATAGGCTCAAAATGGTTCTGCCTCCAGCTGCACTATTTTGAAAACACATTGCTGGTATCACCTAAATAAATGCTTTGACCATTAGAGTGGAATGGGTGACACTTCAAATTGTGTTTGGATACAAAATTTAAAAAGCTTAAAAACTATTCACCAGAAGGAAGACACTTATCCGGAGCATAGGACACATTTATTTTGCATAAGTGCATCAGATGACAGGAGCAGTTTAAGCCATTTTACAAGTGGTTTAATAGAAGAGACAGCACATACAATACACTCCATCTTTCTGAAGTCACATAAAGGAAAAGACAAAAAAAACACAAACGAAACTTCCCATAAACCTCTTTCTTCATTATTCAAGAGGGCCATATACAGTGACTAACAATTTGCAGACCTTAAGCTGTTTTTTTTTTTAACTATTGCATCTCAGAATCATATGTCAGGTCACAATGGCTCTGATCTTTTAACCATTTTATAATTCAGCTGGTATATAAGATGTAGGGAGCATTTCTTGGTCTTTATGGGATTAAAGCTTGCCTTTAAACCTATGATTTTATTCTGCCAGTGATACATTAAATAAACAAGACAAGTAACACTATGGCAGTGTGAAACTTTATGGACAAAGATCAGTCCTGAGAGGGATGATACACCTTCAGTGATTCAGCCTTGAGAATACAAAACCCATTTCAAAGTGACAAAATAAAAATAAAAGCTCAGTTACAGCCATCTTACGGAACATAATGCTTACTCCAAGTTTTATCCTGGCAGCTATCAAGCAGTTAACACCGATGAAAGTGCCTACAGAACCATAAAGCATTATTATGTGTACCAGAATTCTTTTACCTGTATAACATGATATACTAGAGCAATTTGGATATGAAATATTTCTATATAACTACAATAAATCATAGCTCATATCATACCAGAGCGCTGAATGGATGTCTAGAATTACTGCCAATGCTAGTACTACTAGAAATCAAAATCTGTCAGATTCTATACGCTCAATAGTTCTCTCTTCTGTAACCATTTTAAATTGTAGAAAGCCTGAAAGAAACAATGAAACATCTCATTACAGACACTATTACTTAAATTGAAGACTGTCAAACAGTAGCAAATTATTCTTTTAAAGGGTTGGTGACATCAAGAGACAAGCACCCACATAACACATCAGCTAGCTCTAAAACACAACCTGTCCTGTACACCAAAACACAAACACAAGACACCCTGAGCATAGCCTTTGAATGGGCTACATAATCTTCGCCACAACAGCCTTACGTCACTTGAACCACTTAAAAATAAAGGGGAAAAAAGAGCAAGAAATGACAAAATGTGCTTATCTGTAGCTTCTACTCATGTGTAAGGACAAAGGTAATATTTCAACTAAAAGCTATACATCCAGATGACGCCTGCTCTAATACTTGACCCATATAGAAAGATAGAAGGAACTGGGGTTGTTTAGTCTACAGGAAAGAAAACTGAGGGAAGAAATGATAACAGATTTTGCAAATCAGTATCACTGAAGAGGTGAACAAATTGCTCATGGCTAGGAAAGATGGAACCTGAAAGAATGGTTTTCTGTTGTAGACCCTCTCTTGATTTTGCACCTTTTATAAAAATTTTAATACGGAGAAGTTGTCTCTGTGCAAAGCCATAGTGCATTCAGTGTAGTTCTCAGCACACTGTATCCAGCTGGTGTAAAGAGTTCGCAAAAACCTCAAAATTCTTCAAGAATGAGATGAATAATTAAAGCAGAAAAATAAAGACTTCATAACAAGTTTTTACACATTATCTAGCTTCATTGAAAGGATTCCTTTTTTTTCACAGCGAGCACAAAGTTTACTGTTTTTCTGGCTTTTGTGTACTTCCAATTTGATCGTCATGACATCAAACTCCTACAAAAAGAACGTGTACTTCTTTTAGCATCAGGAAGAGATTTTCTGTGTAGAATTGACTTTTCACTGAACATATTAAGTTTCTGTCTCTTTTCAAGATTTCCTCTTTAAACATTGTTTTATCTTCTTCCAAAAATTATTTAGCAGCATCACCAGTATGCATAAACTTTCCAAGATAATATAAACCAGATCCCATCTCATCTTCTCATCTTGCTGTTTTTAAAGATCTTCAGTGCTATCAAGAACTCTTTTCATTCTTTCTGCCTCATACTGCCCTCTTGTACATGGATGAAACATATTTACATGTCAATAAACAGGGAAATCATCCTAGCAAACACCAACATTTTTTATTGAAGGAGAGGGAAAGGTTACTCTTGGTAGTACTGTGACTTGATAGTGTCGTTCAGCATACCTACACCTACATGCACTCTGTATAAAGGAGTATTAAATTAAGGAGCCTCTCAGACAGATCATCTTTTTTGTGATTTCCCAGTTCCTTGCTCATTCTTCTGCACCTCCTGGTTTGAATCAATGTACTACTCTGACTGAATTGCTCTGAGACAATACAGTCCCATCAGCCAGCCTTGGTCTTCTTTCAAACTCAAAAGCTGGAATTATAGCCTTGGCTCCACCTTTTCCCTTATTTCTTTACACATTCACCTGGTGACCCACATGCATTTGAAGTAACAAAAACATTCTGTCCCACACATGTCAAACTTAAAAATACTTCAAATTAAAATATTAAAAGGTCTAGGTTAGAAATTAAGAAAATTCCTTATGGTGGGGGTGGTGAGGCACTGGGGCAGGCTGCCCAGAGAAGCTATGGCTGCCCCATCCCTGGAAGAGTTCACAGTCAGGTTGGATGGACTCTGAGCAACCTGGTCTAGCAAAAGGTGTACCTGTGCATGGCAAGGGGAGGTGGAACTAGATGAGGTTCCTGCTAACTCAAATATTCTATTATTCTATGATTCTTTAAACAGAGATAGAAATGTTACATTTACACCTCCTGGATTTAAACTATTGAGACTTATGTGATTAGATACATATGTGGACTGAAAATGTTTCTGTCACTATTAGACAGAATCCTTAACTATTGTCTAATGATTTTATACAGCAATACAGATTTTTTAAAGTCTATGTCCAACTACTGGAACAAACCAGTAAGCCTTTGGACTTTACTCTATTTCTGTAGTAAATCTTAATGCTATAGTTAGTTGAGCACCATTGCTACATGTTTGCAGCGCAAGGAAGGCATCTGAATCATAATATTAAATTCTCAGTATCTTATCTAACTGGCAGAGAATATAAACACATATGCAGTTTACTCTGCGTAAAACTCTCACTCCAACATACCTGCTGAAAGTGCACTGACATATCAAAGAATATACCACAAGAGACACATTTCCTTTTGGGCCTGCTTTGATATTTAAAGGTATTATTGTGCAATATTATGCTCATTAGCGAAGGGATCAGAGAAGTGCCATAACCACCTACTCACACACGATATAGTTTTGGTTTACTATAGTGAACAGATCTAAATAGCTACAGGATAAATGCCTTGAACCATGTCCTGAAGCCCCATATCCCCTAGTGCTGATGGCAGTCCCTAGGGGCAGGGCTTTGGTAAAACCCTCTGTTGTACAAAATGCCAGCACATAGGTCTGACATCAAAGTTAAGCCCTATATTAGTTCAGATTGCTCTTTGATTGAGGAACTACAAGTATGTCTTACACCTCTGGAAGAAAAAGGATCTATTTGTGTCAGTCATCAATTAAGCAAGATGAAAATTGGGTGCTTCTGCTTGTGTGCTAAGTAATGCAGAAGCTGTAACCACATCCTCTGCTGTGCCCCTGAAATTAATTTTTGCTGTAGTCGCCTGATGAGAAATCTCACTACACTCAGATACACTTGTGCAGGCAGCATGAGGGCAGAATGGAAAAGAGCAGAAAAGTTACATCCCCTGTGAAAGACAGTCTGTGATCACCCCACAGGTTCAAAAGTGAGCATCAGGGTATGCTATGTTTTGGATTGGATGAGGAATGAATTTTGAAGTGGATCTTCCCAATGTACCAGCTTACCTCATCTGTTTCAGAGAAGCCTTGCCGTACACAAACCAGATGCCTGACAAATGTCTACATGAGAGAACATGTTCCACAAGCACGTCTGAACTCTTCAAGTGTTGTAGGCATTTGGTCAGCTGCACAAGCCACCTGAAAACACAGAGCAAAGACATTACCTGTTCATGGACAAGTGCACCCTTTGCTGCTCAAAACCAGCTGGACAGCCAGGCCCAGGGAGTGGAGGTGAATGGAGTTATATCCAGCTCCTGACCAGTCACAAGTGCTGTTCCCCAGGGCTCAGTGTTGGGGACAGTCATGTTTAAAATCTTTATCCATGATCTGGATGTCGTGATCAAGTGCACCCTGTGTCAGTTTGCAGATGACTCTAAGTTGTGCAGCAGTGTTGATCTGCTGGAAGGTAGGAAGGCTCTGCAGAGTGATCTGGACAGGCTGATTTGATGGGCTGAAGACAAGATTACGAGGTTTAACAGAGGAAATGCCAGGTCCTGCACTTTGCTCACAACCCCAAGCAGTGGTACAGGCTGGGGGCAGAGAGGCTATAAAGTGGCCCAGCAGAAAAGGACCTGGGTGTGCTGGTCAACAGAGGCTGAACATGAGCCAACTGTGCCCAGGCAGCCCGAAAGGCCAATGATATCCTAGCCTGTATCAAAAATGGCGTGGCCAGCACGACCAAGAAAGGGATTGTCACCCTGTATTGGGCACTGGTGAGGCCACCTTAAAATCTGGGTTAAGTTTTTGGCCCCTCACTACAAGAAAGATGTTGAAGTGCTAAAGTGTGTCCAGAGAAGGTCAACAAAGGTGAGGAACAGTCTGTTACTCAGGTCTGATGAGGAGCAGCTGAGGGAGCTGGGGATGTTCAGCCTGGAGAAAATGATAACCAGATCACTCTTTACAACAACCTGAGAGGAGGTTGTAGGGAGGGGGTTAGCCACTTTAACACAAGCAGAAAGCCTTAGGACAAGAGAAAATATTCCTAAACTGTGCCAGTGGAAGTTAAAGTTGGATATTAGGAAAAATTCTTTCATGAAAAGGGCTGTTAAGCATTGAACAGGCTGTCCAGGGAAGTGGTAGAATCACCAGCTCTGGAGGTATTTAAAAGACATGTGGATGTGGTGCCTAAGAACATGGTTAAGTGCTGGGCTCGGCAGTGCTGGGTTAATGGTTGGACTCGACGATCCTAAACAATTCTATGAGTCTGCGGATATTGTCTCTACTACTTGCCAGCTGAGGCACAGTCTCAAGCTGAGGGGTTCAGCAGACATGCAGCGCACGTGCGGTGGTGCAGAGCACACACTCCCTTGGGCACTGCACCTGAGCTCTGGGCTGGCTTTGCAATTGTCTGTGCAAGTGCTATGCCATATACCCAGAACCAAGCGCTGCTGGGTGTAAGCCTGAGTGTGTTTACATAAGCCACTGACAGCTTCCTGCTTGCAGTGTATTGGCATTCTTTTTAACTTTCATACGCTGGCAGCTAGGAAGCCACAAAACTTCAGTGTGTGCTACAATTTACAAATTTTCTAGGGACTGCAGCAGCAACACCATTTGAAACAGGTCCTGAATGCAAATGATTTTTTAGCACATAATGGCTTGGGAGAAATGTTTGTGTTTGATGAATTCCTTCAGCGCTGCTGTTTATTGTCCAAAGCCAGAGGTGTGAGCTGACATGGGTGTCAAGCAGTGCACCACCGCTGCTAACACAAATGAATCCAAAAGTATCACAAGTGCCTCACAGGCTCCTGTTTCTACTCAGCACATTAAATACAGCAAACATGAAAGACCAGCAACCCACTCCCAAAATCACAGAATCCGAGAACTGGTCAAGTTGGAAGGGACCGCAGGGCTGTCATGGGGGGTGTCTGAGAGCACACAGCACAGGATTGTACCCAGATGCTTCTTCAGTATTTCCAGTAAAGGAGACTCTGCAATCTCTCTGGGTAATCTGTTCCAATGTGCAGTCACCTGCACAGTAAAGAAGTTCTTGTAATCAGGTGGATCATTCTGTGCATTAGTTTCTGCCTGTTGCCTCTTATCCTGCTTCTGGGCACCACTGCCTGGTCCATCCTCTTGACACCTTCCCTTCAGATACTCATAGACATTGATGTTGTCCCATCTCAGTCATCCTTTCTCCAGGCTGAACAGGCCCAGCACTCTCAGCCTTTCCTCACAAGAGACAGGCTCCAGACCCTTTTTTGCCCTGTGCTGGACCAGCTCCGGGAGCTCCACACTTCTCTTACGCTGAGAAACCCAGAAATGGACAGAGCACTCCAGATGTGTCTTCAGCAAGGCTGAGGAGCAGCATCACCTCCCTCCACCTGCTGGCAACACTCTTTCGAATGCAGCCCAGGATACCACTGCCCTTTCCCACAAGGGCACACTGCTGGCTCATCTCCCAAGCCTTTACTGCTTTGGCTACATCACGCACGCGTGGGACCTTGCTGGGCACACAGCCCGGCGAAGCCGAAGGCCGGGCGGTCGTGCCCCTCTCAGGTACCGCAGCTCCCGTTGGGCGAGGCTGGCCCGGGGAGGGCACACGGCTCCCCGCCGCCCCTCAGAACCGAGTGCAGCACCGAGCCCCCGCCGAATGCAGCATCCGCCCCAGATCCAGCCAGGGCGCAGGGCCCGTCCTGAGAGCCCGGGGCAGCGCCGGGAGCGGAGCTCAGCCCCCGCCGGGCCACCGCTCCGGCCGGGATGGACGACGGCCTATCCAGGATGGGTGACGGATCCCTGGCATACGTGACCGCTTCCTGGGATGGGTGATCGCTCCCTGGCATGGGTGGCTTCGCCCCGGGATGGATGATGGCTCCTCAGGATGGATGACCGCTCCCCGGGATGGGTGGCCTCTCCGCTGAATGGGTGGCCTTTCCCCCAGGACTGGCGGCCTTTCTCCGGGATGTATGAACGCTCCCTGGGACAGGTGACCTTTCCCCCGGGTTGGACGGCCGCTCCCTGGGGCGGGAGGCCGCTCCCCGGAGCCCCCCGCCCCGGCGCGGGAGGAGCCGCCCTTCCCCGGCGCAGGCGCCGCAGCTCTCGGCCGGCGCCATGGCCCGCGGGGCGCTGCTCGGCGCCCTGGCCTGTCTGTGCTTCCTGGCCCCCGTGGCCGAGGCCTTCAAGAGGAGGGGACCCAGCGTGACAGCCAAGGTGACTCTCTCCCGCGGCCGGGGCGGCGTCTCCGCCGCCGGGAAGCCTCGGGACGGGTCGGGCGGGGCCCGCGGCCGGGATATCCCGCGGTGGTGGCGGCGTGCCGGGGGAGCCGGCCGGCCTGTGCCCTGCCCCACAGCCGGCCCGCGCCGCACCCCGGGCACTCAGGGCTTGGGGCGGGCTTGGCCTAACGCCGGAAAGTCGCCGTTTTGTTAGGTTTTCTTGGTTGTTTGGTTGGGTACTTGGTGTTTAACCCTTTTGGGCATGCCGCCTTTCTGTAGGCGCTGGCACACCGCCTCACCGCTGGCAGAGTTCGGGCCAGCAAAGCCTCCCTCTGGGTTGCAGAAGTGGAAACTTTTAAATTCCTCACCCCTCGAGCGCTGCTGCAGCCTCTGCTGCTGCCAGGGCAGTTTGTGGCTGCAGGTGCTGCCAAGCTGCCCCGAGCAGCACGGGGTTTGACTGCTCTGGGGCTCGTCTGTGCCGTGGGTTTTATTCATTCTTCCCTGCCCTCTCTGCTGAAACTCTGGAGAGAGGATCCAACGGGACGCTACTGAGTTGTCCAGGGGAGCGGAGCATCTTTCTTGCTGGGAAGGCTGGGGGAGCTGGGCCTGTTCAGCCTGGGAAAGGAATGACTGAGAAAGGGCCTTATCAATGTCTATGAGTGTGTTGAGGGGAGGATGCCAAGAGCATGGATCAGGGTCTGCTTGGTGCTGCCCAGCTGGTACACAGGAAGTTCCACCTGAATATGAAGAACTTATTTACTGTGCGGGTGACTGAGCACTAGAACAGATTGCCCAGAGAGGCTGTGGAGTTTCCCTCATAGGAGATATCCAAGAACCACCTGGACACAATTCTCTGCCGTGAAGAGAATTGATGGTCCTGGTTGAGCGGGAAGGTTGGGCCAGATGACTCGCTGTGACACTTTGCCCTATTCTGTCATTGTGTGAAGCTCTTGGTATTGAGAGCAGTCCTTTTGTTGGCCCCATAGGAGGTGTACGCGGTGCCTGCGTGGATCTGGGATCTGTGGGGCTCAGTGCTGCAGGGCTCCTGGGCAGGCAGGATGGATGGGCTGTGTGCCTGTTGCACAGGTGGACATTGCAGTGGCACTGCCCAGGAGATGGACTTGTGGGCTGGCTGGTGGGATAGGGATGCACCTAACTACTGCAGCATGACAGCATCTCTTTCCAAAAAATGTTTGTTTGGTGCAGGAGGTGGGATGTTTAGTCCAACTTTGGAATTCCGTGTTTGAACCCACAAGTGTTTTTCCACCTGCGATCAGGAGAGAATGCGCCCATGCTGGGAAAGACACCTACACTCATGAAAGTGTGACAGGGAAGGGCAGAGGCAGAACTGCTTGCTCTAGCATGGCCTCAGCATCCTAAGGCATGGACTGTGCCTTTGTCTCTGTACTTCATTGCCACTGTTGTCTGCAACTGCTTACAGTTTCATTGCCATGGACTTCTAGACCACAGATTTGATTTTTTTTGGGGGGAAGGGTAAATTTGACCTTCAAATAATCTTCTGGAAACATATTCCTATTTAATTATACATAAAGTACTTTCCTTCTTCATTCCTTCTGCCTGGGCTATAATGTTATGTCCCTCTCTAATTGTTATGGTGCATAAAGAATTGCATTGCCAATTTTTTGTGTCCTAGGCAGTGGTAACTTCACAAAGCTCATCAAATCACACCAGTTTTCTCTCTTTCAGTTTAAGTGGTTTTCTGTAACCTTTCTTCATATAAAAGATATTCCATACCTGTTGAGCATCTGTTCTGCCCATTTTTCTACATTTTTTAGGTTAGTTTCATCATTCTGCAGTAGAGAGGCCAGAATTACACACAGCAGTCAGGGTGTGAATTCAGGCCCCCTTGTTGAGGCTCTACACCATATACAGTATTTCTGTATTTATGAGGTTATTACATTAGCTGGTCTCTAAGAATCATGAGATCTTCCTTTCAAAGTCACTTTGGTTTCCCTGAATAAGTCAAAGCTCTTGTCCATTTTTTCGGTTAGATGTACAGCATCTTGTGTAAATTATATATGAATCTTTTTATGAGAACCAGCCCCTCTTACTGGTGTGTTCTTTTTTAATTTCAGTCTTGAAATACTTAACTGCAGATTTTAAATATGATTAAATATTTATGAAAATATTAATAAGACCGAAAATTTTTAATATTTATTTTCTTTCAGAGTTTTTGGTGAAGAATTTGGCCAGATGTTTTTTGAGATTCAAAAATGCTATATCAACCAGCTCACAAGTGTCTACATGCTTACTGAATTTCCAGGGAACTTGTGGAAATCCAGTCATGAGAACATGGCTTTTCTATGAAGAAATAGTGTCTAGGGCTACCAGATATTTCCGTACTTGATTTTGTGGCCAAAAATATGCAGAGACACTTTTAAAAGTACTGGGTTTGTTGCTTAGGCAAGCAGCATTGCCACGTATGAAGCCTTGTGCTCTGCTAGGCTTGCAGCGTAGGACAAGCTTGTCTCTTTGTGCTGTCAACAAAGTGTATGATGTTCGTGCTTTGTGGGGGGATTGTTTGGTAGCCTTGTTACTTATATATACCCATGTATTTCAGGCAGTCCTACTAGAACAACATTTCCAGGGAAAATAGACAGGCAGTGGTTTTAGAAAATGTAGGAAGGCAATACCCCTTACCTAGATAACCCTGGCAGCACAATACAGAGAGGTTTGTTTATAAAACCGCTAAAAAGTTAGTGAAAGTGTGCTGTTAATACTTTGGGAGCCACACATCTAAGAAGCATGTTATTCAGTGCCAAGTGTCAAGGAAATGAATGAGGTGTATCAAAAGGAATTTTATTTCCTTTATAGCGCTTTTATAGTGTTAGCCAAAAGTTCAACAGTCAAAACCACATAGAAGATCAAGAAATGGTAGAAATGTTTAGTAGGAGAGCGTGAAAGAGGCATTCACATTGGAGAGACTATGGTCATTTATTATCATTATTGGACTAATTTCTTAGCATTACAGACAAGTAATACTTGGTCAAGTGCCACAAGGAACAGCAAATACCACATCATAGGAATACACATTGCTGTTTCCTAGAAGTTGTAATAGCCTTTATGTAACTTTTTCAGAACTTCAAAATGCCTCATTTCCTGACAGCTGTTCCTATTTTCAGTAATTATTGGAACATTTTTGCACATTCAAATATGCATTCATAGATTCTGAACTATATTAAAATGTCTTGTAACTCATTTGTCTTTTTGAAGTTGCTTTTCAGTGACATATACATTGAAGATTTAGGCAATCAGCTGAATAATCTGGCCTGGTTATTTTTCTATTGGATTTGAATTCATGTTTAGAAGGCAACTGCTGGCTTGAGCCAAACGATTTTCTTCCCACTGTTTTTTCAATTCAATGAAATTTAGACTTTTGTGTATACGTACTGATGCCTAAAACAGTGAAGATTATGAATGGATAACAAACAGTCATTTGTAGGTAGTGTCAGTACTATAGTTCCTTGTTGTTTTCCCCATATGGGAATAGAATTGTTGTTCTTCCTTCCTTTCATATTTCATTTTTTCCATTCAGCTTTAAAGACTTACATGTTTGGGAAAAATCTTCTTGAGCACTATCTTAAAACTTGAGATATAGCAGTATTAATACACCGAGCCATTGAGATACACCGAGCCATTAAAAGCAGTAAGAATCAAAACATATAATCACCGGTTCTCAAACAGTTTTCTGAATAACCTGATTTTGGTGGCTCTGAAAGGATTTCTCTGAAACAGCACCCTTAGGAATTGCAGGATACTATTAATACAGACCAGCCAGAAGTAATTTCTTACCACCCTACTCTTTGAAAAGCTTGGCTGTTTGCTGTGCTCACATCTGTGTCACTTTTCTTCCCTTCACAAAAATATTCAGGTGTTCTTTGATGTGAAGATCGGAGACAAAGATGTTGGCAGAATTGTAATTGGATTATTTGGAAAAGTTGTCCCAAAGACCGTGGAGAACTTCATTGCGTTGGCAACTGGAGAAGTACGTTTGCGGTTTCCTTCCACTGTGTACTCAAGTTTGGCTTGGGAAAGCAATGTGTGTTTATTGCTGTTTCAGTTGTGGACTGTCAATCTTCATTCACTGGAGCCTGTGCACAAGTGCTGTCCCCAAGGATGTGCACTAGTGTGTGTCTTCTCAGGTCCTTGGTTCACAAGATGTAATTACAAGATGCTGGATATGAGCACCTCAATCTGTACCTGCCTTGCAGATCTAGCATGTGGAGTTACTGTGGTCAGATACAGACAGTAAAGTCAAATAAAGACAATGGCTTTGATCATGTGAATAAATACCTTCTTTGTGGCAGTGCAGTTTAGATGTTTTTAGCTGCACCTCAGTTTAATGTGTTTCTTAACAGTATTATATCCCTTGGTGGTATATTCTGTGCAATCTAGCTGTTCACAACTTGTTTATTTCCATATGATTGTATATAGAACTGGATGTTGCATTCATTTAAAGAATTATTTCATTTTCTTAGAGAGGATATGGATACAAAGGAAGTAAATTTCATCGTGTGATCAAAGACTTCATGATTCAAGGAGGAGACTTTACAGCTGGAGATGGATCAGGAGGTAACACACTTAGTATCTTCCAGGTTCCCTTTTCTTTGTTCAAATGTCTGCTGAAGGTATGGGCAAACCAGCATATTCCTTCATGGTTTCTGCTCAGATAAATGAAAAAACCCCAAACCAGCCCATTTTTGGTTTAGAGCATCTAGTACTTTTCCAAGTGTCTTGTAGCCTAAGCTGCAGCTGTTTGGATTATCTGATTTATAAGTATGTGTAGCTCTTCCTTTGTCCTCAATTTTTGCAGATAGCTCTTTTCTGTCTGTGACTTGTCCCCATTCAAGAAGCATGGCTTTTCGTGCTGGGCTGGAGCCACGTGACCAGCTGAGCTGCTCCTACAACTTCAAAAGATGGATGTCTCCACCCTTCCCCTGCTCTGGCTTTGTGACAGCGCTCCTTCCCTGAGGCACTCACTGATTGCATGTATAGGTGAACCAATTCAAGTCATCCAGCAGAAGTCTAATCCGTGATGAAACAGTGAAAGCGCATAGAGGGAAGGCAGGTAGGGAAGAAGGAGGCTGTCCTCTCTGCCCTCAGCTCAGTCTGTTCTGAGGAATCTCTGAAATGTGCTGTAAGAAGGAATTTCTTAACAAGGAGAGAGAAAGAAATTAGAAGATGAGGGTCATGCTCTCTCCGTGTTTTTCTCTTACTAAAACTGAAACCATAAACTTGCTGGTGCTGTGAGTCCTGGCTGTGTGTATCACTTCTCCCTCCTGAGCTTCCAGAAGAGCATTCAGTACACTCAGGGGAGCAATGCCTGTGCAGCATCTCTTCCACTGCACTCATTCTGGCTGCAGATTTCTTCTCTTCCTCTACATGCACATTCTTGACATGCTGCAATTTGAACTGTCTGCATGAACTGTTAGTGATTTCCCTGCTGGGATAGAATGGAAAACACACATTCCTTTTCCTGGCAGTCAACAATGAGGAAGGCCATAATACCAAAGACACAGTTTTAGCATTAAAAGTAGGCAGCATTTATTTGCTTGCTGATGTTGTTTATTGGGATAGCATCTGGTGGTGTTGGGAAAAGTGTCCCCATTGTGCTAGGCACTGCACAAGTAAAGAGTGAGACAGTTTTCAGTGGGTGATGGTGGTTTAACCATGACTGATATGTTTTCTCTCTGAACTATTTTAGAAACATCAGAATCTTTATGTCATGGTTGTACACATACACACCAAGTATTTTAGTCTAACTTCCATTTGGTCTTCATATGCTTGTAAACATGCCTAAAGCAATTTCTTAGCATAAGGGAAAAGTTTAAATACTGAAATTGTCATGGCAGTCTTTTTGTTAGTGGCCAAATGTATGTACTTTAATTTGCTCAACAGTATGAAGTATACTGTTGTTCGGTGGTGTCTGTAAACCAGACCTTTGAAGGTATTCAGCTTGCCTAAATTCAAGGGATAAAGCATCATCAGCTTTGACTGTTCTTTCCATATGTGTGGTGGTTTAGCTTACCTTTGCACAAAAAATTATTTTTGTTATGGAGTTGCTGATGGTTGAACAGTGATGCTGCTGTGTTTACTCAAGTAATCAATCTTCAAGTCCTGAATTCATACTTCATTTTTCCTATTTTTGAACAAAAAGCAGCTTTCATTTGATTTATTTTTTTAAAGTTTGCTTTCTTATTTTTTTTTGTCATAGGAAGAAGCATCTATGGAGAAAGGTTTCCTGATGAGAACTTCAAGCTCAAACACTATGGAATTGGATGGGTTAGCATGGCTAATTCTGGCCCAGACACCAACGGATCCCAATTCTTCATCAGTGTGACAAAGCCTTCCTGGTTAGATGGAAAACATGTAGTATTTGGCAAAGTCCTTGATGGAATGGTAAGTTTAAAGTAGTGGTTGATCTGGATAAATTGTGCCTCATTATACCCCTGTTACCATGGTTCAGAGACAGTTGAGTATTCATCTAATACATACATGGTAGAAAATGATTGTAAAGAGCTCCAGCTGGATGATTCAGAACTGAAATAGCAGAAATGGAAATCCGTACCATGCTTTTGGCTTTCACAGCCCTTATTTCAGACTGCTAAGCACTGAAATCAAGACTGACACCTTTGCAAATTACAAATGAAGTTCAGCTCCTCCTTTCAGTAACACTGTTACCCATGAAATAATTCTTTTTTACAGGTTAAAATTAAATGTTGTAGCACATGCTAGTTATGGGTAACACTTTTGCTGTTTTAGATGCATGTGTATCTGAAGCAGGCAAACACATACTGATGAGAGGCCAAACAGAATTTTAAGCTAAAAAATTACGATTTCAAGTGGTTATACTTTTATTAATCTGGTTCTCCTTACAAATTATTCCCTTTTAATCCTTGTTTTGAAATTATTGGGGAAAACATGAGCTGCTGGACAGACTTTGAGGAGTTTGAAAACTTCCATCAAATACTTACCACTCACTCCCACACTAGTACTGAATTCTATTTTCATGATCTACAGTAGTAGCTGTAAATTTTTGAGAAGCTATTTAGACTTAAGTTTCAGTTTAGTCAGATTAATGGACAAATATCAAAAAACAAGTTTGTCAATATACCTAAATTAATTTTGTCCTTAAAAAATACTGGTACCACACTAAAAATCTGTATGTGTGTGTTATATGCTAAAGGTAAAAGCAGTAACTAGATTTCTGGAAGCACAGCTATGCCGTACAATTAGAAAAATAATAATAATGCTTGCCTTTTGTGATCTCTGGATTCACTTTCTGCTCACAGGCCACAGATAGAATCCTGCATGTGCCAGCTTAATCAGCTGAATGTACATTTTCAGTTGCCCCTTCAAAATGCTTTTGTTGGCTGAAGGATTTTCTAGGAGGGCAAACAGCCTTCCCGGTGCTTCTGTCAGCTGTGTTTGATTTACACAGTGACACAACTGCTAATGTGGAAAGAAAAGGATGTGGGAAGTTGACAGGGTAAAGGTCTTTGTTCACAAACTGGTTAGTAAACAGTGATGTTAGGTGCACTTTTTTGTTTCTGTGGCACCAGACTTCAGCCACTGGGGTTTCTTTGGCTAAACTGAACCTTTCTGTTTGTTCTTTTTTTGTTTGACAGTCTGTGGTGCACTCGATAGAACTCCAGCAGACAGATGAACATGATCGGCCCCTTCAGGACTGTGTGATTGTGAACAGTGGCAAAATAGCTGTAAAGGAACCATTTGTAGTTGAAGTTGGTGACTGGTGAGACCAATAGTCAGAATGAAAAGTAAAACTTAATCACTTTTCTTTAATGCCAGTTTTTTGACCAATCTCAATTATCTACTGAGTTGTCTCCTCAAATCAGGTAAAGTTACATTCAGGCAGTACTTACCATTTGCCAAATACAGAAGGGATATGACTGTTTCTGTAACTTGCAGGAGCTGCCACTCCTTGAAATTCGAGACATATCCCACCAAATTCTAGGTCTTGCAGAAAAAGTCTTTAATGAAAAATTATAGCAGTAATTCTATTTTTCCAGGGTTTAAAATATAGTAATTTTGTTCTGTTTGCAAATTTTAGCAATATTTGTTTTTGTCTTTTCAACTGAAAATATTTACTGTAACACTACCAGCATTTCTAAAAACTTTAAAAAAAGAGTAAAATAGAGAAGTGTTTTGAATAAATAAACTTTGCTTTCAGATAAATACTTTGGAGAGCATTTTTTACTCCCCAAGGTCTTTTTTCTCACCTCAATTAATTCCACAAAATATGCAGGGGATTTTGCTTTTCAGGAGATAAGGTTGTAAGGTTAGAATAGAGATGGTAAATTTTCCTAATCTAAACATGTCAGGTAAAGTCCCTACTGTCTTTCATAAAACCACCGTACTTAGATACCATTCTGTGATCAAGAACAAGCAGCTGTTCTGTCTTATTATTGAATAAGGTAGTCTGTTAGAAACTGATTAAAACAGAAGAATTCTTGTTTAGCAGCATGGTGAATTTTGTAACACTTAACTAATGTTACTACTTTTAAAGCTCAAACACTTTATGTTTTGCTGTAAGTTTGAGAACTTCAGGTTCATTTTTTTGGTGACACTTCATAAATAACTCTTAAGCTGACAACTGGTAGCTTTCAGAGGAGGTCAGTGTAGGGTAACACTTAAAAGACACCTGTGTTAAGTTAGGGCAGATGCGTGGATTTTTCGTTTTGAGTTGACTGTTTTAGGACTCAAGACAGAAGAGGCAGTGTCAAGATCTGATGAAGGCTCGTCCACCTGTAACACAGGCAGGCAGCACACCACTCCTCTTTATAGTGACTCATTTCCTGAAGGGTATCCTGAAGGTATGAGGTATCCAGAGCCAAAGTGATTCAGGGCAGAAGAGGCTGCTACAGCACAGAGCTTGTGGATACCTATTGGCTTTCCACTCAAAGGGAGCAGGAAAAAACTGTGGGCAGGGAATTACTGTAGGTTCTCCTGACAAATCATTTGCAGTTAGAGGATGGTTCTTCTTCATCCACAGCCCTGGGGCCTCTCCTGAAGGTTAATACTGACACTTCTTTGCAGAGACCTGTGGAAGGATTACTGTCCTCTGCAAACAGAACTGGAGGAGAACTTGGCAAGGGCCTCTAAATTTGCCTAGGACTAGGCAATCAGATTTCCATTTTACCCCTGATCACTTTTCTTTCTACTAGCTGTTTAAAGTAAAATTCTCTGAAAAGCAGGTCTGGGAGCAGGGTTAGCAAGCAGGAGTGAGAATGCCTCAGTCTGCCAGTAGCTGAAAACTCTCCTGGAGGCTGAGCTTACAGACCTCATAAATTATGGTACCTGAACAAGTGCTACAGTCACAGGCCTACCTTTTTTTGAAGCCCCAGCTTTCCACTCTTCCCAGATGGCTTCCAAACACATTTACTACTTAGAACAGGCAACCTGTGTGTCTCTAGGATCTGACTTATGTTTATGCCCAGCTTCGCCATTGCTGCTTTTGTGTAACACTCCCTTCTGCTGATGAGCCCACTGACTTACTCTGTGCTCCATTAACCTTGATTTTTTTTCACCAAAACATACAGTTCTGTAAGGCTACCATGTTCAGCTAAGCTAAGAGTAAGAGCTTTAAATCAGCAGACACACAGGTATTTTCTCACACTTCATGGGGAGACAGACATCTGTGAGATACATCTCAGAGGACAGAATCTCGGAAAAATTTCAATAGAAAAATTTCACAAAAAAACACTGAAGTGGTACATTCATGTCCTAGTAATTTATTTTGTAATGTTCAGTAGCACACATACAAATTTCCAGTTAAATCTGAACATACATATATATGTATCAGTTTTAGTTTGATCATAATCTTAATAATATTCTTGCTTTAGTTTACCACAGAGTTGTATGTTCTGTGACTTATAAAATGTTAATATATGGAATACAGTCAGTAAGTTGGTGTGGAGAGTAAACAAACACACAGGTTAGATGTCATAACTGAATGGAGATGTGCAAAAGCCACATAGAAGCTCCCGGTAAGTAAAATAATTAAAACTGAAATCTAGAACACAGAGAGTGCTATCTGTTTCAGAATGTGAAAGCATGTTTCTAATTCTGCACACACTCTCTTCAGCAGTTTTAATCCATCCAGTGCCAGCAACGGGCAATGTGCTGGGAAAAATCCTGGTGCAAAATGGTTTAGTGTTTACTTTAAGAGAAGTTACAGAAATAATTAGTAAAACTTTTCAAAGGTTAGCATAATTCAGTGTATGACTTAGAACATTTAGTGTTAAATAGAGCATGTCAATATATAGGAAGTATAAATAACTTCAATACTGTTGTTTCCATATATTTTTTTAAAAGCAGCAACTGTAATGACAGTGATTTTATTTAAAAAGACATAATGCTTAAACTTAATCTGAGGTTGTGCCTCTTGCTTTTGAGCATAATTTTCACATCACAGAATTTTATTCCTGTTAATTCTATTAACCATGACTTCACCTTCTTCTTGCTTTGTATTGCTTCTACCTGGGCAGTAAGTGAGGATAAAATATTCCATGTAGAATGCCGTCTATAACTACGTTTGGAAAGTCATCTGAAAAAAAAGGGAAAAAAAAAAAGAAAGAAACTTACTTTCTTATCCATGTCAGTACAATATAAATGTTTTTGTGAAACTTAACTAGGTAAGGCCTCATTTACTTGGGGTTACTGCATCACTCAACTGTTTATCCATGTTGAGGATGTGCTATTAGTAATGCTGTTTCAGCACTAAAGCCACTTTAGGGTAGCAGTGGGCATTGCATGAATGCGCTGCCAGATTTGTAGCTTATTGATTTAAAGGGATGTTCTAATACTTAAGGCTGCTAGGCTCCAGCTCTTTATCTGAATCTTTTCTCACAAGGAAGATGGATTACACTGGCAATTCAGTTTCTAACAAAATCTCAATATACTTGAAGAAATTTCTAGATTACTACTGGGAATACTTCAGAGCTGTTTCTTGTATTGTGGTTTACAGCAATGTTTAGACTGAGAAGACTTGAGGATGCCTGTACAAAAATGATTACTTGATGCAAGAAATTTTCAGGTTGACCATTTAACATAAAATGTCATGTTACAAAATGTCATCCCACAGTACTTGAAGGAAAAAATTCCCACTACTTTGTTGTCACGGATGCAGAGGAAACTGCCAGTTAATTTTCACATTCCATTTGGCATGAAGGAATTGCCTGATAAACCCAATAATAGATCCATGTACATGGATGTACACTGTTGAATTGAAAAGATTTTTGAAATGCACCAAAACCTGAGAGTTGAATGAAGGGTCTATTTAAATCACCAGGCATTAAAACTTAAAGAATTTCTGATCATGTCTTACAACCTTAAAATTGTTAGTACTCTAGAAATGGATTTCCTGCTAAGAGCAGTCAGTTCCTGATATGAACTTTCCACATGAAACAAACCTTCAACTATCAGCCTACAGGTATTCACATAGGGGAGATGCAACTTTTATAAAAATCATTAGTACTTGATACATTACATCACTTAGTGTGGGTGTAAATTAGGGTTTGTCCCTAATTCTTTCACATAAATAATTTTGGAAGTAAAAAAATATTGAGGAAAGGTAGATTTGGACCCTGTAAAAGCAATCCTTATTGACTTACATGTGTTATTTTATGTTATTAATAAAGTGGTTTCAGAATATTACAGATGTTATGAACACAGATACTTTAGGATGTTTTTATGAATGGTAACCTCCCCTATAAACAATATATGTGTAATTCTACCCAGCTTCTCATAGTAAGCCATAATTATAAATTACTTGCTAATATTTTGAATGCATTAGTGTTTCCTCAAATCCTGTAAGATCATCTGTCCCAAATTACCCTGGCAGAATAACCTTAAGCAGTTGTCCTTAGTATTACCAAAATACACTTGTAAAGGTGATCTGATGCTTTCCTTGTAGATTAAATGATGCAGTTCCAGAAACCAGTTTTTTATTGGTTCTTCTATAACATAAAGAATATATATAGGAAAATAAGGATTAATTTTCAAAATTATACATCCTCACAACGTCAGATTTAATGTGGGCCTTTTCTGCTTAAAAAATCAAGCATATCAATTTAAGTTAAATGCAACTAAAGTACATATATATATATATATATAACTTAAGTATAAACACAACAAAGCACAGTCTTGCAGATCTGTGACCCTTGCATGGCTTAAAGAATCATCAGAACAATTTTCAAACAACTGACAGTAAATCTAAGATCCTACTATTTTAGCTTCCAAAGTATCATCTCCAATTTGAAGCATATTAGGTTTTTTCTTTATCTTTCTTGAAAACATTAATTTTTTCTTTCTCCCCATATCCTTACACAAAAAGTGATGTGCACTTGGGCCCTCAGACTATTAAATACATCATGAAAAAGGGAATCTGAAAATCAGTGATGTTTGTAACTGTGGATCTTATTTCTGGAAAAACACTCTTGCAACTTAACAGTGCTTAAAGCCCAGTCACTGGAGTAATGGCAAGATTGTATTTTGTAAAGACAAATCACAGTGCAGTGACAGGGTAAAAATGTTCTTTGAGTCTTATATTCCAGAAATAGTTTTTTATTTTGTTTAAAACTCACACTATTTCCTATTTATTGAAATATGTTAATTCCTATATCCAGGAAAGACTTCTGATTGAAATTCACTTTCTTCAAAGACAACATACAACAATAATTATTTGTTAATGCACACTTACTTTTGGTCATAGGTTGAACAACCTTGGCTGTTTTTACAAAGGAATCAGAGTCTATCAAAGTAAGAACTGATCTGAGAGGGAAAATTTTAGAAAACTCATCTATATTTTCTCTGTGCTGCAAACTAAAAACAAAGAAGAAGAATTAAAGGCAATGGTAGTTTTGTAAAAACTTTGTTTCTTTCTGACTAGACTTGAGTCAACTAGTAGAGGCTCTATACTCAGGACTTGGTTTTCTTCTTCCTTTTTTAAACCCCAACTCACATTCTAATTTGTGTTTTAATTCATTTAGTTAAAGAATGACTTGCCGTGAATTTGATGTTTTAGGGTTTTCAAATACAAAGAATATTCACCTGCCATATAAAATTCTAAATACTGTGGATCAAGGTCAGAAAATGCCTTGGCAAGAGTCTGAAATGTCCTTTATATCATATGTCACTAATGAGGCCTACTCAATATTTAAACATGTTACTCATTAGAAGAGAGCTTTATCTTAATGCTTTTTTGCATTACTTCAAAGAACAGTTACAAAATTAATTGGAAAGTTCCTAATGATTTCACAAAAAGGAGCCTTACTCAAGAGTTCACATTATGGAAAGTAGATAAATACCATCACAGAACTGGAGAATCTTGAAGTCTTCCAGCAAAATGTTACATGTGGGCTGGAAATACTAAGCACCATCTCAGTTTTTTGGAATAACTATATATGAAATCCATTTTCTCTCTTCAGAATGGTATGGAGTTACATTATGTTCATAATTTATACCAGGCTCTTGAGGAATCAAGTATACAATTAGGAGGAGCACTAAACACTAAGATTAAGACATGCAATGTGGCTCACTCAAAATACTAGTATAGGCAGCATCTGGACCAAATTTTAAACAGAGGCTATTCTGTGGGTGATTCTTCATTACTGTTGTCACTTGGGGCAGACGTGACCCTGTGCAGTGACCCCCTCCCCTTACCGTGCTTTGGTTCATCGATTTTGTGATCTGCACTTCAGCCTCAAATGAACATTCAGTCTGTGAAATCAGACTAGTGCTAAGTCAAAGTAAAAGCTAAACAACCTTGTAATGTGTCTTCTGATGTGGACCTGAATCACACTGGACCTCTGTTGTCTGTGTTTCACTCTAGTTACATATTGGAGTTCAGTAAGACTTCATAGGGTCAATAGTGTTTGGCCCCACTACTGGCTAGCATGGACATTGTTTGCAAGAGAGATTGCTTAACCCTCTCAAAATATATAAGCTTGTCCCTATGGTTTTGGTAAACAGCTTGAAAAAACAGCAGAACCACAGAACAGATGTAGCTGGGACATGACTGGAGGTGATCTGGTCTAAACCCTGTTCAAGAAGGAGCACCTGCAGGCAGTCACCCTGAACCATGGCCAGGCAGCTTCTGAGTGTCTCCAAGAGTGGAAACCCAACACCACTCTGGACAACCTGTGTTTGGGCTTGGGAAAATATTCCTTATGTTCTAGTCCTGTCACTGGGCAGAACAGAAAAGAGATTGGCTTTGTCTTCCTTATACCCTCTCCTCAAGTATTTAGAAACACCTTGAGAAAATATCAAGGAAGTACACTGCATTGTCTAGGAAAAGCAAAAAAGTGTTCTTTCCTAAATTTATTCTTAAAAGTTTAATTAATTTTAAGGCAGTGTGAGAATCTGATTTCTACACAGTATTTTGTAAAATGAAACAAAATGCCACATTAAAAAAGAATTTATGTGCAGCTCAGGGAGAAAATTCTCTTCTGAAAGTATATTACATTTTTAAAATAAAATATTTATTAGAAATAACATGTAGAAACAAGTAAAATAACAAAGCCAAGAGGAACCCACTCTGAAAATGGTATTTTTTTTCCCTGCACATGTTGAATTTGAGACAGGGTAAATTCTCTGAATTATTAATTCAAAGAACTTTTTATATTAAGAAGAAGAGTTTATAACAATCTCCAATGCTCTTTTGAACCACATAAGTCTAATGTAAATGTCCTGTGGAATACATCACTTACATTTTAAGTACACTTTTTTCCCCCCATAAAGAGCTCAGAGGTTATGAATGATAAGAAATAATACGCATGGAAATACAAACATGCTTGCAGTAGACCAGCTGGTGTTTAGGGAAAAAGCACTTACAAAGGACTGGGCCTCCAAGTTCACAACCTTCAGGCAAAACAGCCAGAGGATCAACAACAAGAAAAGAAAACCAGTGTTCTTCTTCTTTTGATTTGAATTCTCAGTAGGTTTGCCTGAGAGAACAACTGGGGGGAAAATTCCACCCTTTTACAAATCACCCACCCCACTTAGTGTTTTAATGGTTTCTTACACAAGAACTATCGTTTTATTGGCAGGTTATTAGATTTTGGACCAGTGTCATTTGACTAGGCCAGTATTAATAATAATAATGTGGTTTATGCAGTGCAGGGTCAGATCAGTAAAGTGCTGTTAAGAGATGACAGGTTTGATTACCGTTGGCTTTAGGCAAGACATATGGATCCCTTAGGAACAGCAGCACAGGCTGGTGGGACAGTTTGCTGGAAAGGTCAAGAACAGGGATGTCAGTATCAAGGGACAGCAAACAGACTGTTGTACAAACTAGCTTTGATAAAGTGAGGTGGTTGAGCTGCCACTGCATGGCTCCACACACCAGTGCTGCCCAAGGGCAGGCTCCATCTCTGGGAAGCAAAGCTCGCTGCTCCTCAGCCATACAGTGAAACCCTCAATGTCAAGCTGGAGTGAGGGGGCTGAATCCAGGAGGACTGGCTTGCAGCTCTGAGACCTCCTGATGCTGCTCTGCTCCCTGGCACGTGGTGCAGGCTACAACACCATCTACAGCCAGGCTCCATAGGCTCTCCAGGCCACCAACCTGACTCAAAAAGTCACCATGTTCTTACAGCCCCCAAAGCAGTTGCTGTATCCATAACCTGTGGAGAGAAGCCCTTGGAAGCCCCCCAGGCCTGAGGGCTGGGGGAGGCTGCCCTTGGCCACAGCACAGGCAGCCTACCCCAGCCCTCTCCACTCTGCTCTGTACATATACATTCCAAGTAGTGCCACCAGATGCAGGTGAAGCTCTATCAAATGCAAGGGGAAGAACCCAGATCTCTACTCTCTTCTGCTAATTCTTCTTGCTACAAAAAAATACATTTCCAGATATATTTCAGAGCTGGCAGTGTTCTGCCAGTTTTGTAAAGAATTTCTCAACGCTAGCATAAGGATGTTCTAGCCACACTAAAAATGGATAGATACAGCACAGCTGATGGTAATATTTAACAAATACAATTTTAATGCTAAACTACTCCTAATTTGTTAACTGCAAAGAACAAAGTAAATGGCAATAATTTAATTAGTTAATTAATCAGGTGCCCTATAAAGAGTAGAAATCAAGCTCACCTTGATTCTTCAGATTCTGTTTCATCAAAAGAGCTGCAAGTAAAGTGACAGGAAGCTTTGGTTACAACAAAATTAATTTTACAATTAAAACCCCCAAATCCTTTAAGAATCACCAAAGGGCGCAATCTTCTTCTGGCCAGTGGCCACATAATGCCACATAAGGAAATATACATGGGAGATTGTATCCTTTTATAACCACCACTACTTGAAAATGACACCATCCATTTTACTGTAACAGATTAATTTCCATATATCTATCTGTGAAGTGCTGAGGTGTAGTTCCACTGAGGATGCTGGCTGATGTCATTAACTGCAAGTGAAAACTACGAGCCTGGTAGCTTCTGAGTCACTCTGGACACTGCCCTGTGCCACAGAGACCTCCAAGGATAAGAGGGCCTCAAAATTATCTTCAGGTAAATTTGCCTTTTCACTACTGCGGATCCAAACAGCCTGCCCCAAAATGGAAAAGGGCCATGTGGCTTTATGGGGAGCAGAATGGTAGTGCTTCTGCACTATCAACCACATCATCTAATATAGCAAAAGAAATTCTGCCTACAAGGCTCACAGCTGCAGATGGTAACAGAGCTTCCAGTTACACTGGTTTGGGTATTTCTGTAGCCCTTATACTCGTTGTACCAAGATTCCCTTCTGCCACTGGTTAGGAACCCTTCCCAGGGGATGGGCAATTGGGTCATTGGGGTAATGTCATCAGAAAGGTGAAAGAACCTCATTTTTGAACACAGAGTGAGATCATAAAATGATCATAGAATGATGCACTATTTTGTGCAGATACTATGATCATAAAACACATGCAAAGGCTTTCTATGCAATTACTGAGTGCTTATGAATATCTTACATTTCAGTAGATACTTCATGATCTACAAGAAAGTCATATTTTTCTCAACTAAGCTCTCCTTGGCTTTCCAAGAATATTACATTAAACTTCCCTTTTGTCGTTGAACATGCTGGATTTATTTTACGACCTTTTGGGGATATATAAACATACTTAACATGAACCTAATGCCCATTTATTTTACAGTGTTAGAGTTGGCAGCAAGACCATTTTAAGTCAATGGAATTGCATCAGCACTGACTGGATATGGGCCTTTTGGCCTCCATATATTTTTCAGTAAAGGAGAGCTTACCCACAGCTTTCTGCTTTTGGCAAGGTAGGTACATGACGAACATTCAGAAAATCAAGAAATATCTTAGGGAGCTCTTCATTTTCTAAAATGACTGTCTGTAAAAAAAAAGGCACAATAGAAACTCAAGTTTAAAAAAATATTTTAGATATTGCACAGTTCCATTTAAGCTACTAAAACATTTCTCTCATTTCTCTCATTTTTCTCTTGCAATACTTTTCAGTTCTCCATTTTTACACCTATTTTGGAATGCCTCATTTTAATGGAAAACCACAGTTCTTGATGAATCGCTTAGAAATACATTCAGCGTATGCTACTACATTCTTTTTCACCTGCCATGACTGGTGCCAACTTATATTCCTCTCAAAGAGAGATGTCTGATTCTGGAACTAAGTTACTGGCATGCTCATTTGTGAATAAAGTTCTGTTTATTTAAAATATAAAATAAAACAGCCTCAGCTTAGTGCTTTCATGTTCACCTCACAGAAGACTACCATCTGGCTTACGAGTAGAAGAAGTCTACACATGGTGCAGTTTTATTAATGCACGTCTTGGTAAATGAAAACATGGGAAACTCCTTGCTTGGCTTGACAGGTCAGCTTACAATATTCTCCATCTATCTGCACTATGGCTCTGAATGACAAAGCTCTGACCACGCAGCTGCTGGCCAGACTTGCCACATTCTTCCACAACGGTGATACAACGGCCACATAATGGCCAGACTACATCCTCTGTTTTTTCCCTTGATGAGATAATCTATAGTTTTCACAAGGCAAAGAAAAACAGTTCATATATTCAACCAATGTCTCACCTGAAAGATAAAACCCCTATTTCTTTACTGTTCACACTGGCATGCATTCTGAAAACATGTACTTCACAAGAAAAATGAAGCCATAAGCTTTCTTAAAGAGATTTCCTTCATAAAGACCTGATCTGAAGTGAATGTATGTATGGAAGAAACTTCACTGGATTTAAAATTAAATTGACTCCTAGAAGCAAAGCTTTCCATGTTCATCCTGTTCACTTTCCCACCCCATGACAAAAGAAATATATATAGAGAAGAAAAAAATCTGGAAAGACACGTTACTCTTACATTTCAGAAGGTAACTTACTCCTGCATGTGTATTCTTTTACATTACAATATCACAAGACATTGGTATATAGAGGATAGCAGGATCACAAAAAAAGAGAAACGTTGGAAGAGACATCTAGAAGTCAACTGAATATTTTTTATGTTACATTTGCAAGTCTGAATTCAGAGGCTATACTTTCTTAACAGCTAAGGCCACCACTAAAATGTTTGAGAAAAAGATCAGGAAAAATGCAGCTTTTGAACTTTTCTCTTCTAGATTTTAAGGAATGTAACAAACAAGGAGGTCTAAGATGTTGGTAAGTGTGAAGCCTTTCAGTTCACCTCTATATGAAGATGCTGCATTAAAAAATGCCTCTTTGTTTGCATTCTGCAAAATCAGCACTCTGCTGCTGAAAAATTTATCCCGTTCTGCATTCAGGTTATGCACAAAAGAAGGTGTAGAGGTGGATGCATATTCAGAGAGTGTGTGAATTGCATAGCAATGTGTATGACTGGCTCAAATAAAACCATCTTGCTAATTATATGCGATAAGGAACCTCAAAAAGTTGTACAAAGATGTTTAAGGGCGTCCGGTGCTTATGTGCAACTTCATACATACAACTCTTGACAGCTTTTTCTAAAAGCTGAGCTGCCTGCAGAAGCTCCTGAATGGAGCAGGGAAGAACAGAAGGATACACCATTTTATAAAAGGAAAACTACTGACAGGTCTTACAAGCCTATTTGCTTCTACTTCCACTCACTTGAGATTAATATCTCATTCTATTTTGGTTGTTTGGTTGTTTATTTTTTTCCGCCCCCACAGCATGTATTAAATCAACCCAAGCCGTGCTAATCCTGGCCAGATCAAATATCTTTCACAAAAAGATGTAAGCAAATAGTACCCATTTTAGTCTGTTAAGCCATACAGTTTGTTAGTGGTCAATAACTTTGCTTTGGTGATCATTAAACTTGAAAATGTAGAATTTGAAGAGAAGCAAAGGCAATTTTGCACTGCACTGTATTTGTACACCACCTCAGCTGATTAGGAATTTTGTCATTTTGAGAATTTTATAAAGGAAGGAATGACTGCATTGACCAAAGGAGGATTTTGCAACAGATGTAATGTAAAGTGACACGGATTTTCAAGTATTAAAAATAAAAATATGAAGTTTACAAGTTAATTATACTAATGGGACAAATTATCGTCTGGCTTGATATCATTGGCTTTGATTCAACAAGGGGTGAGGATGTAATCTTGCCATTTAAAATACACAGTGGAAAACAAAGGAGAAAAAAAAAAAGCCTGATAACAACAACAGCAACAACAAAACTAAAGCAAAACAAAGAAAAGCCAACAAAAAACCACATAAACCCCAAACTGATCAACCAACCAAAACCAAAATAAAACCTCTACAAGCACCAACAAGCCACAATGGATTAGGTGTGTGGATATAGAAAAAAAATCTAAGAATTTCTCAGCTTCCTATTTAAGTTAAAAAAAACTACTCTTAAATCAGAAATGTTATTATAATTGGCTTAATTTACCTGGAACAACCCATAACACAACAGAGTTTTTACTTCTGTCTGAAAACTTGTGGGAAATCCATATTTTGAAAACTTGACCATCTTTACATGATAGGTGTGTAGAAAAGGAACCAGCAGGTAAAGTTTCTCAAGGACTGCCTATAATTTGTGATGGAATATGCTGAACTGCAGCATTTGTTCAAGTGAATATATGATATTGGCTTGTAGGCATTACTAGCTATCTTGTTTGCTGTGCTGTCAGAAACTGAAAGATAAATATTTTGAAAGAAATAAAAACTCACACTTAGTTCTTTGTAATGTGAATTTTTCGTGCATCCAAACTATATCAAGATCATAGCGATTAATTTCAAATATGAGCCCCAGAGTGCTAAGTAAGCTAATTTAAGAAAAAATACCCAGGATGCGTATTTCCTTCCTAAACAAAATAAAACTCCCTCTTCCCCCAAAACTAAACCTAATACAACCTCTAGCAAGTGATTTGGGAAGTGACTCCAGAAATACATTTTTCAACTCATTGATTTCAGCTGAACTAAAAGTGCCATATTTTCTTAGAAAATTGTAAAGGGTATTTATCTGTTACTGTCACACTTTAATGAACTACTCTGTGCTTCAGGAGAAAAACCCACAACACAACACAAGGGAAAGTCTGATGTTTACATCAGTAGAAATGTCTTTTTCATTGGAAGGGTGCAATTATTATTATGTAAGACAAATCATAAAATCCCCAATTTTTCTACCTTATCAGTTTCATAAAATCATGTTCCCTAAGGGTGTCATTGATTAGTTGCACATGTTCTTTCAGTGACATCTGAAGTACTTAATTGTCGGTTATCTTTTCTCCTCCAGTAAGTAAAATATAGTCACAAAATTGCAAAGGGACTTGTTCTGCCTTAACCTTAGCTAGATGCCATCATGCAGTGGAAAACAGTGCTAAAATATCACAGGATAATGCTCTCCAACAAGGGAGACATATAAACAGCATAATGATTTCCCATGAGTTTCCTTTTTAGAAAATTGTCACTAAAGCCAGGGTAAATGGTGACATATCTTCACAGAGGACAGTGAAATCGAACACTGGCATTCTAGTTAGGCCCAAACCTACTCATCAGCCAATTATAACAGTAACTGAACATCCTGCTGAAAACCTGAACAAGACCACTTTGTGCTAACCTTCAGAGATCATGCCACAAAAATGCATAATTTTCTATTATTATTATTATTATTATTATTATTATTATCATCATCACTAATACTATTACTCGTTTTAATAAAGAAAGATTTAAAAATAAATTTCTTACAGTCCTCTATCACACTTTCTTGAGGTAGCTGGAAGAACTGTTGGAAAGGGAGAAAAGAGAGTGGGAGCTGAGTTACAGGGTTTTTACAGACTTTTCTATGCAATCGGGTTTAGTTTGAAAGGCTGTACTGTTAGGGTGAAAAAGTTCATGACAGTTTTTCCTCTCTTCACAGGAAAAGATGCTTCACAATACCTAATTCAGTGGTGCAGCTAAAATGGGGGAAAAGAAAATCAATACATTCCAGCTACAGTAAGTAGGCTAGAGTGTCAGTCTCCACTGGGACCAAAATCCACATCTTTTAGAACATTTTAGAGTCTATATTCTTCTATTAACCTGCTTTTCCTGAACTGCTTTACACAGTCCCATGAAATGATAAAAAGGTTATCAAAAGAACACATTAGCTAAAAACCAAGCAGACAAAGGAACCAGACTTGAATGATTAAGCTTTTCTTTTTTAAAGTAATAGCAGATACTATCATGTTTTATAATATCCTTTGTGAAGAACTATGAAGAAACTCACTCCCTTGTTCAGTGAGGCTTGTTAGAGGTTATTAACTGGGATTAATTTTAAAAAGAATTCCCACTTTTCATTACTACCACAAGTGTTCACATATGTAAGAATAGAACAAGGTTATCAAATGTGCTTAAAAAACTGTATAAAGTTTTGAGAAAGCATGCAAACACATGTACAACAACACAGAGGCGATGCTCCATATGAAGCACAAGTTTGTTAACACTCCCACACTTTGTATCAAAGGGAAGTCAACAGTAAGTGACATCCATGCAATGGAGCTTGAAAGGGAACAAATAATGGCTATAGGTATTATAAGACAAAATAGATCCAATGAAGATCCAGAAGTTCCAACTGAACTATCTGAAAGATATTGTAAAGTCACAAGAGTTAAAGAAAAAGGACAGAGGGGAATTGCACCTCAGAACCTCAAGACTGGAGGATACTTCCTGTGAGCTTAAAACTCCCATGGTATCTCACGAGTGACAAATCCATTTATCATAGTAATCTTGAGCTATGTAAAAGATCAATTAGATGAAAGAGAAGCCCAATAGTTTTCACTGATGATTCCACTGGATCATCAGTGAAAATGTGTATGCAGAAATTCATGACAGTGTCTATAACTTACCTGCAAGGCAGTTTGCTCATCTTAATTAAAAATACTGCCACATAGGTCTAAAGATAAGATCACTTTAGTTAGAAAGCTAGTTGAAAACACAGTTACAGTTCCAACTAATATTTAATTACTAAGTGCAGACTTGTGGCTAAGTCTACAAATATAACCCATTTCATGAGAAAATAAAATATTGAATTTTTTTTCCAGAAAACTGGGAACATAATTTAGTGAGAGCAAACAGTGAACTTCTCTTCAGTAAAAGAGGAGACCAGTCCTTGAAAGATTAGAAACAAAGTGCAAGAACAGTTCCTTTGAAAAATACAAATGAAAGGAAGCGGTCAATACAATTTCCTGAGACACTGCTCAAAGGATTGGAGGTTAAGACAAAGCTGGATGAGAAATGAAGAAATCAACAGAGCAAAAGGAAAAGAAACAGGCAGAAAGGAAAAAAGGGCAGGGCAAGTTAATGACATTATAAAAACTTAGGAGGAACAAGAAAGTCTTTTAAAAATAAGTGACAGGAAAAAGTAATACAAAGAGTAAATACATCCACTAATGACAGCATCTAGTTTTGTGTCTGATTTCAAAATGTGTAAATTGAAGTATTTTTCAGAAGTAACTGACCACTGGGAACATGAAAAATTAACAAGTAATAAAGACGATTTGAATAGTGGTGGTGATTACAAACAGGTGCATGATTACCTTAGATAACTCTCTCTCTCTCTACATATATATATATATATATATATATATATATATATATATATATCAGTAAATCCAGAAAATACACATTCTAGAAAGATACAGAAATTAGGTAGCTAGGCTTGGAAAAGTTCTCTCAAGAGTACAGGGGAAGAAGGCTTATAAAAAAGCAACTGTATTTACAATTACCATACACGGTAGATTGCAGTACTGTTTTCTAAAAGCTTAAAATAACTAAATGCAAATATGCTATCGTAAAAAAACCACTGAACATTCAGGAGAAGCATTCATTTACTCTGCCCTCATTTACCCAGTCCCTCTCCCAGGACAAGCTCCAACTGGCAGTGCCATGTAGCACCATGATGCTCACCTGAGACAGGCAGCATCTGAGTCCTCTTACACAACCCCCAGACCAACAGAGTCACTGGTAAATGCCAGAATTTCCTCATAAAACACTCTAGGTACAAACCAGCCACAAGAGCTGCCTGCACACAGCACAATTCATATCACCAGAAGTGCATGTATTTTCCCTGCTCAGGAAGTTTCTGCTGTTCACTGCCAGAGCTTTATGAGGTATCAGTTACCTATCAATTAGATTTTGGACAACATCAAGGAAAGATACCACCAAGACAAATAGAAAAAAAAGAAAAACAAAGATGAGAAGTGTAACTAATGTAGTTGCAAATTATAACACCAGGCAAATTTCAAATTTGATAGGTTTTTGTTTTCTGTCAGTCAGGTACTGCCCTCCTTCTATGCTGATCCTTGTGCATCAGGAAGAAGGTTGCATGGGAAAAAGAAGCAAAACCCTGCAACAGATCTGACCAGGTAATTAAATACTATCATAAATACATAATCTACTTTAAAGTGGAAATGTCAGTTTTACATTCTCCAAATTTGCAAGTCCTAACCTTCTTCCTCTAAATATCAGGATTTAGTGTACATTCCTGTCTACTTAATAGGTGACAACCCTTTCTTAGAATTGTAGAATTATTTAGGTGGGAAAAGATCTTTAAGACCAAATCTTACCCAGCACTGCTGAATCCATCACTAAATCAAGTTCCTAAGTGCCACATCTATGTATTTTAAATACCTCCAGGAATGGTAACTCAACTACTTTCCTGGACAGCTTGTTCCAATGCTTGACAACCTGTTCCTTGAAGGAATTTCCCCTCACATCAGATCTAAACTTCCCCTGCCCAAGTAGAGGCCATTTCCTCTTATCCTGCCACTTCTTATCTGAGACAGGAGACCAACCCTCATTCTGCCACAACCTCCTTTCATGTAGCTGTAGAGTGATCAGGCTCCCTGTGAGAAAAATTTTCTCCAGGCTAAATCTGCCCAGCTCCCTCACCTCTTCCCTAGAGGACTTGTGCTCCAGACCCTTCAACAGCTCCACTGCCCATCCCTGGACATGCTCCAGTGCCTCAATGTCCTTCTTGAATTAAGGGGCTCAGATCTGAATGCAGGATTCAAGGTGTGGTCACCAGTGTCCACGACAGGGGGACAATCCCCGTCCTGGTCCTGCTGGCCACACTATTGTGGACACAGGCCAGGAGGTCATTGGCCTTCTTGGCCACCGGGGCACAGCTGGCTCATGTCCAGCTGATGTCAACCAGCATACCCAGGTCCTTTTCTGCTGTGTAGCTTTCCAGCCTCTCTGCCCCGAGCCTGTAGAACTTCAGGGGGCTGTTACAACCCAAGGGCAGGACACAGCTCTTTACCTTATTGAACCTCATCCAGTTGGCCTCAGCCCATCAAACCAGCCTGTCCAGATCCCTCTGCAGAGCCTGCCTTCCTTCCAGCAGACCAACACTGCTACCCAGCTTAGTGATATCTGCAAACTGACACAGGGTGCACTTGATCCCCACATCCAGATCATGGATAGAGACTCCACAGAGGGCTGTCCCTAACACTGAGCCCTGGGGAATGGCACTTGTGACTGGTCAGGAGCTGGATGTAACTCCATTTACCTTCACTCCCTGGGCCTGGCTGTCCAGCAAAGAGTATGTCCGTCCAAGACATAAGCAGCCATTGTGAAGCCATCAGCATTCATCACTGTCAGATTTAAACTCAGAATACCCACCATACACTTCCATTTTCCCTTTTTTTTTGGATCCTCATCAAAGCATTTCCATAGTTGAGATCATAAAACACACAGAAAGGTATTTGCTTGTAACAGTAAACGTCATCAGGAGCACAGTATTCCTTCAAAGAAAACTTATTAATTTTCTGGATTAACAGTGGTGTATAACATCTTTTTTATAGCTGTTTTAGAACCAGAGAGCTAAAAAAAATTACAGTAATAATGATGACGATGATGATGATGGTAACAACAACAACAACAACAACAATAATAATGGCAATAGAGTACTATAAGAGAACTGGGTATTAAAGTGATATGCCTGTATCAGGAAGTTAGTCACTACAATAAGGAGTAGAATTATTGGCAACAAAGATATACATATCTGAATGTATACATATCTGAATGGAAACATAATACAGAACTGCTGTGACTGAAACAGAGAGACTTTGGATAGATGGTTTCTGACCATATATTACAACAGAGGAAAGAGACTTCAATACTTACTGCAACTCCTGAAAGGATAGAGCCTACTTTCATTTCTAAAAAACTTTCAACAAGCTGCTCCTCCCCACCCCCCGCCACTCACCAAAAGCTTTAAGGCAAACTCAGCAAAGATAAGAAAGTTGTTACAAGATCCTTGCAAAGATAAATAAGTTGTTGTAAGATAGGTAAGGAGAACACTGCTCTGAGTGATGCATATTGGAAAAAATTTAACAAAACAATGATGGACCTTAGAATGGCCATTAGCGATTGGGGGAGTGAGTTGCTGATGGCTCTAATAGCATTTTCACTTCTTTTTAGCTTCATGAGGAATCTCCCACAGCTCTAACTCATTTTGTTGGCTGTGCTTAGAACAAGGGAAGAGACAGACGTTTGATAAGATCTGAGGAACTTATCTATGAAAACAAGTCTTGCTTTCCACAAGAATGGCAATTTCATGCAAATCTTGTATCAAAATTAAAGTCATGTGAACATGATTTCCTCATCTGCATTATTTCTACAAGATACTGTAACAAAAATGCTATTCAACTCTGCAATAACTTCTTATTTTGTATCTCTGACATTTTCTTGTCAGATGTTTTGGGTCAGGATAAACTCTTGAGAAATGATTCTACATTCCCTTTGAAACTAATTAGACTAAGCAGCAGGTACCCACTCCAAAGTCCAAACAAGAGAATGTAGAAAGCCCAGGGAATTCACCTGGGGTTAATGAACTCAATTGTGTCATTTTTGCAGAGGTAAAACAGGGGTAACATAGCTGACAAAATATATTTAGATTTATATAGTGGTGGTTTTTGGGTTTTGTTTGTTAGTTTTGTTTGTTAGTTTTGAGTGTTGGTAGCCCTTTCAGCACAAAATACAATGTTGAATAAGTACTCCAGGCTATTTTGTAGTGTTGGAAGTGTAGTTACAATGAAATTGGCAAGCTTTATTTTAAAAATTCTGAAGCTTACTTAAATTTTAGTCAACAAGAAAATACATGCTTGTATTTTCTTGTGTGTGCAAGACATTTACTTACCTTAATCAGCAAAAGAAAGGTAAAAAATCTGTGTGTAGAAGTGAGATTTTTTGTTGGTTTTTTTTTTTTCACTTGAATAGTTAATATACTAACAATTTACTTTGATAGATTGATTCTGTACTTGAGGGGTGGTTGCTAACGCAATGGCAAAGAAGCACAATGTATATTTTGACCATTGACAAACTTAGAAATAGAGATAATGAAGAAAACTGGAGAAAATGAAGAAAACTGGAGAAAATGAAGAAAACTGGAGTCAGTCCTAATGGTACAGATAGACATCACAGGTATAGAACAAGAATATGAATGTATTTGTTTAAATTTGTGAAAGCAAAGGGCTTTCTCATAGGAAGAGAAAATCCTGTTTTAAAACACACACTTATTCATGTTCTTTATATTAACTTCTGTTTGTAAACATTCTTATGTTTCAAACATTTCCTTAGCCCCACAAGAGAGCAAGACCAAATCAACTCAGAACAACACAATAAATGCTGTGCTGATAGCATTAGTAACTGATTAAGAAATGTCCGTTTTCTGAAAAAAAAATCACAAAGGTTTGCTTTGAAAAAACATTCATAAGAAATGTCTACTATGTATTGGAACCAACAGGTTAAAGTCAAAGATTCAGACAATGTCTTGCCTGCTTATGCTATAGAAACATCCTAAGAAATGGTCAAGATGTAGTGACACTTAACATATAGATATTAAAAAAGCACAAGACAGCACTTTATAAATTTTACAAGCAAACTGGAATCAATGTCAGAGAGCAAAGAACTTTAAATAGATTAAGTAGTACATTTTTAATAGATACTGATATGCATATTTAAATTAAATTTTTGATAAATAATTAGCTACTAACTATGCTGTGACAATGTTTTGCAAAGGATCATAACTCAGTCATTATTTTCATTAAAAAGATACATAATATGAAATAAATAGAGGACAGTAGAGCAGTCATAATGGAGTAAATTTTTTTTTTTTCCTAAATAACCCAGGAACAGGAAGATGCTCAAGACTGTCAGACAAAAGCAACAGTAAGCATTTCCTGCAGTAAGTCACAGCAGACCAGTCAGGTGAGCAAGAAAGGCTTTAATATATAACACTGAACTCACCCAGTTTTGTCACCAAGAGTCTGAATTTAACTCTTATACCACAACACTTGCGGATCTTGACAGATGGGTTATTTCTATGTGAAAACAGATTGATCAAGGACTGTACTCTGCTCCTCAGTATCACCCACTAAACTACTTTCAGGACTAAGACTACAAATTAACTAAAACATTTTGTCTTAGAACAAACATGCCTATACTATATTTGCTGACACCCTCTTCTATCACATATCTGCATTTTGTTAAAATCTGCCAAAGAATTACAGATCTTGTTCATGCCAAAATTCTGCATTACATATCCTTCCACATACATTTTCAGAGAAAGCTGACTTTGTCATGCCTGCATGTCCTCCATTACAGGAAAGATCCAGCAGCAAATTATTAAATTCTGTATTCTTCAGTTAAATTAACTGTTTGCATAATCAATCCCAACATATTGCAGTATGATTTTGTCTTGCTAATGAATCAACAGTATTTACACAAGTTATTTACACAAGTAGAAACAAACATGTATAAATTAAAAAACCACAGCAGTTAAGACTTGTGGTGTGGAACCTGTGATGCTAAATTCTTGCTGTTTTTAAAATCCAAAGTACTTGGTTGCTCATGGATTCAATCGCATCAGGAATTATTGTCATCAGAAGTGCCAGAACTGGACAAAGTAATTCCCTTCCTCTGCAAACACAGAACTGCTTTTTGTTAGCACAGCACTTCAGCATTTTTCTTGTAAAAACCCCAAACCCCAAAACAACCCTCATAACCCCCCATCCTTCCTTTTTTCACTCCTGCCACCCTGGCAAAAAAACCTCACCTCTCTTTCAGAGAAATGAGCATGCCTTGTTACATGCTGCTCTGTAACTATAGGAGCAAATCAATAGCAGCTGAATGCCATCTGCTTCGGGCAGCAGAACAGCACCAAAAGTGTGAGCAATGCATCTTCCCTTATTGAAAGGTTATTTTATGCAAGTAAACAATTCATCGTCTTCTTGCACGCTTGATGCTCATTTACCACTTTTGATCAATAAAATATGCAAAACAACAAAAAAATTGAATCCTAAGAGTAGTTCTGATGCCAGTGTGATAGGTAATCAATACCAGGTCTCTGTTCAGTAAGGCAGCCAGTAGGGTAACTCCTTTATTGTATGAACCCAGGAGAAAGTGTGAAAATGTGTCTCATACCTACAAAATGCAATAAAAGAGTGAAAATCACAACTTCTATCCTGGAAATTAAAAAAAAAAAAAAAAAAAAAAAACAGGAAAGGGGAGCCACTATTTTAGTTGTGTTTTCCCCCTAACTATGCAAAGGTTACTAATGTCAACTTGCTTGATCATTTCTTGCAAAGAATCAGCTGTTTTGGTGTTGATAGAGCTCCACTATCATTAACACAGATCTTTGGTTAAATTGTAGTCATTACAATTGGACAACAAACCCTCTTCCTTCTGAAGCTGCCCTACCTTATTAAGCCTCAGTTTTCAATGTATTTATGGTTCAGGTGAACTCAGTTTTTCTGTTAAAAACAAACTGCTATGGGAATTTCTTCTGCACAGTGTTTCTTTTAGTCAGACCACAAACTGCCTTATTACATTAAGCCTCTTGACAATTGATTCAAGTAGAATACTTCTCTCCCAACAAAGAAAACAACATCATTTTTACAGATACTGCAGAACAAAACCTCCAATTTAAACAGTTTCCTAAAATAACATAAAATACTTGAAACAACAGCTGCTACCCACAAATGCTCTCTAGTCTAGTGTAATAGATATCCTAATATTAAAAAAAAATATTAAAATTACTACTCTCTTATTTGAACAGCAATTTCACAGACAGTATCACAAAGCCACAAGTTAAGCTGCATACTCTATATTCTGATCTGCACTTCACACCAAATTCTCTTCAGTCTTTTTTCCTGCATGTTTCTAGAAACTCAATTATTTGGGTATGTGACCTTAACATACATTTGGTTATTTGAACTGGAAAGAAAAAGCTTGATATTCTTCTGCAGAAGAGTATCTTATGCAGGGCTTCCATTTAGGAGAACTAATCAGTACAATTAAAAAAAAAAAAAAAACCCAAAATGAAAAAAACCTTGATTTTTAAAAATTTGCAATGCAAAGACATTTTCCGATGCACAGGCTTTGAGAAAAGTTTTATTAAAGTAAAAACCAAGAAATACTGAATAAAACCCAATCTCACCATAAGATTATAACCAAACAGTAACTTGTAGTCAAGCAGCCATGCTTCTACACAGGAAAGGCAAAAAAAATTCTCTCCTTAGCAGTTCAGTTCTCATTATTACCGCAAAAAGAAGGCAACTGGAAGAACATTGTAAATCAGCATGTATAAAATTTTTAAGGTAGTTACTGGTAATTAAAAAAGAACATATTCGCACATGTGGAAAAAGTCTTTCTGAACAATCAATGAAACTTATTGAATGTAAGACAGATTTGGGTTTAGGCTTTATTTAAATCTGTGAATTAGAGGCAGGTTTATAAGCAACAGTTCAAAATTTTTCTTTTATTACCTTGTAAGACCCCAAGCATTTGTAGTGGTAATAAGCAACTGCCCCTTCTCTATAATGTAGCTTGGAGCATGTTCCTCCTGCATCTGTTCTTCAAAAATGCTTATGAGTTTATATGAACTTCAATATATGGCTTGCACACATTTATAAAAGCCAAAACAACTTTGATCAAATTAATAATACAGAACATAGTAGTGAAAGTGCAGTAGCTTGGAGTCAATGACCCAACTAGCAGCAAGGGTATAATTTAAAGTCAGAAATTTCCAGTGCATGCACCGTTAGCCACAGTGAACCTGTTACTGCTCTAAAGGGAATTGTTTGCCTCTTATTAGATTTTCTACAGCACAGCCATAAGTGATAAATGTACTGCTGTACTCACTGTCAAGTTAATCAATGCTGCCAAAGTTTTGTTGACCTAACAGTAATCCATAAAGTGAGCGGCATTTTCTCTATCCCTATGACATCTCGGTCCTCAGTGGGGATACAAATCTTACAACAGCTTCTCAAAAAGAAAAAAAAAAAAACAAAAACAAAGCAAAGCAGGGGGAAAAAAGATATTTTCAAAATTCTGTCTTTAAATTAGCAGACTGTGAGAATGCCTTGCTTCTCTGACAAATTGCTTAAAAATGATGGCCATACAATGGAATCAGTTTGATGGCTAAAATACTAGCAAATGGATGACTTCATGGAGAATAAAGCCTTGCCCACTAAAGAGAAGGTAAAAAACAGCTTCATGACTCTTTCAAGGAAACAGTTGTGAACACGATTTACATGTAACTATAGATTAGTGCACTGGTTAGAACAGAACACATTGCAGCAATTGTGAAGACAGTAATGTGAAAACAATAATAAAAAATCACCACCAATAGGACTTGTCTATTGCTGTGTCTAGCTGTAATTCACAGTCCATGGGAGGCATCACCACTAGAAAGAAGAAAAAGTCAGGAAACAATTCCTGGTAGAACAAGCTGCTCTATAAACAAACTGCTGCCATGCTCTCACAAGCAATTATGGACATATGAAATATGAATTGCCATTGATTTTTCTTCTAGGGGTCACTCTGCTCCATGTTTTACGCAGTCTAGGCATTTATTTGGGTGGCAAACTGACAAGTTTTTACAGAATTAACACAGCAATGTAATCCTTGCTCAATCACAAGGCACTTCATTATGGTTCTATTCCTTGACACTTGTCCCTCCCAAAACTCACCAGCAAGGGAGTCCGTCATAAAGGTGAGGAATGATGCAATTACTTGTGAAAAGGGACCGTCCAAACTTGGTTAGGGAATACTTATTTACCTTTTCTGTGCTGATGGCACACAAGCAGCATCAGCTGGAAGGCTGCACTTGTCGTCACACCATAGCAAATCTGTGAACAATGTTCTGATTTGGCTAAAAACTCTCCACTTTCTTGTTATTGAAAGAGGGATAACTTCTCCAAAACAGAAAAAGAATTTGCAATTTAGCCTGCTAACAGAAGCAGAAGAGTTATCTGTATTTCTGTTAAAAATTATCAAACCATTAGAATCCTGCAAGAATGCCAAGATGTTCTCTACAAATCCTGTATTTTTGATGTTATGTTCTCAGTAATTACTTGATGTTCCTCACTCAGCAACAAGAGAACTACTTAATTATGGTCAGTAAACTCCACAAATGAGGTTGAAATTGAGTATCATAGATTAATGAAACACATATTCTGGCATATATTTTAGACAGCAATCTTCCTTATTTGTATTACTCACTTTGCACAAATACTTGGTCTCCATGTTTCCCATACAAGACGAATTAGTAAAAAAATGCCATGTGGCACCTCTTCTTCCCAGTGGTTATTCTTTCTCTGAAGGCTCTAGTTTACTTTATAAGAAAGCTGTGGCATCTGAACTAGGTAAAAGTGTTATTTAAGTCACATTTCTTGGTGCTTCAACAAAAAGGCAACACAGTACTATACACAGTGGTACAGAGAAATAGACTCTAGACTCCACGATGAGCAATTAAAAGCGAGTATGCCACCAGATGTGGATGTAGTGTAACAGTTCAGAAAGGATTTATAGTAGATCTGAAATCCACAAAACACCTATCACTGTCTGTTGACTGGCCACAGAGATGATCTTCAATACATGATCATCAGAAGACAATACTATAACTGACATGTAGATTGAATTGAATAAGATTGAATAAAGTCAAAGGGACAAAATTAAATATCGGGAAAAAAACAGAACAAAAAAAGGCTGGAAGATGGAGAGCTGAAAGAATCTGAAGTTGAAAGAATCTGCTATAGATACAAAAAAAGATAATACAGTGGTTATAACTGGTAAATATGCTACAGGGAAAATAATTTACATGTCTCCATACACACAGTAACAAACCCATCAGTCTTGTCTGATGATAGACTTCTCTCTGACTTCCCTTGTGAACATCACTGCTCTGCAAAACTGGGGAAAAATAATTTACAAACTAAAGAAATTACGATTATTTTTGGAATTTTTTGCCACTTAAAATTTGGGTTGAGATGTCAAGTCTGACTGCTGGACCTCTTCACTGAAATGTTGTCTGTACTTTTACATTAATAATACAGTTCCTGAGTTACTTCATTGAACCCAGTTATCAAGAGCCTCCTACAATATTAGAGGGCAAATTCATCATAAAACCCACTAATCTTTGTTTCCAATACTACAAAAAGACCCCAATATTCTGTGGTAACTACTCTTGCAGTACCTGTTCTTGTAATTCCAGCACTTAAAACTGGATAACTAATTCAGGTCACATAGTTAAACTTGCCTGAATTAGATTAATTATAAAAAAATTCCCCCTCTAAAGCAGGCAAGCACTACTGCATGGCATTTAAATACAATATCATTACAGAAACACAAATTGCTTCTTAACTGTGAAGTTATACAACTGCTGCTGTTCAAAACTATTAGCACATATCACTGCTTGACCTTGACTGAGTCCAAATACACAGAGAAACGTGTGATGGGATAATGTGGAGATGGCTGCTTAAATGCTGCTGGTTGCAAGAGTGTAGACTCTGAATTCTGTGCATGGTCTTTGTTCCTCCATACTCTCCTGTGGCTTTGTGAGGGCTTTTCTTTATGAGTATCACATCAGGAACCTTTCCCACTGAACTATGTGTGAGAGCTGGGTCCCACAGTGAAAAGGCACTTGAAGATCTGGATGCCTCGATATCTGAAGAAACTGAGAAAGGTTTCACCTAATTTCCTTATGATTTTTGGGAGATAATATGAGTTTTTCAGAAGCCAGCACTAAGGGGAAGCTGTTCAGAAGACCATGGTTACACAAAATACAACTGTGATCTTATTCAGGTGTGACTTGCCAGCAAGGAAACAAAGAAAAATACTGCAAATTACCTGTATTCAAAGTCCTATGTCTGTTAAGGCATGTATGTTATCATCAGTTCATGAGCCGATATGACGCCATACAATCATGGTTGTGAACGCTGAACTCCTCTAATGATGATGATATTCCAGAAATAAAAAAATATGAAGCTCAAAAAATGGAGGATGAACTTCCCCAGTCAGATACACATAACTGGAATGACATTTTCTCAGAAGGTTTTATTGGGAAAGTTATAACTGACCTTTTCATTTTCCTAGAATAGATGTACCCAGTGGGTTGCAACAGCATAAGAAATAAGATTTTTATCCAACCATTTTAAAACTGTTATTCTGCAAAAGTAGACTCCAGCTACATTGCTGCTGTAAAGGCCAGAGATGCACCACATAAACTGATGTTCTAAGAGAGCAGTTTTAAAAGTTGTGGCAGCTGGTATATTTGTGCTGTCAATTTACGGGAATGATGCCGACACACAGAGCAGCAATACAACTTACCTAGCCAAGGTAGTTCTACAAAAACTGAAGAAATTAGTCTATTCCATGTGCCCCCTTCTTGATGGAGTACATTACTCCAAAGCAGAGTATACAAAACAATTATCAACAAGTGAACAAACTTGTAAAACATGTTTTAAACATATCTATACACAAAGCCTGTAAGTTTATTTCAATATCTAAGGTGATAGAGAGACTTTCTCCCCATGATGGTGTGTGTACTGTCAAAATGCTAACACCAGCATCCAGGTGCTTTTTCTGTTTTGTCATTAAGGGAAACATCCAGAGGACCCACATGCAGAATGATGTTTACATCATGTGGAACAATGCAATTTGGCATTCACAGGCAGCTGGAAGAAAGGAACACCCATCCAAAAGGTCTAGATATATAGGAACACAAACCTGTACTAAAAGGGAATCAAAATACAGTGCATAAGCTAAGTCTCTACCACACACATGGGTTACTGATTATTAACGTAAGCAAAGCACACTTGGAGATTATTGTGTCTACAAACACAAGTGTTGAAGTATATGCAGGGCTTTTTTATGCTTTAGATGCAATTAGAATAAATCTTGTGATGTTTCTGAATTGTATGATCTGTGATTCTTCCATGTCTTTTATTTCTGTATCACATATAAAATTTTTCTTTGTGCTTAGTGGCTACTCTCAACTCAGTTTTGTTGCATTAGTGTTTCTTACTGCTTTATGTAAAATTTGCATTCATTGCTAATGTTGGTTCAGTCTAACTGTTATACTGAGCTTTGAACTAATTGCTCTCAATTAATCTGTTCCACTCTTTGATAGCTTATTTATCAGATTGGGAAAGATAGATTTAATGGTGCTTGCTGGAAACAAGTTCTTTAATTGGAAATACCTGAGTGCTTAGCTCACTTCGTGCTCTGGCAATTAAGGACAATTTGGAAAAGCGTTTTTCCCCCTACTTGATTAGATATCCAAACAAGCAGACAAAACAAATGACAACACCACCTAGCAATATTGGTTGAAATAAAAGCCCAGCAGCCAAATTACTTACTATGAGAAATGTGAACCATCCCCATCAATTCCAATGCTGTGTTACATTCATTTTGCTGTATCTTTGCCTCCCAAGTAGGTAAATGGCAAAATTTCTTTCAAAATGCATAGCTCTATGCCTGCCTCTATACAATTATCCCTTTCCACAAATAAGCCAAATCAACAGAAGAAATTATTTTTCTTGATTAAGCTCCCACATTTCTCTTGGGATGAAACAAAACAAACAATTAATCTTTCCTTATTTGTTCTCAGAAGAACCTGCATCCCTTAAATGTACAATAACCAGGGTACCTGTGGCAGGCAGTCGGCAGCAATTAGGCTTGTGCTGAAAACGAATGGACTAGAGTCAGAATGCCTAATCTGCTGAGAGTTTCTACAGCAGGGCAAGGTTAGACCAGGAAAATTCCCTTGCTGTGGAAACACTGTTAAAAATTACCACCTGACTTCAGTATAATTAACAAGGTTTGGGAATTTATATGAACTGAGTAATTGAAAAGAATTAGCAAGAGATATATACATTAATCTTCGCCAGTTACAACATGCCTAATGAAATTAAAGGTTCTACTTCTGCTTCATGCTTTGTTTCTGCAAACTTTTTTCATCTACAGAAAAAAAAGTATATTAGATAAAGACAAGTATAAAAAATTAAAAAGAAGAAATTGCACCATAAGCCTCAATTTCTACATCAATACTTGAAAATTTTCTAATATATAACTCACAGTGTTTATCATAAGTAACCCTGGAAGTTTCTTATTTTAATGTCCATATTTTCAAAGTCTACAGGAAAATCCATATCAGAGTTATAAATTTAGGCATCATTCAATAATGTGTATTTGTTTGGAAATGTACCTTCACAGAAATACCTATACCACAGAAAGCCTATCTCAGTCAAAAAATTCTGCAATGAATGGGTTTAGTAAAATAAGCTTTTTTACATGTAACTAAATCAATATTATATTTGGACAATAGACAGAATAAGCAGGAGGACAAAAAGAAAAGACAATCAATAGCGATGTGGGTAGAGATAGACAATGTTAGAGAAGATAACAAGCATTTGTTATGCTTCTAAGCTACCCATGACCACAGGACCTTCCCCCCTTACTTCACCTTGAAATCCTTCAACATCTTTCAGAAAGGAGTCATCTAAGACTGCATAAATGCCAAGAAAAGGCAGCACACACAGACACATGGGAATTATACCTAATGCAGGAGCATTCAATTTACTACAGAACCAAAGAAGAAGGCTCACTACCCTGCCACAACCTGTCTGAGGAAGACTATTTGCTTCTTCCTCTGCTCACCTCTCTTAGCTACTGATAGACCAGCTCTCATGTTTTACTTAGCGGTCCTTCTTACAAAGAATTCTTCTGTTCCTATGCTCCTTCCTTTCAACATCTAAACCAGAATTCCCCAAGAATTACTGCTTGTTTATTTCAGTATCTTTCTGGTAACCCCCTGTGATTAGTTCCACAGCTTGTTGGTTTTTGTTTGCTTGTTTTTCTGGGTTTTTTTTCAGAATGGTCTATGTTAAATGAGACAAACAATATTGGACAATAAAGTTATTATGGCACACTAGAATCAAGCTTTAATTCTGCTTCCTTAGTATAAAGATTTATTTTACATTGCTTACACATGTAGCATGATCCCACACTACTTTTTCCACTAGAGGCAGTTCTTTATCCAAAGCACATAATAAATGGTTCAGTTATTCCATATTTTGCTTTCTTCCTCTGGCTTCCAAACACAGTCTGTGCTTTATGTGCAGATTCAAATCCTGATGTAAAAAAAGAATTTTTTGCTTCTTCATGAACATTTTCTCCCTGCCCTCGTGAGCAATTTATACATGTGTAAAGAATATAATGGTGGATCTTCACTCACACAAAGAGTGTATGCAGAAGAATCCTACCAGATTATATAAGGTCAATGCAATCTAGGTTTAAACTACATTCTAATTTAGCACCGTATACTACTGGACAACCTTAACAAACATAGTGTGTTACACTACACATGCAATAATAAGAAACTCCTTCAGCAGAAAATAAGTTTACCCCTTTATTAGCAATTCATTTACTGACTAATTTTGAAGGAAAAGCCCTTAAGATTTAACTTGCTTTGAAAGTCCAATTTAAAAAAGCAATATGTATAACTAAATATAAGAATTACCTTATGTAAAACAGCACAGAAAAGGAACTGAAAATATTTCTAAAATGCTATGGATTGATTAAAAAGACAGGTGAAACCTGAGTCTTTCTACCAAACTTCAGGTGGTGATTCCTTCAGCAGGAATTACTGCTCCCTCCCTTCTTTTTTATTTTAATGGACAAACATTTTTTGACTTCCCTCCACCTTTGCCAAAGACCTTAAGCAAATCTATTAAATATCTATTAAGGATAAAGAAAATTTACTGCCTATACATCAAATGTGGAACTGCATTCAAGATAAGGAAGGTGACCACATTTTCTTTCACCACAGCTAAATAAATTAAGTATCTCATACTTTGTATGGATTTAGAAGGAATCAGGGCTGTTAGAACAGTCTAACAGCCCTGTTAGGAGTGTGCCAGCCTTTGACTTTTAATATCCCTAGCTCTGCTTTCATAGACTGTGACTTAAACAGAGAACTTAATTTCTTTCTCTCTCCTCTTAAATATTTTCCACTTATTCTGAGCATGTGTAGTCGTGACAGAGACCATTTCTCACCATATGGAAATGCATGATTAGCACACTTTGATGTTCCTCTTAACTTGGGCAAAAGAATGTAATACAGTATCATTATGATATACAGTATAATGAAAAGAGAACAAGCACTTAGACATTGTTTCTAAACCTGTCACAACTACTAATGCAGGTTCTGTGCTTAACTGAGTAACATTTATTTTGATCACCTCTAACGTATACGAGTAAAATGAGAGAGTTCATGCAGCACAATTCTATACAGCAAAACCAAACAGATCACTGAAGATGAAGGAAAAAATTATTAATCATAAATCACAACATAGCGCAAGCTGAAAAGCAAAACTTTAACTCCTAAAACACAAACCAGGTAATTTTCTGAGCATGCTTGAAAAATGCTTTAAATAATTCTTCATAAATCTCTGCAGACAGACACTTAATAAATGGGTCTCCTTTAAATTATCTACAGAATTATTTTGCTTCCCTGTTTTCTTTGGCTTTCTGCTTCCTCTTAACAAATATGCAATCCTGCATGTGTCAGGCACACTCCTTTAAAATCCACAGCCATCGAAACCCAGCTATGTATCTTTACCACCAAAGAAACACGTATGCACAACAGAATCTTAAAAAAGCCGGTCACAGCAATGATGGATTTAAGTTATTAACCGATCAAAAAAAGATGGATGGTGGTCTGCTTTTCTTAATCTACATCATCATCTAGATCTATTTAAGGATATGTGGTACACTAACAAACTTAGTTAAGGTTTCGATAAAATCAGTAGAATAATCTGCCCTGTTACTTTGAGACTGTATCGATCAATAAAATCACTTGTACTAGGAAAGTACTGTTAAGTACTGACAATCCCAGCCATTAATATTATTTAACACTCTGCTCACAATCTTTAATGAGGACAAAGAACATTTTGTCTTTTTATACTTATCATACCATTGCTTTTCAAACTCCTTACAGGAACTGTTCAGCCTTGATTAGTACACACTAAATGGAGTTAGAGACAGAAGGCACTGAATAATTTTGGATAATGGAGAGAATTTTCAATGTGATTAATAGTTGTGGGTGATTCAACAGACTTTCCAGCAAAACATCAGTTAAATCTTATTTCACTGAATCCAACTTTTTTTTGCAACTTTCTAATGCTAGAACCTTTCTTCTCAGCATATTCTCCTGCGTTTGAAATAAAACCAGTTTCCAGAAACAGCAATCAGGAAGATAAGCATCTGTTCTGGACTTGATAGGAATTTTTTTTTCTGCAAATAAGCCAATTTGATCTTAAATTAGTTAGAAATAGATCCTAACAGTGAATGTGTACATAGGACAAAGGGAAGGACTGCCTCTGCAGAAACCTTTGTGGTGCCTAATGAATGATAAAAGGAAATCAAAGTCATTTCTATCCACTCCTGCTCTCAGACATGGGGAATGGTTAAGCAGAAGCCTAGTGGGAAAAAGCCCCACAGGTTAGGCACATACAGAATAAGGTGGAGAAGAAAAAAAAAAAAAAAGCCCACAATTTGCACAAAACTTTTATAGCTTAAAATTTCAACCTCTGAATTCAGCTTCTAAGTATATAACCAATTACCTCCCATGTGTAAAGCATTTGGTCTGAAAAAGCCTTTACAAGTGGCTTTGCACAGTCACATCACCTGCACATCTCTTCATTATCTATCATCCATCTATCTATCTATCTATCTATCTATCTATCTCTATAGATGCGTCTCAATTATTCAAATATGTCTTCTCAACCACAAAATTATCTCCTTTTTCTTTTTAGACAGTGGTCATGATATATACAGGGCTCAGTTCTTCAAAACACATTAATGTTCAACAAATATAATAACAAGCTGAAACACAAGCATGTCTCTAACTGCTTTAAGGATTACAAAGAAAGGTCATTACTTCAGACCAAAGATCCATTTAGCACTGTATCCTGTATCCCAAAATGGCTATAAATGGATACCAAGGAAGAGTATAAATGTGCAAGACTACCATAAAAGACATTTTTCTTCAAAACAAAATCAGCTTCAAAAGTTATTTCCAACTACAGGACCTTCTATGCTTGTCATAGGCTATCCTTTCATATACCTTCCAGCCTTCCAACTGAACTAACTCAAAATTTTGTCTTCATAACACCCTTTGGTGAAAGTACACAGCTATGTGGGAACAATTAAATGCTTGATATAGAATAGATTTTTGAAAATATAAAGGAAGAAAAATTGTAATGAATGGATAAATGTGATGAATGAACATGGACAGAATGGATAAATGTGATGAATGTGAACTGCACAGAAATATAATTTAAATAGTTGAATTATCATTGAATATTTCTAAGACCATTTTGCCGCTGCATTTCCATAAATAAATAGTAAGAAATTTGATTCATTTTTATTAAGCAAAGACAATAAAATGTCCCATAAAAATGCATGTATCACACACAGAAATCTCAATAATTCTAAACATCACCAAAAGTCCCAGTCACCTCTACAGATATTACATCATAAACGGTTCCACTTGGAAAGCACTTACAGGTTACATCCAATCCTAGAGGTCCATGTCAGCTTAAGCCACAATAAAGATCTTCCTGCCTTTATAAGAAGTCCTAGTTTTTGTTCTGCTTAAGAGAGTTCAGATAACTTTTATGTACTACTATGGGACCATTTTTACCTCTACTTCAAAGAGAAGAGAAAACAATGAAAAACCATGTACATCACCAAGCATTTCTTTTCCCCAAATAAATTTCTTTTCTTTTTTGATCCTACTCCTACTCCAGAGTTCTGAAGCAGGATTTCAGCTGCAGTTATAGTACAGGCTATCTGGCTATTGAAAGGCAAAGCTCTAGCAAACACACTATGTGGAGTACTTGCACACTGGTATAGAAGCCTAGATGCCTCATTTTAGAGCAGAGATCTCTCCAGTCTTCTTGACAATGGACAAGGTTATAAATGGCTGAATTCGCATTCCTTCTCATTAGAATAGCAAGAGGTCAACAGAAATTGAATCAGTTAAGCAGTGAAGAACTAGTGAAACTCCTCACAAGGTGATGGAAAGCTTTCTTCTTCACAATTTGATAAAAAACCTTGAGAAATCACATTAGCACAGCCCTCAGAATGATAGTGAAAAGAGACAACGACAGGAAATGAGGAAAGCACAATTCTTATCCCCACCTGAATATGAAATGCCATATTAGGTCTGAAATGCTCTGCAACAGAGTTTTCAAATCAACAAAAAGAACCTTTCAGTATTTTTAACTGAATCTAAAACATTTATGAAGTAACATCACAAAAATTAGATCAACTTAGTAGAAAATAGTACAAAAATTTTGTTCATATCCACTATCCAGTCAGGAAAGGCTATTTACTTATTTAAACTTTACCACAAGGAATTTTGTATCAATGCTTAATGAAGTAATTTAAGAAAATCACAGTGGCCCATGAAGAAAAGACACCTTGAGCCAAATTTTCTATATTGACAGTTTGTTCTCTGCAGTCTAACTAACTACAGAAATAGCTCATTTGTCCTCATTTTTTGAAGTTAGTTGAACTGTTCCCCCAAAAAGAGTAAAAGAAGCAATATAATAATCCATACTTTTCTCCTTTATATTTCTGATGAGCTTGCTCATAAATCAACTATACATTATTCATTACATTATTACATCCACTGTTTTCCTAACTCCACCCTGCTGGAAACTAAGACAGTTAAGGAGTATAGAATTGGATTTTAATTTCTTATGAGAAAAATCATAACAGATATGGTTTTATGGTTTTTACTTATGGTTTTCAGGAAGGATTGGTAGTTAAAATATTTTTAAAGAGAATTGCATTCTGAAGAATACTGAAATATAGGTCAAAGTGGTTCTCAGATCTCCAGATTATTTCCTTAAACGGAAAACAAATCTCTAGTCCAGTTTCATAAATGCCATAATTCATTTTTAAGATTTGGATTCCTGAAACTACTGGAATGTTGAAGTTCATCAAGTCTTCATGTCTCACAGCCAAGGAGCACTTTAACCAATCTTATCTCCAGGAATCAGGACTGTTCTCTCAGTAAAAAGTTCAAGAATAAATAAAAGGCAAGTATGTTTTCTTGACCTCAGCCAAGAGAGAAATATTAGCTGTACATTTAACTCTGGTTAGAGATGTATGTACTTAGAGACCCTACATATATCCAGAGCACTTCAGAAGGTCTACAACTCTCTGTTTTATATTAGAGCCTTGCTAGTCACAAGAAGAATTTCTTCAGGTCACCCAGACCACATGAAATGAGTTAGTACCCTGAAACTAATAAAAAATATGGGCCTCCTTCAAAATCTCTCCTGTAAGCAAATTATTTCAGTGAAGACTAGCAGCAACTATCAAGTCTCATGCTGAGGTGTGGGTGCCACTTCAAAGTGAATTCTGTTAACGATGCTTGTTATCTTGTTGGACTGATGATATCAGCAAATGATGAGATTTCTTTAGCCCAAGGGGGTTGAAAATATCTATTCCATTGAACTTTAAAAGGCAGACCTGTCAAAGGGCAAGTCCCTGGGGCAGACAGACTGGATGGCAATAACATCCAGTGTCAGCTTACTGGGACAAGGATATGACCTAACTCCAAATGAGCAGGTGGCTAGATCAAATTCTTCCCCATTACCAATTCACAGGAAATAACCTCTGTAAAAACTGCTCCTCCAATAGTATATCATATAAAATGTATTTGTAACAAATACTGATCTGATTCAAAGCAGCTGCAGCTGCTCTGACAGCCAGTTAGATATGGTCCCTCCAGTGTCACCCCTCAACGTTCAAAGAAAGACCCCAACTACCTGTTCACTTGGTCCATCTACAAAATGACTTACTGAACTTAGACACAGTAAAAACTGTGGAAGAGGGAGTTTTCAAGTGATTTATATCTTGTTTAAATACACATACAAACCAAATTATATTTCTGTATTGCTTTGTGATAACAGTCAGTCCAAGACTGGACAGTGAATGAAAAAAACCAAACCAAACAAACACCATCCAGAAGCTACAATGCTGATTTATCAGCCTGCTTCATCATCTTCCACACTTACCTTCACCTTGTGGTACCTTAAAGCAAATACATTTATCTACACTTACTACTATGAGGAGTCACAGGCTTTCAGGGCAGATCCTTTTAGCAGCCCTTCTAAAATCATAGGTGCCTTATACAACCAGCTGCTTAAAAACCTTATCTTCTACCTTTCTTCAACACAAAGCTCCTCATGAAGCTCATCAAGAGAAGATATTTCTAACCATAAATAAATATTAAGTCCAAATCTCACTGCATACTACAACTACTATCGAGAGAGATTTTTGTGAGCAATAGTGTAACCCAGTGATTTATTTTACAAATTTAAAATCAAAACCACCTGGATTCTCATCTCTGCTGTACTGCAAGCTACAAGCTCAGATATACAAGTCAGTAACTACAAATTTACCTAGTCGATGGCCACCACAAGGTAGTAAAAGCTGGTTGAGTGTTCTTCTACAAGGTAGTAAAAGCTGGTTGAGTGTTCTTCTACAAGGTAGTAAAAGCTGGTTGAGTGCTCTTCTACAGGTGTTTTGAGATTCTAAGGAGACCAAGGGGAGGCCTCGTTTTCAACATCCTCAGGAGGGGAGGGGGAAGAGAAGGCATTGATCTCTTCTCTGTGGTGACCAGTGACAGGACCCAAGGGAATGGCCTGAATTTGTGTCAAAGGAGATTTAGGCTGGATATCAGGAAAAGTTCTTCACCCAGAGTGTCACTGGGGATTCAATAGGCTCCCCAGGGCAGTGGTCACAGCACCAGCCTGACAGAGATCAAGAAGTGTTTGGACAATGCTCTTGGGCACATGGTGTGACTCTTGGGGCTCTGCTGTGCAGGGCCAAGAGTTGAACTCAATGATTCTTGTGGGTCCCTTCCAATTCAGTTTATTCTGAGATCTTCTTATTTAGCAAAGCCTAAATCAGCTCAGCTTAAGTGCTTTGTGCTGTAGTTTAAGCTCATGCACAGAGATATTTACCATGACAAACAGAGTAGCAATAGCTTATTTCTTCCTACTAATTTGCTTGAATGTTTGGGGCCACAATCTGTCATTCACTTATCTTTGCATCTGTTTCCTCATTAATAAATTAAACATAATCCTTCTTTCCTCTTGTCAGTCAGTTGATTGTTCTCAGTATTCACAAGGACTCTGTAAATATTATTATACATGCAGCTGAATTACTAAGCATATTAGTGCTCTAGTCAATTGTTTCACAGTATAAAAAAAAAAAGTAGCACATTCCAGTCAAACTTGTAAAATATGAAAGACTTACTTAAAAACAGGGTAGATAAATAACTCTTTCAAAATTCTATTAAAATTAATCTACTATAACAAGAAAAAGTCCTGACCCAACCTTTCAAAAACAGAAGTAAAATAAGCAGTCTTATGACAATTAGCTGCCAATGGCTATATATACATTAAAAATAATAAAAAAATACTCTTTGTAGCTCACCATTTAATAATACTTCGTTTATTTGTAATTTTGCTGCTCTTCAGAAAGATATAATGAAATGTTTCTGAGCTCCTGTCCATCCACTCCAAGAAACAAACAACCTATGCTGAAAGCATTTAAAAGGGCGGCTTCATCATGAAAAGGTCACAAAAAGTAACAAGGTCCTGGCAACTGCAACACCTTTTGTCTTAGTCAGGGGAATGTCTTGCTTTCTTTATTACTTAGCAGAGAGTGATTCTATTACCGTCATTTCATGCCAATATTCAAAACAATTAATGACTGGCATGTCCCCATAAAAGTTTGTCTGCTGCACAAATGCCTGGCTACAAGCACCAGCACTGACTAGTGACAGTAGTAGCCAAACAACTCCTACAGATAAACTGTCAGTAGTAGCACCTGAAAACATGTTTGCAATATTTTACATACATGGTGTTAAATAAAAAACTGATCAAGTCTTCTGAAATTGTAGTATATTTCTACACTGTGCTTTGGCAAATGCTTGGCACTATTAAAAAACGTCTCATAACTGAAGTGCCTTACTACAAAATTTTTATTGACTAGAACCAGGCTCTAATTATCTTATAAGTTAAATTTTCGCTGCTGATTAATTCTGCTTTCTACTAGTGGACACAGAAATTAATTACTTTGACAAAAGTATTAACAACTTTTCTTCTTGTTTAAATTAGTATGCACATTAGTATGGATATAACTTAGAGGCTTGTAATGTTTTTAAACAGATGATGCCCAGCAGTCCCTTTCAACCTAAACAATTGCATGTTCCTATGACAGTCAACAGCAATAGAATAGAGGAAGAGTTAATTAAACATGCAAGACTGCAAAAGAATAAGAACTGATTAACTCTTCCAGTAGGGGGAGATGTTCTTTTACAGTTTATCAGCAATTAAAAGTGATAACCAGATTACCTCTCTATCATTTTAATGAAATCAGCTGCTTAAGACTAACTGGTACATGTTAGTGATTATGTCCAAAAGTAAGTTGTATGGAAATCAGAAAAACCAAAAATTCACTGCATGAGGCTGATGTGAAAAATAGAAGACTCTTATTCTTGCCTTCCTCCCAAAACAATTATGTTTTGACACATTATTTCTACGAACCCCTTCAGTAAAACAGTACTAGTGTAGCAGTGAACTGGGAACATGTTTAGAGGAACACCTTCATCTGTCTGGCTTTCCCACCAGAGAAACAGCTGTGAACATACACCACAGGACATTTTTAAAGCAATCATAGTGACAATAAAAATTCCATTTATTAAAAATGAATGGGATATATTCCTGATATATTTAGACATCTATACAACCGCATCCTTTCTGAAGACTCCTTTTTATTGTCTTTATCAAAATCATGATCCATCTAGGTAGAACCTAAGACTTAAGGCAAATGTCCAAACCAACTGAGATTAATATGAGATGACAGGAGCCTATTTCAGCTAGAGAAACAATTCATATACAGGCATGTATAGCAGAGTGATAAAAATTTGATGAGCTGATGCTTCTGTAGTCAGTCTAAATACAGGTGAGCTAAATAAAACCTCCTTATAGTTTTTCTGCAACACTTTTGATTGGTATAGTCAGAACAACTTTGTAAAGAATAACATTATTTTGCCCATTTTATGCAGAAGAAAATGAAGCTTCACCAAAGTCAATGAGCAGTCTTTGGAAAAATCAGGAAAAAAAAATGCAAAATAGCCTGGATTTCTAGCTGGTAGTTCTGCTAAGTGAACAGAAATCACTGCTGCTGGTAAGTGTACAGATCACTTCCCACCTCTAAAATTGCCTATCAGTAAAACGCCACACCTCATACATCTAATGCTGTGGAAATAGATGCTGCTTTAACTTTCAGCAGGCTGCAAGGAGACACACCTGCAAGTACAACTCCAAGCCTTGTCGTCGCTGCTCCAGGACCTTGGGGACCCAGTTTCTCACGTGTTTTGAAGGGATCTCTGGTGTTCTTATGAACTTTTTGAGCTGCAAGGGATAAAAAAAAAAAAAAAAAAAAAGGGCATAAAAAACTATGTATTAAGGACAACAGCATGGAAATGAAGTTACAATCATCTCCCTGAAATAATAACAGCTGTCATACCTACAGAATGTGGTTAAAAATCTTCACATCCAGTTGCCCTGGACAGTAAAGAGGAATCCTACTAAGAAGTTTTTGTGACTAATAGCCTGAAAATAAAATGGCAACCACTACATGAGAATATTTGAAATTGGATTTTCCCATCAGTCTACCTGGCACAATACCTCACAACACTACCACAACATACCCAGAAATTACCTTGCTAAGCACAGTGAAGGCATGATGATGGCTTTTAATTCCAGACCTAGGCAATTATGAACAGGTGTGAAAAGTACAGGGAGGAGTGTTAACCATTTCTCTAGAGAACTGGCAATCAAGAGAGTGAAATATTGGTGCTCTCAAAGTGTACCAACAGATTGACAGTCTGTGTTTAATAGCTTACACAGAGAAACAGCAAGATTGTCACTGATTATATTTCAAAGAGAGCTCCAAATCTATTCCTCTAAAGATTCCCACAGGAAACCTTACACATGTATCTACAGAGAACTATACATAACGTGTATCTATATAGATCTATACACACACACACACATACACACATACATATATATATATTTATATATGTATACATATGATTGTATATAGATAGACAAAAAACATGCAACCTGGCAATACTGAAAATTCTCTTGCTGTAGCAACCTAGTTTTTAAAAATCTGAAAACATTAATGTTTTCCTCAAAACTACAGAGCAAAAATAATAACTGAAATAGACTCCATTGCATTTTAATGGAAGGTGGCATTCTTTCTGTTGGATATTGCCTCTGAGTAAATGTGAAGCAAAGAATGCAAGGAAAGAAACTCAAAATTGACTTTGACATGCATACCCATGGGAGACTGAGAATTTACATTTCATCTTTGAGCTTGCTGGGATGTCACTATAGGAAAAAGCAGTGGCAACATATCAACGTCTCTGCAATCACAAGTACTGAAGCTGCAGCCAGGAAACCTCAATTGCTCTGGAAACATTTTGCAACTTCCTTATTTCTTAGCAGTGCTAAATTACAATTAAATGTGAAGTGAGAAAAACAACTTGAAAATAAAACTCCAAACCCAGCTACGTTTACTAACTGATCTTAAAAACAGAATACAACCCCCTGTTTTTCCCTCTAAATTGATTGGGGATGTTGAAGAAACTACGGTCACTGCTGCTGTGAACTATGACGGCACCTGCAAGTGAGCAACAAATGAGGAGAACGCTCCAGATCAGTGCAGACAAATCTGAAACTATACAAGTGTCCACCAAGACCTAGCTGCATACAAGATAAATACTCTGTGGCTGGTAACCAGGCTGATGATTAACAATCCCCTTGTGCTCTGTGGCCCTGTTACATATAAAACATCCAAACCCCAACTATTTAATGTGCTGGCACAGATACTGGTTGTAAGTATAAAGCCAACATTATACAGATATAAAAAAGATATATTAAAAGCCCATTTTCTTATGCTCATAATAATCTGGTCATATATATTGCTATAAATAATTATAACAGTGTCAAGGAATATTAAGCAAAACTACGTATGCATTAGCTGTATTGCTTCAGACTAGTCCCAACACAAAACAAAATATATTTATCTGAGGACTATTACTGCCCACAGTACCTTCCTGTCTGTAACACTGACCTAACGCCTACTGACACACGTAGTCTCTACTTCCTAAAAGACTTAAAGATGGTGAACATTATCAAATAAAGAGTTATTTGTCCAATTGTGAAAAGACACTATGATGTAGAGCATACACTAGTTATTCTAAAATTATAGACAACTTGCAAAAAAAGATGTTTTACACTTCAGATTTTTGCAAATTTCACTGCAGTGGTTTTAACATTGTGACCTTGTAGCATAATTGTATTTAAAAATAACTACCAATATTTATAAACATATAGGGAAAGAAGTATAAAAAGATACTTGGGAATAAATATGAACAAATGGTTGTATTTTAAACTATGTTATACACCTAGAAATAATTTAATTCTTGCTTAAAAAATTTCAAACGAGAATAATAAAAATTTTGTTCAGACATATATAATACTGTAATGGGAATGGTACATAGCCTGACAGGCAAGGTTTGTTGTTCATAATCAGGGCAAAGCATAATGGTCTATGCAAATTATTTCATAGAAGCCAACATCTGTGGGTCATTTCTGTGAAAAGAATAAATTGTACTCCTGGTGTAACATGGAAGTCTCGAAAATATTTTAAACCTTTTCCACTACAGCCAGATTACACAGGAAGTGGGGCTTTACTCTCTTATACAACTGGAATCTATGAAAGATTGAACCCAAGACAGAAATGCAGACATGTTCTTGGAAACAGCTTTGTTTAAAAAATATAATTAATCAAAGCATTGATTGGCGTTCTGATGAATGAATCATGTCTTCTATGAGCAACAGTCCTCCTTCCTCCCCACAATGCCAGGGAGGCATGCTGTTCTCCAGCAAAAGGCACAATCTCCTCATCACACTCTATGTCCATTTTCTGCCACAGGTGTTCTCTACAGAAACTGTTTCTCCTATCTACAGACATCTCCAACACTAAGGGCACCTTGAATATGCAGCAAGTCTAAAGAGACCTTCCCAATTACTATGTACTCACAGGAATTTAGAATGAAACATACATCTTAAATTAAAGGGAAGAGAGGAAGATAAATACCATGTTAGCATGCTGATAGCGAACTGATGTAAACACTTTCTCTAGGATTTCTGTAACACTGAAAGCACTAAGGTTCAGAGTATGAGCTGTTCAACAATACTAACAAAATTTTTACCACTTCAAAAACTAAGACTTATTGAAAAGGTATATTGTTGCCAAAATATGCTATATGTTTTGCATCTGTGCAGGGAACAAATAAGGGAAAGTCTCTATTCATTTGCAGAGTAATATAAACAGCAAGTGAATAAGAAAACAAAACAAAGTGAAAAGTGGCACAAAGTGCCTGGTTAGAATATCTAACAAGTTTTTCACACTTGTTTATTTTGCTGCTATTTCTGCAGAGAAAGGGGGCATCATTTATGTTGTTTCTGGTGTTATAAGAAATCTCTGCAAAAGGAGTTATTGCAGTGAAAATGGTGTACAAGAAGACAAATCTGAGAGTGAGACTGCAGTCATCCCCGACTTTCATGTGGAGTAATTGTGCAGCTCCAGAAATTACAGTGAAGTTGGACCTGCTGTCCCATCTCTCTGGCCAGCTGGGAGAATGATGCCAGTTATGTGATGTGGACCCTCTACCAGTTCTGCTACCTGTCCATCCTGCGATGGGCTGAGGACAAGCCCAAGTACCCCCTCTGCAAGAGGAGGATACAGTCAGTCTTGCAAAATCATTTCAGCTGGACGATGACTGCTTGAAGCATGTCACCACGTCCCCTTTGACATTAGTCATCCACCTGTGGGGTGTGGCTCTGGGACATCCAGCTCCCAGGACTGCCATCATCCTGGATCACGACAAAGGTGGGCTTCGAAAAGGAGTGCTCAGGTGTCCTGTGGGTGGCATCCAGCCTCTCTGTGCTCATTGACTGCTTTCAGAACCATGCTATGCTCCTCCAGACACTGAAACCATGGATCCATCAGGGGATGAAGTTATTTGGCAACAATGTTGGATGAGCCATGGCAGAAGACACCATCACAACCATCCCAACCAAACACAGATGAATGCAGAGCTCCTGGGTTGGATGCTGGGGGTGTCCCTCCAAAACTGCATAGTGACAATCATGCAGCAGTGTGCACGTGTCACTGTGCAATGCAGCAGCAGAAAGGCCACCTCCTCCACTGCTGTTGGTGGTGATCCTGGCAGCCCCCCCTTGGCTCCCATTGCCATTCTACGGAGCAAGAAGAGCCCCAGGTTGACTCGAGGAAGGCTGTGCCCAGGGCTGCCACTTCCAAATGGCACAATAAATGCTCGCCTGAAGGGTCACAGCAACTCCTAAAGAGAAGGGAAAGAGACCTCCAAGGCCCCTCTAGCAAACAAGAGCCAAGCACCACATCAGTGATGCTGGAAGGTGCCTTGGAACACAGCTAAAGCAGGACTGGGCATCAGCTGTGGCATGTGCCAGCCCTCAAAAGCTCTCAGCCTCAACTCTTGAAATAAAATAAATGCACAAATCTATAGGAAAAGTCTCTGTGTTATTAACAGTATAGATTCTGTCCTCACTCTTTTTTGCTAGGTAGGATGGAATGTTAATCCTGATGGCTCCTTCTACTTGTATCAGGTACTGTATCGTTGTTCCTCTACGTGCAAGCACTGTCCAGCTGATCCTGGGACAGATGTTCCCAGATGGGGGTCACCAGAGCCAGCCCACGACCCACTGCTCATCACCCCAGGCCTGTTTCCTCTTCTCTGTACCTTCTGCTCCATGTTCCTGGGCTCTGCTCTCCTACCAGCCAGCACTGCCTGGTGCAGCCTTCCTACAGTGGAGCCCAAATCTCTCCTCTTGCCTGGAGTCACAATTTGGTGCTGCTCTCTACATCCTGCCAGAGTCATATCCTGCCACAGCAGGAGCCCAAGAAGGGGAAGTATAAAGTCCTGCCCCTGCGAAGGGACAGGTGCACATGCGGCAGCTGCCCAGATAGTGAGCAGCCTGAGAAAGGCTTCTGCCCACAACCACAGACTTTTTTCTCCCTTTTCCATATCCAGCCTTGGGGTTGGCTTTTCTTCTCCTTTGCTTGCAAAGGACCCACCTGTAGGCGCTCAGCAGATAGATGCCAAGTGGCTGAGGACACTGAGTTTGCTTAGTTTGGAAAAAGAGTATGATGAGGGGTGATGTCTTTACTTCCTGAGGAGGGGAAGTGGAGTGGGAGGTGCTCAGCATTTCTCCCTGGAATCCAATAACAGGACATGTGAGAATAGCTTATAGCTGTGCCAGGCGAGGTTCAGAGTAACATCAGGAAACATTTGTTTTATCACCTCTTTACCAAGAGGGTGATCAAACACTGAAACAGGCTTCTTCAAGACGTGGAGGATGTCCCAAGCCTGTAAAGGACATTTGAACAATGCCCTTAATATAATGCTGTAACTTCTGGACATCCCTGCATTGCTTAGGCAGTTAGACTATGTAATTGTTGTACATATTTTCCAACTGAAAATATTCAATTATATTTCTAATTCTAATTCTGTACTACATTGCATTATACAATATTATATTATTCTTACAGTGGGAGATTGCCTGCTTGGATAGGGCGCATTTTAAGGATATAAATCCTGGTTTTTCCCTCCTAATGTTTCGTAGCCTATTTCACTGTATAAATTCTATTCATCTGCTTTACCTTCCACTGCAGAATTATTTTCATCTGTAAAACAAAGCACTCATATATCGCAAGGCTTAGTGGTGTGTGAGTGAGTTATTTTACTGTTTCTGACACTGTTCCTTATTTGGTTTCATATTTAATATGAACAAAAGGATGACAATATCTGAGACATATCTGTAGCAAAACAATAAACAAGGAAATGTGTATTAATAAATGGCAGATGATACCATTACTGAGGCAAGAAGCAAATAGACAAGAAGTACTAGCACATCTTAATTATGGTGCAGCAAAGCAAATAGGTCTTGTCTTTAGATTTTGATGGGTCAATAGTTGCCATTTGCTCAGACAAGTTTGCTTAAACCTATACACCTTACAAGGCTGGCAAAATCATCCTCAGGTTAATGCTTTTTTCCTGAGCTAATTCAGGACCACCAGCAAACATACTGGTGGAAATAAACTCCTCTGACGCTGCACTGGCCGGAGCTCTAAATACCCATGCTGGTGTCTGTTGTTTGCAGAGGAAGCTTTTCCACAATGAAGGCAAGCAGCATCAGTCAAAGTAGCTGACTGTGCCCACACTCTACTGCCACTCAGGCCTACAAATCAAGAGATATGTAGTTGACCCAAATCCTCGGACTGAAGTTCTTCAGAACAGTCCCACTGCTGGCAATGGGCTGCAACGCTCCTCTAGAATTCTCCTTCACAATACCTGGCCTCCATAAAGTAGAGAAAAAAAATAAAGCTTGCCTTTCAGCAGCAAAACTGCACAGCAGCCTTTCAGTTCAGCTTGGAGAGAAAAATTCATACTTTAACAATGGTCAAGGCAATTTAAAGAAGTATTAGTGGATAACCAGCCTTGAAAGCACCGAGCTCCCTTATATATGTTACTAAGATGATTCAGTAGACAGGCTTAGCAGATATTTTATCTTACATTAATTGAGATGCTTTACTCAGTCATTTTCGTGTCTGGTTTTCTCATGTACAAAAGCTGTTTCCTCATCTTTACATATGGCAGGTTAACAATAAAATGTATAGAACTAACAAATTATTTGCCTAACTGGGAAAAAACACACTCTATTTGTGGTTGGCATGGGACTTATTTTGTGACTTTACAAGAAGACAAAAACATACTACAGACAGCATTTTAGCCATACAGCATGTAAACAATAATACAAAAGAAAAGGAGACTTAGTAACATGTGAAAAATCATCACTCCCTTCTACAAAACAAAGAAGAAATTGAGTTAGTTAGGAATTAATTTCCAGAGGCATGAATCACAGGATGTATTTATGATAAACCATGTAGAAGAGAGAGGAAAACCACAATTACAAGAGAGAGGAAAACATCACTGAGGCAAAACAAAGCAACATATTATAAAGAAAAAGATCAGTACCTTTTTATGAAGTGCATGGAATTCACTATACCTCTTCTCCACAAAATGTTTCCTTCCACTCACCAGCACTTCTATTTTAAAGACCTGAAAATTATAAATAATAAAAAAGAGGGCAATGTTACTTGCACAAAACAGTTCAGTGACATGGCTGTGACTGCGAATTTTACCACAGTCATTCTTCTAAGTAGTCTGAAAAAACCCAAAGTGTCTCATGAGTTGCAGAAGTACAACAGTGATTAATGGTAAATATGGCTGAATGTTCTGTTAACCTGTCCTTTCAACAAACATATAAAAAACCAGCTTAAGCACGGACTATATTCTTTACATTAAAAACTAAGCATTAAAATATCTTCTTTCAGAAAGATGAAATATCCTTTGGCCTAATCAAAATAAAAAATAATGGTAGGGACAGAAAAAGAAAAACAGGGAGAAAAGAAATAGAGTTTAATTCTTTTCCTCTTCTTACAATGCGGTGTACTAATACATTCACACATGTCCAATAAGAGCTGGACAATAGATGCATTATGTTATGCATGGAAATAGAGAAATAAATGCAGGCACTATATTCTAGGCTAATTTCCTCCTAACCTACAAAATCATCTCTAGTCTCAATTGAACTTGTGCTATGTATCCTCTATGAAAAAACAAAACAAAACGCACACATGGCAAATGCTTGTTTTCTTTGTATGATACATGTGACAGCTTTTGTTGCTGCCTCTGGAAGGTTGAAAGGCCAGGAGAAGCAACTCTCTGGATCCACTAATTAGTAGTCACTAACATGACATTTTCTTGATTCTCAGGTCAGGAGGTCAGTTTTGAGGGCAAGTGACGAGAAATATTTTGAGGTACTCAAGAAAATATGGTCTATTAAATGAAGACAAAATCAGCAGGGAAGTAATACAGAAAAGGTGCCTGTTCTATCTAGGAGTTCTTTGTTTTCTGTTTTGCCCCAAAAATGCTGGAAATAATTATTTTCAGAACAATGAGAAACAATGTTCAGCACAGATGATCACATCACAACCCAAAACTCAGCCAAATAAAATGTTCTTTGAAATGAATTTGCAAACAGTGTTTATGCCTGAATGCAGAAAAAAGGGTTTTCTGTCACAACATGCCCAGCTAGCATTGATCAGAGCAAACACTGACATACCATACTGGATAAACACTTTCTATTGTCCACTAGAACCTGCCTTTCCAACGGGTCAAAATGCAATGGTTTTCACTGGCTAGCCTAACAACATTAAAAACAGGCAGCATTTTATTTAATCCAGACTGAAACGCCTTTACCTTTGTTTGAATGTAGTATGGATAGGACCATAGTAATTTCCCACCAATATTTACACTACCAAAATTCGTTTGGGTTGCTGTAATAACCTGTGCTACATTCTACATCTTTGAAGAGGACTATATCTCTGTCCTAACAGTACAAGCAGATGATCTTATTTGGGTGCATTGATTTCCTGCCCTCCCCTTCTATTTGGACTACTTTGGAAGGACAGCCAGTGGCTATTAAACAATTTTTCTCCACACATGAGAAAACTCCAAGGCAATCCTACAACTTTAGGTTCAGAGTTGTAAAGATAATCATATGCAAAAGAAAATCAATGTAGACATTTTCCTTTAGTTAAGTCTTAACATACTCATTAAATGAGAGGAAAATATTATTTATATTTCATATTCTACACACTACACAAAAGAAATAGTTCTGCAAGGAACAATTTGTTTTGGATTGCACAAGAACAAAGAAGTTTTAAGGATAACTTGTTAGAAAGAATGGATAACAAAATATGAAAGCAGTTAAATGAAAAGTGATCATGGGTCTCTAGCTAAGGTGTTGGAACAGTTTTGTATTTACTTGATATTAAATCTCCAGGAATTACGAGGAACTTATAACACCCACGTACACCTCAGTCAGCTAAGACCCACTCACCACTTTAAGTTTAGCACTTCTTTTGGCTACTGGATTTGCCAAGCAATTTGGAGAAGTCTAAGAGGCTCCTCCATCAACTATAACCACTCACTTGGCAGGTAACTTTCTTGTGAATCACAGGCATGTGAAGTACCATTTTGATTTTATTCATATGTGTGTCTTCAGAGAAATATCTGTCCCTCTGAAATCTAAAAACTCATCTTTTCATAAAGGAGAATAGCTGGATTATGTGAAATGAAATACAAATTCCTATGCGGACCTTTTCAAAGCATGTATCTATTTTGCTCTGTGTTTCATCATGGGTTAAGGAACCACATAAATGGCTTCAGAACACCAAAACTATGCTACATTTATTCCTTCTCCTGTTATAACAACAGTTTCCTAATTTTTGCTAATGTCATGACATTGAACAATGTATTTGACAGTTACTTTCACAGAAGGTGAAAGATGGAAGCATAGTTTTGCATGAAAAGTAATATTATTTCAAAATACAGACACTGCCACCCTTACAGCCTCAACTCCTTGCACCAGTGTAAAGGCTAAAGTTGCCCCTCACTATCCAGAGGCTTCAGATCCAGCTTTAAAAGACACCTAAAATTTACAAAACCAACAACAACTCTGCTATGCTTTTAGTCCAATATCACTGAAAACAAAACCGTGCAAATGATGTTTCTAATCTGTTCACTGTGGCACCTAGATTTTGGAAATACAAAGAAATTTGTGATAAATAAATGGGCGACGCAGAAGTGTTTTTGCCTAATTTAAATCTAAATATTAAACTGATTTACAAGGTAATTTGTAAAGCAGAAATGCAAGAAATAACAAAATTATGTTTATAAACTTGTATGATTACATGACTTAACTCAGACTGCAAAAATTCCAGGTTTGCCTCATCACTATTTACCAGATCACAATTCACAAGAGCAAATTAAAAAACATATAAATTAGTTTCTGTGCCACTGATTTATAAAATGACATGGCTTTGTGTGAAAGACAAAAAATACATTAAGTAGACAGAGAGATAGGATCTCTTAATGGATACAAGATAGCTATAAGCAAATCTCGTGCAAATTTAACTGTGCAATGGCAGGCCCTGGCAGAAAAACAATATAAGGAAACTGGTGAACATAGATGAAAGTGCCAAAATAAAGACGGAAGAACTATGGGGGAAAAAATTGCAACAGTGCTAGGAAATTACTTTTCTAGTAAAAATGTTCATGTTCCTTGAACAGATAACTCTGAAAAGATATATGACTTTTTATAAGTGAAAGATAATTAAATGAAAAAGGCAAGAATTAATCTCTGAATTAGACAAGTAAAATACTTTTCCCATAGTCATTGAAATACCAGAAATTACACTGCACTGAGCAATTTGCAGTTCCCCCTGACTAGGACACAAGGAACCACAGATTTTAAGACACCAATTAGAAAACTCCAAGAGTACTTTGAAACTAGAAACATTTCACTGTTCTTGGTTGCTGCCACAATAGTCATCAGTGATGTCTGCACAAAGCTACAAGATCATATCCATTAAAACCATTCATCCAACAGACTTTAAAACATATTAACAATGTACGGGGCAAAAATCTCTTGATTGTATATCAGTATGAATAATGCTGATTTCTTAAACTAGCAGAATTGCAGCTCTGCCACTGTGATTTATAACCATCAAATTTGTGATAAAATTTCAAAAGAAGAATTCCTAAGGTCTTTGTTAATAAAATAGTAAAAGCTTTCAGGTCTGAGTATAAAACTAATTTACACATAATTTTTTTTCCCCTCTTCATTTTGTTTCAATTATATGGATTATATTCAGATCCTGGAAACCATTTTCTTTTCTTATTGTTAGCAACTATCCCTGATTTTGCCATTTTCCTGAATTTATCTTTTTCTGATCATTACCACACCTCTACATTAAAAGGTCCTTTTTCAATACTTTCAAGAACATATAAGTTTCTCTTGTTGCAGAAACTTGCCAGTCCTACACAGCAACTAAACTGGATTATGTATGGGCAAAAAAAGGTCCTGTATCGCTGTGAATTTCGAACACAGAGAGCACAAATGGAAGAAAATGGGAACTAATAAGATGTACAAAAACTGCCCATGGTGCCCACAAGTGCCTAACATGTATTGTGGGCAACACTGACACTGACCCCCGTCAGTTCTTACCTATGTCACATATGTACATTGGATACAAAAGGACATATTTTATCTGATAATCTGATCCAAAAATATGCAACTCCAGTAACTTAATCTCAAAAAATCACACAATGATCAATTTAACAAAAAAATGCAGATAAGAATGATAAATTTGACCATGAGTAGAGATGAAAACTTAACAAGTGTAGTTAACATCTCAGTTTGGTTTACTATTACACAAGAAATACACAGATTCACTGTGTCATATTCACTCATAGAAATTATGCTGTCTATACAGTTTACTATTATGGTAAATTAATCCTAACACGTGCATACTTATACATGAAAAAGTGAATTGCAATACTTTTGAAAAATTACAGTTGAAAAAGAGATTTGGGGCAGTGTCATTTAGAATCAGGAGATACAAAAAGCAGAAGCAGAAAAAGATAAATTTACAAAAACCAGATACATTTGTCTAACATTCACCAGGAAAGAAGACTCCACAAAATTCTAGTGTCATGTTTTTATCTCTCAAGACCAAGCTTACTGACCCTAATTCTATTTAATATATTACTTACAGAAATAAATACATCCCTTCAGATGCTTCAGTATACTTGACAGATTTTTGTCTGAGGAATAGCTAATGCATTCAAAGTGTCAAGAAAACTCAACCTTAAACCTTTGCCATGGCCATATGGAAGGAATTCCAGAGCAAATGAAATGACAGCTACGGTCCATGAAACACTAATAGGATTTCCACGTGTTTAGTGTTTCATTATTGCTCAGACAATGGCACATTTTCTGTCTCGGTTGTGCTACGACTGCGACTAGAAGACCACAGAAAAAGGTAGAGATCAAAAGATAACTTTAAGCCTATTTCCATCCTACTGTTTCAGGGGAAAACAATATTCTACACGATCAATAAGAGCACCTGGGTGGTGGTGGTAACTGCATGTAGCTGCAAGAGCAGTTCCAACTCTTGGGAGTGTCAGTGCCTCATGGCAATGCTCCATACTTCCATGCCCTCCACAGCAGAGGCGGAGACGAGGACAGTATTCAGAGCCAACTCAAACTTCAGAGTAGCCTTGATAAAACTGAATCTCACTATTCCCCAAATGAAAACACATTAACTTATTCTGACTTCATCTTTTGGAAAGCAGGGCAGCAAAAATCAGCTCTGCAGCGGGCACAGGGCAGCTCAAGGGCATGGAGGCTGACACGGGCTGCAGAGGCATGAGGCAAGGGAAATCTCCCTTTGGCTCTCCAAACATATTCCACCCAGTTCTGGTTCTCCTTTGTCTAGCACCCAGTGTTCACTTTGGTTATGGCCACCATTTCAAGTTACTGAGACTGAAGACCTTCTGTTCCTTGGGTGGGTTGCTTGTAGTCACATCTGTTGACTCCTCTTTTAGAAAGTGCTTTTCTACACAAGCAGCCCTTACATGAGCTTCTGTAGTCTGCCTGTAAGGAAAGGGCCCCCTTTCTGCTGCAGAACTGGGAAACTAATTGGGGCACAGTAAAGAAGGAAGCAGTAAAGCCCTGACAAGACCAGTTTGCTCCATGTGGTTTTGCTCTGGGCCCCAAAGAAGAGATGAGAGTGTCTGCCAGAGGCAGTAAAGGAAGAGAAATGAATGCCTAAGGAATCGAGAGTGTTGGGAGGGAGTATGTACTGCTGGAGAGCGAGGCGCAGGCACAAGGAGCACCTGCCCCACTCCTTGTTGTTCCCCTCCCGACAAGCAGGGAGGTGGAAGAAGCTGTGAGGACCAGCACCCAAATGCCAGCTGAGTTGCCCCACTGCAGCTTTGTCATTCTGCCTGCTCTCATAGCCACCAGGAAAATGTTCAGCATGTGTGAGGATGATACCAGGAAGGGTGGATGACTCTTAGCTCTACAGCAGTACAGCTCTGCTCAACACACATTTCATTTCTACTGATGGGCCCCAAAGAGACTCAGACCCACTGCATTATCAGTTACAAGATTTGCTTATCTCACCTTAAGTCAGCTCAAAAGTTGGATAAAACTCAGAGTGCCTTCCCTCATGTCTGTTATATGAAATCAGACTGTTCCATTTAGTCCCAAGTACAATATACAATATCAAGTTACAGCACAAGGAAAAAAATACACAGTTTTATTGACTATGGAAACTGAAGCTTGGTATTATCCAATTATGACACTGCTTTGTCCAGAGTTTGTGAGGGAGAAAAATCATGACAGAGAAGTGAAATATTCACTGTAGGATTTCCAGAGATTATTCCCAACAGCTCCAGCCTGTGTGAAGCAGTTACATGACCCATTCTGGCCTGGGAAAGCAGCCTTAGTGTTTTTAACATACAAAAATAGATTTTCTACTGTGACATAAGAGAACAAGTCTGTTGTTTCACTGACTCCTCCTGTTACATTTCATGTTACTGCAATCTAATTTGGGCTTTCATTGCTAAAAAGAATAACTAAATAAAAAGATGTGTACATAAGAAAAATCACTTGTTCTTATGAATGTGACTCCTAATTCAAATGCCTCCTTACCAATTTATACAACCTTCAGACACTTGCTTACTTAAAAATTTTTCTCTTCTCTAACAGTTACCAGTTTTACTGGTACCAGTATCTACCTAAATCAGACTATAATCTCTTCAGGAACCTTCCAGCATGCAGTTTGTATTTTCCACCAACAATACAAAATAGTTAAGGATTATTTCCTTATATGTTGTGGTGTGATGCCTCAGGTATCCCAGTTCTTCCCCAGCTGCCAATCACCTCTCCTTTCCCCCCACCCTGATCCCTGCTGAGTGCTGTCTGTCAATCCTGGCATTCCAGAAGGGTGTCGAGTGATTGGCAGAGTTCTAAAGATGCTCTCTATCCCTGACGCCCATCCAGGCGTCCCTTTCACCTGAGACCTGCCTACCCTGCACCTGGTTGGTGGGATCCCTACCCCTTCCCTCCCCCTCTCCCTGGGGTTAAAAGAATCAACAACCATGTGGTTTGGGGAGTTCTTTTAGAGCTGTTATGGGATTCAGAGGCTTGTGGGCCGGAATAAAGCTCTGGATCGAAACCCTCTAGCAGAACCCGACTCCTTTTCCTTCACCTAGCCTTAAAGCTTCTCCGCCAAGGTAAAACTGAGCTCCTATGTCTGGACTTGTCTCTAGCGCCCAGCTGCAGCATCCAGCTGAGCCAGAGGTGTCTGAGGTGAAAAAACCACAGTTGCTGCCTTTTGGTCAAGCAGCAAGGGCCAGACAAGGCCAGGCATGCTTCGTCCGGCTATATTGGTATAATTCCAATACTTACACTGCCCCTACACTCTTTTGCAGTATGAGGCTCTTCCAGATGTAAAATGGCAGTGTTAGTAGGAATAATGTACAAAAGGCATGCACAGGATTCAGGGATATTCTTCCTGAAGATGGCCTTTTAGAGGTGTCTGTCATATTTCTTAGGGTTTGGAGGAAGAGATAGAAAAACAATTTATACTGCAACCCAGTCAGGCAGTTTTGTAATTCTTATAACACGGGAAGCTCATGGGAGGCTTCTACGGAGCTGTCACTGTTGAATGAAAGAGTAGCTGACATGTAAGAGTAAGTAGTTTTCTGATTTTTTCAACTCTCTTTAAACCAATCTTTTCCAAACACATGGTTCATAAAATCCCTTAGGAACCTCTCTGTCATTTCCTGAAAAATAACTTACTTGGCTTTCTAAACTAAAAAACCTACCCCTTGCCAATGATACACTGGCTATAGAAATCTAATTTGCAACCAAACCAAGATGCTACAAGATCTGATCTGTTTTTGGCATTTTTCTTTATTGGCCCTGCAGAGGACAATTGTTACATAGATGACAGACATCCTTTCAAAATCGCATTGTGACTGTGGTTACCTATTTGGCTAACTTCCTTAGAGTCAGACTTAAGGAAAATGTGTTGATCATTTACTGAAAAAGGAAAAAGTATACAACCCATGCTAAAGCCTATAGTTATGCAGACAAAAAATAAAATAAGCCTAATCTGCTCTATTTTCTCATCTGGATCATCTCAATGCCTCTTATCATAGATGTTCTACTAATAGAAAAACTATGAGCCTCTTTATGGAAAATATTAGCTTTCCAATAGAAACAGTAAATTGGGATAAAGTACTTGAACACTGCAAAAAATAACTGATGCCAGAAGTATTTTTACAAGAAACAGATTAAATCTAATTTGGATAAAATATAAGGAATCTTCTATTTTATCACAAAATCCTTTGCTACTTTCTCTGGAGAGTTTGTAATGAATCCAAGGCAGGATGCAACTCCTAACCACAATGAAAGTACCTTCATATTGCAGCCAGCTAGCAGCAAAAAGCACCTTTTTGTGAGAGGTTAGACACAACATTAAGTTTTTTCCTAGAAACATTGAGTCTGTGTTATTCTGTTTGCACTTGAATTTGCTGTCTGGAGTGAATGCACCTGGGTGACCTAATGCCTCCAAAGCACAGATATTTTGTTTACAAACAGAAATGTAAATGGTGCCAAAAACCACATAAAAAGATATACAAGCAGCAAGGTAATAAACATTTCAAAGGAACTGACTTAGCACTCTCTCAATGTCCATGGTATGTCTACCATAGTATATGAATTTAGTCTTTTTCTCTCCTGGTGACTAACAAAACACATATGGATACGAAACACAACAGGATTTAGTCAAGATACCATACACACAAGCTATTAAAGTCAGCTCCACATTCATCATGGAGATTAAATACCAGGGGGAAAAAAAAAAATATATATATCCACTTAGCAAGATTTCTTATTAGGGTCTTCACAGTAATCCATCTGAGAAGCCTCTGCTCCTCTTCATCACATTTCATGAAGTAGTTAATCCAAGCAAATTTTTAAGAGCAGTAGTCAAAGGAGGTTGTTTTTCTAAATGTCTGTGCAACTTAGGAAATATCCTTCATATATTATAATTATATACTGTGATTATCAAATTTTCAGACCCAAAATGGAGGACTCATGTTATTCTGTTCATAAGAAGATAAGCAGTCAGGATCCACATAACACCTTCAGGCACTTACTTTCACTGAGTTAAATCATCCAAACTTCAACTAAGTTGGCATTGGCCTGTCTTCCAAAATGGAAAGAGACCTCATAGTTCTGCAATTGACTGCGACCTGTGTTACTATTATACACAACTAACAACACTGTTTCAAACATCAGCACTCATTCCTGGAAAGACAAGTCACTGCACCAATTTATTAAAGAATGCCATTCTACTCACCAAAGGTTTCCCTGGCCAGGTCAATCTCTTTGATATGGTAATTCAAAGTGGGACAAAGAAACAAGCTCAAATAGAGACAGTTTTGTTACTGGACTAAGCCTGCTGTGACTGAGACAAGACCTAAAACAGGTTACCAGAATGTGGTTATCAATGCATCCAGCTGCAAAAAAACAAATGCTTCTCCATGCGCAAGGAAGGTAGAGAGAATAGAAGTGACAAACTCTGCACTACTACTGAAGAAAATGCAACAGTAGCTACCACAAACAGTGCTCAAAAATAATAAAATATTGCATCCAAATTGAGATTTAAGTTTTTGAGCTTCTAAATTTACATGCTGTGACTAACACAGTATTTATATAGTTGTCCTGTTGGACACAGTGAATGCAAATATTCCTGAGCCAGATTCAGACTGGCTCAGGGACTGATGACAGCATTAACAGCAGCAGCAGCATGGGCAGCACACTCTGCAGAACTCATTGTAAAGTTTGGACAAAGCTCAGGGACAACAGGGTCTGTTCAAAGTATGTCTATGGGAACTGCAGTCAGCAAGGTACAGGCATACCACAAAAGGGAGCAGGTGAGCATGAAGTTCAGAGCAGGGTATGGATTTTACTTGAACATAAAAAAATAACACAGGGAAGAGAAACAATTATTTTCTAACTTGCTTTCCTTACAATAGAAAACACAGCCAACACGTAAGTCAAAGACACTTCAAACTGACACTAGCGGAAGAGTTAAGGCAGCACAGATTTTGACTCAAACAGCCATGTCTGAGAAAAGGCAACATCTAAACCAATTATGGGAACTACTTCCGGTACAATTGTGTCAACAGATTCTATAGCTTCAAAGACAGTAGAAATACTAATACAAAACAATATCTACCATAATATATATAATAAAAGTATCCTATTAGTAATTTTGCGATACAAGATTGAAGATATCCAAGAACACTGGTTGTATAGCCATGTATTTATCATTTCAAAGACATGAAAATTGACTCAGTGCATATTATATTATTTTGCAACTGGTCTCTCAATCACTTGGAAGAAGGTGAGGCAAATATCAGCTAATTACATGCCTGCACAAGTATTCAGTCAGATAAGGTTTTACATATCCAGCACATTTCTGAGAGATTTTAAATAAGTTAAAAACTGAGTCTGATGCATGAAATGTGTAAAAAAAGAATACATACTGCAAACAAAGCAACAGGATGTGGATGACTGAAAATTGTGCTGTTTTTAACATCTGTCTGTTGCAATGATAATACGATGTGGCAGTCTCCTCAAATGTTAACTCAAAGCATCAAACAGTACCATTCACAGGCCTAAAAATCCTCAACTGCCTTGTCCTCAATAAAGACAAAAATAGAAGACACAGCCCAGCACAGACTACCAAAGAACTAACTTGACTTGAACACTTTTGTAACAAAAGCTAGTATCTACCTAAAAATGGCATTATGAGGAAACAAAATTCATACACTCATTTAAGGTCAAATATGAGTCCCATTTAATGTCCTGGGTTCTTGGGTGTGAAAGAAATCTTCTACTAGAAAACTTGATGTTCATCACCAGCAGATACAACCAAGTTCCCCATTTAAATACACACAGACTTAAAACCCTAAATTCAGTTGGACAAAAATACTACAAAGAAAATATTAGAGATACACTAGGAACTCTTACAGGTACAACAGGATACTGCCACGGGCATCACTCCTTAGTTCATTCTGCGGCTTCAAATTTTCTTCTTTCTTTATTAGGTACTTAGTGAAAACTTTACTCGCCTATCCAAACCTCTGAACCTTGCCATTTTCCTGGGTTTTACCTTTTGTACTGAATAGAAAAATTTCTGTCATTTTTATTCACACAAAATGCTGCCATAAATAACTTTTTCTAATATTTTTTCTGTTACAAAGGATCTATTACTAAGAAACTGCAGAGTGCCCCTGCAGAAAGCATGCAAATGCCTTGTTAACTCTAAGTTCTTATTTGCAGCAAAAGTTGGATTCTTCCACATATTTAGATTAAGTGTTACTTTTCTACTTACAGGGCAAAAAAAAGATACAACCTACCCTATCCAACATGTGACTGAGAAGTCATGTCCAACTGCCTCAGCAAGAAAATATCATCTTTCTGTACAGCCTCTGTCCCTACTTACCTTTTCTTTCACCTGCATCTTTTTCATGGGTAAAAATTCTAAAGGGGTAATGAAGGGGGACATTCATCCTGCATCAACTAATTCCTCACCCTCTTGTTTCATGCAGCAGCTCAGACACACTGATGTTATTTTGCTTTTTACAATCTCAGTAACATCTGAAGAGGACCTGAGATGGAAGTAATTTAATAAAATGCATTATAGAATTCAATGGCAGAGCCAGGAGCAATTAGAATAATCTAATATTTTCCATTACAAGACTGCTCTCGGTTACTTATAGTTTTGCCAATCTTTAATTTCTGGGCTTAGATTTTCTGTATCAGGTATGTGATTCAGACAGAAAATATTTTTAGAAAGTTACAGCTGAGACAGTCCAAACACATACTTAAAGAAAAATACATTTTACATTATCCATGCCAAAAAACCCAATCAAAATCCCACAACCCAATCCAAAACAAAACCCAAACTGCTTCACTCAAATTTCTCCAAGATGTGGGCAAGAAGACCAGGAAGACATCTGGGAGGAAAATTTGGCCAAGTCATGAACTTCTGGAAAACTGCCTAACTACTAACAAAACTTTGCACTGAGTATGTTCATAATGTAGTTTTTCTAACAGGATAGGCACTGCTGGTGCTCTGTTATTTTCACAGCATGTCTGATCTGATTGAAAGCTCATGGCTTCTCAACAAAGTTAGGATAAATTTCAGGCCTATAGAACACTTTTCTATTCAGGCACAGCTATAATGTTAGGAAGCAGAAAAGCAATTGGAGGACATTTTAAAATTTTGTGTAAGAGATACTGGACAGGAATTTGTGGCACAGGGAAACAACACCTAAGACCATACAGTGTTACTGTTAAAATAAGGTGGCCAAGGAAGAGTAGAAGGGGCTTGTAGTCTGAAATATGCCCACTCTTGTATTTTTAAAGGGAATGCACAATTCCACTGTATTTTTAAAGGGAATGCACAATTCCACTGTGTATGAATCAGAAGTATATGTCACTGCACCTGCTTGCTCTGAAAACCCACTGGTAACACATGGTACTCCTCTCCCTCCCTGCATGGCTGGTAGGGCAGCTGGATGACAAAAACCCAAGTCTCTTAGTCAAGAGGTCTGTTTTGGGAACCTCAAAGGTCGACACCAACATATGTCTGGGGCAGTACCTATACAAACAATCTATTCCCTTCTCTTCCCTTAATTCCCAGCTACCTGTTCAGCAATGAAAGAAGTAAAAGGGTAAGTAAAAGAATAAACTGCTAAGAAACAAGTGTTGTGAGTTTAAATGCTCACAGTGCCATTTAAGCTTTTCACACAATGCAGCCCACAGTGCTGCACATACCTACTTGCAGCACTCAGTCACTTGCTCCTTCTCCCCACTGAGCGTCCACTTGGCTCAGCACGCATGACCAACTGTGGTGGGAACAAATGAACAAAGGACAACGTCCTTATGGGATCCTTCCATGTAAGAACAACAACCAAAAAAACATTTAACAAGGAAAACCACACATACAGAAAAATATGGCAAATAGTAACATCATGGTTACTTTGGAAACTTCAGATCTAAAATCCAAGTGCTTCTGCAATGCTGGACAACTTATTTCATGTTTGTTCTTAGAGCATCCAGATTTGGCACAATTCAGAGGCCTGAAGTTAAAAGTCCAAGCCCTAAACTCATATCTTTCTATTATATTAGGTTAGTCTGTTATAACTCTATTCCCACATCTTTCTTTCTACTGAAAATATTTTCGATCGAATCTTCTATCCATTCTTTTTAAAGAACCAATGAAAAATTACTGCATGCAAAGATCACTCAATTTTTCTGGAAAAATAAGATTAGACTAGTGCCAAATCTGGTTTATTTAATAGTTTCATTGGAAAGTGTATATTAGATAAACACTGGAGCTGAGGCCCAGAGAAGTAGTGGAGAAAGCCAAAACATGATAGGACATGACCCTGTGGAATCTGATCTACATTGGCCCTGTGTGGAACAGGGGTGGTGGGGGGTGTGCCTGGACCTCCATGGGCCCAAGCCAACCCAAATGACCCTATGAAAGCTCCTTCCAAGGCAGGAGGAAAAGAAAAAAAAGATGAAAAAAATTGCTTCTTTTTCTATGCTCATTTTTTTTGGAAGACACTTAGAAGACCCAGTTATATATTCACAACTGTCACAAATTTTACAGTTTTTTGGGTTTTTTGTTATCAAGGAGTAATTCGCTCTTCAGGTTTGCAAAGTTTCTAGGAAGATCCTGTTGCAATATTTTGAAGAAGGTGAATGGGATGGAAGATAGATATTTCCATTAGCTTCATGCCATTTATCTTTTTAAGAGTCTTTCATCTTTCCCACCAGGTACAGGAAAAAAAAAACACCTTAGGTCCAAAAGTTACTATCAAAACAGACAAATTCCTTCAAACTTACAAAGAATGCTTGTTTGCTCTTATGGGAATTCCAGTGACACAGGAAGGAATCTCAAACATGCCTCACCTTTCTGGTTCCTTCCATTTCCTCTGCAACTTCTGAAGTGCTTTCTTATACATTTATTATTTCAATTCCAAGCAAGGAAAATATTAGCTTTTATAGGTTCTACAAACAGAAGTGAAATGTGTCAGGTTGCTGGTGATCTAACAGTGGCTTCACTGCTGCTATTACCACACAGTACACTGCTTGTAACACTAGCAACAACTGGAGCTTTCCATATGTCATAAAAGCTGCTGGATTAGTGATAAAGTCTATCAGATTACCAACAGTCCTTACTAATTAACTTAAAATTACACACTGATATACATGTATAACACAATGGAAGTTACTATTTATTCCTATGCTATGTGACTAGGACTTAAGGTGAAGTTTCTAGACGAAAAAGCCTCTTCTACATTCAGAAACCTGCAAACCAACAACCTAGGTTCAATGAGACATAACAGAAATTGAAAGTTCAGCAACATTTCACAGTAAAATGAGTTTAATATCCAATAAACTGTATAAATTTACATAATAAAACCTGTTTTTTCATGTTTATGAAAACTGATCCACAGTGTAATTAAAATTACAAGATCTATGCTGCACTAATCTCCACCAATCCAAATCACACATGTAAAATGTGCCTAATTCTGTGTATACTTTCTAAAATACAGCAGAAGAAAGCATTATGCTGCCAAAGCAAACTGTTATTTAATGTGCAGTGTGTAAGAGGAATTGTAATGTTGGTTAAAAATAAGGGTCTCCAAAAATACTAAAAGTGTCAAACTTTTTTTAGGCCTGGCGTCTGTTTAGCAGATAACTGAAGCAAAGACCAATCTCAAAATGCTACAAAAGACCTAAAGACACAAGTGATCTCTATCAACTAAAACCAGCTCAGTTACTAAATGAAAAAGGAAAGCATGTAAGAGATAGAACAGTAAATAAAAAACAGGAAAAAACAAATCTTTGTAAGCACAAGCTTTTACATCCAACTAAGAATACACAACGATGAAATTATCTTTTTACACTGCCAGATCTAGATACATTTCTAAATTGTTTAGGTTTTGGGGCATTTGTAAAATTTTGAGGTAACACAAAACCCCTAGTAATTAATGGACACATGGAGCTTAATATATCAATCAATCACGCAATCCCCTGCCTGCTTCTAATAAGAGGCATTTAAAATATTAGCATATCAGGGATGGAAGCCTGAAAAGTTTTCATGTTTTCCCTTGTTCTTAAAATGGGAATTCAAATGCCTTAAATTTTCAGTGAAAAGTCCCACTACTGACTAAATGCTAATACAGTACCTCCTCTACCCCCTTCAGACAAGCTGACTCACAGTGCTGTGATATCACCCTCAACAAATATTCTTCCACAGATCTAAAACAAGAAATTAAAACAAGCTTCCTCTTTTCCCACCTTGCTGATAAGGTATTTTAATCACTGAAAAATTAGCACTTTCTAGACTTTTGTTAATGTGAAGAAAAAGGTTCTCTGACTAAAAAAACCTCAGGTGACTTGCTTCCAAACCAGATTTCTACTGTCCCCTCTCAAGACACCTATTTACATGAAATCTCTTATAGTTTCTCTGCTGGTATAAAATGCAGATGCCACTGCACATCAGGCCTGTGTTTGCCTCTTTGCACAGACAGTCCAAAACAGTTTTCCTGATCTGTTTCAACTTGAAATGTTGTCAATATATGGATTGTCTTGCTTTCTAATTCAGTGAAAAATCTAGTTTTCCATTAGTCTCTGCCTTTCTAATTTTCGATACAGCTTTACTAAATGTAATTATTAAAGGCAGATTCAAGAAAGCAATTACTGAGCTACTGGTTTGTATCTCTGAAGTCTTAATAAGGAACAAGAAGTTGAAGTGACAGAAACACTGCAAAAATCTGTAAATTAAAAAAAAAAAAAAAGCCAAAACAAAACAAACCAGGTTATGTGCTTACTTTATTATGTACAATAAAACAGAGAGAAAAATAATAGTACGATTTTCCACACAACCATCTGTTACCACAATGCGTTTTTAATCTTTTTTATCACTGGGTCATACATTATAATCGCAAGTGTCTTTCAAAACTACAGCAGAAATAGCTCTAGAAAGTATCTTACAAATATCATATCCAGAATGGGACTGTGAACAATGGTAAGTAGCATTCTGTACTGTCTTTTTTTTTTTGGGGGGGGGGGGGGGGGTTCAATGTGTTCTGAAGGTTACAGTATTTGGAGGTGTTTTATTGGGCTATGAGATATCTAATCTCACTTGCCAGTATAAGGAACTAAGAAAAAAAAAAAGGAGACAATTACATTAGATTGGTCTAAACCTATAAAGTATCTTAAAGCACAGGCAGGAGCTAAGTTGAAGCAGATCCCTAGAGCCCTCTTGCTAGTTTCTAGAGAACTTAAATAGTTCTCAAGATTTGAGTCCAGACATAAAAGACTATATAGATAAGATATAAGAATACTATAAGATATAGAATAGCTTCCTGCTGTGTAATGACCTCCTCCACAAGTCAATCACTTCCCTTTCTACCCCCTCAAAAAAGTGGATACTATCCTGGTCACAATTAATTTAGTTACCAAAGTCCTGCTTAACAGCTACAACATGACATCACTCTTTTTGTTACCATTATTGTACGCACACTAAGACTGGTTATTTTTGTATCAGAAAAATTGACATTTTTTAATTTGCAAGACCACACTATTGGTTCTGAGTGATTTCATGAGATAAATTAGAAATAAACTCAAAATAATTTTCCTGTTTAAAATAAACATCAGCCTACACAGAGTGGTCCAGCAGCATCTCTTTCATAGCAATAGTTCATAATTCACAGTAAATTAACTGAAATATGCCAGCAGAGTAACAACTGATGACTTAGAATCACATACTTTGCATTTCATTGTGCTCCTTAAAAATTTATAATGGCACATGAGCACCTGGTCATTCCCTATACACAACACAAAGCACCAAATAATTGACAATATAAAGAAAAGATAGAGGTATGATCTGATGTCTGAGAAAAAATGCATGTAATTTAGGGTGGTTATGCCGGGCTATTCTTAAACAAGTTTCATGACAGTCTCAAGAAACCTGTTCTAAATGTTCTAGATGAGGACAACTATTGTCTGTGTTGAAAGCCCTGCAGAAAAACCCTTAGAGACAGAGGTGATGGAAACCTGAGAGGCCAAACTAAGAACTCCAGAAGTCAACAGGAATCATGACACCTGCTCTGAATCTGGGCCTCTTAGATGAGACATCCTGGTGTATATGAACAGTATGGCCAGTGACTGTTGAAGACCCAATCTCCAACACAAGCACTGACCTCATGGCACATGCCCAAAACCTGGCACAGCAGAAGCACAGGCTTTTCTTCATACAAATGATACTTCAGTGTAGTGGATAAGAACACTAAAGCATGACAACATTATTAAGGCAGCAAAGATATTGAAGAAACATAAAAAGGGTTTTCACTGGAAAGCAGAATAAAGATCATGTAGTTCTAACTCCTCTGCCACGGGCAGGGACACCTTCCACTAGCCCAGGCTGCTCAGAGCCCCATTCAAGCTGGCCTTGAACACTTCCAGGGACAGGGCATTAGTAGCCTCTTTGGACAACCTGTTCTAGTACCTTACCACACTCACAACAAAAAATTTCTTTCTTATGTCTAATTTAAATCTACCCTTTTTCAGTTTAATTCCATTGCCCCTTGTTTTATCACTACACACCCTTGTTAAAAGTCCCTCTTCCATCTTTCTTGTAGACTCCCCTTAGGTACTGAAACGTTGCCAGAAGGTCACTCCAGAATCTTTTCTTCTCTACGTGAAACAATCTCTGATTCTCTCAGCCTTTCCTCATAGACGTGGTGCTCCATCCCTCTGATCATCTTTGCATCATTCCCCAGGATTTACTCCAACATGCTGGTGTCCCTCCTGTGCTGGGGACCCCAGAGCAGGATGCTGCACAGCAGGTGGGGTCTCCCCAGAGTAGAGCGGAGGTGCAGAACTCCATTACATTCCTGTATGCACACGCACACACCATCACACAGAGATAATACTCCCGCTTCTCAGCAGTTTTGCCAGTGGCCAGGAGAGCAAAGTAGAGTGCAAGCTGGTATCAGTGACATTGCTATTATAAGTAGGCCAGAGTTCAGATCAACACATCAGCAGCTATTACTTTAAGTTAGAAAACCCATAGAATTTTTTATTTTACTAACATATTTAGTTTCTCTTCAAAATCATGACTTCCATATTTTGCTTCTCACATAGCAACAAATAACGTAAAGAAATATCTATATATGTCAGGATATTAATATATATACTGCATAGGAAGGATTAAACCAACCTTCAAGATGAAAGGCCAAATACCTTGCACCTGTTCAAAAAGCTTAAATGTTTATCTACTACCAATCATCTATTACAGAAACTTCCTCTCTGCAGAAAACTATGTTGAGGAACTCACATTGAAAATTTCTTATGGTAAAATAGGAGCAAATATGTTCCACAGTGCAAGACCCATAATACAGCAACTATAAATGAAACATTGAATAGTGCTAAACTCTTTCCTCTTCATCTTAACTCCAGGCAGTTGATTTCCATTGGAATCACAAAGCGGCTCAAAAAGACTAGAAAAAATCCTGCACATTCCAGCAACAATTCCCCACTATGGAATACAATTGTTTTCACGATTAGTCCTCTATTGCCATTTTTGAAAGTATTTTTAAGCTTCTTCACAACTTGAAAACAACACAAGCCATCAAAATACCTCCATTTTTTTTTTGTTCTGTAGTGAAATATTGTGAGTTCTCTAATGCTTTGAAAGAGTATCCTAGCATGAATAGATACTTTACTCATTTTATGCTGCCTAGGCGAACATTTCTAATATTTATTTATTCTTCCTTCATTTTAGCATCAAGTAGGACCCAAGATTCAGTACCAAAAGGCAAGAATAAATATAAAGGTAATTTGTAAGTGGGCCATTCTGTTCAGTGCTGTCTTGCAATACAAAAATCCTTTTTATTCTCTTTGGTCTTTTTGAATGATTTGACTTGTACAAGCCAGAACCATTTTGTTGCATGCTTATGGAAAATGAAAAATCTTGTCTGTAGCAATATCAAATCATTTATACACAGCAGACATCAGCTGTCATTTCTGTCTATCCCAGCAGTACACCCCCTCCCACACTTCTCTCTTTAGTCTAGGTGAGCTGTCAAGTTTCTAGTTTCTGATGTGTATTTACATCACTCAATGACATCTGACAGTAGTGAAAGGCCACAGAAAACTGCTTATTGATCAGAGCAAAACTAGTTGACGGAACAGATGAGGTTGTATCACAGAAATGCAGCCACACTCAGGTGATGACATTTTGCTCCCTTGTATACAAGTGCTTAATGGAATACAACTTCATTATATCATGCCACTAGTGTTTAAAGAATTGCACAGTTCTCATGAGTGTTTTGTCTATGTGGTGATGAGGACAATCTATTTGTACTGGTACCAATATATTACTAACCTGCTTTGCTCATGAACACTTGCAAACTACCAGCCAATGTGTCCTGATGAATATAATAAGAGACACTGAAGACTCAATCTTGCCAAAATCTAATTGAGCTGACCTTTTAAAAAAAGGATGGAATTACCATTTAGGGAGCCAGATCTACTTGAGATTTAGTTCTGCAGAATACTGTGCTGCTTAGTAAAGACATTTTAAATGACCACTTTTATGCTTGGGACCGGTACAGTTTCCCAGTGGAAGTGATAACTCATCATTAGTATTTCAGAGGTTATTATATCAACTTGTATGAGAGTCTTTCAAACTGTATTGATTTAAATGCTGAGGCGTTCATGAGCAGAGGCTCTCCATACAAAATGTCCTCCAGCTAAAATATTAATTTTCTTATTTTCGTTACTTTCTTCTTTTGTTATCTTGGACAGAAAACTCATTTTCCACCAGAGTAACCAGTTAGAGTATAATTACACTATACAACCATTTTTTACAGAATCTATGTTTGCATTATCAGCCTAACTGGAAAACTCAGGACAATGTTAGCACTAAGTAAACGGCAGTGATTCAAAAAAAGCCGGTATGCTACGAGTAGTACCTGAAGGGCTTGAAATCATTAAACTTCTAGGGGTACAGCACAGACATCAGAACTTGCTTTCCATTTCATATCTTACAGAAGGCCGCAGCAGTAGGGTTTTTCTTCCAAGAAAAAATCCAGAAGAAGATGCTGATGGTCCAAAAGTTGCTCTTTACAGTACGTAAGTGATGCTCAACCTTTCAAAGTTAAGCCTTGCATTTAGGCTAACTGCTTATAAATGAATACAGTGATATAAATGAATCAGTCTTCTGATTCAAAACAAAATTATTCACCACCTCAGACACAGAAATTCCTTTCCATTTCAAGGGGAAAGAGATAAAAGACTCAGTTCTCAGAGAAGGCATTTCCTATACCTTGATTTAGGCAAGCAGCATGAAACCAGAGGTTGACTACACCCAAATCTCATAAAACCAGAGAAATCCAAGCTTTGAAAATAACAGAGAAATGCATGTGAATAATGTCTTAAACAAGCAGAATACATCTTCTGTTATTCCACAAAAGAAACAATATGGACTAATCTGTACAAACTCATTAACAACAAAGGAAAAATGTGAAAGCAGTCTTGCTAATTTTCAGTCTGGTTGTTATCACTGAAACTTCTTTCAGACAAAAACGATAATGGTTGGAAGTGTTTTGTTCTTTTCTTGGGATTCTTGTAATGCACTTTCTGAAAAAAAACTACAAGAATTTTGCTTTCAGACTCAAAAAAACTTGGAGTAAACTTATATTTTCAGAGGTCATCTGGTACAGAGCAATTACTTTTCCCACTCTAATAAAACTTTTTAATTCCCACTCCAAAGAGGGGAAAAATAAGGTAACACAACAGTTACATGATGAAATTTATTTTATTAATTCTGGCAAAACAATTTCCTCATCTTGTTGGGGGTTGTTGTTATTTTTTTTCTGCTCAGAAGCAGACACATTATCTCACTGAATCTTAAGAATTTCAATGCGCACTAATCATTTGTGATGAAAAATTTCAGCCCAGAAGCCAATATTTTAAATTATTCTCAAAAGTGAAACCAAGAATTCATTCATAGCAAACAGCTTTCAAATACATCTTTAACATTTTTCACAGCTAGCTCATTCTGCATCTAAAAGAAACTGTGTCATCTCAGATGCTGTGGCTAGCTGTCAGCATTTATTTGCACATGCACAAAACCATGCATATTTAATATATACAGATCTAAGGAGAAAATGGAAGATAAAGAAACATTCAAGGCATATGATGCCAAATGTCTAAAAAGCAAACTGCCTGTAATCTTAAAGTCAGCGAGAAGGAAAGAGGAAGTACCCCAGACAATGGAAAAGTATAGTTAGGATGCTATTTTAGGTGTATTTATGAAACTTATTTTAGCCCTGAGGTTTTTTGAAACAAAGAAAACAAAGACGTGTTCTGTATTCCTCTGTAAAATCTTCTACTGCATACGCTTTTACTCATAAGGACTCAAAATTATCAAGAAGAATAGAAGAATGTCTTTAGACTAGAAGTTGAAGACAAATTACATTTTGTTCTTTCCAAGTCTGGTCTTTGTACTTTGTGCTTATACAGAAAACAGGAAATTCTCTTCATCTGAGTTGTCTGATATGCATAAATATCTGGGCTGAAAGCCTTGACACTGATACTGGTGACAGCAGCAATTCCTAACCAATTAAGAAAAACAAAAAATCCTATGTGCCTATGTGAACCTACTTCTAATTTAACCCTGGATCTAAAACAACTTGTTTTATTTGAAATGCAAAGTATCTGTCCAAAGCACAAGAAACATCTATTTTCCTTCAATGAAGTCACCCTAAAAATTAAGGAAACACTATTCAGTATTATTAATTCCCAAACTGCACTAGTACCTTGGAGTCAGTTCTCTCAGGAAAGATATGAAGCCATACATGCCCACCCTATTTGAGCAGAAGCTAAGAGAAATGGAAAGAGAAACTGTATAATAGGCTGCTGACATAAGGATGTATAGAGGATGTGCAGAATTTGAAAGTGATTTACGATGAACACGCTTCACTCTTTCAGTCTTTAGATAATCTAAAACAACTTTACATCTGATAATGTTATTACTTAACTTCTTTTAGATTCAGCTTTTATTTTTTTGGCTGATCCTAACTGTATCATGGAATAATACAAATGGCTTGCTTACATTTAGGTCACCATTCTAATATTGATTTCCTTACACTAAATCATATCACAGGCATTTGTTTCTGTGTTAGATGGCACAGAAGACCTTTTCTTCCCTGTGAATAATTCACAGAAAGCCACATCACTTCAAAAGAACAGAAACTGACTCTTTATGACAGGGATATATGAACTGGGTAAATGCCCAAGCCATTGCTTAAAGCATGCCTGTAGCAGTATCATCACTTTTTCCTGGACAGGCACACTTAGCTGAAGCAATGACTTTTCTGTTTTCTTAGTTAAACTCAGTGGAGTTAAAGTCAAAGTCAAAAGAAAAAAACTAATACTTGGATTCATTATGCATTAGAGGCATCTTCCTTTGTTAGTGAATAAGTATAGATTGTAGTGTCATAGACTGTTGTCTTAAAAAAGGTTCACAATACTCCAAGAACCCAACATTTCTAAAAGGAATCCTGAAAGCCTAAGGAAAACAAATGCATGCAGTTACTAACATTACAATATCTACTGTTTTGCAATAATTTACAGTTCTTGCTGTAATTTTGAACTCCAAGTCACAAAACAGTACAACCTGCATCAACCACATAATTACATCTTTCCATTGGCAAACATCACTTAGGAGGGCTCTTTAAAGCAGGGATTCATCTTTGCACTGAAGGCACACCACTCAAAAGGAATCCACATTGAGCATCCATGACAACTTCAGCAGTGTCACTTTCTGATACCTCCTTCAGCATCAGTCTTCTTACTCTGCTCCTTGACAAAATTATCAATTTTTGTTCTGCACAAAGTTCAGTGTACACAAAGTAAATTCCAAAACCAGTATGACATTTAATATTATATGATATAACATGTTTTTTCACTGTCTTTAGGTGGCCTGACTGACCAATTCTCAGTTACATTACTGCTTGGGCTTTTGAAATCTTTTTCCTTTAAAAATTTTTTTGGTACTATTTTTTACTTTTTTTTAAAGTTAAGTTTTAAGCTTTTTATGTTAAATACAAGTATACTTAAAAATGAAATTTAGCTTAAAAAAGGTAAATTGATACATCTGTGATTTAAGAAAAGCCTAAATAGAATCAAAATTTATAATGTACCTACAGAAAAACAGTACGTAGACAAAAAAAGAATCACATGTTTAAAGGAAACCACAGAAATACTGTTTCAGTCAATAAAGTGATAAAATATTTTTAACTTCTCAGATCTTATCACCTGTTCCCTTTATCTGGTCCGAACATACAAATCTGGTTTTTTTGTCAACATTCTTTAAAAAACATTTTTTGGATATATTTTGAAAAAAGTCCATCTCTATGGATGACGAAGCAAAGGAATGGTTTGGTTGGTTTTTTTCTGTTATGTCATCCACCAGGCTGATGTGTGAAAATATAGTTCAATATGTTGATATTTGTACTATTCCTACTTCATATCAAACCCCTGAACTCTCCAAGTCTTAGTTCACTCTGATGCCAAATAGATAGCTTTTATCAAGAAAATGGTGCATAAATTAACACAAGTAATCACTGACATAACCATTTGCTGTAACCAAATCCTACCTTAAAAAAATCCAATCAGACAAACAAAAATAAAACAAAACAAAACAAAAACACAAAAAAATCCCCCAAAACCCTATCATCTCCCAATTATCACTACTCATTTATCATTTATTATTAAAATAAATTATCTGTGGTCATGTTAAGTAATGTGTTGTGGTAAGTATTAGCTTTACCTAACTGAAACTAATAAATCCCTGTGTTATCATGTTAGCAACAATACTATAACGCGACTGTAGAATTTTGCTACATGTATCAACTGAAGAGGTGGAAATGCTCACATGTTCACTCTTTTAAAGTTACAATAAACATAATAAAACATAATAAAGTATTTGAAACTAATTTGCGTGGGGATCTGGAGTTAGACAAGCAGCCATGTTATGGTATATTGGGCCAAAAGGAACTGTGCTTGATCCCCACTACTACCTCTGGAATCCTCAGCGTAACAGAGACATGGAACTCCTGGGGTAGGGCAAACAGAGGGCTTTCTAAGGTTTTTAGGGGAGAACGTCTCTTACAAGGAAGGCTGAGAGGGCTGGGACTGTTTAGTCTTGAGAATAGACAGCTAAGAGGGGATCTTATCAAAGTCCAGGAGTATCTGAAGGGAGGGTGCCAAGAGGATGGACCAGGCTCTTCTTGGCGGTGGCAAGCAACAGAATGACACAACGGGCAGAAACTCATGCACTGGAAGTTCCACCTGAACATGTGGAAGAACTTCACTGTGAGAGTAACTGAGCACTGGAAAAATTGCCCAGAGAGGTTTTGGAGTCTCCCTCACTGCAGCATATTCCAAAGTCATCCGGACACAACCCTGAATAATGTACTCTATGGGGCTCCCCTTGAATAGGGAGATTGGCAAAAGTTACTTCCAGTGGTCCCTTCCAACCTTTAACATTCTCAGATTCTGTGAAAAGGAGAGCAAGCTTTTCTTTCAAAGATCAGTTTTGGAGAAGTAAGGGCGACATATAAAGGCATTAAAATATGTTAGGCTTAGATGACCAGACAACCAATATACCTGGGGGCAGACAGAAAATAAAGAAAAGCTATGATTTATTTAAGCCATAATTACTTCACTGGAAATTCAGAGGAAAAAATACTGCAAGAAGGAAAAGGAAGCAGCCTCACTGAAAAAAGCACACTAAAGTTGAATTAATTAAAGTTGAATTCAAGCAACATTTGCTGGAAAGACGCTAATAGTTTTTATGTTACAGGATTACAAAATTTGTTATTCTATTCCAATTAAAAATGCAGCATTGTCACTTAAAGACATTTCTCTGCTTGTAAGATACAAATTTTTGGACTACTTAAAGAAATAAAGTATCAGTTTTATGAACTAAGAATACAAGGAAAAGATCAATAGTCTTCTTATCTCTTATTTCTTCACCTTTCCCTTTCTTCCTCTATAAATGCTTTTAAGTAAAGAGACAACAGTTAACAAAAAGAAGAAACAATACTCTTTACTATAATAAAAAATTACCAACATAAATAGAATTTCAACCACTTCACTGAAAAACGGAGACAGACACACACCTGAGCTGATCTTTTGTTTTCTTGTCAAAGTGCAATGTATGCAAAAGTGATCAGCACAAGTTTTCAGATACCCTTATCAATCAAATTAAGCAAATTTCATCAGCCACAAAAAAAAACAAGCAAATGCTGGTCCTTATTACCTTGCTATTACTTTTTCTGCTCTCATCTGCTCTTGTGCCATTATTACTGAAATTAATCACCTTATCCTTACAGGCAGTCTCAGAAGCAAAGACCATGACTATTACAAATATGCTCTTCCTCTCTATCTGTTGCACCTGACTCCATGTGGCTATCCATGCTTTTATGAAGCAAACTACCAGACTACTTTGACTTGCCTGAGTCAGAAACTGAACTCTCAGGTCCTGGATTTCAGCTAAGCCACCAGACTGGAGTGATTTTTGCTCGGCTTTTTCCAGAGACCACTTACACTGAAGATTCTCTGTGGCTTCCAGCTCTTTTGAAATAAGAGCTGAGCTCTGGCACAAAACTGTCGCACAGAAAAACACAAGTACATAAACTGCAGTAAGTGTGGAAGAGGAGGTCATGGTAAGGATAGGAATATAAATAGCATAGCTAGTTCCATCAAAATCTGCAATGCATCCCTCATTAAGAAATCTTAGTGAAGAAAGTATTATGGATTACAAATCCCAGTCTGTAATTTAAAACTGGATAAATGCTCCATTTAAGAAAGGATTATGTCCTTTCACAAGCATTAAGACCCTTTCAGCTTTCTCCAATCTTATATGGAAAACATTTTAAATCCTAAGACATAGACTTTAGAAGAGAGCAGGAGGGAAAGAATATTTCACAACACTGCCACTACAGAAAAACTGGAAACAGATGGATCTTATATATTGGTTTGAAGTGACTGCATTGATCATCAGCTAGCTTCATAATTAACCGCCTGACTTAGAAGACCAGGATATCTTTATCTATCTCTTTTATTTAACAGATGAACACATGCTTGATATCCTCCTGCTAGAATCTTAAAAACGGCCTTAAATGTGCCTTTGAGAGAAATGGAAGAATACATCACTGAAACATTTATGTGGCACATTGACCTGCCTCACCAGACTTTCCAGCCTTTTTTATTGAGTTGGGGCATGGAAATCCAGCAACCCCAACCAGAATCACTTTCTTTTCTGCACACTCTCTTTTAGCAAACTGTGAAGACTCTTTCAAAAGCTTTGAAATTTTATCATGAGATATCCAGTCTGTGATATAGCCATGTTTCATAGTTAGTTTATAAAACATTAACAATTGTACATGCTTTGTACAGATACTGTTTTTTCATTGAGCTGGGAGTAACTTAATAAACAATCAGTAGAATTCTCCTCTAGAATTTCTTTTCAAGAGTGCCTAGCATATGCAATTAAAAAGAGTAATTAAAATTACCAACATGTTCCCTAAATTCAATGCATAGAGTGACCCCTACTGGTCTGTTAGGCACCCCCGCAAAGACACAAACTGACAAGAGCCATCACTCCAAGGACTGAACCTGGGCTAACTTACATGGACAACCCTCAGGCTGAGCACACATACCTTATTCAAGCAACAGAATGACTAATACTAGTAACTTAGTAGAGGCAAAAATATTCCAGTGCTTCCTATGGCCTTTTAAGCTTTAATTCCTCTTGTAATTATAAACAGCCAAAATTATCAATGAGATGGCTTGTAAAGAACACCACCTATATAGCAGTATCTATAGCTGAAAGACATATTATTATGAAGAATTTTAATTAAAGAAAAAAAGCAACTTAAAAACCACCCAAAAGAAACCAACTTTAGTGTACTAAATGTTTCTAAATGAGAAAAATGTATACTTCCTGTACATTCTCAGTTGAACATTAATGCGAATTACAAGCCCCCATGATTCAGATTTTGCTTGCTACTTTTATTTTATACATAAAAAGCAAGTAACAAGAGCATTTTATTATTTGTCTTAAAACTGTCTGCTTTAATGCCCAACAAATACGTGAAATAATAAACAGTGCTCCATAACACACACAATTTATCAACTAATATATTCTTTTATTATTTTAATGCTGTAGGAGAATCTATTCAATATCTTAGCACTAATATGAGTACATTAACAGGAAAGTAAAATAAGGGTATGGCTGTTTATTTGAACTGCTCAATGCTCCCATATATTTCTAAATAGACACACATACACATACTTGGATCAGAACCCAGCTAGAATCAAGAACTAGAAAAGAGCAAAATCAAGGTAAGTGTTAATTCTAAATCCATTTTTTTGACCATTGGACTTTGTAGTAACAAACACAGGATTACAACATAACGTGCAGGAGACAGAACAAACAAGACAAATATTTGCCTCTGACTTCATCTAGGAGTAATCCCAACAACCTAGTAAGACAAATAGTACTGATTTCCTCTTCTGAGGAAAACCTTTGCTTAAAAAGCTTAAGCAATTTCTCTGCTTCAAAGTTTCTGCTGATTAAAAAGGAATATTCTGGAGTGACTGCAAGTTTCCACTGCATCTAAACCAAGTCAGTCCAATGTTACTCAATATGTGCTCATACTGGGAGCTTACAAAAAAGGCTGCTCAGGAGTAGCTGAGTTAGCCTCCAGGTCCAGAGGCAAAAACTGGACCTCCAGCTATTTCAGTGGCCACCAGCAGGCTGACCTGCACCCTGGTTCCTATTTCTGATCACTAGTCAAGCTGTTGAAGCAAATAATTACAGCCACAAGTTATTTTTAAAATGCATTCAACCAGTTCTAACTTAGTACAACAAATCCCGAGAGCCTTCAACAGGAGCTCAGCATTTTAGAGAGATTTTATTTTTGGGAGCCATATTTAAATATTTACAGTGTTACACAAAGGAGAATAAAAAGGAAAAAAAAAACCAAAAACCAACAGTGACATGTTATAAAACATTTAAGCCTGTAAATCGGCTATTTTTTTCCCCAAACTATACAGTGAACTTTTCTATTGTTTTCACTGAAATACTGAGTACTAACAGTAAAGTATAAATTTAGACATTATTCCATCAAAAGAAATATAACAAAATCATTGAGGTTAAAATTCAAGAACTCCAAAGTAATGGAATTCAAGAAATAATCCTATCCATGTACAATTTAATCAATCCCACTGGGCTTACCTCAAGTGATAATTAAAAACTTATTACTCAAGATCTTTGCATTATTCATTGAGCAAGTGATCTACCATTATTGTGGTTGGTCTTGCTCATGTTTGATCCCAGGCCTTGTAGGTGCCCTCTAAACACAAAACTGAACCAAACACCAAGCTAAGTAGTGCAGTTCATTCGCTGAAGAGAAGGGATGTCATCCAGAGGGACCTTCATGGGCTTGACAAGCTGAGCCCATATGAAGGTCATGAAATTCAACATGGCCAAGAGCAAACATGGGTATGGTTAACCCTAAGTATCAACACAAAGTATGAGAGCAGCCCAGCAGAAAAGGATTTGGGCTACTGGTGAATGAAAAGTTGGGCACGATGCAGCAATGTGGGCTCACAGCTCAGAAAGCCAATCGCATTCTAGGCAGCATCAAAAGCAGCATGGTCAGCAGGGAGAAGGAGGAGATTCTCCCTCTCTGCTCTGGTGAGATTTTACCTAAAGTTCTTGGGTCCTCAGTAGCATGAAAGACATGGATCTGCTGGAGCAAGTCAAGAGAAGGCACACAGAATTGACAAGAGAGCTGAAACACCCCTGCTGTGATGAGTTGTAAAGGAAAATACTTGCGGCTGTTCAGTGCAAGATGAGAAGGGTCCAGGGAGATTTTGTGGCCTTCCAATACATAATGGGGCTTACAGAGACAGGCTAATTTTTACTGAGGTTTGTAGTGACAGGACAAGTGGCAACGTAACTCATAAATTAGGAGGGTAGATTTAGATTGGAAACAAGGAAGAGGTTTTTTTATGATGAGGGTGGTGAGACACTGGAACGGGTTGACCAGAGAAGATGGGGATATGCCACCACTGGAAGTGCCAAAAGGTCAGGCTGAATCTAACCAGGAACGTGATCTAGTAAAAGGTGTCCATGCCCATGGTAAAGAGTTGGATTACATGATTTTTAAATCTAGTTTTTCCAATCCAAACCACTTCATGATTCTATGCAAGAACACATTTTACATTTCCAAGCTGTCTATACCAGAAAAGGGCCCCAAGTCTATTGGGAACCTCGATTCCCTTTCTGTGGCAGTAAAAAGTAGTGCAATGCCAAAGCTATTGTCAAGCCAGCTTCAGCACCAAAAGTACTCCTAGGACAGAAGGCTATCTGATCAAACTACCCCTTTTTACCTGTTTTACTTTTAAACCCCATACCTCTGTAGAGCAGCGCAAAGCTATGGTTTGACTGCATGACTACAAAACCAAATTTGGCTGACTTGGAGATTTCCCTCTTTAGCTGCTTTTCCAAGAATGCTCTCATGGCACCTTGTCTCATCTGCTCTCCACTAGCAGATAAGCAGTCCATGCATGCACAGAACTCTCAGATTAAAAACACACAGAAGGAAGTTAGACAGTAATCAAAGTTAAATCTTGTGTCTCTGGTGCTTGCAGGATCCAGCACTGGGGCCTCTGAAAGGCTGACAGTCAATATATGCCAGTCATAAAATAGCTTACCTGGTAACAAACTTGCATTCTCTGGGGAATGAAAAATTAGTTCTCAATGCTCTTCTGCAAGTCTGCTCACAATTTGTACGGAATTATGTTTTACTGTCTACAAACAAGGAATTAAAAACTTTTGTAATGCGAGAGGTAAAAATCGGTTTATAACTGGGAAGTGAGTAAATGTTGACTCGTGTTGCCTACTTATCATGCTACTCAGCATAAGCCCACCCTGTTACCTTCAGAAATACAGAAATAGCTTATTTGAGCTATGAGGAGTAAAAAAAAAAAAAAATCACTGTAATCATATTCCTTGTCAGTGACCATGATTCTTGCATACTAGGAATATTTAAATCACTTATCATCAAAACCCCAACTAAGGAGAAAGATAGCAGTGAAATATGAGAGGTTTCTATTTAGTGTTCAGGACAGTGGCACATCACCATACTGCTGTGCATCCAATATTTTGCACCAAGCCTTCTGTTTTAAAGTGCTATTCTTGCTGAAACTGCAGAAGATTTTTTGATAATTTCCATGGTGTGAAGGGTGAAAAGCTACATCTACACATGAGCAATAAATGGATTACATACATCAAGAATTAAGTGAAGCTGAACTACCTGTGTATGTCCTTGGCTAAGAGTAGCAAGAGAGAACTAGAATGGCAAGTGGCAGATCACTATTCTTTGCTCTGACTTTGACTTCTGGCAAGGCACATGATCACATCATGGAATGGATCATAGCAGTGCTTAAAAAAAGCACATGAGAACAAGCAAACAAGAACTTATTACTGAGAGGCATCACAGCATGCCTCCTGCACCAGGGCAGAGACAACATCTGCATTACCACTGAACATGCAAGAAACATCAGGAAATGGAGGTAATACTGATGTTTGAGCACACACTGACAAAGCAGCAACTTTTCCCACAAAATTAAAAATAGTATATAATTCATTAATCAAATGAAAGACTAGGTGATACCTACAGCAAGTTTTGCACATAAGTTATATAATTTGGCAAAAAATTATTGCCCCACAAATCCCTCTGAAATAATCTTTTAAAAATACAATTTTTTCATCAGCTCCTGAAAATACTTGGGAGTAAATGGCAAAAATTGCTTGCTCTTCTGTTATTTCTGTCATTTAGTAAACCTGAAGAGCCTTCTAACTTGTACAGCCTATCTTCATGCCCTTCAGATGAGAGAGGATTGAGGTGAAACATACCTGTGAGCAGGACAGGGATTAGAGCCTCCGACCTCTGACTGGACTCCTAATCTTCTGTCCCCACACTGCTTTTTGCTTCATAGCTAAGTCACCAATCTAGTCACCTCTTAAAACACCACACATCCAGCAACTTAAATACTTAGAAAGCTTTCATTTTGTGTTAAATACTATAAACAGGAAGAGGCATTCTGACTGAAGTAAGAGTAGCACTGAATTTTTGCATTTTATTGACTAGCTTATGGAGGGAGATGTCAGCCCTGATGTTCTGCGCCTCCCTACATTGCTATGTACATTTACAGTTATGGAACCAGATACATACTAGCACAAAAGCAGGAAAAATACCAAACACAAATGCTTTATTGAACCATATTAGCTAAAAATGGGGAATTTTTATCTCCCAGGAAGATATTGAAAAAGGCTTACCTGGGCAATTAACAAATTACATTTTTTCTCTTGCATGAAGAATCAGAGTTGGAAAAGCTCATGACTTTTCAGCAACTGTTCCATTACGAGATGCTTCCACACTCCCCCGGAAAAGAGATAGAACTACTCTGTGTGGACTCTTAAATAGGAGTTTTAGAAAGCAAAAGAATTTGTAAAATATAAAAGATTAGGGCATAGATACAAACAAAATTTTTGAAATAATGCAAAGGACAACAGCCAAGTGTCAATGGGGGGCTCACAAAAAGGATCCTGAAGTCTAATCTGGCTCTATATTTCTTGGAGTTACCTGGCTCTTCCTGCTGTCTCCAGGCTGTACTTCTTACCAACTGTACTTCTTACTCTTAACAGAAGCCAGTTAAGCTTACTCTTAACTGTAAGCCTCATAAAGACAAAGCTTCCTGCTCCTGAAGAGTGTTCTGGTGCTGTAGTATCTTTAGGATTTGGGACCATTTCATAATTAGCCCTGAACTTTTGGTGGATAGGACAGATAACTGCACAGCAGAAGACCACAACACTGTCAATATACAGACCAACTGCTCCTGTTATTCAACAGCTTTTTGTTGCTAGGGTTTGTCATGCAGCTCCTACCCACTGTTTTGCTTTCAATCTAAAGAGCTCCTGATCTAAAGAGCTCCTTCACTTTGACAAGAGACCCAGAAAGCAATGTAACTTGTTGTAAGTGCTCCTACATTGCATTATTTTATCCACAATTTTTCTCATTCACTCATGTTTCTTAGCATGCACTACCTAAAACTGCACACAGTACTGCACACTTAGCATACACTTCACATCACTGACCTTTTTGTTACATTCATCTTTTGAAACCCCAATAGGCATTTGTCTTGTGACATGGCCACCTTGCGATGCATGATAACCCCCAAATCCTTTCAGGAATATCTATTGCCTAATCTTTTGGATGTTACTTCATTTTACCTGTAACTGATTTTTTAAAATAAATATTACACTTGACACCAGTTCTTATTGAGTTAGCAACCTATTTTCCTTTCTTAAATAAACTTTGCAACTTTTTTAAACTTTTATGAAAATTATTTTAAACTCTACTCTTGCTCTCCAGCATGATCACAGTCACTTCTACTTTGGTGTCAATGGCATATTTAAATAAGGACATTCTCATTCTATCATCCACATCACTATAACATCAAGTCATACTGGAACTCAAACAGACCCTTCAGCAATACAACCCAACAAATCCTTCCAATGCTGACACATGCATGTGCTTCTACATATATGCACCCATGAACATGTGTGTGTGCACATCCATCTATGTTCTGAATACAAGAATATTACACTGACTGCAATACTTCGATGGATTTGATGGTGGTGTAGAGGCAACTGATTTAGGCTGCCTTCTGTACAAACAAAGCCTATGAACACAGCATGCTCACTGGACTTAACTAACTTGCACACTCCACAACCACCCCTAGGAAAACAGGCAGAGAAGTTTTACTGATGCACAGTAAGCAAACACAAAGACTAGGACACTGCAAAAATCTATGTTGTTTTAAGAAGTCATCCTACAAAAACTCCACCAAGAAATAAAGGCAAAACATGCTTTCAAAAGTTTAATATTAAGCTTAAAAAGAAACTTTACTTCTTTTTTATTTTTTTACTTCTTTTTCACCATTCATATTGAATGGTGATATTCTGGTCATAACACAGAATTACTCTGAGGAATTGTATAAAAAAGACTATTTTTCTGAACATATTTAGAAGAAAAAAAGGAAGAAGAAAGGCAGACATATTTTAAAAATTTGCTTAGCTATGCAAAGCTGCTAAGCAAATGTGGAAGTCACTGCAGAAAAGAAAGTGGCAGACTTGCTAGCGGGGTGCTCAGAGTTACACTGCTGTCAATAATTCTCCTGGTAAACATAAAAAGAAATAGTTTGTGCTGAAGCATTTTTACAAATTCCTCAGAGATGCCTTAAATATTAATAGGAACATATTTTAAAACAGTCTTTTAATTATTAAGGCATGTGCACGTATACTATATTGATGTACAACTGAATAAAGTCTGTTCTTCCCACAAGAGCCACAAGAGTCACTTCAAGGTGTGGGGATTTTTTGGTGTTTTTTTTTTTTTTTTGGGGGGGGGGGGGCAGGGTTTTTTTTGTTGTTGTTGGTTTGGTTTTTGTTCTCTTTTTTTTGTTGGCTTTTTGTTTTGTTGGGTTTTTTGTTGTTGCTGTTGTCTCTCCAGAGAAATCCTTGTTAACCTGAACTAACACATTCAAACTAACAAAATCCAGTGATCTGGCAGTTTTTAAGAACCGATTACTGACATGGTTTTGAATGTTTCTTAGATGAAATCACTAACTAACACCTTCACATTAATCGATTGGTGTCAGCAGAATTCTGGAGAGCTATGCTGCAGGCTCCAACACCAAAGTAGTAATCAATTAAGGAAGTCAGCTGAAAAAATGATGCAAAGATCAGAGTTGTCAATGGCAAAATAATCTCATCTCAGTGGTGTCAAAGGAAGAGTAAAAAAATGCCACATACTTACTTCACAGTGTAAGAAAACAACTTCAAGCAAAGATTTAGTAATCAAATTGTTGACAAATAAATACATCAATTAAAATCTATTAAGAAATTCTTCAGGAATTTATATTTTGGGCTATATTTATATAATTTTATAAAAGATACATGTTAGTATAAATTGCACAAGCCTTTTAAAATTTTTTTGTGGCATTATATAACATATTTGCTGAAAAACCCAGGGATTTTTATTTAGAAAGAACGAACACTTTAAACAAATAATAAAAAGGTAAACACCAAGATAAATATATATTTAGTTTACTTCTTCAAAACTAATCAACATTTTTACACATTTTACACACTTTTTGAATAGGGACAAAAAAGCCACTGTTTTTCTGCTGTATCCTCTCATCCATAAATAAGTCTGAAGAACAAATAACCCCGCTTTGCTGAGCTGCTAAGTTCTTGGACCTGCTGAGTTAGCAAGGATGTCCACAGCAAGGTGCTGAGAAGGGCAGTGTTAAATACTGTTCAAAACAGGGCTCTCATTTCTCCATAGTCTTTGTTTGGTTATCACCATCATGAGGGCCTCCACCAAACTACATGCCATAGAAAGCTACCTGACACAATCTGCAGTGCATTCTTTACCTTCCACAAGCAAACCATCAGAATCTATTAAAATTACTTTACGCCGATAGCACTAGAGACATGACAAATCACAGGCCAAGAGTCAGATACCAAAGAATGTGTCTCAGGGCGTTGGGGCCAGGCCCATTTGCAAGCAAATGATATTGTGCGAAGCTGGCATGCTCAGTGCATGACAAACTGATGCAATTTCAGTACTGTCGGAGAAGCTGGGTGAGATTTCTCTGATGCTGGCTATGGTTAGTGTACAGAATTGTGCAGAGTTCCCAGATTTGAATCACTTGGGGCCTGAAAGGGCTTCACTTGACAAGCCACAAATAATTACACTACACTCTTTCTATTGTACTCTATTACTTTGCCTCTTATCTCTATGCTTTGAGCACTCATGAACAAGCAAGGTCGCTTCTATTTTGACCATGATGCAACAAAACATTGTTCTTTTGTGATATGATAAATAAAACACAGCCCTGCAGACTAAACATTTTTATCAGGTCCATTTTCCACTTTTATAAGCAACAACAACTTTGGGAGCTTATTAGAAGAGAGGAGGTTGGAAATAACCATGCAGGAAAGTTCATGAGCTTTTCACTTAGGAGTGTGATATAGCTATCTCGTTATTGTAAAAACTCATTTGAGCAATAGGGCATTAAGTTCTTAGCCTGTAACAGATAACAGTTGTATCTGTGATTACTTTAAGCAGGTTTTTACCCCCTTTCAAATCAGCAATTTTTGACAATTTACAGTAGCAAAAAAAAGCTTTGAATGTGCAGCATGTTACCATTTCTTTCCTACACACCAAACACACTTTAAAACTAACTAACTTTTCTTTGTCACTTCACAAAATGTATTATTTAAATACTTAGTCAATTAGGAAGGTTTTGTGTTAGTGGTATCATCCTGGCCACTGCATTCAAGGAAAGAAATGCTAACATTCAAAATTTATTAAAAAAAAAAAAAAGCAAGGAAAAGAAAAAGCAAACAGCAATAACTTTCATGATTTAAGTAACTAACTTCAAGTCATCTTTTCTTAGTATACAGAAGAATCTATTTCAGGAGAAATTTCCTTCTTTCTCCCACTGGCTAGACAAAAAAAAAATCACTCTTTTAATTTGAAGTTCTATACTATGAACTAGATGGTACCAGTTTTTTTTACCCTTAAAACTCTGTTTAGAGGTTTTCTAAAGCTGCAATTATGCAACTGTAATAAGAAGCCAGGAAAGGAAAAATTCAAATATGAAGACTAAATGTACGTAGAGATAAAATTATTCCAATAAGAACCCTCAAATCTTTTTGATCCCCATTATCATATTCTCCTTATTTTCCACATAAACACGTAGTAGCAAATAGGTAGAAAAAGAAAAATGTTAAAAGACTTCTTAGCTGCATGTGCTGAACTTCTTACAAAGTATATTTTCCTACCTTGCCTCTAATTCAGGCCAACATAAGGACTGGGTTATTTGAGAGAAGAAAATCACTACCCCAAAATAACATGCTCATCAAGCTCTTACTGAATTGTTTCAAATATATTGTCTCCTTCTTCCCCAATGGCAAAATGAATCCATGGCAAAACTTGGATATCTGATATTGAAATATTTCTGACAAGGGAAGGTAAAACCAAAATAAGGAATGGGTTTTGACAGAGAGGACAAATATGAAAAGGAAATTAAAAAATAAAAAACTACAACAAAGCCCACCAACCACCCCCCCCCAAAAAAAAAAACAACAACAAACACTAAACCAAACAAAACAACAAAAAAAATCCACCCCAAACTCAACCATACTTCAGAATCTACTTGAGCTTTCTAGTCACCATGTCAGAGGCAATGGTACAAAACACCTATTCCTACCAATCACACAGTCACATCCACATTCTGAACACTCAGCAAAGGAAAGGCCTTTGACATTTCTATTTAACACCAAAAATAGATATTGTCACTAATTACTGACTTTTTATGCTCTCTCGCTAGAACATAAACCTGGAAGGGAGGTCTTTGACTTTTAGTGAGAGAATGAATCTCTAATTAGAAAACAGTTTTCAAATGTTCTCCATTTTGTTTGTAAGAATGAAGCATTTCAAAATTTTATAGGAAGTATGTCATCACAGGATATAATTGAAAAATTAGAATTAGGAACAAATAATAACACTTGGAATTTGGAACAAATAAGAAAAATAATAGGCTAATATATTTTCTGATTCTATAATGACATAACTTGCAAATCCAATTTTGATGTGCATTTTTTCTTGAATATCCATTTCTTCATATAGTTAAAGCAAAGCTAATATTATTATTACATTCCCTGACATTACCATAAATTTACTAGTCCATTAATTTACTATTAAACTGAAGACATATTCCCTTTTTTCCTTCTACACATCTTAAAAGAAGAAGAAAGTCAGACTGCAACCACCATCACAGCTCAGCTGCGAGGAAGACACATGATCAGTCCTGTTCCTGGTAAGTGCTTGATTACTAAATAAAGAGTAGAAAAGGGAATCTATACACAAAGAAAGAGTCCTGTGCAAAACCAGAAGTAGAGGCAGTTAGCTGTATTTCTCAACACATATGGTCCTTTTTCATAAAAGCATCAATGCAGACTTGCTGCTGAACAATTGATTATTTCATTACTTAATTGAGACTTTGTTTATCCTTTTGTATAAGATACTAAGGAAATCTTTAGATTTCATTATTTCCCAGTCTGAAGATACTGCAGCACTTGAATACCTTCTGCTCTGGTATAAAAAGGGGGTCCATTTTTAAAAAATGAATCAATTACAGGAGAGACAAGATACATAAAAAATAAAATAATGAAGATCAGTAATTCAAGGTAACTTAGTGAGACAGAAGATTTTCACAGAAGTTTTATACTGTTTACACTCTGTTAAAGAATTAAATATTCAAAGAGTAAGAATATCTTTTTTGATATGCAATGCTTTTTACAGCATCTCATCAGGAAACAATGATTATCAAGTGGAGGCAACCCCTTTCAAGAGTGACTTTTGAAACTCTGTGTAGCATGTACATTATTCCACAACTGTCTCAACAGAGGCCCTGGACTTAACTGGGTCCCACAAACACTGTGACATCTAAATAAATAATACACTAGATGGAGGTTCCAGTGGAGGTTTGGCTGTCACTTCTCATAAATTACTTAGCATCACCAGTACCCTACACTGAGGGCAAATTCAACATCCAAAATCATCTTCTCAGATTTCCTATGTATACACTCCTAGAACCAAAAGGTTTTTTGAACGAGAGGTGGAGCTCTCACTGCACCAACAGAGGAGGAATGAGAAGAAACATACTTTGTTTTGAACCTGGCATGGATATGGGCTCCTTACTCATGGTATACTCCTTCTGTCTCATCTGATTTCAATGCCTGAAAGTATCCAAGCCTGACTGCTGTGCCCCAAATACTTTATTAAAAAAAAAACCAAAAAACCAAAATTCTACAATATTTATTGGTTTATGAAATGCAAAATTTATAACACAATATGTAGGTCAAAATAATAATTTTAAAAAGACTATTTACAGGAAGAGGGTATTCATGCTGTAGCTGTAGGACTTACCATGACACCTCGGAATAAGTTTATTAATAGTCAACATACACTTCTCCTTTAGTTTTCTATTAAAAATACAATGCCACTTTCAAAGGGAACAACAACACATCTGTTTGTCTTTAAAATCCTCTCACAGAACATTCTCCAAATTGCTATTTTTGTCTTCCCCAAACCACAAAAATTTCAGGCTTATAGAAAACAGAAAATGAAAAGTTGATACGATTCCTCATATAACTCCTGTAAACACAAAAATATAATGGCTACTGATAGCAAAAGTATTCAGAATACAGTGGCTTGAAAGCCTCCATTAGCACACTTCCACAGTGCATACCTAAACAAAGTATTCCCACTCTACCCAAATGCAACACTGAAGTTATCCCACCAAGCACTGTGCAGAGAAGCACCTCTTAGGTGCTTAGGTATCATATTCCAACTGAAATTCCAAGATAACTTTATAAATCCCATAATAATGGTGACTAACTATCAATTAAACCTGGAATTAATCACATCCAGTGCTGAAAAATTCAAAGACCAATTAAAAATGCATTGAAGTAAGAAGAAGGGAGAAATCGATTCTATTTTCCCTCACGTTGTATTTTAAGGCCTGGTGTGTTCTCACTCCTGGCTAGTGAAGAATGTACTATGTACTTGTTTAACCCTACCTTTGTGGACAAGATCTTGGAATTATCATGACTTGATGCTACCTGGAAACACCACCAGAAGCAGTTAAGCATAATCCTCTGATGAAATAATTCCACTGATAATATTACATTACTAACAAAATGTTGTCACCAATACCTCCCAAAGATACAGTGGAATTCAAATATATCTTCATTGTGCAGCATGTCTGAATGCCCTGCTACCTCCAATCTTTCTGAAAATGTAAATTCCTCATTAAAACTGCAAACCAGTGGATATTGGGAGATGAAAGGATAATACATGCTTTGCAGTTGTAGTGTACTGACAGAATGTGTCAACTTTTGCTCTTTCAGATGGAAAATTGATAGAGGTAATCATGCTGCTGCTTCTCTACTCAGATGCCAACCCTCATATCACAAATAAAGCAAAAGGTATTTCCTGCTTAGAGAAATCTTACATGGCCCTTTCCAAAAAGATTCCATGACTGTGAATCAGGGGTCTTCCGGCAATTGCCCAGCAATTGGAGATTACTGGAGCTACATTTCTGTCTAATCTGTCCACAGCTCTAACTGACCACTATATATAAATTCAGCCAGTTTTCACTTTGGCTTTACCTTTTCCTATTTTCTTCTTTAGCTGCCATCATGTGCACTGCAAAATTCCTTGCGTCTTACTTTACACTCCTCAAGTTCCCACTGCATACCAAGTGGTCAGTTTCATACCACCGACAAAGTCTGTCAAACTGGAAAACTCACTGGAGGAAAGAAATTTAATCATCACTGCTGACAAATGCACAAGTGCTTCACTAAAATAAAACCGGAAAAAACCTATTTTTAGAAACAGCAATCTGGCTTAAATTACCTAGTCTATTTCCTCCCCTAATATGTTCCACCTTCATTGGAACATCAAACCACCAAAACCAATGATCAAAATAGCATTTTTCTGACATTACAGAATCACTGACATCTGTCAAATTATCTTTTATCATTTTTACCTTCCCTGTAGGAGAGAAATATATCCGTACAGACCCACCCTGACTCCCCTGTAGAGAAACGAGGACATTTGAAAACCCTCTATGAAGACACTAAGACTGTAAAAGACTAATCACATCTAATAGATTGAATACTTCTGTTTAAGTTCCTTAAACTTGGAGTGACTGCTGTGTCACTGATTTCAACTTGTGACACAAGGTAAATACATGGTGAGCTTCCAAAAGCCCAGCTGGTATGCAAGTAGTCTTCACACTGGTAGATTTCATACTCAAGACACTCAAAATCTGTTGAGATTTTTTAAAACTACCAAGTTTATACACAGTCTAGAAAAGTGCAAGTGAAAGGGCTAGAACACTAACACTTTGAAATCTTTTTACAAAACCTCATAATTACTCCTGCTATACTTTATAATTAAAAAATTAACAAATATTGACCCTTTATAACCTGCTATAGTGGCTTATTCTAGGTCTTCATGGAAGAACAACTAAAAACTTCCCTTTTGGACTCTATGTACATTAATTTTAACAGCAAAGAATGCTGAAATACATAAACTATATCAAAGTTTAGATCCTTGTGATTTTATACTTCCATAAAGAGAAGTACAGCCTTGTAATTAAAGTGCTGCTTCTATGGAAGTAATGCAAATGAACTTTCAAAAAACCCACATTAGTTTATGATCTTACATGTCAGATGTTGCTTCTACAATTGCAACTCCAGGAGCAATTTGGAGAGTAGTATTGGAAGTGTTAATTAAAAATGCAGTAAGCACTTGTGTCAGTCAAGTATGCCCTCTGCTCTACAACACATTTAAATGTGTGTCACCTTGACCTGCAATATACCACTGTAAAATTTTTTTGGTCAATATAAATCAAATGTACACTAATTTATTCAGTAAGTTTCCTGGGATCTGAATCAACATTAGAAATCTAACTAGTATTTATTATTCTGTTATTGACAAAGGGAGCATATTTAAATGACAACAAGAACACGTGGGTGTCATTTCGAAGTTGAATTGTTCTCTAGGGACATCCTTAGTAAGCGCCTACATTTAAAGGTCATTCACTGCCAAATTATGAACAACTGTTGCATTTATTAGCACAGGCTCAATAGTTTAGAAGCTAGTGTCATCAATTTAAACTGACAATGAAATTTAATTGTCCACCAAGAAAACTGACATCTCCCATATTCTGTGTTTCGTCATTTTATGTACACTCCAAACAGAATTGGAACAAGTGCAAGTTTACTCTGAGGTCTTTGTTTGGTTTTTTTTGTGTAGGGGATGAGGGAAAAAGATTTCAAGATTTTCAAGACTTTCAAGATTTTATATCAGAGGAACAGTGCTTCAGAAAAGCTGAGCCCCTGAAACAAACACTTTTCAAAGAACTGTTTCCCATTTACTTTATTGACAGAACCCAATCTCAAGCATTGTATAATAATATTTTTCTCTAATCTTTCTTTCTAATCTTTTATATCCCTAGTATTTTATTTCTCTGGTCAAGACCTCCCTTTCTATTTCATAACTGCACTGTAGTTTTCCTTCTGAAGCTAGACAGAAATTTCCACTTTCTGTGGCAAGTCATTTTCCTCCCTTTCCACAGAACTGATGGATCTCTGGCCGTTACACTTTCTAAGTGCTAGCCACACCAGGGAAAAAAACAAAATAATCTAAAACAACAGGCTTAAGCTGAAAACAAAACAATAAGTTGGTAATGAATTCCCATAAAGAAAAAGACAAATACCACTTTTGTGTCCTTTTCTTTCCAGAAAGTAAGAACACACAGAAGCAGCCTGCATCCAGGGGAACTGGATTCGGTTCTGCTAAAGATAAGGAACTAGAAACACATGGATGTCAGGGAAGCATGCTATAGTTGCAATGCAGAGCCACCATAGAGATGAACAACCCTCCTTTCAGTCCTTCATTTCATGCAGGTCATCACTGTTACTGTTTCTAGCAAAGACACTAGGACAACCATCACTACTCTTCTCAGAAAACCATCCTTGACTGCTGCTTGTCTGCAATGGCCCCAGCAGTCACAGAGCAGAAGGCACCCTCTGTAACCCCCTGGCATGTGACTGGGCTGGTGGGCAGCCTGCAAGTCAGCAATCTTCTATCCACTTCCATCATCCTTTTCTGCTATTCTCAGTTGCACAAGCTCTGATAGTTCCTTGTTCCAGCTACTCCAGTCCAACAAAACACTTCCATTTTGAGCAAGCTAGCACTTGTGGGAAACACAAAAGTAAAATGATCAACTGTGTAAAGTGGTACTTCTGTGATTACAGAACTGGGTATTAGTCTGGGTAGGAAGCGACTTTTAAAGTCCCTAATCCACCATCTAATCCACTCCTCCTGCAATGAGCAGGGACATCTTCATCTAAATCAGTTCATCTGGATGGAACTCTCAGGTTGCTGAGAGTTCCATCCAGACTGGCCTTAAATGTTTCCAGGGACGGGCCATTTGAAACCTCTCTGAGCAACTGTCCAGGGTTTCACTATGCTCACTGTAAAAACTGTATTCCTTATGTCTAATCCGAATCTACCCTCTTTTTAGTTTAATAGCACTCTCCTTGTTCTACTGCAAAGCCAGTCCTCACCTTTCAAAAGCCCTGTTTATCGCAAAAATGGAGCAACAGAGTCCTCTCTTCTCCAGGCTGGACACACAAACTCTCTTAGCCTTTCCTCACTAAAAGAGGAAAGCAGAGGTGCTCCATGCCTCTGATTCATTTTTTGTGGCCCTTTTCTGGACTGATTCCAACAGTCAGTCCTCTTTCTTATGCTAGGGACCCCAGGGCTGGATGTCGCAGACCCCTTCCAGGTGGGGTCTCACCACAGCAGAGGGGCAGAATCCCCTCCCTCCCCTGCTGCCCACACTGCCTTGGAAGCAGCCCAGGACATGTTTGGCTTTCTGGGCTTTGAGTGCCCATGGCTGGGTCATGTCCAGCCTCTCACTCACCAGCACCCCCAAGTCCTTCTCACAGAGCTGTTTTCAATCCTTTCATCCCCCAGCCTGGACTGATAACAGAGATTGTCCAAACCCAGGTGCAGCACCTTGCACTTGGTCTTATTAAATCTCACAATATTCCCACTTCTTGAGTTTGTCCATCCCTCTGGATGGCATCCCATCATTTAGGAGTGTCACCACACTACTCAGCTTGGTGTCATTTGTAAATTTTCTGAGGGTGCACTTGATCCTTTTGTCTATGTCATTAATAAAGATATTAAGATATCATACTGGTCCCAGTACAGACCCCTGAGGGCACCACTTGCCACTGACATCCACTGGGACTCTGAGCCATTGACCACTGCCCTCTGGATGTGACGCTCCAACAAATTCTTGTCCATCTGACAGCTGATCTGAAGAATCCATCTCTCTCCAATTTAGAGAGAAGGATGTTATGGAGGACCATGTCAAAGGCCTTACTGAAGTCCAGGTAAATGACACCTGCAGCCCTGCCCTTACACACTGACGTAGCCACTCCATCACAGAAGGCCACCAGGCTGGTCGGGCAGGACTCACCCTTGGTGCAGCTGTACTGGCTCCCTGTGCTCCACGTGCCTTAGCAGAGCTTCTAGGAGGATCTGTCCCGTGATCTTCCCAGGCATGGAGGTGACACTGACAGGTTGGTAGTTTGAAAGGTCCTCCTCTCTCCGCTCTTTAAAGATGAGTACCTCTTTTGCCAGTCACCAGGGATTTCACATGACTTTTTAAATATCAAGCAGAGTAGCTTGGCAACTACATCAGCCAACTCCCTCAGGACTCTGGGATGCATCTCATCAGCATCCATAGTCTTAGGTATGTCCAGGTTCTTCATGACCCTTATCATCTCTTACAACTTACTTCCCCATAACCTGCCTTGCAGTTCATCCACTCAAGAACAGTGGGAAAAAGAGACCCACAAATGAAGACTGAAGCAAAAAAAAATTAAGTAGCTCAGCCTTTTCTTGTCTTTTGTTACCAGTTTGCCAGTAGTGCTCATTGGGAAGACACCTTCTTTGACCTTTAAACCACACTGTTTTAAATGCTAATATTGTAAAGCTGCTAATGAAAACTAACATAAAGTGGATTGGCTGTATAATATCATAGCTAGCACAGAGCAATGGTAAGTTTTCATTAACCTCGGTTTTGCTGTAAGGAGGACATATAGTGTACCCCTTTGAATTTCTGTACTTGGAACAATACTTATGCAAATTATTTTTATAATCACAAATTGGCAATTAGACTGGCATAAGTTTTTCTCATGAATAGTCCATAAACCCTTTAAAACACAAAGAAAAGACACAATGTTATTATCAGGGCAGTTTTACACGTCCTCTCCTATAAGCATGCCCAACTCAGATAAACTTTAGCTACAATTCCTCATACAGTTTCATGGTCAGCATTAAATATGATCATGTTTCATATGGGATGTAAAATAGAACGCCCTCACCTGACTAAAATGGCAAAATAATCACGCAGGAAAAAGTGCCAAAATCTACTGAACTACAGCAACTTTCAGATCCATGAGACTGACTCACCACCAGTAAATGATTGAAGAGGAAAAGTGCTGTAACAATCACCAGTGTTGTCATAGAACATGTTCGCTCACAGGATCATTTTCTTGGAAGACTCCTAGAATCATATAGTTTCATTTCTGACTTCTTTGAAGCTTACACAGCTTAACATTTATGAAATTTAAAAAAACCATACCCTTTAGATAGCAGGAGTCATAGACAGTATTACATTTATAGAAATAGAAACTCACTAAATGCAAATACTAAAAATAAATATTACTATGAAAAATCCTATTTGTGTAATATGCACATCTTAGAAATCACTCTGTCATTTCAACAAACCTGCTCAACTAGGATGTGGTGGAATCAGACTGTGCTATTGTAATAACACTCAATCACATTCAAAATGTTTGAAAGGCAAGTCCCCAAAACCGCACAGGTGTCTTGTAGAGAGTCACTTACATTTAAGTTCATCCAAGAGGCAAAAGTATTAATGCTGCTACACCCCCACATTAACACAACTAAAGTCGTTTACCTTTTGCAAGGCCTGAAAACACCTGCTAGTAGTGAAGACCAAATAATATACAGCATTAAGCATAAGGAAGATGAACTTGCTTCATGGAACTAAGCCTACCTACATGGATTAATCTTCTAGAAGTTATGCAGGATTCACTTTTTTTTTCTAAGCTACTAAATGAATTTATTTAATAGAGGAAGCAAGCTTTGAATATCCACTTTCAGATAAATACCTTGGGTTTTGGTCCACTTGCCTCCACCCAGCACCATGTGAATGTGCTACTGTCCAACAGTTTTGTGAGGTGAGAAAACTACTGAGAACAAAAAGAACCTCTATAAACTGTGCAAACTAATCTGCCTGTTCAAGGAAAACCAGCTATACAGCTGGCTACCCAGGATAGTGTCCAGGCAAGTTTTGAGAACCTGCAAAGATGGAGACTTCACAGTCCTCTGGCCCACTTATGCCAGTGCTTGACCACCCTCGTGATAACAAACCAGCCTTGTCTTATGTTTAAAGAGCATTCCCTACGTTCTGGTGTTTGCCCACTGCCACCTCTGCCGTCACTGGGCACCAACGCGAAGAGCCTGGCCTCCTCACTCTGGCCATTCAGATCATCTGTACATATTGAAGAGATGCTCCTGCCCCTTTTCTTCTCGAGGATGAGCAGTCCCAGCTCTCCCAGCCTTTCCACATGCAAAGGATACTCCAGCCCCTCCACCGTGTTTGGCCCTGCACGGGACCTGGACCCCGCAGGGCGGAGCGGCGAGGGAGCAGCTGCCTCCCCTCCCGGGCCGCTCACGCTGCACCCGCCTCTGTCGCTGCTGCCCCGCAGAACAGCGCCCGTGTGAGGCAGCAGGCGTCTGGCGGGCTGAGGCCATCCTTCCCGTGCCGAGAGAGGCAGAGCAGGGATGGGCTGCGCTGGGCAGGGCACGGCTCCGTCCAGGCCGGCCTGGACGAGGAGGGCACGGCTGGGGTGTACAGAGCAGGGCTGGGATGGCTCTCCAGGACACGGTTAGCAGGGCAATGCTGGAGAGAGCAGGGCGGGGCAAGAGCCGGGCAGAGATGGGGAGAAGAGGGCAAGGCTGGGCAGAGCTGGAGAAGGCTGGCTGGGCAAGGACGGGCTGCGCTGGGCAGGGCGAAGCTGGGCAGGGCAGGTCGGGGCTGGCCTGGGCACGGAGGGCAGGACGGCCCCGGCACGTTGATGTCTGCCCAGCGCCCCAGCACAGCCCCCGCTAGCTGCCGGCACATGGCCTCCCCGAGCGCGGGCGTGCCCCGCCCCGGCGCACCTCACCGTGTATCCCCGCTCCAGCTCGCTCTCCTCGTATCGGAAGGACGGGATGAACACCTCCATGCCGGCTCTCCTCAGCGCGGCGGCAGCGCCGCCGCCATCTGCGCGCCCGTCACGTGACCACGCGCCACGTGACTGGGCGGGGCGGGAGCCGGGCTCGGCCACGCCCCCGCGGCCCTCGCGCTGCCGGGATGAGGCGGGAGCAGGTTCCTCTGGGAAAAACGTGGTTTAAAACAAACGGTGCTCGACAATGTCGGCTTCTGGTTCAGTCAGAGCTCCAGCTCTATTGCGGAGCACACACAAAAAGCGGAAAAAAAATACTTTCAGAGGGGTGAATGTATGTAGTCCTAAATTCACACTGCAGCTCAAACGTGAATCATAGAATCCTCAGGGAAGGGACCTCTGGAGATCACCAAGACCAACCCCATACCAAGGCAGGGTCACCAGGAGCAGGAGACACAGGAGCACATCCAGATGGGTTTGGAGAGAAGGAGAGAGGAAGAATCAGGCTCCTCTGAGCAGCCTGTTCCAATGCTCAGCCACCCTGAGTGTAAAGTTCTTCCTCAGGCTGAGGTGGAATTTCTTGCGTTGTAGTTTATGGCTATTACTCCTCGTACTACTGCTGGGCACTACTGAAAAGAATCTGGCACCATCCTCTCAGCACCCAGCTTTGAGATATTTGTTTGCATTAATGAGACCCCCTCTCAGTCTTCTCCAGACTAAACAGCCCGAGCTCACACACAGTCTCTCATTGTAAGAGAGATGCTCCGCATCCCTTATCATTTTTTGGCCTTCACCAGACCCTCTTCAGTAGTACCTTGTCTTTGTAGTACCAAGACTAGAATTGAACACAACACTCCAGATGTAGAGTCACTGGAGCTCCCACCATCTGCTGGCCACACTTCCCGAGGCACCCCAGGACACCACGGGCCCTCCTGGCCACAAAGCGCGATGCCAGCTCATGGTCAGCTTGTCATCCACAAAGACTCCCAGGTGCTTCTCCACAGAGCTGCTCTCGAGCAGGTCAGCCCCCAACCTGTGCTGGTACTTGGGGTTATTCCTCCCCAGGTGCATGATCCTACATTTGCTCTTAATGAACCTCATACCACTTCTTGCCACTCAATGCTGCAGTCCACCAAGCCCACTGAATGGCAGCACAGCCTTCTGCTATGACTAGGTCAGTCAATAAACAAATGCAGCACCTTTAGTATTGCCTGTTATGAACAGACTTGAAATTAAGAGGGGAAAAAAAAGTGGCACTCAAGAAAGTTCCCTGCGTTGTGCATGTTCCCAAGAAGCCACCTCTTAACTTTGTTATTTAGCAGAGAAAAACATACCATTTCAGAGAACTGTAGATGATTCCTCACCACTGAAGAAATTAAATAAGACTCCAAAATAAGCAGATGTTTGGACGGCTTAAAGAGTAATGGAGGCAGAAACAGAAGGTTTCTAAATGCACACCAACTACATATAGGAGGCCACGCTGTTGGCACAGGCAACTGCTTTGACTTCATACAAATTTGGCAATTCCAAGCTTCAAACCATTTGGAAGGACTGCAAAATGTCAACAAAGTGCCACTGTATTAGACAGTCATATCTTAAAACTCACCTTGTGAGTCTGGAGAGTCTCAGCCACCGCCTGAGACAACCTCACACTCTCACTGATCTTTTAGAGTAGCTACTGTGATAAATCCATGACCATAGAGGGTTTGATCTTCATAAATAGATTCAAGTATGAAAACATACCTCAAAAATGGGCAGAAAACAAATTTATCTGATGTCTGTGGTTTATGCTATGAGCTTTTTGAAATTTCTCCTGAAGACTAACTTGTTTCTTTCTAGATTAATAGCATAGGAGAGGGGAACATTACTGTGGTGGTGAAAAAGCAAGCCAAAGGCCTACAAACTGAATTCTGACTCAAGCCAACAGAAGCCATGAGAAAGCTGACAGCTCTTCATGAGAACAGAGTTCTGTAGCAGTGAAAAACAACTTGGTTTCCCTGAGAAAGAGCTCTAAGTCTGTGGGAAACAATCTGCTCTTCCTGAGAAAGAACTCAAAGACTGTGATAAACACTAGCCATCTGTATAAACTGGTTTTACACCGTTAGACAGAAAAATGAAAATCATCCCTCACAAAGAACTTTTCCTGCGCATACACACTGGGAGTTCGAGTGACCAATAAATACAGGATAACAACTTGTTACTGACCAGTTGGGGAGAGAATGGGTCAGTATGGGATGTTCTTTAAAAACTCTATAAAAAGAGGCATGGATGTTCTTTAAAAACTCTATAAAAAAAGGCATGTGAAATAAGCTGAGATCAATCCTTTTCTTCTTTGCACCATCAGAGGCTCATTTTCCCTCCATTTCTCTTTATTTTACTGAAACGTAAATTTAATTATATTTTGCTCCAAGCAAAGAACTGTGACTTGAAGGATGCAATACAAAGTATACATCATTTCACTTAAACCAAGAAGACTTATGCAAACTAACACTATTTTACTTTGTTAAGCTAAAGTGAAGTAACAAACCAAAATTTTTAAAAAATTACCTGAAATCAAAGCCAGATATTTCTCAAGTTTCTGCACAACACTGCTCCTGGGCCAGTGTCCTCGACTGCTGACACCCAGCAGGACAGTCCCAGCACCACTCTGTGGTAATAGTTACAAGAGCAACGTTTCCAGCCCTAGTGTGCTCTCCAACATGCCCTTTTACTGAAAGGTGTATATGAAATCCCATTCCCCACAAAGCACCTTCTGGTAAAGATATTACAATAGTCCTGAGAAAAGATTAGCCATATGATAATAGTCTTATCACTCTACTAAATGTGGGCATACTAGGTAAAAATTACCATGCTATCATTACTGTTACTTTCTTGTTAAGAATCCAGTCTTTAGACATAGTTTCTGTTCTCTCTCTAATAAAAACCAGAGGGATAAGTCTTAGGACACCACTCGTGCCATAATGCATTTACACTGAGAAGTCAGTAGAAGAATTTCATAGGAGCACTGTTTGTGTGGCTGTTTGCAACCTAATAAGCAGTAATTTAGAAAAGTTACTTTCCTCTTTGAGATTATATAACTTATTAACAAAGAAAAGTTTTAGATATTTATCTGGTTTCAAATTCAATAGAATATAATGAAACTTTTGACTATGCATCAACCAAGAGGAACAAGGAAGATTACATGGTGAGCTGAATTCAAATATGTCAATATGTTTTGGAATGTTAAATATTTAATTTACACAATATATCATCATTAGTTGGCTAATCTTTAAAGTTACATCTAATGAAAGAAAAAGGATTTCTCCCCATGGCTGACTGGCCAAGATTGTCTTTCTGTCTAACACACCAAAGATCAAAAATTTAAGAAATATTAGTTCATAGAATGCTATCAAAGTGTGTTCAAAACCATCCAGGTCTTTATAAGCTGGTAACTGCACAGATGTTACAATAATTCTTCCCACAGAACACAAAGCAAGGTGAAAATACTTCAAATGTAGCTTGACTTGAAATGGCATAATGTGTATTAAAATTATGTTAGTAATCCTAAAAGTGAAACTGTAAAATGGCCGAATTCTACTATTAAGTGACATAGACTGTCTTCAAATTCATCTGCTGAGCACTCTCAAAAGTACTCTAGGAAGTGCTGGTCTTCAGTGCTGGGTGTTGCACCTATGACTATCTTGGGTCTTATTCTTAAATTACCTTCAGCCAGAATATAAAACTAATTAATATTATACTGTAACTCCAGCTGTAACTCTTCCCTGTCATCAGAGTCTACCTAACTGTCCATAATTACAGAAACTAAGAATCATCAAGCTGACCCTTTACTGGCCACTTCTGTGTTTATTTTTTTTTTTGCAAAATAATCACTGTGCAATTCCTCATACAGGGAGGGAGAATTTAGCATCCATCATGTTAGAATGATTCACAGGAGAGAAAGAGGAATAATTACAGGCAAATCTGAAAGATCACTTTCCACTAATTCTCATGATTCAAGGACTTTCTGAATGGCTAATTTCCAGAACAGAAGTAGGCAAAGAAACCCATACAAAAATTCTAATCTAAGTCATAAGTGAAATACACATCAAAACAAGAGGCCAGATCAAAAAACAGTCCTTAATTAGATCACAATCTAAGTTTGTCAATTTTTTAATTGCTAAAAAACTAATTTTAAGTCAATTCACAAAATTCAACTGCAGAAAAATAGTTTATCTCTAGTCTTTTCTTGCCCTTCCATTTCCATTGCATATTTCTTTAACTTTAGTTTGCATATGAATATCCTAGGACAGGTTGGCTACACTGCTTTGTGTATTCTTCTTTCTTAATGAGAGAAAAAATATTTGGATTATTTTATACCCCTCCCCTTTGTTAATAATTTCCTCATTGATCTGGGGTGGGGGATGGGGAAGGGAAGGAATGACTTCATCAGTAAAGTCAAAAGATTGCTAGCAAGGCGCAACCACTGCAATTACTATCATAGATTCAACTATGGAGACTAGAATTTTTAAAAAAGGAAGAATCGTTTTAGCAGGTAACAAGTAACATTCTGAACAACCTGAAAATTCACCTTCTAACCTGTTAAAATATTGGCTTTTTTCCCTCACATTTGTAATGGACTCATATTTTGCCACAAATTAAGATTATGACCTAGACTGTTCTACTCTGAAGTGGAAGGAGAGAAAAAAATATAACCCCAAAGGGGGTTTTTTTTCTATTTTTTTTTTCCTTGAGACAATAATTTCACTGTACACATAATTTTAGTGGATGTTGCCTGTTCTCTTAAATGTACAGGACCTACCAGCCAGCAGCTCATCTCCACAACTGGAAAGAAACTGACATATTTGGGGCATGAACTCCACAGAAGCTGAAACAAACTCCCATGAGGCTTTTGAAGGGAAATAACTTAGTAGAAGTAGAAGAAAAAATAATTGATAGAGAAGCATGTTTTAAAAAGGACAGTGGTGAAACAATTACAGACTTAGTGTACATTGAACATCTGCTGAAGAAAGAAATAATGATGCCTTCAATTTGAGTCACTTTATGTCATTTATATTTAATTTAAAAAGGACCATGGACATGATGGATAGAAGAATTTGTTGCAAATATCTGCATTCTATTTTAACCTAAAATGTGAACTAGAATTCAGTAGCACCTTGTCTTTCATACAACATTCCAAATGCAGTTCATCATTTTGCAGACATTTACTTTTTGCTTATGCTAGTGATTCTTCAGTGGTACATTGGCTTGTAGTTTTAAGGAAACGCACACTTAAAATTAGTACAATACCTAGTAGTGAGGTCCACAGAGGAAAGAGTTCAGTAATACCTCCATTCACTTGGGTTGAGAAATTTTTCTGCTAATATGGATTTTAATAACACGAGGAAAGACAGTAACCACATCTCAAATCTTCATAATGTAGGGGAAGAAAAACAAAATAAATTTCCAGATCACAGGATATTTTGAGTTGAAAGGAATCCACAAAGATCATGAAGTCTAACTCTTAAATGAATCACCCATCTGGGACTTGCACCCAGAGCCTTAGCATTATCAGCCAATAGAGCCAATCTCAGGATCATTAATGGCTTCTTGAAACAAAAAGTTTTATGCTAGCCAAATGTAACAGCTGATCTGGATATTCTGCTCAAGCTAATCTTGTGATGCAAAAAAACCCCTATAATCTTTTCTATTCACAGCCAACCCTGTGTTACAGTGAAGTCCAGAAATGCCATTATCCTTTTGTTCTCCAAAAGGCTTCTGGTTTTGAGAAAAAACTTGCACAACTCATTCTTGTTTTCAGTTAACTGATATGGATGGCCACACTAATCCTTGCTAGCAGACTTTCTCATTCTCTTGTCACAAGAGAAGAAAAGTGATCCATCATTCAAATGAATTCTAACCCTGATAGAAGTAAAAAGAGATCAAGAGCTAAGAAAGCTGGGCACTTAAAGAAAAAAAGAAAAAATAAATAAAGAAAAAAGAAATCGTGAAAGGATATGTTCACCCATTTTGACCTCAGCATGTCCAAACTGAGCCTTTTAGTTCTGAAAATATCAATTTCAGGTGTGAGCAGTATATATCTAAAGTTTAATACTGAGCTGTTGGTCAATTTTAATTAGCAGCAAGTAAGCCAACATTTAGCACATTGTAACCCTTTACAGAGTCTTATGCCTAGATCAGTTTCTTCATCATAAATCTCCTGCATACTTGAGCTCTTGAAAAGGCAGTTTTAAGATCAATGACTGAACAAACACTGATGCATAAGTATTATTATCTTAAGGCTTTGGCATTTAACCATTTTAAAAGAAGCTTGATTTAGGCTTGATAAATTTTGGAGAGGGTTTTTCTGTTCTAGTTTCCTTGAAAACTCCTCAAAATACTGAGTTAAGAGAGGTATGTAGAAAAACAATAGCAAGTACTAATCTGTCAAGTTTACACTAACTTTGTTGTAAAAATAGAGTATGACCTTCTAGTTGAATGGAGGTTTCCATTCTGTTCAGAAATGGTATTATGTGGTCTTTTATATTTGATCCCAAACAATACAAATTCCTGGGTTTATCCTGCAGTCTTATGATTAGCTGAAAGCAACAGCTTTTCTTGCTTTTTTATGTGATTTAAATTTGTCTAAAATTTGTTAACATTATTACTAATATATCAACAAACTCAGTATGTCATTAAGATGACAGTACAACACACCTTAGGTTAATACTGTGTATTTCAGAAAAATGTTTACATGCTCTGTTTTCTTACAAAAGATATAACCAGTCCCTTCAAATATATTTTCTACTATAGAAAATCAAAACAGAATACTAGCTCTTACAACTATCAAGCACTCACCTGAATTACTCACTTTTCTTCCTCAACCATTACTAGAAAATGCAAGATGTTTTTTTAATTTTTGTATCCTGAGATGACCATTGAATACAACTGATGCAGTGTGTCAGTCCAGTAAGACATCAGTATTTGACCACGCAGGTGATTTTAATTCTTCAGAAGCTTTGTAGAAATTTGAAGAAGATTTTATTTTACACGTGTCTGTGGCCCAAGCATGTATTTTGACCCTATGAGTACTAACACAGTAGACTTTGCCAAGGCAGTGATAACTTCAAGTGAAAAGAACACCTATAATGAAGAGATTCAGAATTCAAAACCAAAACAGTTTACCACAGTTCATTGTTTGTGCATCTTTAATACCTTCTCCAGCATTCTTTGCAAAATGTTGGGTTTGCCCTGGATACATCTTAATTTGTCCTAGACAGTACTCCTAAGAACACCAGTAAGTATTGACAGACACCACACAGAGTGTTTCATGTTTCACAAGGTACATCCCTTTATTATTGTAATCACAAAACCATGATTTTGTACAGGAATGTTTAAGTGAACATTAATCAATGCAATTACATTTGTTTCATAAAGATCAGGTAAACATACTACAGAACATTGTGTTGTAGAGAACAAAAATATCAGCTTTCTGGCCTTGCAGTGCACATTTTAGTGCAAGTATTAAGACAAAATAGTGTTCAATTCAGCAATGTATTGCAGAACATCATGCCACAGTCCACTTCAAAGAGGGTCAGGACATGCAGCTTGTTAATAAAATGCTGTGGTATATAAAAAAAGCCACATGTTAATTCATAAAATATATAGTGGTTTATTTGGATGATTTAAAGTGATTTCACTGTGGAATTTAGTTTTATCCAGGACAAACATCCAGAGTGTCTTGCCATTTGGAATATTCTTCTTTTAGGCAATGGCTTTGGCTTCTGGTAGGAATGCCTCCCAGTATTTAATTAGCTTGAAGAGAAGGGAAAATCAATCATTAGGTACTAAATGTTGAAAACCACAATGCATACCTACCTCCTCTTGCAGTAAACTAGCCTCAATGAGACAAAGTAAGAACGTGGGTACTTATTCGTTGATATTTTTACATAGTGCAAGAAAAAACACAAGTAAGAAATACACAAATCTGCTCATAACTATAGATACGTTGCCACGTGTTGAACACAATGCTATAGAATAAAATGATACAGATTTTTTTTTTTAAGATCAGTCACTTATTTTTACCACTAAAGATACTGCTTTTCCAGGTTTTTTAAATTAAACAAAGCTGGAGGGTTCTATTCCTGCCATGAGCAGAAGAAAGAGCCTGGACTTTTTCTAGTAACTAGACTTACTTCTCAGACACTGAAAACTGTTTTAACGCTTTCCAATATTCAATAATATTCTGTACTTTTTAAAAAGAGCAATAAACATTTAAGAATCCAAGTCTCTTCAGCAAGTGTAAATACATACTGATTACAATTTACTCCAATCTCTAAGTAAAAGTACTAATTCAGTTGGAGAAGATAACAAGACCCTCTGCTTGCCCATATCCCTAAGGGAACTTCTCCATTGCTTCCTTGAATTACAGTTCTGCATGGGCTGGGAAACTGCAATCATCATGTAATTCACCAATACAGTACAATCTATTAGCTCTTAGTGTTTTAGAAACAGTTGTGCTCAAAGCACATATTTTTCTAACTAACCTAATACAGAATGTATTATTTATTAACTTATACAAAGCTTAAAATTTATCTTACCTGCTGTTGTGTTTGCACTAACGACTCTAAGTACTCGATAATAACAGTTTTAAAGTCTTTCACTCGTTCCTTCTGTTAATAAATAAATTTTGGCGTATTAACTTCTTTACAAGTAAAATTTGTAATGTCAATATTATGTACAGTAGAACTGTCATTTACGTGGAAAAAAATTATACATGCCTCAAATCTTCCCACTTCCTTGCGAATGGTTTTGGAGATCTGTTCAAAATCTTTTTCCCCTTGCTGAACTTTTGTCTCCCACTGGCAAAGGAAAGACATACAGAGGTAAGATTTTGTGTTATCCATTCAGTCTACCTGTAATTTTTTTAGCATACTAATAGTCACTTAAGAGCTAAAAGGACCTATTTGATTGTTTTGGCCTATTTAAAATAAAATCTTACAATAAAAATGTCAGATTTGTGTTATGGATGTCACTAGATCAGTTACAACAAAGGTATCTTTAAGACAATGTTATCTGTAGATAAAATGTAAAAATATCTTAGTACTGCTATTAAGAACATTTAACAACATTTTAAAAAATTCTTTAGAAAACAAAATGGATCTTGAAGGCTTTAACTACTATTCCCTTTACAAACTTCATACAAAGGGACCTAAACCTATCTAATCAAGCTTGGAAGAGTCTCAAGTTAGTTCCCCATTCCAGAAGAGATGGAACTTTCCTAATTCCAGAAGAGATGAGTAAACCTTCATCTCTGCCTCTGGTGAAGTATTTGATTATCACTATAATATTTCTGTTACAAATGACAAGCCTTGAGGATGTGTTCATCTGCTTTCCAAAGCACAAGCCTTCTTTTTCAGTGGCAACTGTTTTCACAGAAAGCTGGACTAGAAACGTTACTGCAGGTAAGAAGATCACTAGAGGAAAAATTCAGAGGAAAAGATGTTTCTTATGGGCTTATGCCACATTGGGAACATTGTATTTGTGTAACAATATATAACACCAGATTGTTTCTCCTAGTTTCCATGAAAAGAGAGATCATCAGCATCTACATGGCCCTGTAACTGTTTTTACACACCTATTACATTGTTAAATTTAAGATGATTGTGTAGATAAAATGAGAGCCCCACTGCAGGCGAGCAGTTCTTTGAAATGCAACCGTATCTGTTAATCTCAACATATTAACTGAGAGCAAATACATTCAGTTACATTTATCTTAATCAGAAAAAAACAGCAGGGAAACAACATGCTTCAATGTAGCATCTTGCTGGCAGCAATCCAGTGGAGCTACTTATTTCACAAAAGCATTTTGTGATGCAGCGTCAAGTTTCCACTGGGGTATGAGATAAACATTATCTATGTTCCAATAATTATCTCCATATTTATATTTTTCGTATATATTTATTCACAGTTCCCTGACTGCCCTTAAAGATATATATGAAGCTTTTTAGTAAGTCACAATAGTATTTTCTTCATGGAAGATCAGCCTGAACAGTAAGCTAGTAACTGAAATTGTACAAAACACAGCTGAGGACAAGTAGATTAGGATTGCCCATACCTTCCTTCCTTGTCAAACAGAGATGCCTGACGTTTCTGTGAAAGCTTCTACAGGCCTAATGAATTCAACATTTCAGTTTTATCATGCCCAGGTCCTATGTGAATTATCATTGGGTAAGAGTTTGCCATTTTATAGTATCTGACAAGGAGAAATTTCTCATTCAATAAGGTATCTCTAGAACCATCCATTGACCCTTTATCCACAAAAAACGACTGAGTCATGGATAATGCTCAAACTGCTTAGGCTTCCACTTTGCAATTCCTCTGCCAGAGCGTCCACTATTACAGAATTCAGCAATTCTGAACACATTTCAGTGGCAGTGAGAATTTTCCATTGGCACACTTAAACTGTGGGTTTACTAAAAATGTTCTCTAGCTATCCAATTATGCAGGAAAAGAATTCCTTGAGAAGAAAACAATTGCTTTAATATTGGGACTGGGAAACGACCACTATTTCCCACTACTAATCAGGAAATTTATAGTGCATGGTGACATCAGTAGAGGCAACCGACAAGAATGTGGTCTCACAAGAGTAATTGTACGGTTTCTCAGTAAACAAAGGACTTCTTTAAGGAAAAGAAAATCAAGTTAATGAGTAATTTAAATACTGTATGTATCAAAGGGCAAAAAGAACAAAGGAGCATGTGGTTAGTGACCAATGACGAAGCCAAACAAAGCAACGGTGTAAAAGAGCTTGAAATCTGCAATAACATTCTTCCATTATTTAATGGGAGAGCACTAGAGCATACTCAGAATGCATTAGTGTTAAATAATTAAGTTGTCCTACCTCTTCAATTTCCTTAGTGAAGCATGTTAGAAAAAGTGTATAAATTATGACACTTCAACATGTTAATTTATTTTTACTGAAATTACACCATATATACATGCACATATATATGGGTAGAAAAGCTGCATATTTAAGCAAAACATTAGAATAGCTCTCTATTAGTTGTCTTTGCTGGATTTACCCAAGTCATCTTAGCTTTAGAAAAACCAAGAAATTCTCCTCTGCCTATCCAAGTGAGCTGTTAGCAGTTAAAAGCACCAACCTGTCCATGTTCCCTCCCTCCCATCTCCCAGACTCTGTAGAGACAGCATTAACTGTCTTACAATGAGTAAAAACTGCACACATTTAGTGTTTTAAGTAAATTTCCTTTAAAAATTTCAGTAAATATGGGAAAGTAAGTGATTTGTAAACAAAAATGGTATAAAGCAGCATTAATGCAGAATGAATGAGCCAATGCAGAAAGTCTGACCTCCAAAATAATGTTTGATAACATTACCTCTTTTATCTCATCTTTAGCTTGCTGTAATTTATCAGGTTTGTTGGCTAGTTGGAGCTTAGCTTCGGCTTCACGTTTTTTTTGTAAAGTGACCTGAGCATCTTGCCACTTCTGCCAGCATTTCATTCGATGGTCAAACACACCCTGTGAGAACAGACAAACTTATTGAACAACTGGAATGGTTAGGCCTATCTGAATTCCAGTAGGAAAAAAATAATTCTAGGATAAAGCTGAAACAAGTACTGTACTTGTTTCATGTATTGTATTTGTTACATATACTATACATAGGAACCTTAGTGTGTCTACCATGTATTGCATTTCACTTGACATCATGCTTGCACAGTTCAGTACCTTCCACAAATGACAGGCTGTTCAAGAAGCCTTTTCAGAGCAGACACTTCAGTGCTCCAAATCATTTAATGCCCCTCATTTTAAAAAAACACTACCAAAGCAACCATATGAAGTGCTCTATTATGCAGACAATTCTCTAACTGCAGATACTAGCAAACTGTTCATGCATCTGTATTACATGCATTTGCAGCAACACATGCATGTTAGCAACAGACTAAGGGAGCACAAGCAAAGTACACATATGAAAAAAAAAAAAAGAGAAACAAAGTCAAAAGAAAAATGTACTTCCAATAACCTGGTAAGTTCAAAGGTATTTCTGGAAGGAATTCAGAGATACCTGTTCTCATGTCTAAACCTAATCATGCTGTGCAGCACAGCTTACACTTAAATTGAATATTTTCCTTAATGAGATGTAGATCCACAAATTGAGTTTTTTTCTTATTTAAAGACATTACTGGCCATCTGCTAAATACAGAATACCAAATTAGGTTCTTCTATATTTATGTATGCTTACTGTAACAGTAAGTAATCTGAAATAAACAGGTGCTGTATGCTTAGACACAGTACAGTATCCCCAAATACTGTACACAATCAATACTGCTCAAAGTAGATTTGCATTATTTTGGATCTAACCACTCCATTCACATCTTTGATCACAGCCATTTTTATCATTGGAATAACTCACGAATGCTTTCACTTTATCCCACCAGAACATCAGGCAAACACTATGAGCAAATGCACACATTCATTTACCCTAAACTTATATGTTGAGGAATGTGACTTTAAATGCTAAATCAGTATTTTTCCTAGTAGTACTCACTTTTACTGCAGCAATCAGACGAATGTAATCACCAAGCAGTTCAGAGAACACGTAGAAATCAGCAAAAGCTTGTTCTTGATGCAACTGATCTATCTTCTCCTCAACCTCTGCAAGCTGAGACAAAGCTCTAGATAGAGCAGTGTGGTCCTCCGAGTTACCTAACATGGCAGCACTTTTAGCAAAGGCAGCGGTGTTGGCTGAAAGCTCTGAAACACAGGAGTAATGTTCAGCATGATTTAGTTAATTGTATTACTCTGCAGAATAAATCAGTGGAGCAGAGGTTTAACTTCACCAACTGAAATGAAGGTAAAGATCACAGTAAGATACACAAGGACATCAAAATGAAACCACATTTAGGAGAAAGACTCCTGTGCAAAGAAACCTCTCAGTCAGTAAATGCTTTGCCAAATCTGTTAATGGTATGCTTACTCTGTTCAGCAAAAGATATGAAAAAAAAAAGTCACTTCAGTATTATCCAATTTCCTACTTCAGAGAAAATGCAAACTGACAAAACAAAAGCAAAGTCACCTACAGAGCAAATTTTCAAAACAATTTTAACAGGTTTACAGCATGTATTTTCCATTTAGTTCAGCAGAGAAACAAAACCAATCCTTTCACAAAATCACCACTCCCATGAGTGGAATTTATTTCTGTTGGGCTGTTTATTGACTCTAAGTAACTTTTACATGTGCATACTATAATGTATTGTCACATTCTGATATGCCTTCAAATAAAAAACCAAAGCTCAGATATCATCAGTACCTCTGGAAGTGAAGTTTTGAGCTTATTTATTAACAAATACTGGTGCAATTGTCTCAAATCCCATGTAAGTAATCCTGTACAAAGTTTAGTACCATGAAGGACCTTTGAACAAATGTTTGGTACAAATGACTTCAGGTCAGTTTGCAATTTTGCTGCTCCTGCAGAACCATCAGAACACCAGAAGTGACTGCAGAAGGAAGCTGTCTTCAGATATTTAAAACCTTAACAACTTGAACACAACTCTTAGAAAAAACCCAATGATCCAACACTTCTTCAAATCTGTAAGTTGTCAAATCAACCGTAAACAAAGATTTCCACTTTCCATTACTTCTTAAATACTCCTTAGCCTTGAGGATAGGTGGCTAAAGATATTTTTACTGCAGAGAGTAATTTTTGATTAGAATTATGAGAAAGCTACTTACGACATTTTCACATACTTCTGGAAACACTCAAAGGTAACACCATATTTTAACACACTACAATATTGTCAGAAAGCACAATTATGGTCTTCTTGAGCTACAAATTCATAATTGTGACTTGTTTAGGGTTTTGTCTGGTTTGGTTTGGTTTTTATTATGTTTGGTTTTTTTAAATAATCTGATAGAAACCCATCTCTGACAAAAAGCAGCACAGGTTATTAAAACATAAACTTAGAGGTTTTGCTTCTATTTAAACTAAGCAAACAAAAAGCTGATATTCTGTGACTACTTATCTTCTCAGAAAAGTTTACCTTAACAGTAGCTTGAGGGTATATCATTATGCAGACTAAATTAGAATAAGATATTCCCATGGAAGCATTTAAACTCAGTTAACAGAGCAACACTAAACCAAAAGACGTTTAGGTGGATTTAGGCAGCCACTTTTTGTTCAGAAAGAAATTACTCTTGCCATGAGACCTAAAAATAAATTTATGGATGTCTACTGTAGTAGAATCACTTGCTAGGTGTGATAATGACACTGTGCAAGGGAAAAAAAATATATGCTAGATCATTATAGTGATTCTAGGAATGTCAGATGGTTAAATTTAAAATTAAAGACAGGTATACAAAAATAATAGAGCAGTTTAAAATAGAAGATACAAGTAGAAAATTTTTGCACTAAAATACATTGTATAACTATTTTAGTTAAGAGTTCTGACATGCTGAGCTCTTGTTTCATCACCATTTCTTAAGGTTCATGTAAAAGTAAAGTTACCTTTTCTGTGGCAGACTAATGCTTCAACACTGGCATGAAGCTTCCTAAGCTGCTGATCCAGATTCTCAAATTGCTGCTGTTTTTCTTCAAACCACTGACAAAAGATGAAAGAGTCAAGCATTACAAATCATATTACCAAAAACATTTCTGGTTCTAAAGAAGCAAATTATCCAGGTACTTTCAGGGTGGTCAACTGATACAGCTAAGAATTCAAGCCAATAAGGAAATTAATAACCCATTTTCTACTTCTACAGCTTTAAAATGCAATTGTTGAGGCTCATTAATTCATCTCATTATTCAAGCCGAAAAATCAGCTCTTACTGCATCCGATTCATTCATCTTGATTGTCATTTTGTTGACAGCGTCGGCAGCCTTGTTCACCATTCTCAATATTCCTGCTCCACTCAGAGCCTGGGTGTTAACTGCTCTCGGCAGCTGGAATTGAATGACAAATAAGGGCAAAGAGACTGGTTAAAAGGATGGAGGTTTAACTGGGCACAAGGGGGAAAGAAAAGGATATAGTGTTTTCTTTAGTCCTATGTGTTTCAATATAGTGGAATCTAATTTCTCAAATCTACTACTTCTACATTCTCAAGAGGAAAACTTAAAAATATAGACTATTTACTTTTCTTCTACATCTTTACATTTAAATGGAACAAACAAACCACTTGTCCAAAGCTGTTATGAACTAGCCAAATGTCCTAAATGGCCACCTATATGCTACAATGAACAAACTGCCACGACAAGAACAGAAAAACTTAGATTTGTAACAAATTAGACAAAGGAAATTCTGTTACACACTTAATTGTAATGCAATACATGCACGGCATGCTTATAACAAAAGGTTGATGACTTTTTACTTTTCAATATAAGGCTATAAATGTACCTCAAGTATGTTGTCAGCTTAGGTACTGAGAAACACTTGGAGTTAAATTAACAAACTTTAAATTTAATTGTTATTATTATTCAGGCTAGACTGTAAATGCTATACAAGGTGGCCCCTATGTCAGACCATTTACCCTTCATGTGATGTTTTGTCTGTCAGCAGCATTGACAAACCCACTGTAAGTTATCTATTGATGCTTTTGTCAGTAGGGAGGCCTCTGTGACTTATAACTAAGATACTGACACTAGCCACAACACAGTTCAGTATTAGAGTGAAACCACTATGCACATTTATAAAGAGATACAATGTATCTTGAACAATGTATTTAATATTGTGAAAGGTACCAGATTAATAGTACAGGGGGCTGAAATCCTTATTCACAAAAATACCTAGCCTGGTCAGCAGCACTGCTAGCATTTTCACGTTATCCTTCCAATATACCTCAAGTTGAATTCCTAGAGGCAAGAGAGCTGCTGCCAAGCCAGTTTAATTTTAGATCTTATTTAACAAGCATCAGAACTGAAAAGACCTACTCACTTGAGAAGTCACTATACAGCAAATAGCTTTTTGTCACTAGCACTCTTAAGTTTTACCAGGGCCTGAGGCACACCATTACCTAAGTAGCCTCTGCCATTCTAGCCATGAAGGGCAAGGTCCAACTTGATTTCATATTAATTTAGGGGGTTAGGTCTCAATACAATGTGAATATATTGCTTGGTAAGTTACCATATCTAGAAATAAATAAGACAAGTTAAAGGAACATAAATACCTCAGAACTTTCCAAGAATTGTCTCAAATCTGGATCCTGTAGCAAGGTTGGGTGCTTTACTGTTCGTTGTAGATACCTATAATTTTATAAATTAAAATTTTAGGTAACAGCACAGATTTAAGGTGCCTGACTGAACATAATACAGAGCCATGCACTCCATACCACAAAGTAACATACTAAAGGTTGGGTGGTGTTTCACAATACAGTTCGTTTACACCAGAATCTCCTTAAGGTGGGGCCTGCCATATCTATGTTGCACACTGGTAAAATAATATGCTTCGTATTTTAAACAGCTGAGTGAAGACTTCTTATTAATCTGTTTATGCCAGAAAAAAAATGAACTTGTTTAAACATTTTTGTACACTGCAGTGGACAGGCTTTTTGTTACAGGTAATTGTGGCTGATTTATTTTAAAATTATAGGGAATCTTGGAGAAGTTAGTTGATTCTAGTCTAGGTATAAACTATTTATGTGCTGGATAGACAAGAGTCTTCAATCCATTTAGCTCTCATCCACGCACAAGTACAATTCAATGTAACTCATTCCTTTTTTTTTCTGCACTTCTGCCTAGACCTCCAGTGCAATTTTTTATCCACCCTCCATTTGGTATGTTTACTAGATCCTTATCTGTTTTTTCCTGAAGAAGGTAAGGATTGCAGTTAAACTATTTCACACATTAGGTTGCTCAACTTTTTTCCCTTGTTCCATACTCTGTATGAAGTACAAGTTAAGGTTAAGGTGGCAGTATACCAGGGACAGGACCCTTCCCTGACAAAGATACTTTGACAGTATCAGGTGTATATCAGTGCTGGGTGACAGAGATCCAGTATCTCTTGCCAAAATTCAGCAAGACACATCGATGTCATCAATGCACATCATCAGAAGCCCATTTTACTTTCAAGTGATTGAAGGCCTCTTCACCTGCCTTCCTGCCCAACAGCTGATTTGCTATGGAATAAATACATTACTGTAATCATCTTAATTTTTTCAACTCAAAATGTCTACACAAGATGGTAATGGTAGTTTTACTTACTGAATCCCTGCAATCTTTATTTTAAGCCTGAAACAAGTCAGCCATAATCATTTTTATGAATAGGGCTACTCTTCCTGTTATTAATGGGAATTAGTACATTTCTACTCAAAAATTTGACAGTCATATACAGTCTCCAGAATTCACTTAAGTACAGATCACCAGTGTTGCAATTACAGAACCCATATAGTATACTGCAAGTAATTCTGAGCCTAAATAAAATTTAGTTAGATACACACATTACCTTTCTAGAGCTGCTCTTCTTTTCTCCACAAATTCAGTAGATGAAGAATCTTCTTTGCCTACTTTAACCTTGGTCATGCCTTGAAGGAAACAGCATCATATTGATTTTATCACAGATAAATCATTAACATAACTGATGTGATTAGAATATAACGCTCACCTAAGTTTACATATTTAAATCAAATTACAGTGAAAAAAACATAGAAACATAGGAACATTAAAAAAATCACCTGCATGCTGCATGGTTTTGTGAAAGTAGACCCATGAAATTAACTAATGTAAACTAACAAGTTCTGAAAATTCTGAACTGAACTGCATGGAGAACAGAATCAGCAGAATAAAATGTATATAGCCCTACAGTGCTTTCTCTGATCAAGACAACAGTGGCAACTAGTTATTGATGTGTCATGGCAGAGGAAATAAATTCAACCTCAGCAACAGAAGAACTTTAAAACAGTCAGACTGAACTCACTATTTGTCATGCTAAAGGTCTAAACTCGGAATTTAGCAACATAAGTCCCATCAAAAAACCATGAAACACTGGACATCAATAATTATTCTTATTTCCTGAGAAACAGGAAAGCTGTTTTATTATACAATCCAGATGTCTGATTTCTAGCTCTAGTATATTTCTTATCTGTTATTTCTGTGTGTTTTTGGCGAAAAGTTTCAAGATTCTGATAATGTTCTCACTGATCTGCCAGGTCAACAGTTCCCTAAGTTCCTCACCCAATCTCCCTCCTGGCCATAGAAGTTTCACACAGTAACCCCTGAAGGACACAAGCAGCAAAGCCTTACAGGAACAAGACTGAATCCTTAACCTCTCAGCCTTAGTTTTACCCTCTTCTACAACATGATGAAAATACATCTGACAAAGACTTTTTTCCAAAAGTATTCTACACAGCATAATGTAACTAAATCCATAAATTTGTCAGTAAAATTGAGTATGCCTTCAAATAGAAGTGATTCAAGTATTCAAGGGAAGTTGAGGTAATTCACATGCCTCGTCTTTTTACATTACAGTATTACTACACAATAATATTTTACTGCAGAAAGAAGGAAATCCTGTGGCTTAATAAAAAAGAGCCTCCATAGATGAATTTTGAACAGAAGTTCATAGCGAAAAACTGAATACACAAACAAATGACCCATATGAGGAATTCCTACCCTGTAATAATGACAATTATTTCTAAATATCTCTCCACATTTTTTTCTCTCCTAACATAAGCCTATTTAAATGCCAGGGCAAAGACTGTTTCTGTAGACCAAGCACTCTTCCTTCACAGGAAAAGATCAATGACATAACAGATTATTTTCTTTAAAAATGAAAATGTGATTTTCATACACACTTATGTAAATAGTGAGACATCTTAATGAATGTCCAATTCCAGTTCACAATTGACTCATTTTTATCCTTTTGTTCCACAGTCAGTAATTAACAGACTTGAATTTGTAGCTAAGATCTAAAATTCCAGGCCCTACTGCTCATCAGCACAATAAAACTGGAGCTTTAAACTCCAGGTGTTACCAACAGTGTAACAGAATTAACAGACCAAGGACTTCTTTACAACACACACTGCATATCACTGAATGTATGACATTATGTATTAAGGCTTTAAACATAAACATGAATAATGCAAAGACTATAATCTTACTTTCAGCTGTTTTCTCAGCTCTCTGCTTTAAGATGCATTATTTTGAAACAGACCAGAATCAACTCCTCCTTTGCTCCAGAACTGGAAATGTACTGACTACATGCTCTTGAGCAGAACTAAGTTAACACTTGTGAAGTTCAACTTTAAAGAGGGAGTTTCATGCTCTTTTGAAAATATTCTAAAGAGTCTGAGTTTTCCCAACCTACCTGTAACTTAAAGTCTCTACACAAGGCTTTGAAGTGCCAGCCAGTGCTTGCTTGCACTGCCGTGTGTCCCACCATTTTACCGTCTTCCAGGTGTACAAATTTTTATGCTGGTTTTGTTCAAGTGGTAGCTGAAATCCAGTCTAAGCTGAATTTGACTGTGATGCAAGCACTACATTTTCATGTAAATGCACACTGTCATAAGTGCCTTAAATTTTGTATCATCCAAAGGACATGATCAGAAACCTCATTCCATTTCCATAAGACCTGTCAGCATTTGGAATTAAACTTATTTTTGTTACAGGAAAAACTGATTATTACAGAATTACCCATAAATTTCAAGAACTACCAAAAATTCAGGTCAAATTTTCAGTCTCACAGGCTAAAAACCACAGTGCTTTTCCACAGAAGTAAAATCATGAATTTTCCAAGCCTCTTGTTGCCCACATTGACTCAATCTGCCTACTCCTACTTACATGAAAAACTGCTGCTCCGATTATCTTTATGGACTAAACTACTGAAAAGAAGTTCTGCCATTGCCTACATATCAAAACAACATTTTAGATTTGAATTACTTATTTATATGAGTAACATAAAAGTCTTTAACAGGCTTTACTGGTTTAAATATTTATCTATTTTGAAAGAACCTCTTCTACTTAGAGATCACAAAACTGAAGATTGTTTTAATGCACCAGGCATGCTTCTTAGCTCCTGGAGAAAGGATCTGACCGTTTAAGGTATTCAACCCAAAAGTTGTTTTTTGCATTAAAACCTTGCAAAATTTTTGAGAGGTTTTGCATTCACCGTGATCAAAAGAAACAAAAAGAAGTATCAGAGATCTGAAGTATGTATGAAGCTCTATATATTGCAAGCAACTGATAACAGCTCAACTTAAAAATAAACTTTCTTTTAACATTCTTGTTTTGGTAGACTAATCAACTCTTGAAGGGCAACAGCAAAGGAAGACTCATAGATAAGAAATACAAGGCCATGCATTAAGAGATAGCCTTCTCATTTTCAACACTAATCTGAGTTTGGAAGAGGCCATTACATATCTTTCTAATTTAACATGAACTTTTAGAAAATACAGAACAGAAAGAATATTTGGACAACCTGAGAAAAAAGAAGTATTTATGCAGAAGAGTAATTTGTATTCAGTACATAAGTGTCAATTTATTGTAACTGCACTTACCTACAATACTTTTTTCTGGAGCTGGAGGCACAATATAACCAATATGCATGTATTTTGTTGCTAATTTGCTGTGCAGGCCAAGAAAATCACTGAATCTTCTTTTAACAGAGAATTCATTTTTGTGGAATATTGAAAGTGATGTCTTAAAAAAAATAAAATCAATGTGAATTACTGATCCATCTCAGCTACAATACAAAGTATTGACAAATTTTTGTTGCACCACCTACCTTTGTTGTTACTCTGTATGCCATATAAGCATTCATGCCATCTCCTGTAAGAAAATTAAAATACTTATCCCAGGGCAAGGTAGTGAAATCCTGCCATACACTTTTCAGTCCAAAAAATACATTAAATAGATTTCCATTGAGATACTAAAAATTGCCAAAGGAAAACTAAAGAGGAAATCATGCTAAAATCTAAGAATAGTCTTCAAGGAATAAGACAGTCTACAATGTGAATTTTTAGGCTCAAGGAACTTACCAACTTTCTCTGGGTCTGATACATTGATTTCTATATCAAACAAATCTCCATTTGCTTCCTCTTCAATCTAGGAAAAGGATAGACCACATTTAACAAGGTAATGGACATCCATATTATCTATAGGTACATGGAAAAGAATATAGAGGAAGGAGGAGAAAAAGTCAGTATGTTTGTGTAATTATGAAACATTTCCAGTCCCCAGTGTTAATATACTTTCTAACACTGACTGCGACTGCAACCAAAGTTCTTGGGGTAAACTTGGTGGCGCTAAATTTACAGTTGGACTCAAATGATCCTAAGGGTCTTTTCCAAACTAAATGGCCCTGTGATTTCAGTTTTAAGACCTACTGCAAAAGCTTTCAGTACAGGAGATTTAGGGGTCTGTTCATTGTACCACCTACAATGCCAGCAGACACTGTGGTTCACAACCACTCTCATTTGCAATGCTTCCATGTGCCTGTAATAAAAGAATAGGCATTCCTTTTCATTAACAGCATCTGTAGCAGAAGAGCTTGGGAAAGGAAAAGCAACAGATAAAAAATTTTCTGATATTTGTCTGAGTTCCATAATTATATAATCCTTCATGTACTATACCTAAATTTGATAAAAAGAGAGATCTTTAGAAATGCTATGGCAGAAGGGACAGTACCAGGGCTGAAGGGGGCAAAATCAGAATCAAATGCCATCATGTAGTATCTGGGGAAGCAGGCATCATTGAGTCACGGGTAGGTCTTGTATGCAAAGTCACTATTTGGTAAGAGAACTCTCTAGAATGAACGGCATTCAGAAATGTTCACGCTTTGACTGGAACATCAAATGTAAATAGAAATGTTAAGAATACAATTGTCCTCAGCTTTTTGTTTGCATGTTGGATAATTCTAAAAACTGCTCGTTCAATTTCCCCATTACGAACAGCTTCAGAAATGCAAGCTGAAACTGTAACATGCTAGTTAAGAGTTATTTAAATTAATAACATTTCTTATGTATCAAGTTCACAGCTTACTCCTACACACACTTTTAAAGTATTCTGAAGGAATAGAACTTCGTACCCCTAATACTACATATCTCAATTATAATCACCTCTGTAGTGAATTCTTATAGTATTTCCGTGAGTCAAATTCATACTAAACATTTTTTGCAAAACAAACAGCAAGGTTATAATGCCATTTACCAATGTTTAGGAACTGGCATTTTAAAACAAAGTAAAACTTAAAAATCTAAATGAAACATTTCTGTAGTTTAGAGTTTACAGCATACCTCTTCTCTGGATCTATCAAAAATCACTGGGGCTGTTACGCTTTTCGATTCCATTCTGGGAGCTATTAATGTAGTAGGTGTTACAGGAGTGACTGCAGGAGTAGGTTCTGGTGAAAGTATTGGATCCCTCTCCGGACTGTCCAATGAAACTTCTTCTGTTGCTTCTAGATAAACATATTGAGTGAGCTATCAATTTCCTGTGCAACACAGATGGATATGCATCATAAAGACAACAAACATGCATGATAACAAAATAAATAGCACCCATTTGTGCAGGATAATGTTTTTCAATACATAGCTAAAACCAGATATGACATTTGGACTTGCAGTGCAGAATGGGTTAAATTAAGACAAATATTGCCTTTTTTTTTTTTTTTTGTATACTGTTCAGTAGAGTATTTTAAAGCAGTCACAAGATACATATAATTTATTTCTGTATGACATATTGTTAATTAACTTTTTTTACCACAGGAGAAGCTCTTTCTCGTCACCTGTTTCGCACTCTGAACAACAGCTGATTTAGTCATGTAGGATGGTAACTAAGCAGACTAAGCCATATAGCAAATGACGTTACACACCCGCAACCCTGCCAAATACCCCACAAACTGTAAAGTAGCAGTATTAGCAGGTGAGACATTAAGATCATCTTTAGTCTTATCTCCATGCTCTTTAGAGCTTAAAACAGCTCACTAGAAACTGAGTACTTCCTTTAAACTATGGAGAGTTCACCTACCTTTAAAGAAGACAACACAAACCACTGCTCTGCAAATCTCACTAACCGGTTCTGACCACTGACAAACCACACATTTCCTGGGTATACAAAAGTTCCTGTTCTAGCTCAAATAAACAAACAATATTGAGTTCTCACTAGACATGCATATTCAAGAATTTCAGTTTCTTAAAAGATAACATGGACCACAGAATAGTCATTTGATACCAAAACAGACTTTCCAAAAGACCTCAAGTCCTTTCACAAACTAGACTTTAGTGGGTAGTACTTACCAAACAGGTAAAAAGGCATTAAACCAAAGCAAACACTCATTCTCGCTTGAGGCTAACGAAGTTTACTGTCAGCCTTTTATTTTGGAGGATATCACTCAGAATTGCTGAGTTTGGAAAAGACTTTTGAAATCATCTAACCTCTCTGTTCAAGCAGGGCTCTAGCTAGAGCAGGCTTAACTGGATCACATCCAGATGAATTATGAGCATCTCCAAGGAGCAGAATCTACCTCTTCCTTGGATAACTTGGAACACTGTGGCAGTGTTTGACCACCCTAATCAACAAGGAAAAAAACCCCAAAGCCAGCATCACCCCCTAACCCCCCACCAAAGACAAACAAACAAAACCCTAAGATTTGTCTTCTATATTTTCTGGTTTTTAGTGTGTAGCCATTGCCTCCTGTTCTGTCAGCGGAGAAGTCAGGCTCCCTTCTCCATTCCCTACCATAAAGTACTCATACCCACTATATGATGCTCCTCACCCCAAGCCCCTACTCCAGGATGAACAGCACTAGCTTTCTCAATCTTATCTCTTATGCCATACATTTTATGTCCTCAATCATTTTCATGGCCCTGCACTGGACTCCATCTGTCCATGTCTCCCTTGTACTGGATAGCTCAGACCTGGACTCAGCACCCCAGGAGTGGCTTCAGCAGGGCTGAGCCAAGTGGAACGATCAATTCCCCCGGCCTGCTGGCATTGCTTTTTGTAATTTCAAATTACATACTATTTTCATAGTGTTTTCAAACTAAGTTAGAACCAAGCACCTCATTATATTTTCCATTTTTAATATGAATGAGAATCTACAGCCATTCTTTGAAAATAATTATTTTCATAGCATTGTTTTATTCTTACTGCTAAATCTTAAAAAACAAGTATCTCCTAATGCTTCCTTTTCTCAAATGCCACAGGAAGGACACTGAGTCTTAAATCAATAAGGAATTTTAATTCAGAATCTAAGGTCAGGTGGGAAGTCATGCTGAGGCAGTTGCAAAAGAGGTTTTAGATTGGCAGAATAGGAACATTTCAACAAGGGGCAGTTCTCTCCTTTGGCAGCTAACAGCATTCAACATATAAGTTATACAAATGAGTATTTCACAGAAACATTTCTCAGAAAAATATGCACATACATATGTAACACTGTATACTATATACATCATGAAATGTATAACACAAAATATTTCTGAAATAAAGCAACTGCACTTCAGTTCTTCCTCTTTTCTATCACTAGCTGTATTCTAGCACATTCAGGAAACAAATCATTAACCACCACTATCTACTTCTTCACTTCAAATTTTAGACAGGTTAATAAAACAAGTCATTAAGCAATTCAAACATTAGCTGAAAACACAATCCTCTTTCTGTAAAGTATAAATTAATGAAAAAACTGAATTTAATGTAAGAAAGTAGCGCTGCTATCAGACGAAACAGAAGCACACTTCTTCTCCAGGACTCCTCTTTTTCAGACTTGTATCCACATACCTGTTAGTATCACAAAGTGGTCTAGGTTGTGCACGAAATTAATTCCAAGCAGGATTAGCAAATTTTTAAAGCTGCTGCCTGATGTTTCTCTTTTATTTTCCTGAAGGAATTTACCCACACAAAATAGTTTCTGTTTGTTTGATAGCACTAAGTCATCTATTTTAGGAAGAATTGGGAATTTATGCCTTTCTCCCTCTTGTTACCTCTCACCCCAGGTTTGGCATGCCACCAGACACTATGCAAATATAGAAGCATGACATGGAAAAGATATGGGAAGGGGGATGTTGGGACTGAGTTGAACAGGGAGAAAGTTGGTTTAAAACAAAAATATTGAAGGATTCTGAAAGGAAAAAGAAGAATTAGCTTTATATAAAACAGCAGGCTCTTACTTCTAGCTATTTTTCCCCCTCAGAAAAGCAGTCCTCAAGTAGTACATGAGTTGAAGATCTATTTGTCATGAAACAGAGATGAACTCTGACATTTACTTCTTACATATGTCCCTTTACTTTGAGTAATTAGATGACATAGTCTGATGAAAAGGTTTTACTGATAATTCTGCAGCTTGTTTTACAGGTGTGCTTTTTTTCCCCATGGAAACATTAATATGGTAGGCTTCACAGTAGAAACTATGGTGCTTCCAGAAACATTTGTTTAATCTATTAATTTTAGATCTTCACCGGAAAACTTAGTATGAAGTTGTGGTTTTGTGGTGTAGTTTATTGTTGGTTTTGGGTTTGAGAGGTTTTGTGCGCTTGTGTGGGTTTTGTTTGGTTTTTAAAATATTCACTACCTTTATTAGCATGAAAAATGAAATCTAGATGTCTTCTTTTCCAGGATAGTTCTCAAGAGCTTAAGTTCTCACTTCAAGAGGAAAGCAACTGCTCTGTCCAACTTTTGGGAGGAAAATACTGAAATCCAACACTTAGTATCAGTTATGGGAGTTACCAGAACATATTAAGAACTCCCACCAACCTAACAGAGTAGACTGCTAGACATAAATACATACTTTACAATCTATAAACAGTCTTTGTTAGGGATCACTGTCAAGTTGCTTAGCTCCAAAAAACCATGAAGACATGTCATTCTGCTATAGGACACCACTACATACACTAAATTAATGCTTTGCAGTCAACCACAAGTTTCTATCAACAGTCAACCACAAGTTTCTATCAACACACAAGCACAGCCTTCAATCTCAGCATTACATAGAGCTTGTTTCTTTATTTTTCACCAACAGTTTTTGTGAAATATCATCTTAGAAAATGCAAGTTTGCAATTCTTCAGTAGCTCACTTTGGCCACAAGCTATTTTTACCAGTCACACTTTCAAATGTCAGATCTTCAACATTCTGACATAGCTTGAATGATTAAATTGGCTTATTATCTTTGAAAGTTTCTCCATGTTAACATATAAATCTGGAAGTAAACTTAAGCAGAAGCTGTTATGTAGAACAGAGGACAAGCTATTAAAAAAGGCTTCTCGGGCACTGCAATATTTCAGAGACTTTATTGAACCGAACTGACTGTAAGAACTACTACACTAAGTCACAGCCCTAGGGCTGCCTTATTATATCAGAAGTACTAAACATAGTGAGAACCGAAACAGTTTTAATGCAACAGTCGCACACTTATATGACCACCTTCTGATTTCAAAACTGTAGGTTCATATGTTTGTGCATTTGTTTCTTGCAAAATAACTAGACAAGCATATTCTAAAAAACAGTAAGGCGTTTGCACAAACTCTTCATATCAGACACATTACATGACAACGGTCTGACAGACACCATCAGCTGGAAGCTTTTCTGTTCAGGTGCACCTGAAGAACATATCTCAATTGGATCAGAGAATTATCGCCTCCTCTTCTGCCTCAAATCCCAAGAAAAAAGCCTAAAGGGGAAAAAAACCCCCACAAAACCAAACAATACAAAAGCCCACTAAACAAAAAACCAACCCAATGAAAACAAACATCACCCCAGCCCCAACACAGTGACTCTTCCTCAGGACACAATAGCTAAACACTTTCATAATATGATCCATTCCCAAATACATTTAAGAGCTGAAAAAACAAAATAACAGTTATCTTTTATTCGACAGAGGAGAGGAAAAATTATAGTTTTCCACTTTTTTGAAGAAGATGACAGAACACTGATAAAACTTCACAGATGAGTTCACAATCCAGTGCTCTTCTATGAGCATCAGAGGTAGAAGACACAGACAACAGTGCCCTACATGGGCAGTCCATGGCATATTTGTGCAGCTATACACTGAATTTTGGGTCAACATTTTGGAAGACTAGTTCAATATGCAGCTCTTCACTGTATAATAGCAGATTATTGACAACCAAGCTTTAAGATGTATCTCCAGATTCCTTAAGATACACCTAATACTGCCTCATTTGAAGCACTGACCATTAAGGTCTCTGCATGTAAGAGCTCTGTGAGGTAAGATAAAATAATTCTTCTAGCCAAATAATCAACATAGTGACTTTTATTCAAATGGTGAAAGTTTTTAAGTGGGTTTAGCAAGACAGTTTGCTTTGTTACAGATAGAAGAACCACAACAAAGAAGAAAAATTTACTCATCTCCAATAACTCAGGAAAACTCATTTCTTCAATTCTTGCGACCCTGTTTTTATAGTTCAGTTATAAGTTGTCAGAGAAAAGGTAACGAATATCTATATTGTACATATTATTTTGTAGCTGCCAAAGAAACATAATAGCAAAGAGGTTTTAAGCATAATAAAAAAAAGCCTAAACCATTTCCCAGATTCTGTCCTGCATTAAAACCATAGAGAAAATTTGTGCTGCTTCACCTTCTTTTCCACTAGGCTGCAATATGAGGTGAAATAACAGAAAAGTTTTATTAAGTCTGCAACAGCTACAGAGGCATATAATCACAATTTTTTACAAGTCTGAAAAACTTCATTATTTCTGATCCCGAAGAATGGCAATCACTCCTCTCAGGAGCCACAAACACGATTTTGTTCACCTGGATTTTAAAGTGTCTAGTAATTCAATATCAAGGAACAACAGAAGCTACAAAGCTGTGGAACTTCATTTTTTTCTCCTCTCCACTTAAGTGCTCCTGTAAGATGTGCCAAGTTAAGATTCTTTGGAATTTCAACACGTCAAAGAAAAACCCTGTCACAATCACTTTTGGATTAAATTCTGCTTTCCTAGAAAGCCAGACTTTTGCAATCATGCTGGAAGCAAGAGATTAGGCATCTCATCTTGCCCTGCTCATGTTGTTTCTATACTGTCTAGCAAAACAGTCCTAAGAAAGAAACAAATAGTTATACTTGTGAGTGCACAGCACTGAAACACAATTTCAACACAGTTTTTCAGAATGTCATTTCAGAATGGTAGTGACACAAACACTGAAGTTCATGACTTGGGGTCAACAGCTTTATACAAACTTTTTGCTTTGAACAGGAAACTGTGAAAAACATTTTATCTTATGCTCCATACATCACATTTGTTTTTTCCTCTATTTGAGAGTACTAAACTCACTCTGTACTATAAATTGAACTTCAAAAGACCAGTCTCAGCTGAGGTAGACGGGCAGTGTTAGATGCCTCCAGTTCAGTGCTGCAAGTGCTTAAGAGAATGTCCTACATGGCAAACCCCACACCCATTAAATCAATTCCTTGTGTTATTCACACAGCATTCATTTCAGTTGAAACAATCTGGCTGCAAACATTTGTTCCTTCTGTCTGATTCCCCTCAATATTTACTCCAGTTTCCCTTTTCCTTTTCTTAATATTATCCAAAGGAGAATTGGCTTTCTTAAAATATCCACTCCAGATGGCTCTGTGGTTATAAAAAGTTGGCTTTATATACTGAAGCTAAATAACCAAATTACTGACTAGTACTAGAAAGCTACATTGCTAAAGCACTTACTTTGTAAGTTATAAGGCAAAAAAAAAATGCAGAAAAAGAGTAATAATACCCCTTTATCCTTTATTCCTTTTTTCTCTTAAAACACTTTCAGAGAGGTACTAAACTTGTCAATACATTCTAACAGTGTCATGAACAAACAACTTCAAATATATGGAAATACAAATTATGGAAGTTGAGAACAAATGTAATGGGCATGTGTATAAATGCATTTATACAAAATAACCCAGAACTAAAGGTTATAAAGTTTCTTTTTGAATTATTACATCAGGTAATCAATGAGGATGACTGTATTCAAAGCAGACTGTCAGCTGACTAACTCAATATGAAGTAATAGGGAAAATGATAGTATTGAGATGTAACATTCAGAACCATCTTATGCACACAATATATTCCAAATATTCCGGCTCCTTTCTTGAATAGGTAATGTTCCTTCAACTGTAATTGACAGCGACAATAACCCATGTTAGGATAGTTGAAAACTGACACTGAAGTAGCAACTGATTTATGAACCTTTAGAAACGTTCTATTAACAGATCACTTAGGAGGACTTTCACATCTTTTTCTAAAGCACGCAATACTGTCAACTGTCAGAGACACAACCATGCACTAGTAACATGATAGGACTGGTCCCATGTGCCAGTTTGTTACCTTTCCATTAAAACAAGAATATTAAGAAGGAAATAGTTGCAATACAATCTGAATTATCTCTCTCTTTATAACTGGAAAAAAAAACCAACTGGGACAGCTTATGCACAACTATTAAGCAGAAAACAAGAAAGTAACTAAAGTCATGCACTTCCATGGATTTGAACATTTTGAGTCACAAAATTATAAAGACTATTCTTACTGTCAGCAAAACATGTTAGAGACCAGCTTAACACTCCCACACTACACACTGACAGTACACACCACAGAGAAACTTATAAACAAAGTCACAACAATAACTCACAACTCAACTAACAACATTTTTCACAAGAAAAGACCTGTACAACACTGTCAAACTCCTTATAAGGTTTCAATCCTCCCTCTCAGAAAAGCACATTTCTTTCAGTCCAAGGGTGAAATGGTTTGTGCAGGCATGCTAGAAGAAAATAGTCATTACCAGCAAAGAGGTCTTCTCTGTCACCATCCAGCATGATCTCTGCTGGCTTTGGACCATTGGAGTTTGTGCTGAGGTCTTCTGCAGGAAGACTTGCTGGCTCCGGAGACGAAGGACTTGACTGTATTTAAAAAAAAAAAAAAAAAGTTAAATGATTATAAGAGAACAAGTTGCCATGTATCAGTAAATATGAATTATTGCAACATCATTTCATTGCAAAGAAACAAAAGAAGATTCACAGAAAGGGAACTCTGTCAGCTATTTCCATTTCCCATTCCTAGCACAGCAACAATGAATAAAAGATATGAGCTAGTCAACAGCTCTTAATTTCTTTGTTGGAGAGAAAAAACAGTCAACAGCTTCTTCAGGTTTGATTAATGTGAAACAAAATCTGTTATAGAATGATCTAGAATAAATTTTTAGTAATGCCAAATGTAACTTGATTATTACGTTCCTCCTGGAAAGGCTTGGATTTAAATCTGGATTTGTAGATAGCAAAAAATCAATAAAGAAATCTCCAAGTGCTCTGTGATTGAAAAGAACGTATTAATGCCATCCAAATAATTAAAGGCTGCTTGGAGCTGTGAGAAATTTTGTTAGCTTTGCAACAGGATTACTGCCACACAGGATCAGAGGATCACACTGTATTGTACATGGAAGCTGGGTTTGACACAGATACAATTTTTTAATTCACTGAAGACTAGAACTTTCCCTGTTGAAGACACCAAGGAAAACTAAAGCAATATTGAAACTGGGCCACAAATGAGTATGTGTTACACGTAATGGCCAAAGGTTTTAAGCAATTTCATCACTAAAAAGTAGCATATTTCAGAAGAAATGGCTGTCTCTCCAGCCAGTTCTATGTAGAAGTGCAAGTTCAAAACCCTGTATTCCAACTAGAACAGAAAAACATGGAAATGCTTGATTTCTCAATGCTTGAGGTTCAAAAATGTTTAAGTTTTATCATCAAAAGCAGTTCTTCACTGAAACATTGTAGGTACTCATTCCAAACTAGTTTTGCTGCTATTCAGCTCTGAAAAGCAATCCATTTACATTTTGACAGACTAGTTTTAGAACACAGTGGGAGTCCCGCACTGCCACAGATGCAAAATGCATGTAGGTTTGTGCTTGTCAAGAGATTGCCATGAAACACAACTACAGGGAAGAAAAGCCTTCCTGAACCTTTATAGCACATCAGCAGAGAGCTTTCTGCTTTATCACTTAATTATGCCCTTGCTTAATGAATGGTGGAAGAGAGCCCTTGGAGAATGCTTATACCTTCAAGCTATTCCTTCAGTCTATCTTCTCAGTTTTATTGTAAGTAGCTATTTCGGTTACTAATGGTTATTTTGACTATACCTGGCTTCTAATCACAAAACTATTCTATCAGACACGACACTCACTTTGAACACTTAAATCTGAAGAACCCATGGAAAATATCTGCATGCCTAAAGTTACAGTTAACCAAAGATCAATACAGAGGTATACCCTCTTTAAAGAAAGACACAGATTCCTCTAAGAATAGCTATAAATACATGCCACCAAGTCTCCTTCTGATACTGAGACGGGAGAGATCCTGTCCAATGGCACAGTTAAAGCCAATATTTCTGCACTAGATACCAGGCTTCATAGCTGTAGTTAGCAGATAGTTATAGACAGCTCTCTCCAAACTCTGTATGAGAATATTTGCAAACAGCAAGGACTCAAACAGACCTTATGAGCACCTCAGAAATCTGAAGAGCAAAGCTGACCAGATGGATATCCCATACCTTGTAAAACCATGCTCAGCAAAGCTGTGGAGAAGAAGGACAGAGAGGATATCTGGAGTTAGAACATTTGTCTAAGTCACCATTGCACTTCTCTCTTCCTGGAGATGGCTAAGGGCAGGCCTGCCCATGGAAGAGGTGAATAAACGCAACTTTTATTCTACCCATCAAATTCTCTTCATCTCTGTCCACTGGTCTTCTCATTTTTACCCTTCCAATTCTTCTCTCCCATGCCAGGGGGAGTCATGAATGCCAGACAGAAATAAACTTCAACAAGCTGACAGGTGAATAAGGTCCCTACTGGTCCATTAATCTTTCTGCAGCTCTTTGGTCCTTTTAAACAGCTGTGTTCTCAGACAAGATGAATTAAGAATGGGATTAAATATATTCACTAGGAGTCATGACTTTATAAGAAAAAAATGTGTAGAAGCATCCTAAAAATTATTCACAGTCTAAACACTGGGTCAGCTTGCTTAAGAGTTTTGCAATGAAGTAGTTTCTTCACTTCAAAATGGGCATAGTTCACAGGGAACTACAAAAACCCAGCAAGGCATAGTCCTTATGTATCAAAAACTGAGTCAATAATTTCTAATACTCTGATTATTTTGCACAGCCAGTGAGTCAGAAAGCGCCTCTCAAAAACCAAAGAAGCACCCATGCCTGCGAACAATATATTAAGCTGTTTCAGTTACAGTCTTCTATGGATGAGAGCTAGAAGGCAGGACCCCAACTTTGCTTTTTTATCTCTACAAAATACAGCTAAAATGGCCAATGCCTGTCAAAGGGGTCAGTAGTTAGTGCAGTGAAAATCTCTTTATCACACAAGACATGGAGATAAGACTAACAAAAACCTCAGGGCCCAGACAAATAGCATAGCTGTTTAGAAACTTTAAATTTATTTGATGCCAAGGATTCACAAAATGCCACAAACACACCCATTTCCTGAAATGTACACAGATGTGAAATTTCTACACAAGTCCTGAGCTGAAGGATTGGTGAAGCCTCCAATAACCAAGATACTCAATGGCCAGGACATCCAGGTATGCAGGACAGTCAGGATCCTGCTACATTTTTCTTGAAAACAAGTTTCTGGTAAGATGCCCATGGGCCCATTCCAATTTAAAACGTCAGTAACAAGCTCTATTTTCTGTTATTTTATTGTTCATTACATCTGGAGGCAATAACCAAGTATTTTACAGCTCTGACTTATGAAGAAACAAGAACAAGATCTTGCATTTTCTGCTGGTTGAAACTGTAGCTCTAGACATTTGGACATCATCCTGTCTCTTAATAGTAGGGTACTCCCCAAACTAGTTCTGCTTGCACGAGCCCCTCTTAGCTTCCCTCAGTCAAAACACAGAAGGCTGACAGAAGGTGGCCATCATAATACTCTAGTTGCTCAGGTTAACCCAGCTCACTGTCTGAAACAGGGTTACTGAAGCTCACAAACCACAGCATGGGCAGAGACAATACACTCAACGGCAAGACAGCGTCATTTGCAGCAGAAAGGAAGACACAAGCAGCCATTGGAATGAATTTCCACATACTTCCATTATAGCCTGGATTTAACATCGAGCAATGAGACACTGACTGTAGAACTACACTTGACTGTAGAATTTTCACTAGAATTACACCAATTGATCCTGGATACAGACTTAGCTTTCTGCAAAGGTACAGTACAGTATTGAAGGACTTAGTGCTCTTCTTTCTGATACTCCAATAGGAGCTTTACTGCTTCCACAGTAATGGTCACTGTTAAACTGAAAGGATACTATTAAAGCCATTTGGACTTCTGGGCTATCTAGTGTTTTGCCTCCTGTACAAAAACCAAACAGATACTGAAGATCTTTGACATAAACTGATCAACTGGCACACACCCTGCCCTAAATTACAGTCCTTGATAAATTACCACATGTACTGCTTACTGATTATTTTCAAGTTTCTCCGTGTATTTTTCCATTCAAAAAAACCTCACACCAACAACCAGGAGTATGGGAATGTAAATGTATGCTTGAATGAGTAGATGGCAGCCTAGGTTCCTGTGTTCACATGGCATCTTCACAAAAGACAGACTGGCAATACAGAGATAAGTGAGAAGTTTAGGGAAAATGAAATAAGAAATGGTGCAACATGTAAACAAGGAAGATGACAAAGACACTGAATGGTGCATGAAGGAGGAAGAAGGTAGAAATGGTGAAAAGAGAGTAACAGTGACCATTTTTCAGAAAATCTAACATATATCTTACACATATGTCACCAAATTTGACTTTCATACAGTTGTTTGTGGACCCTTTTAATGGGAGCAGAGTACACAGACAGCAAATTAGCAGTTTGTTGATTAAACTTGTAAAACAGAGTGACTCTTCTCATAATGTACAACCAACTTCCAGAACCTTCTTGCTGTGCAAATCATGGACACTCATAAAAAAAAAAAAAACCAAAACCCAACAACAGCTAAAAAACAAAACAAAACCAGACCAGAAACAAACCTCAAAAAGAAAAAAACCACATCACAAAAAAACCAAAAAATCCCAACTAAAAAAATAAAACAGCCAAACAAAAACAAAACAAAACCCCACCAAAATCCATGCACTTGAAATTTTACCAAGTAAATAAGTCTACCTAGATCTCAGGAAAACACTCAGCTACAAAAACCTGATACCTAGGAGAGCACTGCAGATGCAAACCAGCACATATATATAATAACCAGGAATATTATTCACATGAAACTCACCACTGATTATCACTGTAAATGCAATTTTGGCTTAAATCATTTACATGATTCATCCTGGCTGTTCTCACTAATGAAAGCTACTCTGGCAGCTAAAGGGAAACCTCTCAGTAACCTTGAATGCAAGAGAGGCAGCTGTCCAGACTCACAGTACAGTTGGCACAATAAAAACAAAATAACCATTCTAATTCTACTACTCATAGGCACTGTTGATACCTGACAATAAAATGAGCATCCTATCAGCTCAGACAAGTTGCTGCCCAACCTGATTCCCAGTTCATTGGTGTCCGAAGACCACAGGAAGGAAGAGTTCTCATTCTCTGCCATACTGCAAATTTTCAAGTCCTAAAATGTGTTTCCGCTGCATCCCAGAAATCCCAGGTGTTACAGTTCAGTGAGATCTTTCTAATGTTTTATTTTCTACAATTGAGAGAGTTCAATTCAAGACATTAACTCTTTACAACATGCACAAAGAAAATATTCTCCATTTGAAGACACTGAAGAAACTAAGACTCTCTGTACTTAAATGCTGCATATTTGCCATTCATAATGTACACTGAATGTATATTTTGTCAAAAGCAACTTAGCTCGTGTTTTCAAATGGAGACTTGTTAATATTTGGAAGATGTATTAAAAAACAGACAGCTTTTCTAATCAAATTACAGACAGGAAAGGCGCAGCACACATTTTGTGAACTGAAAGAGAATGGAAGCAAGATAAAATAGGAAGGAACTGAAATTAATCATGCTAAAAGCAAACAGACAGCTCCAAGATAAAGCAGTTGGGAACCCTTTCAAAGTACCAAAGCCCTCAGGTAAGTTTGGTTTGGACCTCAGTGTCCCTTGCCACACTCTCACTTCTGGTATCAGCAACCAAATACATGATTAACTACAAAAAGCATGACACCATTCTGTTGTTACTATACAACTCCCACTGCCATTTATAATCAGTTTGTCCATGAATATTTACCAGATTAAAGTAACACTCAAGACAAAAGTTTAACTAGGCCTACATCATCAGACAATCATTCTTCTCTGGACTATGTTACTCTACACTGAATCCACCAATTTATGTTCCAACTAGTAAGATGTCCAAAGTCAATTTTCATTACCTCTTCCTTCCAAATTTGCAGGAAAATCACAAGATTAAGGCAGTGTCCTAAATGCTGATGTCAGAAAAAGCTTACTGATGCAGCTTTTAAAAGCTTCTCTTTAAGCAACAAGGCTTCCCCTTTCCACTTAAGAGACTCTATCCCAAACAGACTGTGTACACAAACGAAGCAGCAGAGTGGAATTGTCAGCAATTAATACAAAGCCCATTTCTTTGCCAACGTTTGCAGTTAGAGGAGTTTCAGTAACTTTTTTATCTCATAGTAACTGTGATTTGGACACTAAATCTATCTTATCTCCTGCAGCTTTAGTTTGAGACCACATCAATAAAAACATTGTTTGTGTTACACTGCAGTCTTTCTCCGTGCACTGAAAAAGACTCCAGTAATACACACTGTGTCACACAGAGATGCACAGAAGTCTACTCATGCAATTCTTGTCAACTGCAGATTCACATCATTTCTTATTCCTTCAGTGCATTTTTTCCACATATCTTTTTCTACCAATGCACAGATTATGCATCTATAAAAAAGAAAGAAAAAAAGGAAGTAGCTTGAGAAAAGGCAAGTGACTTTAAAATACATTTAAAACCCTCTTTGTATACTGCAGGGTTTTTTGTTAAGGACAGACAACAGCCAGAGCAAAACCAAAGAAACATGCACCAATCCTATTTCTGTAAAGGTCAGGGACAGAAAACTCTTCAGGAAAAGAGGAACAGAGCAATTTTCTTTTTAAATGGGCATTTATGCACAGGAAGAATAAAGTATCCGGAAGATACTGGCAAGACACGTAGGTGGAACGTGACCACAACAACGTGCCAAAAAGGCTCCCGCTATAAGGAATGAACACATAAGCATTTCTCATGTCTCCTTGTGCCTCTTTCCCGGCAGGTCCCAGCAGCCGCCGCAGCCTAGCACTGCGTCGGCTCCCATGGAAGAAACCCCAGAGACAAATAAGTATCTACAAGGTTTGCAAACTGAAATGGAGTGAAGCCTCGGAAAGAGGCCAAACAAAGAAAATGGGTCGTTATGAATCCACTCAAAGTCTATGGCGGAGACACAGACACCCACACTCACACACCCACACACACACATACCCGAGAGAAACTGGAAAGAGATAAGGTGAAAATATTCCCCCGGCAGCACAAGAGTGTAAAAGAAGGTGAAACGGCGGTACTTGGAGAAGAGAGTTTTGAGCTTCTCTTGGCAGCAGAAGCCCCGTTCTCTCCGTGAGGGAAGCACCGAGGAGACGAAGCAGAGGTGGGCGGTGGGACGGCGACCTGGTGGAGGCCAGGTCGGCAGGGGCAGCGGCGGGGCGGGGGCCCGGGCAGGATTGAGGGGGGCCTGGGCAGGGGAGAAGAACCGGCGGCCTGACGAGGAGGGGAGGGTACGGGAGGGGAAGGCGGGCGGGCGCCGGGTCGGCCACGGGGCGCAGGGCCTGCAGCAGAGAACGAGCTCTCCTCACCTCCAGGGTGGACACGGTGCTGGTGAAGAGGTCCTCGCCGTCCTCCAGCTCTTCGAGGTCGGCGGGCCGCGTCTCTCCCAGCGGCGGAGGCTCCCGCTCCGCCGCCATCTTCCCCTCCGGCCCGGCCTCCGCGCTCACGTGACCGCCCCGCCGGCACGTGACCTCGGTGGCCGGGGCGGGGCCGGGCAGTGCCCGCAGGGCCTGCGGCAGACGGGCAGCCGTCACCGCCCCTGCCACATCCACGGCCCCTGCTGCAGCCCCACAGCCGTCACCGCCCCTGCCACATCCATAGCCCCTGCCACATTCATAGCCCCTGTCGCGTCCCCACAGCCGTCACAGCCCCTGCCACATCCACGGCCCCTGCTGCAGCCCCCCAGCCGTCACAGCCCCTGCTGCATCCACGGCCTCTGCCGCGTCCCCACAGCCATCACAGCCCCTGCCACATCCTCGCAGCCATCACAGCCAGCCCCTGCCGCATCCCCACAGCCATCACAGCCAGCCCCAGCCACATCCCCACAGCCGTCACAGCCCCTGCCACATCCCTACAGCTATCACAGCCCCTGCCACATCCCCACAGCCATCCCAGCCCCTGCCACGTTCACGGCCCCTGCCGTGTCTACGGCCCCTGCCACATCCACAGGCCCTTCTCAAACCCCTGCCGCAGCTCCTGTCACATCCACAGGCCCTTCCCCATCCTCAGCCCCTTATCCTCCCAAGAAGACGTGAAGAGGCAGAATTCCCTAAGTTAGCTTCGTTGGTTTTGGTCACTCATTAAGAAATGTGTGTGAGAAGTTTAGCTTTTTTGATTAAAAATAACGTTGTAATTATAGTCAGGCTAAAGAGATCTGTGGCCACAGAAACATATTATAGGGTTTTTTCTTACGTCAGAGTGGTCAAGAAGTATCACAAAGATAACTGTAGGACCTCAACTTTTAACTAATTGACATTCAAGGCTGAAAAACTGGATTAGTAAATATGTGTGGAAAAGGAACCAAAATTAGAGAAAAGCATTCAAGGAAATAAATTGGAAAACAATTAATGCTGTAGGAAAATTTAGAGGGACTGCAAAAAGCAATCACATATGAGATTGTGATATGTTACTGCAAAGAGCAAAACCCCAGTTTAAACCCAAGCCTCATCCTTGTCACTGTGGGTATTAATATGTATGTCATTTGACAAATACGTAAGAGCTGTCAGCTCTACCTCATGTTACTAAGTGAAAATCTAAGAGGAAGGTACTCATGGATCCTAATGGAAGCTACAGCCACCCCTTCCTGTGCAGCCAATAAATCCACTGCTGTAATGCTGTGTGAGGTGGATGTGAATAAAGCTGCAAAGCTGCTGAACAGTAGAAGTAGAAATACCAAAGCTAAATTTACATGTGCAACTTTTGTATATGCCATGTGCCTGTTTTAATTATCTGGTTATATGATAAGATTTTACAGGAGCCCTCTTCCCAAGGAGCATTTACTACAGTCACAGTTTTTCCTTGTTTCCTAACAGCTCCATATTAATTTATTATATGCAGTCTCAAGTCTACACTGAAGACAAAAGGCTGTATCTTCTCACATCCATTTCTCTGAGGTCTGTCACTGCCTGTTTCACAGGCACTGATGAGCTTTATCTTCAGGGTATGGTGCCCATTACACAGGAACTGAGCAGAGATCGAAAAATTTAAATGTAAACTGTTTACTGGCCTGGGTGCCCTAACTGAGATCACTAGGATTTGGGGTTTTTGGGGTTTTTTTTGTTTGTTTGTTCATTTGTTTTGTTGGTGGGGTTTTTGTTGTTGTTTTGGTGTTTTTGTTTGTTTGTTTGTTTGTTTGTTTGTTTTTTGCTAGAATACTTAACATTTCAACAGTTTTGTCACCTAGGCAGGGAGCCCCAGCATCACACTACTGTCCTTACCCCCACCCATTTTTAGGAGTAGCCTTTTATTTCTTCCCTTAATTGACCCTTGTCAGGTCCCAAACTTTCTTGATTAGCCTTGGGAGCCATTGAGAACCCTCTGAAAAAGGTAATTTCTGGTTTTAGCCCACACACAACCAGTAGTTCCTCCAAATCAGGGCATCTGCTGCATGAAACTGTCACTGTACCACTCCTGCTTCTGCCCCCAGCATCTGTGGGCTCTGCAAGCCTTTGTAGTCTAGCACTTAAGAGGACATATAGAAGTCAAAAATGTACTCTGCATAAACACACTTGGCTGCTCTTACACAATAAAAAGTGTCATTTTTTTCCCCCTTCAGAATCAGGTTTCACTCAGGAGTATAATCCTGTTGATTTTAAATTGCTTTTAAAATGAACAGTATAACAGTATTTTGGCTCTATGTCATTTCCCTGGTTCAGCTCACAGAGATGCTGAAGCCTCTAAATAGTTACAAGTTGTCTGGGTTCGAGCACTATGCCATTTACTAGCTTCTGCCCACCTATGAAGTTATATGTTAAAAATATTAAGTTGTTTCGGGTGATGTTAAAACAATTTAGTTACATGCAAAATAAAGATGGATATGCTCTAAGCAATGTGAATCAAGGTTTACAATCAAATATGTCAGATTTTCAGTGTCTTACTTCACTGACTCTGTTTTAGGATTGTACTAGTACAATAGCCACTGTAATATTGTGTTATTTTAGTAACTGAAATATCAATGCAAGTGAAAAAAAAAAAAAAAACATGACTCATAACTTAGAAATGGCTGTTTTGGAAGAGACAGTGATAGCGAATTATGCAACTTCAAGGTCAGCCTGCATGGTTTGGCCCTGGAGGGAGCCACAGGAGATCAACTAGTCTGTTTGCTGGAAAACGTTTGTAACCGTTTCTTCAACAACTCCAGTAAGGAAGACCCCAAAACTTCTGCAGAAAAACTGCTTTAATGCTTTGTTCTCTAGGATCAGAAAAGAAATTCCATCACTATCCTTCCAGTCAAACATCTTCAAACACATATGAAGTATGATTTTGCAGCAGCATGACACTGGCCTTGTTCAGTTTGTGACCATATTCAGGACAGATATTGGCCTCCTTTTGTATGTAGAAAGTGATTATTCAGACTGGATAAAATCTCTCCCTATTGAATTTTGTATTTTTACCAACATTTACTCCAGTTTGTTTTGATGATTTTGAATCCTTGAACTAAGCTACAGCTGTTTGGTGTCACTCATAAATACAGTATGCATTGTCCGCTTTCTATTTCTAGTGAGAATATTAAATTGTATCAGGCCTATGGTAGATCACTTCATTCATCTTTCATTCAATTCATCCTCCCATAAAAATTGTAATCACTGAAAAATAGCTTTTGACTTTGTTTTCTACATCAGTTTTGTACCTACTCTATAATAGGTTAACATATATTGTTTCATTAGCTTTATTAGGAAACAGTCATAAAAGATAAGTGTTCAAGAAATACCAAAGGAATGTTTCCTCACTAAGAGATTTTTCAAGAAAATGGCTAAATACTGCAGGGGAACAACAACCACCAGAGTGCTTAGAATTAGAGGAAATACATTTTTGAGATTTTATTTTTCCCTTAAATAAAATATATAAAAAGGAATATTGTGCTCTTGTATAGTGACTGCACTCGCTCACAGCAGTAAGGACTTTCAGTGAGTCAGCCTTCCTAAGAAAAAAAGCACAAGTATTTCTCAAATCTGTCTGGTTTTTGTGCCCACTCATCCTTTCAGACGAGTAAATTTTATACTTCAGATCATTATGACTGTTCCTTTGTTTTGTCTTTCCATCAGAGTATTTAATTGCTTATCTTATAAAAAAAAAACATTTTCTGTCACCTTTTTTTACCAGTGAGTGGTCAGTGTTCTCATATATTACAGAAAAATATTTTTAATATATGTGAAAGAAACCAGTTCTTCTATCAGTTAGACACTTCATTTGCCTTTGGAGGAGTAGTAGGTCCTACCCTCTAACAAATAATGAAATGAAAATTTCTATTCCCTAATTCATCTCATGTTCCAGTACCCTTAAATATAGAGCTCTACTGGCATTACCTGGGTATGTTTACCCTGTTAAAATAGTGAGATGATGTAGAAGTATTTTTTTTTTTAAGATTCTTAAGCACTGACAGCAGGTGAGAACTCAGCCCAGGCTACTGTGATATATGCTGACCTGCTGTTTAGATTTTCCTCCAGTGTTTATGATTTACGAGAGAGCAAAACTTCGATTTTATTTTTCACTGCTAATCTTAGATAATCCAGGTCATTGGAACTTGGTAAAAGACACAGTAGCCTCTGAGGTCCTGATTTGCTTTGGGCTTCACACACTTGCTCCTTGACAACTGTCTGTCAGATCTCATGGGTTGTGTTCTGATACAAGCGTCATGCTGGAGACAAATACCAAGATGTTGTTACCAACATTTTACCTGATGTTTACCTGATGTCTCAGACAAACCTGAGACATCTCTTGCCAAAGTAGAAAACATGCTTAAAAAGACCCAGAATGGATGGAGGTGGGACAATACTTAGAAAAAGCATCATATGCCTGAAATTAACACTTCTTCAATGATCTGCCTTTGTCCACAGAGAGAAGCATAGTCTAAATCACATTAAAGGGATCTAAGAGTTCCTAAGTGCCAAGTAATTCTGGCATATTCTAAGTTGGAAGAGACCCACAAGGATCATCAAGTGCAACTCCTAAATAAATGGCCTGTGTGGGTATTGAATCCACAACTTGGTGTTATTAGCACCATGCTCTGACCAACTGTTAATCTCATCTCTGTCACCTACTCTGTTCAGTTACAGCCCAGTTAAATTTCTGTGCCATGTAATTTCAAACCTGAGGTGCATGACTAAGTAAATTTCATGCATTTCTGTAACTATAAACTGTAACTGTCCAGACTTTTTTTTCTTGCTTTCAGAGAACATAGCAAAATCCTGTAAGGTGTGCAACTTGTTCCATATAGGGCATGATCATTTGCAGCATTTTATTAATTAGTTTTAACTCATTTTATCTGGGATAAATTGTTACAAGTTTTTTTATGTCAAATCACTGAAGTCAACATACATTTTTTACCATTTTCTGACTTGCTAGGATTTTCAGTTAGATATAAGAACATTAGAAGCCATCAATCTCCAAAGATTCATGTGCAATCTTAGCTGTTGTCCAAATGGTATTTGTATCAATTAATTCCAGTGGCTATTCTTTGTCACATTTTTTTTTAGAGCTATCTGTTAATATTTATGTTGTGACTTGTCTTAATTCTTTCATCCAAAACTGGATGACACAAGAAAAAGAGAACAGTGAGGAAAGGGGACTGGACCTTCCATACAGTGTCAGATACAAGTCAGTGCACAGTATCGGTTGGTGCTGTCCCTGGCAGGCACATCAAAAGTTACCATTGGAAAATTCCTCCAGTTTGAGAAGAGGTTTCGTGTAAGGGAGGCCTTGATCTGAGCAATTTTTCTTGATCTTTGGAATTTTTTGTAATGGACTCCATGTTTCTTAAACTGTGAAACATTTTCTTCTCCTCAAATGGGAGACAGGGTCAGAGGTGAACCTTTTTCTGCAGCTAGTTTCCTGTACTTCACTAGGAAATGCCCAGTGCCTCCTATCTCTTACCGTCACCACTTCACCAGTGATGAATGTAACATTGCCATTCAATTTCATCTAATTTGTCCAGGGAAGATTTAATCTAGTGAGAACTTTGAGGTCAGAACCATAATGAAAACAGTTTCAAGGGGTTTTTTGGTGAAAAAATCAAATCAAGCCAAAACCACCAACAACAAACAAACCAACAATTAATTTCCAAGTGTCTATTTGTAGAAGAATTTTTTTAAAAATCACCTGCTGAAAGCATACACTTTGAAAAAAAATTCCTGTGACCAGATCTACATCTCATTGAATCACTATCAGCCAGCAGTACTATCTCTGTCTAGTGCAGGGCTTACTAAGATGACAGTTTAAAATAATTTTGTGTTATCACTTGATAGATGAAGAAAATCTGAAAGTCTATACTGTCTCTCTCTTTCAAAGTGTTAGGATTCCTGTGCTGATCTTAGCTTAGAAGATTTGAAGAGGGAGTAAGGCAGAATGTGAATGAAGTAGAAGATTTTTGCATGTTTTTTCTTCATTGGACAATCATGGAAGAAGTCTAAGTGTAGAGAAGGTGGCAGCATGGAAGAAAATGAAAGTGATATGCAGCAAAAACCAGTATAATAACCACTCCAGCTCACTGCTATAAACCTTGGGAAAACTGTATTTTTCCATCAAGTCTGAAGCCTGTGGGAAGGAAGATTATTTCCCTGCTTGTTTGGCACAAAGTAGAGGCTGCTATAAACATGTACACCAGCCTACTGCTGTGCTATGGGATCACAGTAATGGGGGCCTTGACCCATCATAAGGTGACTGAGAGTTTTCAGATGTTACTGTCAGAATATATGCAAGTTTTGCTGATCACAGTATTTTTCTAAAAGGTCTGCATTCTCAAAACATTAAACTGTAGTGCTGGTTAACTAATTAATTAATTATTTCTTTCATAAAATGTATGCGGAAGGCAAAGGTGACATTGCAACTATGTCTTTGGGATATATAAGGAACAATATTTGTTACTTATATTCCAGACAGTGGACACAATGTATTTTGTATGTTCTCAGGACTTTGAAGTCATTGCTAGGGAGTTGCCAAGAGGATCTCCAAAGAGATTGTGCAAGGTCAGCTTTTTGGCTTCCAGCTGTTCCCTTGCTGCAATTACCCATGTACAAAATGAGGGAGTCGTTGAATCAAGTCTTACATAGGTGTTTAGTCCTTTTAGAGAGTTTGTCCCTCTCAGCCTGCTGAGTGTGGTTTGTTTGAGGTAATTCACCTAGATTTTAAAGCAGAAACTAAGAGAATGGAAATCTGTATTCTGAAACCACGGCTGGAATTTTAGGAACATACATATCCAACATTTCCTTCCAAAATCCTGCACTTCAGTTCTCCCCTAGGTTTTTCATATGCACTTGGGTACAGTTCACATTGAATACCTTCAGGATAAAAGGCAGCAATCTAATGAAAGTTATTCTGCTTAATTTGGGCTGTGGCAGGATATAATAAAAATAAATAGATGATTTCTCAGGCATCCTATCCATCTTTAACTCTTACACCAGGAGCAATTTAATGATGAGTGCCTATTTCCATTGCCAAGAGAGGAAGTTTGTACTTAGGTAGATGCTTGACTTTAGACCATCTGTGATTAGGTGAGAAAATCTCATTCTGCAAAACCTATGCACATAATCTAAATTATAAACTCTCCAGGTTAATGAGCCTTAATCTTAAATGTAGCTTTCTGTCTGATTATAGTATTTATCATAATAAAAATTATAAAGTGACTGCAGAATTAACTTGAGACAAAATACTATTAATAATACTCAGTCCAAAATTAGCCTGAGAAAACATTTCTTTGTTCCCTCCAGACACACTGGTATATGTCTGCTGCTGCTTTAAAAGAACCAGAGCCCTAAAATAAAAGAAAACAAAAAACACACTCCAATTTACAAATATCTCTCAAAATGTTTCCATTTGCATAGATTATGAGAGCTAGGCACAAGAAAGATTTGTTTCAAATATTCCCAGTCTTTTTTTTCAGAGTAAAGCCTCCAATCCACAGAGACTTTTTTTTTCCACTTTGTGGACATATGAGATAAAGGCATGTGAAAACAATTTTTCGTTGGAAATTGCACAGTGGATATGCATGAACCAGAATTTGCTTTATTTCAAGTTTCATAGCCCAAACGCAGCTGTAATTTGCATAATTTACAATTTTGCTCTAAACTGACTTGGGGCATCTATCTACATTATAGCCAAACCAGGCAAAAGATAAGTAGGAAAAATGGAAAACTTCTAGCATAATTGATTTCCACCAAATAGCACTGTCTCTGGCTGTTATAACAATTAGTTTATCAATTTAATGTTGATTATGGCTTTCCCATTGAGGAATAGGAAAGCTTCAAAACAGCAATGAAAAAGAATCTGGCACTGTTGCCTCTAGAGCTGATACAGTATCTAATACATATATTTACTTTTCTTTAAGATATTTTCAGACATGTTAAGAAAAAATCTGGCTTTGAAACATAATTCTTCTTTGACAAATTTTATTTCACTCTGCCTTGGCTAATTTTATCCTCTGGAGGCATAAATTTGGGCTTTGAAAAATCTATTTCCTTCAAGCTTTTAATTCAAGTGATAACAGATTTAAAGACAGACTAAAAAAAAAAGATTAATCTCCCAAGAATGTTGAGAAAGAGATCAACATAGTTTCTAAATAAGTTAATAAACACATTTTCAAATTTCTTCATAAGAAAACAGCTTCAAGACCTCAGTGAAGTAATAAGTTAGGAGGAACCCACTGATGAATATATAGGAACTTAAGTAACAAACCATTGAAATTAAATTGGTATCTTAGAAGGGATTTTTTTAAATGCTTGACCTGCATAAACTACAAAGTTAGCTACAGAGAGAGCATGTGGCTTTCTAATCATCTATTTATCTATTTTACATTGCATCCTCTAGTATATTTTATTTTCCTTGATTAATTTAGTGTTGCATATATCAAAAAACAGGGCATCGAGCATCTATTTCAATAATAGAGGTTACAAATATTATTTGGCAGTAAGGTAAGTAATGAAATCACTGAATCTGCTTAGAAATAATTTTTGTGTAAACTGAAAGTGATACTAATAAAATTCAGCATGACTATTCCAGAGTAGCACACACTGGGATTGTTTTAACTTCAACCCTTAAAAACCCAGCACCACCATAACAAGGCTCATTCTGTCTTAGGTTTATTTTCACTTTCAGATAAAGACAGATAGTAAAGAGCTTTTGCTTACCTGTTTTTAAGTATGATATTGAATTTCCTTTAAAGTAAGTATCCTCATTTTTATGTTCCCCTTTTAGTTAGTAGATACACATCTTCAAAGAGGAATCCCATTTTAATCTAGATCACACCCCCCCCCACCATCTCTTGTACCTCTTTTAAATGACCATACAGGAAACTTATAGAAAGTGTCACCTTACCTTTAGTCCTTTCCTTGGGTAACTGAGGTAGATGTCTACTTTGACACAAGCTACATTTTAGCTCTTTTAGTTTTGATCTTAAATGTTTTACAAAAACATGCCTATCCACGTGGAAAAATCCACTATAAATCAATACATAGAGAATGAAAGGGTGTGGAAGTAAATATATATCACTGCATATAGAAAAAGTACTAGTACAGTACTAGTATAGTCTATATTTGTGGAGTATAGAGATTATATATATTCTGTCATTTGAGTACTATATATGTACACACTCTCTAAATACCTATATATATATATATACTCTTTTGGTATACAAAATATAATTATGTCTATCCATGTATATCTATCACTCTGTGTATTTTTTATGTGTATATATCAGTCAAAAGAGAAGCAACATAAATGTTTGAGAAAAATCAAAATATTCAATTAAAACAAAAAAAGCTTGTCCTGGAGATCACTAAGTTATCTTCCTGTCATTGCTAGTGTACTGGCACAATAATATAAAGATAGTGGACGGATGTCTCAGTTCCTCCTTTTTTTGCAGGTCTAAGACTAAAATGGAAGAAGGAAGAGCAGCCTTCCACTTCCTGCCTGATTCTAGGAATATAGATCTGAAACAGCTGACATGCTGATTTCTCCAGAAAAACAAACACAACCAGTCCATGGAACTAATTATTTTAATGCATTTGAAATCCTTGAAGATTTGGAATACTTTCTTCCAAGAAACACATGCACCTTCCTCTTCACAGGCCAACTGAGTTTCTACAAAATATGTGCTGTTTTGAAGCCTTTTTCTTCAAAAGATGTTAAGATCTGTGGTGGTGCAAAGATGTTTCCCCAGCTGCTTGCCTGGGAGCAGCCTCTGGCCATTTGTCTCAGTGCTAGTGGGAGTGATCACTTTTGGAAGCCGTCAGGCGAATGATCAGACAAGTAAGATCCACGTGCTGGGAATCACTTTGTGGCAACCAGCAGTTCAAGGCATGGATTGGAAGCAGTACCTGCTCTGGGCAAATATGTCACCTGGCTCAGCTTAAGTTTGGCCCATTTTCTTGTGTGTTAGCAGAGGATGTGCTTTGCTCTGGGGTTTTTTTGCCCTCTCCTATGGGAGGTTATTGCTGGCTGAACCAGACAGCTGAGAGGCACAGTTGGAAATTATTTTGGCAGGCCAGGCAGGATCCAGCTTGGTTTACTGTCCAAAAAGCCTGACTGATCTTGTCTCAGGTTGTCTGAAAACAATTCCCACTTGTACTTGGTGACAGAGACACAGGACTAAAAGTATCATGTAGTTTTTTATAGCACATAAGTAATGACTAGCACATGTGCGTAGACATGTAGAAAATATGATAGTTTTGGAACAATTGTTAAGAATCAAGAATTCATGTTTAGAGAATATTTATTATGTTATACCTTATGATTGAACTATTTTTCAGTTGCAGCACCTTTATATCTTTAAAAATTAAACATATATGGCTCACTACTAAAATCTGGATCTAGACATAGTTGAAATTTTCAGAAAGGATTGGACATTCATGGGGTGTAGTGTCGCCCCCACAAAACCAATATTAAATATTTATAAGGTTAATTAGTCTTCAAGTTTTAAAATATAAATGATCCAGCTGTTGAAATTTGGAAGATTTTCCCTGTATTAATCTTGGAGTAGAATTTTTTAGTGGTTGGGATAAGACCATAACTTTGTTGTGGCTGTTGCTCTGATCCTATGTTTGGCTAAACATCAGTAGCCTACTTAGAAAATCAATATATACAACTCTGATTTGCATAGACATGCAGTGACATCATGCAATTGTTATCTAAAAACTTACTTAACATACCCAAGGTCTTCCAGGTACCTGTTTTCTAGTGACATCAAAAGGATTGTTTGTGCACACCTGTGTGGATTGAACTTTAGTTTCTTTGATTTTACCTAAACACTCCGGAGAGTTCATAAAAGTGCATACTGCCATGCTGGCAGCAGGCACCTGCTGGGAAGGGGCCTGTCTCCGTCAAGGTAAAGTTCCACTTGGGGCTCTCAGTGCAGCCAGAGCCACAAGCAGAGCAAGCTTGTGGCAAGAGAACAGGGCTCTCCTGTTCCTGCCCAGAAAACAGGGCTGGTTACATTGAGCAGAAGAGGATGGAGCGCAGTCCATGTAGCCACAGGACATAGTCTGCCCCCTCAGGAGACAGTGCTGGTTCCTGTGGGTTGGTCATCCAGGAAGAGACTTCAGGACAGTCTGTGTGGTCATCACCATCACTGCTGTCCCTGACAACACATTAACAGGGATAGTTATCTGGTAGGTACCATTATTTCATTTTCTGATAGTGGTATGTGCCCCAGCATTTACTGTCATCCATCCAGTACATGTGCCAGGGTGCCTTCCATGTGCCTATTTATCAAGGAAGGGCTGGAAAAGGAATTCTGGCATATACTGCTCTTGCAGCGGGCTCCTGCTGTATCAAGGCTTGTCCAGAGCCAACACTGTCTGCAGAAATGATGTTGACTGGGGAGACCGAAAGAAATGCATGTGCACTTCTGGCACCTGTGCTTTTGCACAGGCGTTCAGGCAGCAGGAACCTATGAAGACAGATGTTCACTGTGCTCTGCAACCTGATGCAGGTTGTCAGGTCCAGGCGCTGACTGTTCATGGAGAAAAGATGAGTCTCACAAAGAACTCCTACCCCTGCTTAGCACTTGCTCCTGTCCAAGCTCCAAGAAAAGATGTAGTGGGGCCCCTTCCATACTCTCACTGGGCACAGATGGGTGGATGGGGATTGAAGAGGAATGATGCATCTTGAGGTGCTGTGAATTCTTGAGCCTGTATTTATGGCATACTGAAGATACTGGAGCATTCAGGAGGTGCCTTGAAAGCTGCCAATAAGAACATAGGGAGGTATATAAACACATGGTTATTTGCTTAGTTTTTTGCATATACAATGTCGGATTCAGGGTAGAATTTAAAAATATATAGTACATCTTTGTGTATGATCTAAAAAACTATGTATGCTGAGCTAAGATCATTATCAGTGAAACCATCTTGAATGGATGACTTCAATTTTTTAGAGGCTAGGTTCATACGTTTTTACTTATATCTTTGAAAATATTGGAAATTATAGTAATTTCTGATGTTCAGACGGATAGAATACTTAAATGCTGACATTGTGCTACTTAGTAGATTCAAGTATCAGAACATTCTAATAAAGTTGAATGAAAAATGTTAATGGATTGGTAATTATGACTTCAGAATGATGAGAATGCATTATGGGTTTTCTGGTTTAGAGAGTAATTGTTGTTTCAAAGTCACTTCTCTTAAGAGATTCTGAACATAAACCATCAGCATTAGGAAATTCCCATGCTATGTTTTAACCAGAGTATAAAAAAATGAAGAAAATGCTATCTTGGACTAGTGACCTTTTTGTTCTCTTATAACAGCTCTAAACTATTGCCCACAATATATTTCTTTTTGCCAAGTCTGTATGTTGACATGGAACCTATTATTTTAAATGAGAATGTTACTTCTGGAAAAATTCATTGGTCTCAGTCAAAGGATTTATATTTGTTCTCAAGGAAAAACAATGTGTTGGCTTTCATTTTTATCAGACATTTGTGTCAAAGCTGGCATAAACAGCAGGTTACTTCATTAATTCAGTAATTTAAGATACATCAACTTGCTTTTCTAACAGAGGTGTTTACACTACACTTGGTAACACAGCTTTTATTCAGAACATACTTCAAGGTTGCCACTCATGTCATTATATTTTGTATTCTCAGACTTCCCTGTAAAATCTATGGTGTGAAATTGTGAAATCAGAGCATATTTTGTCCTACATGTGGCACTAGGTAGACTCCCTCTGCTTTTAAGTTCCAACCTCAACTGTACAATGTTTACCATTTCTCTATATTGATCAAGCAGCTGCATTGGCAGAGAATTATGTGCACTTAAACTTAAACTTGCTGTGAAAATAATGCAGCTGGAGCCTGTCTTTGTCCTTCTTTACAAAGTGGGTAACAAAAGTCACAAAGATGTACTACAGAAAAACAAAATAAAATCTGTGCACCCGTTAGGCAGGTAAAAATTACTTCTCACATTGTCTGTCCCAGAAGATAAGGAATATATAAATGAAAAAAGGAGTAAAAATAACTTACAATATTGGAAAAATACAAGTCTTCTGAATCAAAGCCATTGCATGTTACTGAACCAAGACTCTAAGTAGTTTTTGTCTTTAGAAAAACCATTTCCCTTGATAGCTATGAGTCATTACTATAATATGCATTCTCAAAGACACAACTGCTTCCCAGAAAATCTATCTGAAACTGGTGGGAAGTGGTCATCCCATCCATCCACCACAACAGAGAGTCAACAAGCCACATCAAAAACGAATAGTGAACACTTCACAGCCAAAGTACCAAGATGATAAAAAGCTGATAGCACAGGTCTTGGCCAGTCCTTCAGATGTGATTTAATTGATGAAACAGGTTCAGGCTTAATAAGTTTACACTTACTCTATAGACAAGTGAAAAACTGAAAAGTTATTAAATTCTAAATTGTAAGAACTTGAAAATTGTCTGCTAGAATTTTTAAAAAAGTATCAGTCAGAAAGATAATATGAAACACATAAATGCAAAAGAAGAACTAACCCTTAAGAAAACAAAACATCATCTGCACTTTCATTATGGGTTTATTAACAGCAGCATTTTACATAAGGCATGAGAAACAGATTTTTTTTTTTTAAATTTAATATTTAAGCCCCAGGCCAAGAATACTTTGTGTCTGCAGAGGACAGCAAAAAAGATCTACATTAACTTAAAGTACTTCAAGGAACAGCAAAAAAAAGGATAAAAAATTAAATTACATAATCTCTGAGGAAAAACTGAGGAAGCAATGAAAGATGTGACACTAATGTAATACATAAGAAATTTTAAAGACTAAACTAAAGAATAGTGATGGTGAAAAATTTTACATTTCCCCCACAATATTGCAAGAAGTAAAGTCTTATTTGCATATGGGAAAGTTTTATGCACAGTGTTGATGAAATGTGAAACAACTCTTTCAAGATACACTGCGCAGTATTTTGGACACGTTTTTCATGGATGATCTATGTATATGTGGCCTTAGAGTAGGGAGCAGATTGGGTCACTTTCTTCATTCTAGGTGGTGAGGTGCCATGTCTTAATGGTAGACCTACACAATTAGGGTACCTTACTGCAAGGTATGCTCAATTTTAGACTGTAGCTCTAAATGCAAGAGTGTCAGATTTCTCTCATTACATTGGAGATAACCACATTTTATGGATTGTTGAAAAGTGCTTATCAAGAGACACAGAATTAAACTGTCCTTTTTTTCTTGCCTCAAGAGTTTGCATGAGAAAGGTGACTATTGAGTAATGCTTGTTGTAAAACTTACTTGTTATGTTTGGCCTCTTCTGCCACTGAATGGTACCAGGGAGTCTGGATCTGTTGTTTTTCCTCCTTCATCCACACTCCACATATTTTTTTCAATTTTATTTATATCTGAAAAATAAGCCACAGGAGATTTGTTTAAAAGGGAAGCTTCCAACAGAAATAAGTGTTCCAGTTCACGTGAAGCAAATAGTAATCCTGAACCATAAACCAAAATCACTTAGATCAGTCTGTCACAATATAAATCCTGCCCAGTATTTTCTTAAGAATTCTTTACAGAATGATCTTGTCTCTCACATTTGTTCAGCATGATCAGTTACTTTTCTCAGTTTGGTATCTGTCTCTGATAACATTCTGCCTTATCATGGGATTGTAGGAGATGGAATTGGAATGGACCTCAAGAAACTTCTGGTTCATCACACTGCCTTATGTTCATCTGTCTCCTATCTGACACTATGCACAGACCAATTTTTAAAACTTACATTTTTAAAAAAAATTCTGATTATTAAAAAAGACTAATATGAAAATTTATAGAGAGAAAAGTCCTTAATGACACCTGGGACACTATGGTGATCCTCCCTGCCTGCCTTCCAGCATTCTGCTCTGTTGAATGTGTATTTTGTTTTCCTTTTACTCCTTATGCTATTTTGTAGATTATATTTCTAGAATTGTCATTTTCTAGCTTCTGTCTTTCCTTTGTCCTTGTTTTCTGTTATTTTCACAGATGACGGTACAAAGAGAACTCAGTGAAATGGCTATCTATAGAAGACCTGTCAGAAGTACAGTATCTTTTCACTGAAGAAAATAGAAATGCAATAAGCACAGAAATGATGCTGGTAATCATCTTGAGACATTCCCAGTCCATTTTCCCCTACTCTGGTTGAATTTATGTTGTGGTCTGGACATGCTGCATAAGGACACAATGATTATCCAGTGTTGTGTACAAGCAGTTCATTCCCTCCCTCACTTCTTTGGCAGCTGATTTGGTTTCCTCTGGACATCAGATTCCCTTCCCTACTCTTTTGGGATGAATCTGATGCCAGTAGCGTGACTGAAAGCCAAGACAAAACTGATGGCTGACCTCCCACCCTGGTACTTATAGGAATCTAATGTGTTGGAAAAAAACTCTAGGGAAAAATCCAACCTATTTCTTGGAGGGTTCTTATATGCAATGTAAACCTGAAGGTAGGAAATGACTTTGCAAAAGAGAATAGTTAGTAAAGTTATTGAAAAATGCCTGGAGAATAGCACCATACCATTCTACTCTCCATGATGATGCCGGCCACCCATGATTTATCAGAAGTGTCTAGTTATGCTAAATTTGGGGTTCAATAATATAAATTTTTGCAGAGTTTTTTGCAATAAATTTTCAACCTCCTTTGTGATTCCTTTTTTCTCCTTCTTCCTTTCTTCCAGTAACTGTTGCTATATCTGCATTGCTCTGCAGCCAGTGCCATTGTCAGGTTTGTAACCAGTAACATCCTCTGCTACAGCTGGACTGCTGTTCATTCAAGCCCTGCTCTGGAATGGATACTCAATGCTAGCAGCTGGATTGTGAACTTCCAGTTTATAAATTACAATTAAAATGAAGAACAACAAAAAAAAAATTGTGCGCAGAGGGAATGTTAAGCATGGGTTTTTAATAATATAACTCAATAGGTTTGGACCTTTTTGTTTAATCTTATGCTCTATTTGCAAGAAAAAGAATTTAAAAAGTTGAAAAGTCTATTGAATTTCTGGATATTTTTTACCTGATAGCAAAGACCCCTTTGCCCTGAAAATAGGGAAGAAAAGAGGTCTAAATGCACAGGCAGTAATATAATGCACATCTTGTAATATGACATTTTCTTGTATAAATGGAAGAACTATGTTGATTTGCAGTTGTTGCTGTTGACTGATCAGTATTTTGGCTGGAGACTGTCCATTTTAGTGTGGAATCTGGGAAACACCAATAAAATATTGGAAATTATGCAAAGTACACTTATTTTCTGTGGCAAGAAAAATGAGCTGCAGCAACAGGAAACTCCAATAGGACCAGCAAGAAAGCACATAGATCCTTGAAGATCACAAATTAAAAAAAAAAAGAAAAAAAATATTTCCATGATTAAAAAATTCACAGGAATTCCATTATTTGGGAGCTGTTAGCCAGCTTTGATGTTGGAAAAAGATTCTTTCTTACTGGCATTATACATCTTCACAGAATACATTCCAGAAGATCTTTGTACAAGCTGCAACAGAGTTGAAGAGAAGTGCTGGAGCCTAAGGCTTCATGAATGAAACTGATAATCTGGTTAACCTGAAGACAGCTAGAAAGTGAATTTTTAGTGAGTTTTTCTCTAAGAAGCACTCTAAGAGTTGACATGGACAATAATTCATGACATTTACACCAGCAGCAAATTCAGTAGTGAATTCAGTTTGTTGGTAATAAAGTTCAGTTTGGAGACCAGCTCCATTATTTTCTCATTTGCCACTCTGGGAAAGTAGATAAACTTGATACATTTTATGTTGTGCAAATAGTAAAAATCCTAAAGACTTCCTTAACTGATGGCCTCAAAGCTATGAAGAAAACTCTTACTTTATAATTCTCAGAATAACAGGAAGTAAAAAAATTAATGTCAGATTTTTGGTTTCATGAGCTGATTTTTCCCAGCCATATTACATCAATTTGAATTTTTTTTCCAGCTCCTTGAGCACTATATCTCTTTGCATGACTTTAAGTGTTATGAAATACAGAAGAGACTCAGGAAAAACCTATAGGCTGAGTTGTGCCATGAAATATGATGATGTGAGAACCCTTTCTTAAAGTGGTTGGATCCAAGCTCAGTGGGAATTCAGAAGTGCTTGGATGTCTCTACTAGTACTAGAGATTGTTTCCTTTTGCTCTAAAACCATCATAAGGTGTTATTGTTTAGCAGCATCCCAAGTATCTGGGAGTAAGTGTTGCAAATACGGGGGCACATACAACATTTTCCTTACCTTGTAAGCCTTTACCTTCTGCAGCTATATCCAGGACTTTTAGTACTCTCTATAGTCTTTTTTCTTTTTTTCATCAGAGAGAATCCTAAATCCTTCTCCTAGCCTTTGATTTATACAAGTACTACAGAGGTGAATATTTTGCTTTCATTTTATTTAAGAGGAAAAATTCTTGGTCTGCATTTTGCACACTGAAATTTTGTGACCTCAAAGCAAGAGATGAGGCAAGCACATGTAAAACATATTGATGCTCTATAAAACACAAAGAGAAAAGAGTGACAAATGGAGAAGATCTGATTAGTCAAAATGAAATAATGTGTTGTTTTCCTGGAAAAACAATAGTGAGCACTGTCTGTATATTAATTAGAAATACAGAAAAAAAAGAGAAAAAAGAGAAATAAAGAAAAAAAATTACAGTATAGCTGGAACAAAGGGATATTTGCCACAGGAGTACTTAAAACCTACTGACTGAATACACATTCAGATCCTCAGCAACTATGTGCATTAAGAATTAGTGACTTTCTGCAACTAAACCTATGAACGAAATAAATCCATGTTTACAACCTACAGTATATCTATTTTATATTAACAGATCTCTTAACTGTGCAATTTGTGCAATGTCTGCTGTGGATTAAAAAAAAAGGCAGTGCAGACATGCTGGGTTATGGCACATGGCTTGAAAGCAGCACATTTGTCATATCACTAGATGGTCACCAGCCAAAATTTGCCCACATCCTCTTATCTGCTTATATGTCAACAATATGCTGGTTGTCTAGAGTTCAATGAAATCAGTCAAGTTTCCAGGGAGTATGGCACAGTTTGTTTGCTATGAGAAGACTGAAAGGGAAATTGGGTGCAGTGAAAAGAGGTGAATGTATACTTTTAAACTTTCTAAGGCAATCAAGTCTTCAAGCCTTTTAATATCAACAAAATACCCTAATTACTTAAACAAAAGGACTGGAGATAAGAGAAGAACTCAGACACTGGGTAGCATCTAAAACATGGAGCTGCCTAACAAGGTTACTATTTTTTATGTGTGCTCCATCTTACTCTGTATAAATATCTTATCTATAGTAATGTTGTTTGTCACAAAACTAATGAACCTGTTAAAACTCAGGAAAACCTTGTGATACATGGAACTGCACAGACATATTTAATAAAGCCTGTACATTCCATTAATGAGAAACTCAGACTGATGCTCTAAGATGTTCCCAAAATGCTATCTGGAATAAACCTTGATGCTATTTTTCTGCCAGACCAGGCTGATAAATGCTATGATGCATCATGAAAGGACAAGCAGTATTTGGAGCAGCTCTATGAGACGTCCTGGTGGCCTTCCACTCTGGGCAAGCACAGGCAAGGTCAGCAATGTCCCTGTGGTGTCTGGAGAGCACCGACATGCTGGTTAGGGCTCTGGACAGATTCAGCAGGGAGCAGTTGAGTTGGGTCATTGTAAACACCTGCACTCTATCTGACCTGCTAACTTCTGAAGAGGAATTTCTCTTAATTGGTCCCTATAAAGAAAACTAATGTTAGGCACGGGGCGGGGGGAAAAGCACATATTGGTCAGATAGTGGGTAAGAACCTCAGTCTGACCCAGCCATGTCTTGTCTGTGACAAAGAAAAGTGAAATGAATTGCAAGGTCATTGCACCCTGCCTGTATCAGACTGTCTTTCATACTCAATAAATGATGTGTGATTACAGTAAGCAGTTACCTTTGAGGGAGTATATTTTGGCAAAGCCTCTCCCCTCTCTCTTCGGCACTGGTACTATGGCTTTGTGCCATGGTATCCTCCTACCTGTCAAAAGACTTCAGTCTGAATGCACTGACTGCTACCAAGTGAGGAGTAAGCCTGGTGTAAGGCAGCCACTGCTAGAATGCTCACAGTGGTGAAGTCTCTGGGCAGAGAGTTGCTCCACCCATACTCACAGGGGTCCTTCTGGTGTCTTTAGGACATCCTTCTCAAATACAGTGAGTGGTGGTTTAGGAACTAACAGGTTATTTTGTCTAGATGTCAGGTTCATAGAGAACACAGCAAAGCGATTGTCTTCTTTATTTATTTTTCCATTTTTCCCACTACTAAATGACTCAGTCAAGGTGTGGAGGGGTTTTTTTTTCATTTATTTTGGTTCTCTTTTTCTTGTTTTTGTTTTTTTGTTTTGTTTTATTTTGTTTTGTTTGTTTTGTTTTGTTTTGTTTTGTTTTGTTTTGTTTTGTTTTGTTTTGTTTTGTTTTCCACGGTGGGGGGGGGTGTGATTTTTTTGTTGTGTTTTGGTTTAGGTTTTTTGTGTCTAAGGGTTGATTTTTCTCATTGCTTTCCCTCAAAAGCTCAAGGTTTGAATTTCTTTTATGGGTTGCATAAACTGAAGACAGATTTTGTTTGCTTCCCTTTGCTAAACTTCTCTTGTTAAAAATGACTGATGATTGTTTATCCTTTCTTTTGTGCTTTGTACAGATATCAAATCCCATGCTTTGAGAAAGGAATATAGAAGGGATCATGGATTCATCATCATTTATCATGCACTTCATTGTGCATGTGTGTGCCTGCACTGCAAACTGACACTGCAGATAAATTCATTTGTCTCTTTGCAGTGAGCTGTAATTAGAATTCTTACTGGCTGGAAAGTGACTATTCATTACACTGCAAAACTACAGAGCTAGATTAACTTTTTCTGGAGGCTTTTCAAAAACACCATTTGCACTTTCTGGCATGCACTGAATAATAATGACATAGCGCAATTACTTCTTAATATTTTGTAATGCAATAGCAAATATGAGCCCATGTCACCCACTGGGAGACCACTGGGTTAGGTGATGTATAAACACCATTTCTTTTGGCTCCATCTAAAAGTTGTTATGATCAAGTGAGAAGGACTGAGCCTGGGAGAACATGTGTCCTATCCAGTCTTTATTTCTTCACCCCAGAGCAGATGGCTTCCTAAAGGCACAGGCAAAGTGCCCCAGCATAAGCAGCATCTGGCAGCACAGAGACAGTGGAGTAACTCTGGTGCTGGCCTCTCTTTGGTTGATGGCACACAAGGGTGGACACCTTTTGTGACCAAAATCTTTGGCTATCATCTCCATCCCCTAAATATGCCAAAAGCTGAGTCAGCCTCAAAGGGTACCAGAAGAGCAAATAGTTAAGTGCCTGATCCAAAACCCCAGAATGTATGGGTGACTTAAATGAGACTGCCGGTTTCTTTGAAACACAAAGGTGTACTTCAGACTCAGCCAACGATTTAGAACTTTCTATCTAGTCCTTGAGATAATATGGATAACCTTCCAAGCCTGTCCTGTATATAGGAGATGCAAATTTCTGTTCCCTTGCCTGCAAACATCTTGAAGCAGGAATTCTTCTAGGTCAAAAAAATGACTTAGCAACCTTTAATTTGAGGGGAGTTTTTCCCTGTAACAATGTCAGATTCTTATCTTTTAGGCTGGAATATGCTGTTCTTTTAGGAGTAGTCAGTTTTTCTTTAAAATTTGAACAAAATCGAGGCATAGTTTTAAAGGAGATTAGAGGAAAATTGCATGTCTGCTGCTAAAGAAAAAAGGAAAACACAGGAGTGTTCTTTCTTACCATCTTTAATACTGAAGCCTAAAAATGTAGAAAATGTGTATCTGGATTAGGAATGTCTTTGAAATTCCAGTAGTAACTTTTAATGCTCAGATAAGATTCTGTTTTGATCACTAGGGTTATCACGTTAAATAATTCTGTTTATATGTGAAACACAGCTGCTTGGGACAATTATTTAATTCTGTTTTCCTTGTGGTGCTTGTTTATATAGATACATTGAATGAGTTTTGAATCATATTAAAAATCAATACAGGGAAGTTTTGGTTCTCAATGTGTAAGAGCTCGTGTCTATGCGTAAATGACTGAAGGGATGTAAAGTATAAATCAGGACATTTAGCACAATGGAAGAGGGAGAGTGTTGCTACAATACCTCAAACAAAGACTCAGGTTTAATGAAGTCTGATCTTTCTCCCTTAACCTTTCTCCCTTTACCCTGTTTTTGGCCATGAATTATGTATACTGCAGCACTGGCCCTTTGATACTGTCCAGAGGTGTTCTTTGATGTCACCAAATCCTTTGGGACAAACATATTTTTAATGTTTCTGTTACTGTTTTAATGTTTCATGTGAACCAGGTCTGCTGTACCATTTTGTTAGCTTCTTCCATTTTTTTATCTTGCCTGTTGTTTCTTGTCCTGAACTGTAGATGTCTAAAGGCAGTGGATGTCCTTCTGTGCTGTACTCATCCAGGGCCAAAAGAGCCCTTGTTCCCTTGGGCACCCAAAGTACCTTTATGGAAGGTTTTCTGTGACCCATATGGAAGATACCTGCTTGTTGCAGAAGCTGCTGTCAGAAGGACTGCCGTGCTGCACTGTGGGAATGACTCTTTCCATCTTGAAAATTCTTTAAAGGATTATCAAAACTAATCTGCCACCAACTTTAAACCTTGAAAAAAGGAACTGAAACCCTGCAAGGAAACTCACGCAGATGCTGTGATTTCTACTGGAGAAGAGGAACTTACCATGCTATATTTGCACTCCAGTTGAGTGTTAAGATTAAAACAGTTTAGCAATTAAAATAAAATACAATATAATACTAATACTAGTGATAGTAGTAGTAGTAGTAGTAAAGAAAAGGAAAGAGAAAGAGGAATAAAAGTCAAGAGAAGGTGATGCACAATACAATGTTTACCACCTGCTGACCAATGTCCAGGCTGTTCCTGAGCCATAGAATCACAGAATCAGCTAGGTTGGTAAAGACCTTGGAGATCAGCATCTCCAACCTATGACCTAAAACCCCCTTATCAACTAAACCATGGCCCTAAGTGCCACATCCATTCTTTTTTTAAACACCTCCAGGGACAGTGACTCCACCACCTACCTGGGCAGCCCATTCCAGTGCTTAACCATGCTTTCTCTAGAGAATTGTTTTCTAATGTCTAGCCTAAATTTCTCCTGGCACAGCTTAAAACTGCTGAGCTTAAGATCAGCAGCTCCTGGCCTACTCCCCCCAGTATAAATACTGGACAAGACATTCTATGATATGGAATATTCTTCTGGCCATCTCAGATCAGGTGTCCTGCTTATGGTCCCTTCCAGCTTCTTAGGCTCAGTGCCAAAGCAGGGGACACTAAAAAGTCCTTAATTTAGGGTAAGCACTACTTACCAATGGCTAAAACATTATTGACACTATTCTCATACTAAATCCAAAATCCAGCACTGTACCAGCTACTAGGAAGAAAATTAACTCAATCCCAGCCAAAACAAGGACACACTCCTTGGTGGTGCTATGCACATGCATAAAATTCTGTTTATGATTAAAAAATTACAAAATTCACTCAAGTAGGAAATTCAGTGTTAAAGGTGCCACAAATGGTGCAAGTGATTCCTCAAATATGTAAGGAATCTCTATGTCACTGACTGATTCTTGTCATAGAGGAATAGCAATTAGGCCTAAATTTTATCTGCAGATGACAGAGATAGGAGGAATTAAAACATCTTTATTTCATTTGTTATGGTAGGAAAACCAGCAAAATCTAGACATTCAAAGTTCAGTAGCTTTACTTTTTCACTGAGCCTAATCAGAATGAGTTCCTCATTCTTAATTTAGCCGGTTTTAGTGACTTGCTCTGTAGTTGGACTTCACATGTGGCATCACATAATGTTACTTTGTGCTGACTCTGAAGGAGAGGTAGTGTTCATTCCTGTCCCTCAAGGGCAACACCAGCTGTGCAGCTGCAGCACAGGCTCAAGCACACTCCCATGAGATATGCTAAGCTGATAAATCACTGTATTTGGCAGTGGTTTAGACTAGCACCTTTGCACTGAAGCAGGGTGCTAACACTAAGATAGTAAGGTGCTGTTTAGGAGAGCTCAGGGACCTCTTTTTGCCACTGCTGAACTTCCAGGTACTTGTGCAAAGGATTGCAAGCTGCTGGAGTTGCATCCCCAACCTATTTGCACTCACAGTCAGACCTGTAGGCTTGGTTTCACAAATAGCTCTAATCATAGCCTCTCTTTGGACGGCTTTATTAAAGCTTAACTACAGCTCACACACGTGTGATATATGTTAAATACCAGACCCCATTGACTGATCAACTCTAGCCTTAGCAGATCAAGTAGCCAACATAACTTTAAATAAACTTCCTATGTCATGGAGTTGGTACTGCTGTTTAAATTTTTCAGTGAATATGCCCTTCTTATTTCTATTGCAATTCAGCAGTCACAGAGAAATCTTTCTACTTTCAGGCAGAAATATTAAATAGACTTTACCAAAAAGGAAATTGAATCAAATCAATTCACTCATAGTTGATTAAATATTTTTTTTTATTTTTTTCATTGTGTTTTATTGTGTGTCAAATTATCCTCGTCTTATCAACATAAGTACAAATTCTGGAGAAGGCACATATAAAATGAAGTGCTTTGGAATAGCACTCAAAATATGACATGAATGTAGGTAACAGGTCTGTCATCTGTATATTTGTCCAAAATTGATTTAATGTTTTTTACTCTCACGAGACTTTGAAAAGCGTTGTAGGAAGTTCCCTAGATATTGAATATCCTTTCCATAAATAGCCACAAATAAGCACAAAAAAGCAGTTCTGAGCCACAAGAACTGGCTTTGGATTCAAAATACATCTTGAACACACTGAGAGCTTAAATTTTTGTGTGGCTTCTAGACAGGCTTGTGCTAAAAGATAAGATTAACTTGCTTTAGATCTAAACGTGACACTTTGCTGGGCATTCTATATTTCATTTTGGAGGATTTAGTAGATTTAGTTCTTTGAAATACCAACTGATACAAAAGAAAAATATAAGATTGTAAGGCCAAATGTTAAAATTTTGACATATTAAGCATGAATATATTCATACCTCTACACTGAATGTAGGCATTTACATTATTCTATTTGCAAGTTAATTCAAGAATTCTCATCCCACGTTTCATAACTCACATTTTAAAAATCCTAAAGTTCTTCCTACCCTTTACTTTCACAGCCCAAAATATTTTTTTTTCACCTTAATTTAAATAGTAATCTATTTTTCAAACATTCTGTTCTGTTCAGGTACAACCGCGCAATCAAATGAAGGTATGGCTGTAATTTGTGGTAGTTTTTCCACACCAGCCTCATAGAACAAACACTGATAACAATAACAGTCATGGCATCAGGGAAATCTTCAGATTTATCAGAAAAGAAGCTCTCCAGGGACCCTTAGTTAAATTAAAAGCAGTATACTAGGATATGGTACAGCTGCACTTAAGGAGGCAGGCATATCTTTCCTGTCTCATCAAAACCACCAAGAAGGTTAGGAGCACAAATCTTTATTGACCAGCAGTAAAATTTGTTATACTAACTCACTGAGGCACTTCATATGTCTTCCTCCAACTTATCTTCACATGTTATACATACCAAAAATATTGTTCTGTCCATCTGTCAATCAATCAATCAGCAAATGAGGTCGTTGAGCTAGTGATGAACTAACAATATACTAATGCTTCTCTCTATGGAAGAATACAGCATGCTTCAGCTTTGTAAAACTAATTGTTCTTTTGCTCTGAATTTGATAAGTAGGTAAAATACACTACATGATATCATGCTCTAAGAAAATACCATTAACTACTTCTGTATTGATAGGGGTGGTTGTTAACAAGAATTTTCTGCAATCATCTTTCTTGCTGCATATTGTTCTGCTTCTATCAGAGCCAGTAAATAAGAGTGTGGCATTTACAGCAGTCCAGCAGTCAGTGTGGATCTCTGCTGTCACACATAGCCATTATTTTTTAATCTAAGGGGAGCTTGGATCTCTATGTATGCCTGTATATTGTATTAATCTCACAATAACTTCTCTAAACCAGCCCAGCTTGCCTTCTTCTATTTACATGTTCTTTATGGCCCTGAGTTCTGTTTTGTGCTGGTTCAAGATATAATAATAGTATGTTAATTTCTCTTCCTTCTGAAGACTTGCAACAGCTTTCAAACCTGACATAAAAGCATTTATTTTAAAAACACTCAGATACTGCTGATCTAAGGGCCAGAGAGGTTGAGTGGCATATCTGTAGGAATCCCCTAAAGGAATGCAAAGGATTAGTAATGCAAAGGAATAGTAATGTAGAAAATCATGACAAAACCAGTATTTTGAGCGTTAAAAAATATCTCAAGGTATAAGACATAGGCTGCAGACATGCAGAATAAAATTCTTAGAGGAACTAGCAAGTAACATTTTACACTATACGCCTAAATGAAATAGGATTTCACATTTCATTTAAGAGCTGATGTTTTTGTCTAGAACATGCAGAAAAATCAATCTGAATTACTTTTAAAATAGATTGGCTAAACCACTTTAAGTTTCTGCTAGCCAGCTTTCATTTGGAATGTATTAATTTACTTTGGAAGGAAATGTAGTTAGATTGAATTAGGGCCATTTTAATTTTGAATGAGAATGTGCACATAATGCAGTTAAAGTAATCACAACTTTAAATTCACACCTTTAGTTAATTTGTATTAGTTTTCTTGAGTGTTCCCAGACATATAAACTCTAAATCTCACTGAAGTCAATAAACATTTCTTCAGATGTGCATTGTTACGTATCCAGATAGAACAGAGCAAGCAAGACAGCCTAAAGGAACATGTCCTGACAGCCAATAATGCTGCAGGCACGAGGTGAAGGTAGCTTCCTATCTAGTAACAACTATGATGAAAGCAACTGTGTCTTGTGAGTGGTATGATCCAGTACCCGAATGCTGAAAACACTCAAAATCACCTACTGTCAACATTTCATTACAGCTGTGATAGCCAAATTTTTGATAGGGAAATAATGTCATCAAAATTGACTGCAGTGGTTTGCTCCCCCGTGTCAGGCAGCATCACCTATAACAACTGAGAGGCATTTAATGAACCATGTGTGCTGATTGCACATGCCAAATTTCCTTCTCTCCCTGCAAACTGCAGGTCTTAATGACCTGGTTTGCTGTAGACCTGCTGGCCACCCGCTGGCGGCTGTGTCTGCACTATGTACAGCTTGCTTCTTTCAGGAGCTGCAAATGGAAAAGTCTGAAAGAGCATTTATTTGAGCTACTGAGAAACCAGTGGGAGATGTGAAGGAAGAGGACAGGGGCAATACAGTCTCTAATAGGTCCCATTTTTACTCTTACAGCACAGATTAAAACTTACATGACAACAACACATGTGCCAAGTGAACTACAGGATTTCTGCCCATAATCTCTGTTCAGAGGTAGGAAAACGCAATGGCTGCATGACTGAGAAATGCCAAGGTATGAACATGAAGCAAATCACTTGGCAGTAACTTCACATGAGTAACAGACTGTTCTGAGAAGTGAGAGAAAGCAGATGTCTGGCCATCAGGGCTTGGTTGATTGAAATTTACTTTTACACATGCAAATTGAAAATATAGTAGCACTATGAATCTCAAAATTTAAAGATTAAAACTGGATGGCTTGCAGTGAATTTGACTATGGTTGCTATTTCAATAAGAGGAAAAGTTACCAAAATACTGTTAAAAAAATTGCTGAGTTGCAAACACTGCTATCAATGATTTTTTGGAAGAAGTTGAAGGTATAAGTAATTATCCTTAAAATATTTTTAGCACACATAATCTGCTTCAGTTTGTTCGTTTTACTTTGAAAGGTTATAATTTAAAAAAGTTGCATGGAAATAGTCAAACTAAATTCCTCTTTCCAACGCATGCATCAAATTTGTAATGAGGAGAGATTTTTTAAACTGTTTTAGCTTCTGTCCTAATCTTGCATCATATGAAACACAAATCCTAACATTAATATTTTTAACACATACAAACCACCTGACAATTTCATCTTAACATGAAACTATGTACCTACAGTTAAATGAAAATTCATAGCAGGTTACCATATTCATAAAACATAACATTCTAAATCCACACTTAGATATTTAAATATAAAACAGTCTTCTTTTAGACAAGCAACATTATTATATTTGTAAATAAAAAATCACAATGTTTGGTATCCATGGGCCTATGGATAATTTGTTTAAGTGCAATCAGCTTGCTCATACACATAAGTTATTAGTGAGAGACAGGAAAAGAAAGAAAATATAGCTGATAGAAAGAAGAGCGAATATACAGAATGCAACACCTAGCAGATCACTTTTTTTGCACTTGTAAAATTTTTCAATTTCCACTAAGGTGTCATTTTAATTATGCTTGGAAACTAACAAATGTCAAACCAATAACAAATTTCTCTCAGTAGCAAGAAACAAATTAGGGACGTGGGCTGCAGGCAGCTTGCTCTTGAGTTTTTCAAATCTGTGATCCTATTTTATAGCTCTAGCCTGGTTAAAAGTGTCTAATAAGTCATCAGAAGTTTTGTGTGTATGGGAGTATGAGCTCCAGGCAGTCCTGAGCCTATGGCATTCTTTCACAGGTGTGCCTCCCACTCTCTACCATGAAACTGGCCGATAGAATTGATCCTCCTGGGTTTCAGTTCAGCAGTGGAAATGAAATAGGTTATTATAAAGATTTCCCCTGATTTGACTAAATGTTGTTTATACAGCCTCTTCTTGTGAGCAGTTTATCAAAAGAAAATGTTCAGCAATCTTTTAATTCAAAAGCTGCATCTCAAGGTTGAAGAAACTTCATGTACTCCAGGGCAAATCATAATGAAAATTTCAGGTTTAGAACCATCATTTTAATGGCAAAATACTTATTTTATCCTTCCCTTTTTCATTTAAGCCATGGGCTTTCTATTATGATTATTTATGGTTATCATTTTGGCTGCTCTGAGCAGCAGTGTCTTGGCTTACTTGTCTTCTCTGCTCAGGATGAAAAATGAAGTTTGAAAGAATGTTCATTACCTTCACGGCATGTGTTGACTGCGCTGATTCTTCATCTGCCAAACTGCATATGCTGGCTTCTGGCTCATCTGGAGACCTCTGGAACTAAAAGTAATTGATCAAATTAATTCTAATATAATCCCACACAGACCCTGCTACCACTGAAGCTTGTTAACCTTATATGCAAAATGTTTATTTAAACGATCTGGATGACATCATGAAAACTACCTTCAATACATCAAGAAAGTATGAAATTAAAGCCCATTTTAACATTTTTTTCAAAGATATGACTTGTGTTATGCTAAACTTTCTCTAAAAAACAGAATTTGCAACCTTAGCGCTTTTAGAGAATTAATTTCAATTCAGTTGGCCCTACTTCCCAAATAACTGGATTTTCATCAACTCTTTAATAAACTAACCAAAACTTTCAAATGATCAAGTTTATCACAGTAGCTTTGCACACAGTGTGAAGTAGCAGTTGAAGGATCTGGGCAGCAATTTTCTGAACTGTCCACTCCCTTTTATCATATAATAACAGAAAGGTCTGAGCTCAAAGGCACTTGAAAGATCATCTAGTTCCAACCCTGGTGCCACGAGAAGGATGCTGATTTTCCTTTTTGGATTTCCTGGACTTTTACATCTAAGTTGACTGATAGATCTATATCACACCTTACAAACTCCAGTCCACTCATTACGTCCCTACAGCAGCTACAATTTCTGCTTATGCAAAGCATTAAAGCAGTTCTAATAAACACCTTTGCAACTGTTTCCACCACCCCATATGTTTCCTACTTTCATGCTGGGTGCTGGAGGCCAAGCGTTGTTGACCCCAGTAATAAATGGTGCCCTTTGCAATGACCTGGCATAATGTGTGAAAGACAAAACGTGTCTGATCACTCTGTCACAGCACAACATATAATTCAGTACTATTCACAAACCATCAGAAATGCCAAGGGTACCTAAGACAACAGAAAATCATTCTCATGACAAAACAAGAGTCAGGACGCAAATGTGCACATGATTGGTAGTGATTTATAGGTACAGAATGCTCCCCACTGATTTGGGATTCCATCTTTAACTGGACACAGCATGGTGAATTAAAGGTACCACAGCAGTCTCAGCTTGAAGATTTCCTATAATTTATCACTTTGGCCCAAGCTCTTAACCATGATGAAGTCATGTTTACATATATATATAAAAATATATATTAAAAAAAATATATATGTAATTACTTTGTATAATATTTTAAACAATGAAAAGCAAGTTTAAAATGCCATAAATGTATTAAGATGATCATTGAAGTATAAAGTAGTGTCTTTCAATCATTTGCCTTCATCACTAGTAGTAGCTAAGAACCTGTTAGGTCTTACAGTACTGCCTCAGGGTAAATATTTAATGCTTAGGGTTTCTGAATGGGCGTGGTTTCTGAATGGGCACAATGAAGACAGCGCTCATCATGAGAGCACTCCTAGGAGGATAATACATTATAACCCTGTCCTGTGATTATTCTTCTGCTTAAAAAGCAAAATTGTCCTTTGCAGGTAAGCCAGGCTCATTCTCATTGGCTTTCCCGACAGCTTTTTAAATTCTCTTGCCTCTAGCCTAGTAGGTAGTTTTCCCAAAACACCACAGTTGTAGCAGAAAGGATGTAACACTCATTAAAGTTAATTTCTTGTAGAATTGCTCAATGGTATATACCAAAATCTTTATTTACTTAGGACTAAATGACAACTTTTCAGTTTAAGTTATTTTCTGAAAGCAAATACTGAGATGCAACGTTTTTATAAAAACATGATTTCTTTTTCAGATTTAGGAGAAATCTTACAGTCAAAATGAGAGATAAAATTCTGAAACTGCACTTCTTGTCTGGGACATAGGAGTCCTCAGTTCAAGTCCACATTCTACATTATTTCTCTTGCAGTAAGTTAGGAGTACAGTTCCACCATTTTAACAAGAAAGGAAGGTAATGTAATGATTGAAAAAATATATTATTCTTAAAAAAATTAAAAACACACTCATTTCTTGTTATTCGTGCCAATAGCTGCAAAGAGAATAAGATACCAGGCAATAACAGTATGTACAAAGCTCTAGCCAATTATTGAGGATATCAGGATGTGAAATGTGAGGTATGACAGTTGTTTTTTAGCTTAAATTAGGCAAATACCAACTGTGGAGATATATGGCTCCATTTCAAATACCAAAATTCCCAACTCTGCTTTGTGTGCTGGAGTTCTACCCTGTTTGTTTGGGCTTTTTTCCTTATTGGTTCATTTTTTTGCCATAAAAGTTATTTTTCCCACAGACCTTTCTCCAAGTACGGACATTCACAGTAGCCTAGTGGTCCTTTAGACTGCCGCTCAGGGACAAATGTTCTAATGCCTTAAAACTTATTTATTGACAAGCATAATAGGTTGCCTTCTCCAAGCCCTTGGTAATGACTAAAAATAATCATTCAAGACCTAAAGAGGGAAATGTAACAGTCTTTCCTTGTGCACAGAGCCAGTGAGTTAGAAGAATTTGAAAAATATATCCCTCAAGGGCAAAACGCTTTGTAGGAACTACGGCTTCCACCTTGATGATCCATGCAAGGGTCCCTACAAAAGCAGGGATAAACCAGGCTGATGTGGAAAGCATGGAGCCCACCATAACTTACCGGCCTGCAGGAGAAGGAAATCCAAATGTTTTCAGTCTTACAAAGTCAACAGGTCACTCCATCTATTTTTCAGCTGAGCACATGCACAGGCTGGCAAAGTTCCCTACTCGCCCAATCTTTCTTGACTTCTTTCCACACAGCCCGTAACTCTATGTTAGTCTTCTATAAACAGTTCATGGTAGATACAGGCACTTTCTGTTTATAGCTAGTGATTCTTCAATGCTTTGTGCATATATGAATTCCTCTTGCTTTTTAAATTTTGAAAGGGCAACTAATCCCAACAGAAATATGACTGCAATAAAAAAACTCAGAAGATTGTATTTATGGGCACATCAGTTTCAAGTTCTTGATGGATTAATCAAGAAAATTTTTGCTAGAACTGTAAGAAACAAGGAAATAGGATTATATTTTAATTTTTCTTCAGAAAACAGAAGCAGCATGGGCTACTTTTTTGGAAAGTGCCACTGGTTTATGCATCATTGCAGTTAATAACTTATTCTAGGTATTAAATCTGTCACATTCCTTTGACTTAGAATAGAATTGAAGAATTTACAGCCAGAGACCCAAATCTGACCTAGCAATTTGAAAGCATAACAGAGATATGAATCCAATTTTTCTCTGTCCAAACACTGACACACATACCTTGTATCAGAGAAACATCTGAACAAGTCATATTTAATATCAGACTGAAATTATTACAAAAATGAGAGCATGAGGGTTATTAAACACTCATTTGCTGAAGAGACTTCACTCCCAAAAAGACACCACAAACAGGCTTTAGTTGATAATGTTAAAAATTTCTTCAAAAGACAGTAAATTTGGTCTTCTTTTATTTCCTGCATTCCTGCCCTCATGTTTAAAAAAAAAAGCTTTCTTTTGACTTTTTGTTAAAAATACGCTGATACACTCGTCTTGGCAGATATCTTTGTGACAGCAGCATTATCAACACTGCACCAGTAAGATCCAAAGGATTACTCACCCGTTTGGTTTGGGGTTGTTTGATATGATGGGATTGTGTGAAGAGAAAGGGTGAAAATACAACTTTGAAAATCTCACTTTGCAGGTTTTTTTTTCAAAAAATTACAAAGCATATTGTCTTCTGCTGGGTTATACTGAATTTTACAGTTGCAGCAATGACTATAAAACTCTGAGAGCCTATGTCTTCTCTTGAAGCTGTCAGTACACCAGCCCAGGGGTGGAAGAGCTTCATACTAGCAAATAAAGGTAAAATTAGATGTGTGTGAACTGGCACTGAAGCAGGGAAATGACCTGCCAAACACTCATGGTCACTGGGGACCTTATGCTTGAGCAAGCAGGGAGACAAGGAATCAGAGGAGTGTGACAAAGGGTGGGTCAGGAAGGCCTTTGAAGGCATGGAGTCGCTTTCCAACTTTTTCCCAGGTAACATTTTCACTTCAAGAGGGTGGAAACGTTCTTGTAAAAAAACCGAAAAAACACGGGGTCAGGCCCTCACCTCTTCCCAAACAGCAGCTAGAGATAGGGCTGTGGCAGTAGCAGGGAACATCTCCTCCCACTGCATACTTGCTGGGTAGGTCCCAGCGTTATCTCACCCCCCAGGCCATCCACGCCATCCATCCATCAGCCCTTATCTCCCCGCGGGCCCGGCACTGCCTCTCGCCCCTGCCGCTGCCGCTGCCGCCGGGTACCGGGTCGGCAGAGCCACTTGGGGCAGGGGGAAGGAGATCTGCTCCCTCTGGTCCCATCCCCAGGCCCTGGGCTGGCTGAAATGTCAGTACACATGTATAGGACAAGGTCCTCTGAAAAGGGACAGAAGCTGAGGAGTTTATGTTTCAGTCACGTTTAGTTTCCATTCCTTTGAGGCTCAGATGGGCATATCTAATCTCTCAGGATGTCTGCACATTTTCCTTCAGCAGCCAAAATCTTGCAGGCTAGTGCATCACCTCGTGTCAGAGCAGGGATGTTAAAAGCCCTGAGGATGCCAGCCTTCTCATTGTCTTCATGGGCTGATATTATGGTATCTCTTTATAAGAGCTTCACTGTTGCACTGAGGATGGAGCAATTTGCTCTTCAGGCAATCACACTGCTCAACAGAGAGGAAAAATGAAAACTTCTTGATACTGCTCAAACAGGGAGAAAAACCTGGGAAGGAACTGTGTTTTTCAGATTTCAGATTCAACTCTGCTACTGTCTGCTTAAGTCAGGAACTATGAGTATGGTTTAAATCCTTAGAGGGGCAGCTCTTAGATTACATGAAAGCAGGAAGATGGTTTGGTAACTAAATACCATTTTTGATCTCCAGACAAGTAAAAGGGAAAGGGAAGGACAGCCAAAATAAAAGTCTGGGGTAATTACAAAGCAGTGTAAAGTGGCAAAGGAATGTTTTTACTCCCCATGGCTGGCAGCAAGATATTTCAGCTGCCAGGTATGACTGTAAGGCAAGTTGAGTGTCAGATCTCAAATGAGTGTACACAGCACAAAAAGCGCTTCGTTTCAAATAGATTAATCTTTATGTATGTACAGTGAGAAAAGGTCAGGTAGTATTTTACATTTTGAGAGTTCTGGTGAAATTTCATAAGTGAAAAATGTACAGAGCAATGAGGGATTAGGTCCTTAAGAGTGCCTCATTAGGTCCTCATGACTGCCAAATTGTAATATGTAATAGAATAGAATATTATAACCATATAAGTAACATAAAAGTAATAGCATTATAATAATTTATAACTGACTTTCATTTTCAGTACAGAAATTCATTCTTTTCATAGACTCCCCTACAGGATTCCTGATTTCATCAGTATGGGAAAATGAAACCACTGAAGTCAGAGCTTCCTGGAGCACACATCCTGAAAGAAACATTTTTGAGGTCAAAAGATGATACTAGCATTGGACATACGCAGGGAATTAAATCACCATGATGAGACTTCCCAGAGGAAAGGCATTTAGTATTTTCCAGTGCTCGTCATCGTGTTCATTTCCAGGTTGTTGCACTAGGAAACACCAACGCTGTAAGAGGGGATTTGAGAGGTCACTGACTCCACGAGCAAGAGCAGTACATCGCATTTTACAAACTGGTAGCACTGCTGGCAAGCCAAAGCTGCTGGCTTGCTCTCCAATCTATCTGCCATTCCCAGGACATACAGGCTTGCCTCTACCTGCCCTTATCTCCTGAGTGGATTGTGGTGCCTGTATCTGGGCCACACCGACTGCCTGTCACTTCTGTGCCAAAGCGGTCCAGCCCACACACTTCTCTCTGTAGCACAGCTATTCACTGTCTGATGTTGGAGAGCACGCAGAAAATTGGCCAGTGACAATACAGGGACCAGAGGCAAGGTGTTTTGGACCCCCATCCCAAGTACAAATTTTCTTGTTTACAAGGATTGGATGTTTATCCAGAATGATGCACTCCCTGCTGTGGGTAAAGCAAAGATCCTCTGATGTTAACCATCGGCTAAGTGTTAAACACTAAAAAGAAGTAAAATAATAATAATTTATCTTGTCATCTAATTGAGTCCAATTATTGCTAAAAGTATTTCTTGTGCCACTAAAAGACTACTTTCAAAATCCCTGTTTTTTCCCAATAGGATTCAGAGCCCTCAGCTGATTTTTTAAAGTACTGGTTTAGAATATTCTTTTTAAGATATTGAATTCTCTTTCTTGTTTTTGTATTTAATGACCCACTTCTCCAATAAAATGATAAAACTTTAATTTGCAAATGAGGGCTTTGTGTTATAACTTTCTTCCATTTAAGACATGGAATTAATCTCTGAGTGCTCCACATGTATTTAATTTTTAAAAAAATAATCAGGAAAAGCTAGGTAAAGGAAAAGTGCAGCTTTGAATTATCAGCTTACTTTATAAGAGAGAGAAAAAATTAAGATTCTGTCAGAGGACAATATTATGTAATAATACTGGGAAGTTTACATGACACAATGCCAGAAAAGACAGATGATGAGAATAATAAAATCCCTATAGAGTAAAATTGTTAAAAAGGTATTCTTCTAAGGAGAAGACAGGAAGTGGTTGAAAGCAACATAATATTAGCAATTTGAAGGTGATGGTTTTTGACCCTAACACATTGTTTTATTCTGTACAAGCAAAGGAATATTTTATGCAGACCACATGAAGCAGTTTTATGCAGCAGTTCAGAGCTTCAGTGCTGAAATGGCACACGAGAAGGCAAATGCAGAGAGAACCTGTAGACTTTTGACACTTGGAAGACTGGCTGGGATTTGTGTGATTAGACTGGTCCAAGATAGAAGCACAGAATATCTAGACACAGAGTTTTAAGAGGACAATGGTTGGCTCATGCAACAGCTGCATTATTGCATGCATTTTTTTGAAAACAGCACACTGAAGAAATCTCAAGGAAATCTCTTGGCTAAGAAAAGAGGGATGTTAATACTCTCCTCCTTTTGCTGACACAATCCTTATGAAAAGCTGTTACACCAGTCCCCAAAAGGAACATGTGTACAGCCTGCACCTTATTAGAAGCAATGTGTTTCCCCAAATTGGCAGGGCTAATGAGAACTTATAACAGTAAATTCATTCATGAAAACATTTAAGAGCAAGAGACAGGAAGAACAGGGAGTGTCACTGCTGGTCTGTTGTGATAAAGCCTTAGCTGGGAGAACTCTGTTTAATCTTTTTGAATCTCTTCCAGAGGTGGGCTTGAGTGAAAAACAGATTTAGATGATGAATATTTTCAAAGTGAGTTAAGAAAAGGCTGATGGCAATTTGGCATACTTTTATTTGTGGATTTATTGATAGCATACTGCTAATGGGAAAAAAAATGTAGAAATAACTCCATTGTATACGGTTTAGGTTGGTCTGTATTTAATTACTGGCAAATTTTTTGACTTTACTGTTTGATTTCATGCTTGAATTATTCTCTTGCACCTGTTTTTCAGAAATTGTGAGCAACAGGTACCCTAGATTGAAGGGATGTCTTTGTATTGCACTTTTTTTACAAGTATGTATTAAATGTATTGCTAAGATTACTTCTGTTGCAATTACATAGATTCTATGATCAGAGGCTGCTACTTCCACAGATACAAGAAAGGTTTGTGGACTGATGAGCCAGCTCATCAGTTTGTAAAAAAATGAGTTAGTTTTTGTAGGAGAAAACACTGAACAGCCAGATGGCAAAGAGGTCTCAGTTTAGACTTTTCCAGCATTTAGGGTAATGGACTCAGAATAAGGATATAAGGTTTTAGAGGGCAACTTACCTCCTCTGCCATCTCTTGTTGATGCTGTATGCTGAGGGCTGCACTGCTTAACAAAATGTATTGTCTATATAGGCGTCTATTACTAAATAATGTTTTTTATGTGGCATTATATGCAAGATTTACCGCAAAAGAAAGAGGCATTAATAGATGCAACTAAAAGCTCAAGCAGCAATTTGCCTTTTGACATTGCAGCCTGGCCAGATCTTCAGGATAAGCCTGTGCAAAAGTTAACCTCACCCTGGTTATTCATAATTTGTTATAACAGAGTTATAACAGTTATAACACAGGTAAGAATAAAATTATGTCAGAAACAGGCAGGAAGTAGGAAATATCAAAGTAGAGGTGTTATAAAATTCCTGCCTGGTGAGTTTTTGTTTGTTATTGATGTTGTTATTGTTGTTTGTTTACTAAGATTTTTTTCTTTTTGTTTAATTCATTGGTTAGTTGGGGTTTGTATTTTAAGGATTAAAAGTAAGTTACTTTTTGCTTGGGTTTTGGGAATATTGCCTAAGAATGGTTTTTTTCTGCTTATTGGGTAAGTTTTTTCTCAAAAGAATACTGAAACAATAAACATGCCAATAATAAAAATATAAGTTCTATGGGAGCTATTAAAAAATAAAAAAATTCTAAAGTTGGTCATTGAGTCTGACTGAGCTAACAATTGGTCATACTTGTCTGACTGAACTAACTAGATAGAATTATAAAAAGTTTGATGTTTCTACTCAGATATTCACCAGAATCATTGCTGTCAGAAGTGCAAATAGTATTTCAAGCAGAGACTTGCTGTGAGGAATTCTTAAAAATAAAACCCATGTCAGCCCAGTTGCTGTGCTGCAAATCTGAGGTTTGTTCTGGGGGTGCAACACAAAATCTTCCTGTATAGATTTTGCTGAGCTCATTTTGCCTTTGCAGGAAATGTCTGGCAAGTACCCGGCTCACGCCCAGGGGCGGCCAGCACTGCTCTGTGCCCCGGCCTCTCGGGAAAAGAGAGGGGACAGGGAGTAACCCTTTGTTGTACCGGGAAATGCAGGACAGCAACGGCGGCCAAAGGGTTTGACACGGTGACAGCGGAGAGCATCGGTCTCTGGGCTGTGACAAGCTCTGCAAGGATGGACTAGAAATGCTATACCCAGCACTGGCAGGCACTGTCTCCTTGAGCAGAAGAAGGGGCTGGACTAGCACCTGAGAAGTGCCAGGTAAGAGTCACTGACCACCAGGAGCTCGGATGGGATGTAGGAGCACAGATACAATAAGGAGATAATCCTGATTTAATGCTGGCTTTCCCACTAATGTCAATACAAAATCTCCTGGGAAAAGATTGGGAATGAAAAGGAAAGACCCTCAAAATTGCATCTTCTAGAGGAAAGGATGACAAAATGAGGAAGGAAGTCAGCTGCACAGCTGCTTTCTAGAGAAGTGCCCCTATCTGGCAGACAGACTGTCCTTGGGCCCCAAGGCACTCTCTTTTCAGAATGGATGCTACCCTGACTGATAGGAACTTTAAAACAAATCAAAACAGTACTGTATTCTCCAAACCTATTTTTTATGAAAAAACCCTCAGGTATAAAAGCACAGAACAGGAGATGAAAAAGAAGAAGAGAAAGAAGGATGATAGGGAAAATGAAGAATACCATGGATAGTAGCAGAAGTCTTGCAGATAAAAACATCAGCAGAAGTCTTGCAGATAAAAGCACCAGCTACAGTGATGGATATGGTTCATTGAAGAATTTGAGTGTGGCTGAAGAGAAGTTACTGAAATGTTTTTATACTGGTGCAAGAAGCCTACAGAACATACTGCAAGAACAACCATAACCAGTTCAAGAGGTGAAATAAGAGAAGTAAGAGAATTGGTCTGGACTAATAGTCAATCTCGAAGAATTTAAAGGGGTGCTCGCCTTGGGGAAGAAATAAATAAATAATTTTAAATGCTGGATAAGACAGTTATAAACTTTATAAGCCTATAAAGTTTTAGGTATTATGGTCTCAGATTTATGCCCTCCATGGCACCATTTCTTATCATTCCTTATATCTTTAGGATTGTTTACCAAAATTAAAGCCAAAGTTACAAAAGACTCTTCTGTAAATACAGCTAGGTATAAATACCTTCTGAGTGAGACCAGCTATCTAAGGAGAGTGTTGATGCAAGGAAAAATAAATATGACCTGACAAAAAATAAACAGAGCCTGGAATTCAGAGTCAGACTGGAATTTCTGTCAGAGCTGAGAGGTCTGGAAAAAGTTTCACTTGTGTAATGGGGGTAAGAAAATGGTTCTTTGACCAATAACATCAAATCCTATGTAGCCTTTAATAGCATTCAATACACAACTTGCCACATGCTCATGTGAAGTTTGGGTGTGATTTTTTTAACATAAATTACTTAGTTTTTAAACTATATTTCAAGTACCAACAATGAAACTGTTGCAATGGGGGAAGTAGCAGAAGCATCAAATGCCTGGTGCAGCCAAAACACCTGTCTTCAGAGAAAATCACAGAAAGAGACAGATAAACTATAATAAGATGTTTCCCGACCAGAAAAAAAATCATCTACTAAAGAGTGGATTGGGAAAGGGACCAAGCTAATACCATAGTCAGGTAGCAATAGAGGAAAAACCTGCTGTGAAGTATTTCATTTTTGTGATTCTTTAACAATTTACAGAAGAAATGTCGTATAATAGAAGTTTGGCTCTCTTTTGGGAGTCATAAATAAAATACAACTGTAATCAAAGGACAGAAGAAAAAAGACTTAGCAGATATTTAGTTCTTATTTATGCTTACTTCCAGAAATTATGACTTGAATGTAAATGTGGAAGGTTGCAGCAATGCAATAATTCAAACTCTTATATGTTCTCCTGCTGCACCCTGCCTGCTAAGCATTTCCAAAGCCTGAACTGGCTGATTTAATTTACAGCTTTCCACCCAGTGATTAGAGAAAGGTTTGAAAAGGTCTTCAGAAAAAAAAAAAAAAAACCAACAAAATGGTGAGCTGTTCCTAGGATTTGTTACTGTGGACTGTTCATCTGTGATCAATACTCTGCAGCTGTCTGGGTCTCCTCCACAGAGAACCTGCATTTCAGCCAGGGGAGCTGCCAGAGAGAGGGTTTCATGCAGGCACAGAGATGGTTCATTTTCTTCATGCTGGGTGCAGAGATTTTTGAAGTGTAAGGAAAAATTAGGAAAAAGTAGTGTTTCTAGATGAACTGTTAGTACAAAATAAAATATTAGCACCAAATTCTATCAATTATGATTTAAACTTAAATAATAAATCTGTCCACTTTATTGATATCCATTGTCAGAAGTAGTCCCAGGAGCAATAAATATATTGAGGAAATGACAAGCTTTGTAGGGATAAACTGTGAAAAACCAAGTGGATTACCCTTGATTTATCTCTAAATTTAGTTAGAATCCTGTAGGTTGCATAGATGCCTGGACTGTAAATTGCCTCTAGGGCATTCCCTTATGCTTTTTACAAAGAGCAGAGAGAGGCAGGGCTGGGGAAAGAGCTGAAGCCTGAGGGATCTACTTTGCTTCCCTGATCTCAAGTATATTCAGCATTGCCCCAGACTGAAAATAAAGCAATCTCTCTATCAGTTTCCAGATGAAAACTTCCTGAACAGACTTCCATTTCAATCCACACCCAGCACAACTCGCCTTTTACAGCAGGACAGCTGTCAGATGCATTGCATCTGCTGATGTGAGCCTGCTGAAAATTACCTTTTTTCTCTGCAAAGCCGGACATTCCTTGTGGCAGCTTGGTGGCAGGTCTTGCCCCTTTGTACAAGCACTAGGAGGGCATGGGAGCTGTGTGGGACAGGGAGCTAGGAATGTACATTTAATTTTAATTCTGATGCCACAGAGCAGTGCTCTTTGTTTAAAAGGGGTAAGCCCTGCATGTGTCCTTACCTATTACTACTCATCCTTCTGTGGCTGTAGCAAGACACAAGCAAAATTTCCTTTCAAAAGCCATAACAAACAGGAGCATTTGCTTAGGCTCCTTCTCACCTAAGAATTATATTGCCAAGCATATGTATTTCATACCTTAAAAAGGCCCATTCCTAGGCAAAGATGACACCTCTTATAGATCTGGCAACTCGCTTCAGACAGGTTGTGCTGAAAAAAATCCTTTTGCAGTTTTACTGTAAGGTCTCCTCCTAGTGTTACTAGGTCTGTTCTGGTCAGTGTCTTTGTAATTCCCTCAAGGCAGGTGAACAAGTGTGAAAAAAGAGAACCTTATCCCCTGTCTGGGGTAATTATATTTTCTGGACACCTAGGAGTCAGCCAGGACCAAAGTGGCATTGCGGCACCTGTACTAAGAAAGAAGACAGAGAAGCCCAAAATAAGCCTTATTTGAAGATGCAGAATAAGCCAGCATCTTCTGTGTTCTGCAACAAAGGTGCAACATACAGGTGAGTGTCAGCTTTGCCCCCATTCACTGTGGTTAAGTGCGTCTTGCCCACTCCTGTAAATTCAGAATATGTTGTGCAGCCACTAGTTCTTCCCTCTTTTCTCAGTTCTCACTACACTGTCCTTATTCCATTTCATGCATCCATGTCATACTATGGTCGGGTTTAGAAAACAGTTTATATTGGTTTAATTTAGATTTTGTAATGACACTGTTACCGTACCTCAAAAGTTGAAATTTTTGCAAAATGAGACATGGGAAGAATAAGATTTGCAGCATCTGGGGAACTTTGCTATACAGTGCATCTTTACTTCTTATGGAAATGTCTATGTTCTATTGGAATAGAGCAATAGTTATGCTTCTTGACAGAACCACAGGCACCGCTATGCCTGTTGCACCCCCAGAGAGTACAAAATGCTGTCTTCAAATGGCCACTGAACTGCTCCCACGCCATTGATTCAGAACTCAAGAACGTGCAGTTATAGCAACAATTACAACTTTGAGGAGATTTCCTTCAACTCATTCTTAGGAAAGACATAAATTCTTTCAGATGGTCCAGATTCAGATAAGCAGTGTAAGCACAGGCAGCCAAAGCAATTCCTGCTTTGCAGGAATTTATGCTGGTTAACATAAAATCTTGGTACTGAGTAATTAAGAGATTAACCTGCGCATATGAATTTACTGAAAGATTATATGGACATCTGAATAAATAACCTATCTGCATCCCATTTCAGCCCCTCACTGGTAAAGTTCCTGCTTTTCTGCACACAGAACTGCAATGAAGTTTAATAGGTGGTACCAGAATACATGTGTGAGTGAAGGAGGATGCCCTGCAGAGCACAGAGCGGGCCATTGAAGCAAATGTAAATGGAAGAGGCAACTTTCCCTGGAAAGGCAGTTGGCTCATTTTTGTCTTTAATGACAATTTGTTTTGCCTTTTCTTTGTTCACACAGAAGCTAAATCTGTTCTGAGTGGCCAGGTTTCATTTCTTGTAGCATGTGTGGCCTGAATATGAAACAGCTGGTAAGATCTTTAATTTCCATATGCATCTCTACAGCAATATTAGTATTGATAATTGCTTGAAGAAAATAGTACTAGATTCTTAGATATGCCATAAATATGTACAAATCAAGCCTGATCTGTTGATTTCTAAGACTTTCTTTTTTACTTGAACATTTCCCCATTTTGGTGCTAGTTTTCAGAACAGACCACAATTTAATTATATCCATAAGTTATTCCCTACAATCATCAGAAAATTTAGTTTTGAAACTTCTGTATAGTTTGTGTCCCACATGCACATCAAACTGTACATTCTTATGTACACACCAAAGCAGAGAAGGTAACTCCTCTAAATGGTTTTAATTTTTAGTACACTAAAAACAAAGAAACCATTCAAAAACCAAAAAACCCCAACCAGCCAACCAACCAACAAAAATACTGGCAGAATACAACAGGGAGATTTTTCTAAATCACTGTGCCTGAATCCAAGCATCTTTAATGTTATTCTCAGTCTTTCTCAAAAATGGAGATCCATTAGATCTCTAATAATTTTCTTCCTATATATAAATTGACATCTCTTCTCCTTGAAGGAGCCCATGTTACCTGTTGGCTTCAAATGACCTTCATGCATCACATAATCACAGAAGAACTGAGGTTGGAAGAGAGCTCCAGAGGCCACCTGGTCCAGCTTGCTTGCTCAAGAGTTGCTCAGAGCCAGTTACCTAGGTTTTGGAATATCTCCAAGAATGGAGACTCAGCCACCTCCTTAGGAAACCTGTGCCAGTACTTGGTCATCCCTGGCAGTAAGTTTTCTTACTGTCAGAGGAAAACTCCTCTGTTTCAGTTTGTGCCCATAGCCACTGGCTCTGTCACTGGGCACCCCCGGAAAGAGCCTGGCTCCATCATCTTTGCACCCTGCCTTCAAATGTTTGTATACATTAATAAAATCCCCCTGAGCTGCCTTCCTTTCTCCAGGCTGAACAGTCCCATGTGTCTCAGTCCTTCCTCTGAGGAGAGATGCTCCACTCTTTGGTGCATTCTGCAATCAAGGCTTTCAACATGATACTCAAGTCTTTCCGGCTGATCATAGAAGAAGCCAATGGTTCTGTTGGGACAAATATGGGAGATGAAAGGAGGTTCATACTGGAAAGGTGCTTGCTGTGTTGGGAACCAAACTAGACTACCTCAATAACTCTGCAAGCTTTGTGCATGCTGGCACAAACAATGGAATTTGCTGTGGTTCACCATAATGGATCAATCAGCTAATTTCCGAAGAGCTGTGGTATTAATGATCGGTTTTCAGTGAAGGGGTCCTTTCTTCCTAAAATTAGAGACTAAAATAATGGGATACTAAAAAGCTAGGATTTCTAAATGACAGTCTTATTTTGGGGAGATAAACATCAATTACTGAACAAGAGAGCAGACAGAGGGGTAGGCCATGGTGAAAGGATGATTTTACCCTGGTGAGCAGCATTGTTAGCTCTGGTAACTGCACAGGAATGAAGAATGAATTCCTGTTTATTTACATTTGTTTTCTGCTTGAGAGACAGCCCAAGAAGTAAAATAAAATGAGAGCCTACTCAAATACCTGCTATGTTTCCCCTTAAATTGAATTTCTCATTTTATCAGGAAGCAATACTTGCACTGATGTTAGACAGGCAGCTAAAAGGTCAGCAAGTTCCCTTGGTTGCCTTTTGTCAAGGGTTTTTGACTTGTCTGTGAATAAAGATCTCCCAGGAGGAAGGCAGACCTGGATTTCCTGTCATCTTGAAGACAGCAATGAATTTGAAAATGTTACAAAAAGCATAAGGGACTTGAAGCACACCTTCAAATGCACTGCTGATGCCAATAGCTTCCCATGTAAACATGCACACAGAGTTGTTTTGGATTTGTTCTGTCAACTTTTTGTTGTGAAACAAATTGTTATACAGCTGCTTACCTTGAATACTGAATGAATCTGATGGTTTTCCATTACTGCACTGAGCCTAATCGGGGCTACAATCTCTTTGGGTTAGCTGTGGTGCTGGCACACTCCTTACAGAGGTGGCTGAACCACTTTTCTTTTTCTGTCATGCACTCCTGTGACTTGCACAGGTGTCTCAGCCCATCCTGCTGGCTTACAGCTCTTGATACCCTAAAAGTGCTAAGGGTTGAGAAAGTCTTAACAAGTATCTGGGCAGAAAGAAAAAGCTTTCTCACTCATGAGGAGCATTAATCATTTCAGGGAACACACAGGTTTCTCTCCAATGGTCAGAGCTAGAGCTACTGGTTTTGTACTGTCTGTGGGGACAGAATTCCTGTTCTTGCAGTGTTAATAGGGACAGTTTCTCAGAATATAGTTCAGTTGTAAAAGCCTCTATTACTATATTTTGTTCACTTAGCTTAGTCAGTGAAACACAGTAATGTCTGTCAACAATGTGTTTTAACTGCACACATATTGCATATGGGAAAAAAAGACTCAATAGGGTGAATGATCCTGTGTTTTACATCCAGAGACCCAGCTTGTTTTCCAGTGTTATATCATGCAGCTAACAGTGTAGAAAACTATTTTTCTTAATTCAGAAATTCTGTGTGATAGTAAGTTTACAAGAAAATGCAAGCCCTCTGTAATCAGAAGGAGAGTACAGTGTTCCCAGGATACTCAGATAGTGGCTGCATAATGACTGCTGGTAAAACTTTCACTCTGTACTCATCTAACTACTTACAGATACATTCTTAGTGAAAACAAATTAGTGCTTTGGGGTGATTTCTGTCTTCCTGAGTTACTGATATATCCATTATAAGTTGCTGTGAAAATAAAAACAAGAGAAATTAGAGAGAGAGCTGTCCACTATTAGAAGTTATTCACTTCTTGTATATTTGAGAATCCTTTTAAATTTTTTTCCCTTTGGAAAACTGTGTTTCAATGTAGATTCACAAGAGAAACAGGTTATTCTTTTTGCATAGTTTGTAAGATTTATAGAAGAAAGAAAACTCTAATTTAGACAGGAATTGTGAAAGTTTATTTTAGCTGAGAATTTAATTATCAACATTATAACAACTGTTCAATATAGTGGAGAACTTGTTTTCTTTAATATTACTGTTCATTTAGAATAACTTCTAAAGTTGCTTGTGACAGTTTTAGGCAAGTCTAATGCACAGAAATGCTGAGACCATGGCAGAATGGGAATAACCAAGAAATAGGAAGGTTTCCCACTTACTTTCATCTATTTTATAAACACATGGGTGCATATAGAAATGCATATTAATTAAAGCAAATGCTTTTCAAAAAATCTTTAATGGATTTTCAAAAACTCTAGATCAAGGATTCAAGGTACTTCCATAATTTTATGGGGCAAGCCTGGGACTTCTGGAATTCATGTTCCAGAAAACCTTCTTCTATCCCACAGATTGCATATAATGTGAGATTATTTTACTGCTGATAGCTATCTTGTAGATATTTACCTACAGATATTTACCTGGTCCTTGTCTACAGTTAAGACCTTTTCATATCTGGAATTTACTTTGCAGTCAGATACAGTTCTAAATGTACAAAATTAAAGAGTGCAGCAGATATTCAAACCTAGTAATTTTAGCTCCTCCAGATTTCTGATTATTTTCTAAAGTTAAATGTTACTTTAAAGGATGTTCACTCAGTGCTCTTTGATTTGTATTGTCTGATAAGTTACATAGTACTCTAATTCACCGAAATTATGTTGTGCATTTATTTTTTGGTTATAAACAAAATGCAAAGCTCAACACATGTTAATGGGGCTCCCATAAGAGAAAAAAAAAACAAGCAAAACTATGTAAAAGCCACAGAAGTAATTTGGTTTAATTAAATGAGGCCTAACATTTTTATTTCCCTGATGGATGCATTAACTGAATCAATAGGAATGTAAACACACTAAGGACAGAAGAGTACAAATCCAATCACAAAGTCTTTTCTTTTCTTTTAAGTATTGTAATGAACAACTACAAAACAGATCACCTGGTAGCACTTTCAATTAAAAATCCCAAAGACATATTTCATGTAGATCTGGAATGAAAGCAAATGGTAAATAATTATCTATTTACAAGTACAAGGGAAGGATCCCTGCCTGGTCCTGCTGGCCATACTGTTGCTGATAGAGGCCAGGAAGTCATTGGCCTTCTTGGCCACCTGGGCACAGCTGGCTCATGTTCAGCTGCTGTAAACCCCCCAGGTGCTTTCCTTCTGGGCAGCTTTACAGACACTCTGCCCCAGCCTGTGGAGCTGCCTGGGGTGGCTCGAACTGAAGTGTAGGACCTGGATTTCTCTCCCTGAGAGACAATGCAACAAGAGGCCCTCACTCACCCACCCACTGTCAGCCACTGTGAAACAGACACAGCCTGGGCTGAGAGGATGTTCTCCCTCTCTAGCTCACGTGGCAGTTTTGGCTGCCCACGGGTAAAAGTGACACCCACCCACCTTCCACCCGCCTCAGCGCCTGCGGGCTGCATACCTACACCTTGAAAAGAAGGAGCACAACACAGGTTTATAGCTGCTCCCAGTGCCCTAAAAGAGTGTCCAGTCATCAGTCTGGAGACCTCAACAGAAAAACTAAGGCACAGCAACTTCCTCCAACAAAGGAAGAATGCTACATGTTTTCTTGGAGGCATAACAAAACCCTAATCTTATCCAGTGCTTATATCAGCTGTGTCTACATGGACAGCGTGAAATAAGATCCTAAAAATCACCCTGGCAGTTTTGTAAACAAATAAACTATAAGATTTTATCCATTGTATAATTTTATCTGCTCAGGTGATAGATTTATTGTGTTAATACAAAACATGACTTTAAAAAATTGTGATTGCTTGTAATCTAGCCAGTCTTGATTGTATCAACATTTTGCTGTAAGGCAAAAGTGTGACTCTGAAAAATATCCTGATCTTGTGCAATCTGGAACTTACATAGAAGAGATGTTATCAGAATGTACCCAAACATTAGTTACAAGTCAAAAAAAAAAAAAAAAAAGAAGAAAAGAAAAGAAAATAAAGAGAGGGAGGGAGCAGACAGAATGAGAGAATGAGAGATCTGCATGACAACACTAAACTGTGTTTATCTTCTTCAAGGCATGGACTCTAGACCATTGCCTGGCTTATAGGCTTAAACAATATTACCCAACATGAGATTGTGTTCTCTGCTCTGACTGGAAAATATAGTACATAAGCAGGTGCCACCAGCCTGCTCTCCCCCTTCTTCAGGTCTTTTTCTGTGAAGACAATCTAATTATTATATTAACTAAAAAATATTTACAGCCACCTGCAGACAGATTCCTTTGTATTAAACATCTCTGTAATTCCACTCACTTCAGTACAGAGACTCAGTTTAATTTAGTGTAAGGTAACTCTGAAACTTGCTTCTTAGATTAGAACAAAGGTCAAAAGGGGAGCCTAATGGAGCATCCATCATTAGAAATGTTCAATAGTCCCACTGGAAAATACCAAACTTAAAAATGTATAAAATCCTGGTAGATAAGTGAATTAAGAATGATAAAAATGTCCAGGCTACACAGTGTGAAAGAAAAAGGATGATCAGTGTATTTGTAAAACATTTAAAAAAATAATATCTTTATCTAGAAACTATAATCTGACTTAATATATCTGGTAAGTGTCATATTTTAGTCAATTTCCTTTGGAATATTATTACCCCTGGTGTTAACTTAGACATCAAGAATGGGTAAATTAGCTTTTAACCCATGCTAACATTTTTATTTCATTTTTAAAAATTGAGATTATGCAAATACAAGGAACTTTGAAAAAGCAAAAGGTGAACTTGGACAAAATGTTGGAGGGAACCACATTTACCAACAGATCTTTGAATTATTTATGTACAAATTCCAAACATGACAAATTTGTTCACTGTGGCTGTCAAGCTAAGTCTGAGCACAAACCCAATGTACTGGTTTGCAAAAAGTCATCAAGCTGCTCCAGTGACAGTGTCTTTGGTGGATGCACATGCTGTAGAGCACTCACACAAAGCTGACAAGTCTTCACTATTACTTCTTAGTCCATTGGAAGGTATTTACTCCCTCTGAATAACTATTTTGTGATGCCTACTTTAAACACATAATTAACATTACCTAAATATTTGTTACAGATGGTTTAAAAGTGGATTTCAAGAAGGTGGGGCCAGACTGTTCTCTCCAGTGCCCAGTGACATCACAAGGGTCAACAGGCACAAACTGGAATAAAGGAAGTTTCATCTGAATATGAGATTAAACTTTTTTACTGTGAGAGTGGGAGAACACTGGCAGGTTGTGAGGAGAGGTAGTGGAGTCTCCCTCTCTGGAGATTTTCAGAAGCCATCTGGACACAATCCTGTGCAAGCTGCACTAGGTGAACCTGCTTCAGCAGGGGAGTTGGACAAGATGATCTCTAGAGCTACCTTCCATTGAGTCCATCCTGTGGTTCTGTGAAATTAAAAGATGCACATTGCAGTTTTTGAGCCATTGTTGAACAATCCCTAAGGAAGCAGCTGTGGAAAGTGGTCTGGCTGGTTGATGTAGTGCCTTGCTCACAGCCTTCTACTCTGGCATGCTTGGAGGCTATTTGCTCTCTAGGGAATTATTTGATCATGTTTTTTCTCAGTCTTTGTATTCTGGTCACAAGGCTGCTGCCAGTGGATTGCAAGCATCACCACCTTCAGCAGGCAGCAAAGTGGGGAGGAGGATCATGAAAACGTGTTCATGTTTACAGGCAGAGAGACAGTATTCCCTGGGCTTTCTTCTGAGCTCAGCCATTGTCTATTGAATCAGTGAGTGAACACACCCTTCCCTTACCTGCCAGGAAAAACAAGCTGTCTTAGCCTTTTGTCAACTGCTTCTGACAGCTCCAGCTTTCCTTCCGACCTGTTTGGAGTAGCAAGGCTCTATAGTAACCTGTGAGAACACACAGCTTGTTGGCAATTCACAGGCCTGATGTGAGGCAAGTACCAAAGGGAGGGATCCTGCATGCCTGCTCTCTAAAGAGTGCACCAGAGCTATGGACAGGAGGCTGCTTTCTGTCTGCCCTCCTGGGGGCTGTACTGGGCCTCAGCCATGAAAGGGGCTGTGTGTGTGCTTTCAGACCATGGCAGATGTTGGCTGGTAGGTGACCATGCTCAGGGGCAGGCAGTGTGGGCAGCTGCATGACAGCTGTGTCCTGCAGCTCTGTCTCTGTGGAACCTCTTTGTAACAGCCACAGGAGCCCTGGACATTAGCAGGGTGGTGACTGCTGTGTGTGGCAACACCTCTCTGTGCTCCCTGCTTCAAAAGTCACTCACAGGGGTTGTGGTTTAACGCAGCAGGCAGCTTGGCACTGCAGAGCTGCTCACTCACTGCCCCCCAGAGGGATGGGGGAAGAGAACTGGAAAAAGGCAGAGCTCTTGGGTTGAGATAAACACGGCGCAATGATAGAAGAGGAAAGGGATAGTTACAAAAATTACAAAACAAAATAAAATCATAGAATCACAGACTATTTGGGTTAGACGGGTCCCACAAGATTCATTGAAGTCCAACTCCTAGCCCTACATAGGACAGTCCTGAAAATCACACCGTGTGCCTGAGAGCATTGTCCAGAAGCACTTGAGCCCTGTCAGGCTGATGCTGTGCCCATATCCCTGGGGAGCCTGATCCAGTGCCCAGCCATCCTCTGGGTGAAGAACCTTTGCCTGATACCCAACATAAACCTCTCCTGACCCAGCTTCAGCCCATTCCCTCTGGTCCTGTCACGGTCACCAGAGAGAAGAGATCAGTGCCTGCCCCTCCTCTCCCCCTCACAAGAAGTTGTACCTGCAGTGAGGTCTGCCCTCAGCCTCCTCTTCTCCAGGCCGAACAGACCAAGTCACCTCAGCCACTCCTTGAATGGCTTCTCCCTCTAAGCCCTTCACCGTCTTCTACATAATTATTTTCATGTACAAAACAAGTAAAAAAAAAGACAGAAACATTTTTGGATTGCATTCAATTGCTGACTCAGTCAATTCACTTTTTTTTTTTTTTTTGCTATTTTCTAGAAATGGGTGTGGGATTATCTACTCAAAGCGGAGTGACAGGATCAATTTTCTTTTTTTGCTACTTATGAGAACAACAACAACAGTCTGAATCACTGTTTTCTGCAGAACCTGAAATGTTTGGCATCTTCTGTTTTCTAAGTTTGCAGTTCTTTCTTGCTGTCATTGTTTCCCACAGCACCATCTCCCATTTGTTCTTGTCTTATTCTTTGGTTATTTTTCCCCCCTCCAGCTTCTCTCTTCCAACATCACTGTGTGTGGAAAGCAAAAGGCTCTGTAGAGAACTCAGTGCTATCCTAGTCCTTTTTCCTCTCTCCTGGAAGGCAGGCTGGTTGGGCTAACAGTGCAGTCATGCAGAAACATCTACCTGGAATTAATTGTGCAAACATTGTTATCGAATGCAAAGAGAGTCAAGAATAGAAATCAAATGCAAACAGATTGCACGAACAAACTGGAAAAGTCAATAGTATAAATAAAAGTCAAATAAAAAGTCAAAAGTATAAATAAAAATAAGGTGGTATAAGTGAAAAAAGCACAAACATTAAAGGGAAACAACACCAGCAAAGGTGCATAAAAATGTTGAAAAAAAAGTAATAAAATGCAAATAAAGCAAAAAATAAGCAGCTGTATCTAGGCAGGGGTAATTCCTCTAATGCAAATACTCTGCTGTTGGGAAAACACAGGTGACAACATTCATGGCACTGTAATAGGAAGATAAAACTTAAGAAATAACCCAAAGGGTGATAACCATAACGACTTGAGTCAACACTTGAAAGAGTGACCACCACTGCATGTGACAACAGCCCCTGAAATTGCTTCTGTGGAAAACTACTGCTCCAGTTAGAGCAGAGAGGTCTGAGGGCAAGGTGCAAGTGCTGGAAGGTGGCTGCCACAGCCTCCACAGCAGACTCACATTCCCTGTGTCTCAAGCAGCTCTGGCTACTGGGATAGGGTGACAAAGGGTGGGAGACTTACAGATGTTCCTGCTATGCAGAGAACCAGAAAGTGCTGGAGCTGAGTGCTTAAATGAAAAATCAGCTAATCAGGATAGCCTTCTGGAGGGGACACTTTTGCCAGAGCAGGCATACTGCTGGTGAGACAGAAGAAGGAGAGTTGGCTAGGTATCATATTGCTAGCACGATCCATCTCTTCAATACAGCAACACCCTGGAGATGCTGGGAGAATTTTTGCCTAGTATCAAAACACCACCTTTCTCTTTTTGGCTAGCATCAAAATACCTCTTTTCTCTGTAGTGCTCTCCTGTGTCTGCCACTTCTTTCTTTCTTCTTCCTTCCAGCCATTTTCTCCAACAGACCAGGAGAACAGCTCTTGCCCTCCCCCCTTCCTCTGTTCAAGCACTTGCTTTTGCTGAGTTCTAGTTTGCGCTGGCTCACTCTCAGCTTGTGGGCCAAACAGATCTGCTGGATAGACAGAAGCCCACCCCAGCTTCTGCCCTAGGCACTTCTTGGCCTTCCCTCCTCTCCTGCTGTTGGACTGCAACACGTTGCGCAGTATTTGTTTTGTTCCAACCTCTGCACATTCAAACCTTCAGTCACAGGGAGATCAGCTATATTTGTCATTAAATAGAACCCCATGAACTATCGGCATGCAGCTTCTGAGTTTGGAAATATTCTGCCCCAAACAAAAAAAAGGCATTGTTCCAGGTCATGGCAGAGTGCTTTCTCTCTGCCTTCAAATGCTATTAAGCAGCAGAGGTAAATACTGGGTAAATTCACACAAGTGGTGACTCTAGAAGTGAGGAAATTCTGTCATCCAGATATGGAGGGGGGAAAATCTGTGTACTGATTCCTGTCTTTGATGCCATGGTAAGGGAGCCTCAAAGCTCTGGTTAAATATTAGGAAGCCTGTCCTTACTTGCTCTTCCCTTTCTTTCCTGTCCAAGAAGAGACTGGCAATATTGTGCACTGTATTTTTTCTGTACTTTAATTCTAATTGCAGCTAGGATTTTAAAATGCAGAAAAACTTATCTACTTGGAAATAACCAAGTTTTTTTTTTATTTCTAAGGAAAAAGTGAAGTTATATTTTGTTGGAAGGAAAATTGAAGATTTAAGTCTCTCCATACTCTTGTCAAGACTTTGTATCCAGCCATTAGATTTAGTTCTTTGTAGCACTAGTTACTCATCTCAGTTTATTCAGTTTTATGACTACTATAACTTAGCCATAACAAGATACAAAACACAGATGGAATATCCTGTCTAAACAAAATATATTGATATTTGTACTATGTTACAAAAAGTCCTTCTAATATAAATGCCCTGTTATTTCCACTCTGCTGTGTTTGATTTTTCGGTGTTAAACTGTTTCTATGATTCATTAATACCATGTCCAAAATATATTCCATCTAAAATATTTAGGTACACTTTCATGATATATGTAAGTTTATATAGCCATATCTTGAACACAAGAATAGTAACCACTTAGTCTTGAGGACTGTAGAGATCCAAGAGAAATTACCTACCATACCTGTAATTGGAGTTCTCTTAAAGGTCATAACCCTCTATAGATCCACACTTACCCTCCTTCCTCCTCTTGGGATTTGGAATACATTAGGCTTAGGATGGATTGTTTAGTTCTCTTTAGACCATAAAGAAACTGATGAAGAATAAGTCACATGGTGCTCCCTGTAAGGCTTGTATATAACTGAGCATTATATAAGTCAGTCTGACAGATGGCTAGAAATAAGCTTTCCAGTAACATTACTCAAATATTGCACTTAAAGTAATCATGATCTTCAAGTTATTTCAGTTGCATAAAATTAATTCAGTTTCCTTCTACTGTTACAGCATCTACAAAGCCTTCTCTTTTAACAATATGAGAGCTGATTTGGCTAATAAACAGTACCACTGTTTTATCAAACATCACACAAACAAAAGAAACCCAGATTTTTTTCCCATTTTGTAAAAAATATGTATAGAAGAATTGCAAAAAAAAAAAAAAATCACTGTAAGAATTATGTTTCCTGACAATGGCAATGATGCAACACTTTATTTATCATCCCAGATGGGACTCATGCCTTCTGTGCAAAAGATTGCCACTTTACCTCTCCAGTATTAACTGCATGAATATAAAGGGCTGGCTTGAAGTTATAGCTTTCAGTGTAGATGGCAGGTGCTGTATTATAACTCTGATTTCATCCTGAAAATAAACAAAAATACCCACTTTTTCACAAAGACTTTTCCCTCCCTTTGTTATGCTTATTTCAGCATTGCATAGTATTAAAATGCCTACATATAAAAGGTCACTCTTTTTCCTTTCAAAACATTTCTTTGTGGTTTATGTTCCCAGAGGTACACATAGAAGCAACAATCAATAAGAGAACATCACATAACACTCTGACTTACCTTTGAGGAATATCATTTAGGTCAACACATTTTGTCAGGGAAAGACTTTTACAGACAATCATTTTGCTTTTAATGACATTTTCTAATCACTAGGTAGATTTTCCTTGAATAGCAATAATACAGCTCAGTTATTCAGTTTGATGCATTTTAGCAGGAAAAAAAGCACTGAAAGACTTCATTCTGAGCAATCCAGCCAGATTTTTATGAACTGAAGCATTCCCTATTTATAATTCTGAGCATTCCTAAGTGGATAGAGACTTGGCTTCCTGAAGGATAGCTTAGCAAGATTCCACTGCTCTGCATAACCAGTAGAACGCTAACAGAATCCTAACAGTGGTATCCTGGATTCTCTTACCATCTCTGAAATCTTGAATTTTAGTGGAGAAAGTAAATTTCATAAGTTCTGCTACTTAAGTTCAAGCACATATTTTTAATATATTCTTCAAAGTTCAGGAAGGCTTTTTGTTGATGGTGTTATATTTTTCAAAATGGTCACAAAACAGCACAGAAGAGTTCTTTCAAAAGGCATGGTATGGGTTGCTGTGAACAAAGTTAGTGTTTATAGCCCACTGTCAAAACCAAATCCAAATGCTGCATAAAGTAGTTCAGCTCATGACTTTTTCAATTTAATGAAGGACATAGAAGAGACAGAAAAAAAGTGATTTGGAATCATGTTAGTCCTGACACATTGCAGCTACTGATTTCAAAGTAATAGGAAAAATAATTTTAAAATATACATTCATAAATCACTGCAGTACTCTTCTATAATCTAATCTATGCTTTTCTATATGGTGTGAACAAATATTGCTGTCCATGGAGGCATATGTGAAAGCCATTTGAGGAAAAAATATCATCTCTACTAACCATCTGGTCAGTTCCTTTATTGAAGTCTTCACAGACTTTCAAACTTGTTGAAATTGCGTGTTTGCTTTGGTGTACCATGACTTCAAAAGTCTAGTTACACCAACCACAAGGTTATGCAACTGTTCATATGCATTATGATCACATATTTTTCATAGGTTCATTTTATTGTTCAGTACAGAGAAACGAAGCATGTTCAATTATATTTCTTTCTCTTTATTGTTCAGAGCACAACCCTATGCTTAGGATACATTTTTTACACCCTCTATTGCATTAAAAAACATTAATTGCCTCTTGAACATTACTATACAATTTACCAGGTTATGCAAAGGATGTAAAGAAACTCTAACATAAGTTAGAGTAGTATTTATTAGTATTTAGTAATATTTGCTATGTTAGAGTACTCTAACATAGTTAGAGCATTTATTACATTTACTTCAGCCTTCCTCACGCAGTGCAAGAGAAGATTAAAGACGGATCCAACCAACAGGAAAAACACCAGTCATTGACACTTGGGTATGCAGCAGCACAGATAAGAGAGGCTGTGGCTGGGGCTGAAAATAGTGTAGGCTTACTTCTGGAAAGCCAGCTAGTGCTGTTCTTGTGGAATAGTCCCACAGACGAATTAGGTTGCCCAAGCAGCACAGAGCGCGATCTGCATTTCCCACACCCACATGTAATTTTGAATCTTCACTTCACGACTTGGTACACCACTGAGCCTGTGCTGTGCTTAAGCATAGGCTCGAGGAGCCTAAAAGTTACAGTGCATACTTGTACTGCTAGTAAAATTTTACTGGCTGAGAAGCCCACTTTTTTTTTTTTTAATGGTGGAAATTAACTCGGTGACTGTATATTGTGGTGTATCTGTACCGTGATATACAGGCTTAGTTTACACATCTGAAAGATCCCATGGTGCTCATCCACTATTTTGTTTGGATGCTATGCAGCCAGGCAAAATAGAGGGGGTGACTCAGAAGGATTTGATTTGCAGAACAATAAATAAGTAAATAAAGGTCAAAAATAACCTTAACACACTGGTGCTAATATGGGAAAAGAAAAATCTCTTGTGTCAAAGTGACAGAGCTTCCTTTTCTTCATTTCTAGCTGTGCATGCTGAGTTCAGTGGGGTGCAGGCCACGTGTGTGAATTTTAGTGCTACTGTAAATAATTCTGTGATGTACCTGGATAAGATTCAGTGTGTCCTACTGGCAGTAACTGACTTGTCAATTCAGGTTTGGATGCAATAGCTAATGTAAGATGTTCAAGAAATTTGGGAGAGGCACAGGAAGCTGTCTAGACCAGAGAAAAAGACTTGATGCCATTGCTGGTGCTATGAAGGTTCAGATAGATTTAATTTATCTGAATTTGTGTGGAAGTTAGAATTCAGTAACAGGAATCAGTTGAAAATACCATGACCACCTAAAATTACTTAGCAATGAACGTCTAAGAATTGGTTCAGTCATTAGCTGATGTCTTTTGGAAATGTTCTTGTTGTGAGAATTTCCCATCTGAAGAAACAGATACCCAAGGATGGATGACTGCTGTAACAAACCTCTCTGGTTAGCCAGATGGCTTTTGTGAGAAGAGGCTTTCCAGACATGCTTTTGGAAGCTGCAAATCAAGCAGAGCAGACAGAGGGCTGTGATGCTGACTCCAAACCTGACTGGTTACCTCTAAAAGCAAGGATGAGTTCCATGCTGGGGACATGGTGGGAACCACACAGAGAAGGGAAAATGTCATGCAGGCCAGCTTGAGGATGCACCTGTGACCCCCAAAGCATTTGATTACTTGTGTATGCAGACAGCTCAAGGGCCCTCCCTGACTGAAAAATGAAGCATAAGAATAAACTCCCTTTTCTGCCAACTCAGTGATTGAAATGTGCCTCTTACCATTCTAAATTCTGTAACTTCTGATGAGGAAAAGCAACTATTCGGGGAGATCAGGCATGGCAAAAGTGGTGGTCAGCAAGGAAGATTTCTGTGTTTCTTCACTAATTTTATCACCTTTTTTTTTTTCCTATGGAGAGGGCCAAGGGCAGGATCATTTCAAAGGAAGATTTTCTAATACTGAGCGCCTGTGCTATGTTTGTAAAAGACAGAAAGTAAGAACACCAGGAAGAGAGAAGATATCATGAAAGAGTATGCTTCCTTTCTCCTGGTGCAGGTGTAATTTAGGAAGTGAATACAGAAATTATCTGTCATTTGTGACAAAAGGCAGTTAGGATCAGAAAAGGCTGGCCCTGAGTGAAAATGTGCTTCCTTGTGATTACAGGATGACAAAGTACACAGAAAGGACATCACAATTTATGGGTTATTTAGAGGTTATATTTTTAAAATGTACTCTATTGGACATAATATCTATGACAAATGGCTCTGGATTTGCACCATGAATAGAATCAGCCTGAAAAGGTGGCAGTGACATAGAACTGGCATTTTAAGATAAGTTCTCATAAGTCATTTAGTTCTGTTTACAAGATAAATCTTATTTTCATGCAAACAAATCTACAGAGAACACTGTTGTGTTCTGAGGTTAAAGTGATGCAAGGGGAAATTATGTGTCATATTGGTAAGTCTGTGCTCTTTTAAAAGACTATAAAATTTTCAGCTAAATGCAGTTGAAAGGTAGGTGTCTTGAAAAATGCGACCCCAGGCACTTTTCCTTGGTCTTGCCAGGAACTTGTAAAGTAGTTTGTTTATTGTGGGCAAAGAACATAAGGAAGGCGCACTGACAGCATCAAATTCATCTGGAAATATTTTTTGTTAGCATAAGGGACCCCTTGTCCTCCCTACAACAACATGCCTGCCTCTTCAACTTGGCCTCTTAAAAGACGGGTGGAATTGTATTTGGTGCACTGGGCCTTGTGGAATTACCCAAGTCTAAAGAAAACTACTCCAGCATCTGTCTTCTTTCAAGCAGATTGTCAACAAGGGGAGGTGGGGGGGGGGGGGGGAAGGGAAGAAGGGGAAACTTTGCAAGGATGTTTCAAAGCCTGGAGATAAACTGTCGCTTTGAGCCTTGACAGCTCCAGAGGCTGACACACGCGGCTGCTCCCCGGGGGCCGTGCGGCGGCTTGGCAAGCTGAGCGCAGCCGCTGGGCTGTGACGCCACAGCGCCTGCCTGACCTGACATAATGGGCAGCTATTTACTGCAAACAAGGTAGATGGAAGAACATAGACTTAAATGATGCTCTGGTGTAAGAAGGAATACACCAGGGCCCCCAGTCAATCTTCAGGGTTTTTTTTTTTTTTTTTCCCTTCTTTTTCTGGGATTGTTTATTCTTTCCCCCAGGAACAGGTGACTGTGGCACAGTACTAAGCTTCCCCTCTCTAGATCAATAGAAAGAGATGAAGAAATTAGTGCAGGACAATAAAGAGAAAGAGAAAATGAACTTTGGGAAAACATACCAACAGTTTGCTTTGCTTGTTTTTCATGTATTACTGTGTAAGGTAAAAACACAAGCCCCTGGGGAGCTGCAAGAATACTGTGAGCTTAATTCCATCATAGAAGCATGCTAATACTTGACAGGTGAAGAGCAGGTGTCAATAAACCCTTACAAATATTCTGTATTAGATGACCCCAAACAAACCTGTTTCAGGTATTTCTTGCACACCACGTTCAGCTATGACTATGTTCAGGCAGATGTACCCTACATTTCTGCTTCCCACTGTGGCAAGGAAGATAGTGAGTTGAAGAAAACCCTGGCTTTTTTTCTTATAGCATGCCAGCTGCATAGCACAAACATTATTCTCCACTGATGTAAAACATCAGCAGCATTGATCCAATATGCTGGCTTAAATCAGATGGAAAAGTCATTCTTCTTGGCCAATGCAAGTTTATATGTGAACATGGTGATTAAACAAAGTTTCAACTTACATGACATTGGTGTAACTTCAGTAAAAAGAGAAAGATAAGACAACCTGCTGCATTCATATAAGCCATATTAACATATTTGGATGTATGTCCAAGCACCTGACTTGGCTAGGAGTTAGAAACCAGAAATTTAAAATGTGCTGTTGGGTTTCAGTATTTAAATTCCACAAACCAAACAATTTCATACCGCAGGTATGCTTATCTTAGAATGTAATAAACTGTCGACAGTTTAACACAAAACATTATCAGAAGTAATACACTTTCATAAAATTCTCCAAGTGCACGTAATGTTTTATACATGTCACCCTTTAAAATATTTATATGCTTCCTCGATGCACTCCCCAGACCTAGATGCTTTGAAGCCTTACTAAAAATTTGAGCTGACTGATGTAGTGTAGATGCTAATCATGAAGTAGGAAGGGGAAGTGCTTGCTGATCAACTCTATTAGAAAAGTCTCAATACAGAGACATCTCAGTAGTGGGTATATTTAAAAAGCCAGCTCCCATACTACTTACTACAACAGAATGGAGCCTAGGACCTGTGGATGGGAACAACCTTGCCACAACCTTGGTTTGCCATAAGGTGTTAAAGATCCAATGGGCACACATGGCTCAGCTGCTCCATCCTTCTCTATCTTGACATAAACCCCTGTTTTACATCCACAATTTCAGTGGACATTACTCAGGATCACGTTGTATCTTAAGATGGAGTGTACCTGTTGAAGACCTTAAAGAAGTAGCACAAAATACTGTGAGTGACTTTGGCATGTGCTCATCAATCAGGTTCATCTCTCCCCATGGCAGATCTGGTCTCTGAATATGCCACACACAATATAGCCTCATCAGATCTGCCTAAAACACAACTGCAGCCTTTCCACTCCTGAAAATCTGGCTAGCTGGCTTGGCACAAAAACCAAACACACACTTGCACTAATAGATAAAGCAAAACTGAAATAAAATTGTTGAGACATTTATGGTTATCTGGCATGAACCAACATCTGTCTTCACATTGGTGTGGCATACAAATTATGTGCATCCAAAAGATACTATCAAGGAGCATGCAACTGGCTGTTTGGAGGTGAAAAGTGTTTTTGTCCAGAAACTTCAGCATATATGACTAAGCATGAAGGGACCAACAGCAGCATGAGATTGCATTCCTCAATACTACCGTGAAAAATCCCACATGCATTTCTTTACACTGGGATGTATCCCCTGCAGCCTCTACTTTTGTCACTATTACAGTGATACAGTTGAAACATACATTGAAATACATTGAAAGGCCCATGATAATTTTCCCATGTCTTCTGCAAAGCAATCAGTATACATCACGATGAATAATAAATAACAGTGCATGGATTTTTTTTTCAGTGTGTGGTGGATTGAATGATGAGCTATTCCTTGCATTAGTGAGAGCTCCTAGCAGCATCATGGTTTCCACAAATGACAGGTTATGGGATATTTCAGGAAACATCTTGCTTTGAATGAAATCACTCTTCCTTACAATTTTTAGTATAATAATCGTTTTTAGCATAATGATTTCCACTTGCCTTTTTTCTTATGGAATTAAATAATGACCATACAAACAAACACAGAATAACTGAGGAAAAGAAAAAGTAGTAATGAAGTTAGGACGTTCACCACCTCAAGAAGAAATACCAATAATTACCTTTTTTTCCCTAGGGTTTTTGACTGAAAGTAGAACTCATTCCACTGTGAAGACATAGCAGATTCTAGAACCACAGCTCCCAGGCTGTACTGAATTTTATCCTCCTACCACAGAGAAGTATTACAACTTCACAATGTAACACAAAAAATATGCTGACTCCTTGCTCACTCTTGTTGGCAATGTTTTGCAAGCTGCAGTAATTACACTGGGAGAATTAATGAGAAAAGAACCCAAACACATCTGTGGGGAGAAGACTCTATACATTTGTTTCATTCACTCAACCCTAGGACTGTGGAGTTATTTAAGTTTTAGGAATGTTTGAAAAGAACTCCCTCTCTCTTCCTATGAGAGCTGTATAGATTCTTTTTCCATGGGAATGGAAAGAGAAGAGTATCATGCTGTCTTCTAGTTCATTTAACCCACTAATCAAAGCAGGCTAAGCTTAGTAAAATAAAAACCAGTTAGAAATATTACACATACAATAGACAAAGCTGAAAAATCGACAACAATCATTCATCTCTTTATGCTAATGTTGCATCAAGAAAGTGCCTTCTAATGATGTTATTTGGCTTTAGTCATCCTAATAAAAAATAATTTTCCTTCCACACGTACACAGACATACCAATTTTTATATCAGGAGTCTACCCAGGTAGGTAGACAACTCTATTCTTCAATAAGGTGTGAAACTAATGGCTCTACCTTTGTAGCTACTTGGCTTTCTTCAAACTACTCAGCTAATCAGCTAATCTCTAAGCAGCTTTTCCATTCCTGTCAGCTTGTGCAATATAATACACAATGCAAACATCTATGCAGTCTAATTATATGCAGCTTATTACTGCTTTATGACTGAGGCCAGAAATGATAACAGCCTAAACTTTTGAAATGATCACAAGTTTGTGTTGATGAATCTCCATTTTCCAAATAAGCAAGCTGTATCAATATGTACCAAAGCAATCAGAAGAAAGAATTTATTGTTCTTTGACTGAACTATGAAGATAATTCTACACTGACATAGCTTACTTTGTTTTAGTATCTGTGTTTGGTTATCCAACACTTAAATTGCAAAAGTTTACACATCTTTTTCTGGAGGTATCTGCCCTTGCAGGAGACCCAACTGTTTCAGATATTGCACACTATGCATTATGATCAGGCACACTGAGCCATACAAAGGGGAAAGCTTTGAAGCTTGAAATCAGAGGCAAACAATGGATTTTCTTTGTTGTACTTTTCCTGGGGATTTGTTGAAATAGGGATAAAAATTTTGCAGTTTTTAAATGCAAAAAGTCTAGATTCTTAGATGTCTGCTGGTAAAGCTGTTGTGCTGCTGCCCAAACAGACAAGCCCTGACACCAGACTGTTCATAGCTCAGAAAGGGGCTCACAGGCATTACTAGAAAAAGTCAGGCTCCATGCTGGCTGGATCTACCTGTCCTAAAACAGCTTCAGAAAGTCAACGGAATCACATCCATCTGGTGTCCTACAGAGATCTGGTGTCGCGACGCTTCCCCAAGTCCAGACACCAAATGTTGCTCCATATCAGACAGAGAAGGGCAGGTAAGCCATGACCCCATCACCAGGCACCATTTGTTGTCATCCACTGTACCACTGTCACACATGGTGTGAGAAGAACCAGCTCAGAAATCTAGAGGAAAGAGGTTGAATGTGGTTAAAGGTCTGACTAAAAGAGGTGGTCCTCAGAGCAGAGCTGAGTCTCTCTGCTCCACATACTTCCTTTTGCTTGTTTTGTGCCTCACACCCTAAATGGCCATCCCCATAAACAATACCTCTGATAGAGGAGGAAGTGAATTCAGATCACTTAATCTCTCAGCACAGGTCTTTTACATCAATTTGCTAAAGGAAATATTTATGGGACACTCACGGAAAAATGAATTTGTGAAAAAAATTCTTTGAATTTCTGGGACTTGCCTGAATTTTCTTCATGAATTTCTGGATCTGTATCAGATCTTAGGGAACAGTTTTCTCTATGCAGTGATCCCTCTTATGTGTAGGTCTTAAATAAGAAGTATGTGGTGGGACATTCAAAACCAAGTTTCTAATTAGGATATTAACACATAAAATGTGTTTGTCATCCCAGTCTAGTAACCATAACCATAGACAATGAATAAATGAAAGAGTATGACTGGTACAATATTCATTCAACATCTGTGTTCATAGATGATGCCTATGCTCCCCCTAATGTTGATTCACAGGTGTATTTACAGTTTGTGCCAAGGCCTCAGACTTTCTTCTTTAGAAGTCTGGACTCTTACAAATTTTCATTTAATCCAGCTCCTCTGAGTGTAGTCCTGAAGCAAGGAACTGGCTTAGAAGTCTTTTCAGAAAAACTATACTTTTGATTATGTAATTTACCTACTGAGACAATTCCAGAGATGATGTCCTTCAGGAAACTGACTGATTGATGTCTATGTTAACTCAGATCAAACATTCAAAGGCAAAGCTGTGCTTGTGCTGCCACAATTTTTCTGCACTCTGCACTTGGTCACATGCATGCTAGGGCATCTCCTTGGTGCTGGAGCTATAGTGTCCTCTGTGGAAAGCTGGGAGGCAGAATAATAAATGCACACATGTGTGATTATGTCAGCACTCTCACAGAAATACTCAGAATAGTTTCTGCACGGAGTGCTTTCAATCCAAGGACCACCTGTCCTGGTCAGTGCAGAGCTGGGAGCTGGTGACCCAGCTGTGGTGACTATCTGTGGAAACCTGACCTCCCCAGCCACTTCAGCCAGGCAGCTGGGTTTCCAAGATGAGTTTGGAGATATTTTAAATCTAGGGAAGACTTTAAATCTAGGGAAGGACCAGATTAGTCTTAATTAAATATACCCCTTGAACTCATGGAACAAGACAGTAAATATCAAAATTTCTAACACAAGGGGAAAAAAATCAAGGTGGAAATATGGTTGCCCTGAGTAAAAGTCTGTCCCAAAGCAACATGCCTTTTTCATTCTGTAGTGGTACTCAGCTGTGACTGTTGAGTCTTATAAACTTGTTCTGCAGGTGTTAAAATCTTACTGGCTGCATTCCTACTGCTTGCACAAAAGCAGAGTTTATGTTAATGCCCAGACACTTAAAAAGAAAAAAAAAAAAAAAAAGAAAAGTGTAGTGATCAGTATCCATCATCTTTCCAACTGCCTTGTCACTACATCAATTAATACAATTGAGCAAAAAATGTCACAAGCCCAGTGGAAAAACCTTTGCACAGCCTTTCAGGGGAAAGTTTACTCCCAGCTTTTTTTCCCTTGCATTAGCTCCTGTCATCCACAAAACAACAGAACCCAGTGGTGTCAATTATATTTGATTGACTGAGTAAAGCACACACACAAATAAGCAAAAACAATGGACACAAAAATCTATATATGACTCCCCTTGTCAGTGAGAATGCTTGTCTTCTCCATTTTCATGCTGCACGGTGTCCTGCTGCTACGGGCTTAAATGTTTCCTTCAGCCCCCAAACTATCACCAATTAAGTTAGCAGGGTCTTCAAAGGTGTCAAATGACTCCCTGGGCAATTGGCTGTAACTGCTGTTCAATAAATGAGGTCTAATTTATCAGTTTAACTTCACTTTTAAAAACCTAATGTCTCCTGGTACCATGTGCCATTTGCCCAGAGTGTGAAGGGATGCCTGCCACGTTGCATTTTGAAAGTTGGATGAGCTCATGTTAGCAGTCACGTGTTTTGTCTGTCATGCCTTTTCTCCCAATTTGAGAGACGTATTTGAATAAAATATGCCTGAGTGGTGTGGACTTGTGCAGTATGGTATCCAAATAAATCATTCACAGAAAAATGAATAAAAGGACTTCAATGCAGGCCATTGCTCATTTTGGCATGGGAGGGTTTGATCACCCCTTAACATACAGCCCCACGTTACTTTTTCTGCTAAGCTTTTTCATTGACCCTGTGCAGAAACAATGGAATCTGTGTTGAGGTGCAGGAATTCTGTGGCCATCACAGGAGAGGCTCTTTCACAGGATACACTTTTCAAGGAATAAGGTGCAGGGTGGCTTAAAACCAGCACTCTAAAGGTATTAAGCAGTGTTTCAAAAGGTCAGAAAGGCAGGATAAAAATTTAGGATATAAATATATACAGGGAACAAAACTTTAATGCCAGAAAAATAGTGACTGTCTGGCACTAAAAAGTAAAATAAGCTTTTACTGTAGACAAAGCTTGTGCTAGGAACAAAACTTTTGCTTTCACATGTGTCAGCATTAATATACATCAGTAGTAATGGTAATTCTGGTAACACAGGACAGCTTTAATTGAATATTTAGGTAAAACTGAAGTGATACTATTATGTGTTTTAGGGTTTTTTAATATAGAGAAGCCAAGTTGTTCAGTCAGGCAAAAACATGTGAGCTGCTACTTCAATCCTTTTTCTTCTTTATTCAATCCTACCCTACCCAACATAGGATTTGAAATCTTTGGAAAAGATGCCTGGCTGATGCACTAAAACTGAACTAAAAATGACACATACTATGTTGTCACATCATCAGATGAGGTGTAATGCCTTTTTTTGTGGTACTTTCTCAATTTGTTACCCTCTTTTTTGATTCAAAGGTATCTGCAACATGCCTACTCCTAGCCTGAACCTGTCCTTTCATACAATATAAGAACCTAAAGTTAACATTGAGGTTCATTACATCATTGATATGCATGACACCATTTTAGACTTTAAGTCTCTTTAAACTACAACAAAATGCATCTGTGTGCATCCACTCTGAAACCAGCGTGGGAAGACAAACCACAGAAAACCTTAAAATAATAAAGTCAAATAATGAGCTATTTCTAGAATGTAAGCTAGTAGCTACAAGAGCTGGAGCATTTGTTCAATATCAGTTTGGGAATAATCAAAGAAAAAAGACATTCAGAACTATTTATGTGTGGTGAAGTACTTTTTCATCCCTCACCTCTCTGAATATGAGATATGTATCTGACTAATTTCCTACTGCTTCCCGATCCATTTTTCCTCACCAGGAAAGGCTTGGTAGGCAGGTATAGCTCTTCCTCAATGTCAGGGGGAGATGTGGTGTTAGCATGTAACAATAAACACTGTGTAGTCTTTATTTAAAAAATGTCATTTATGTAAGCACAGAAGAATGACAAGCAAATGGACAGCTTCAGTTTCCTTCTTGTTTTTGCCCCCTTCTATGTTCCATCTATTCAAGCTTTGCTTTGCTGATTGTATGATTAAACCCATAATGGGGCCATGTGAGATCATTTCTGCCTAGAGCTGGAGTAGAACAAGTAAACCTCTTCTGCATGGTGGGAGAAGAGGCACGGTGCCTCCAGTGGCAGGGCAGTACACATCTTGGTGAGGAATTAAAATGACTCCTGGGCTCCAGGAAGTGGCAAAAGCCACAATAGAAGTGACCTTCTGAGAGAACTTGAGAGTTCTTTCTGGTATTGCCAGAGACAGCCACAGTTAGAGTGACATACTAAAAGAATACCTATCGAGTGCGCCTTTCAAAAAACTAATGACATTATTAAAGTATTTAGTGGTGCTAAAGTCTTTTTGCTCGTAATTCAGAGTCAAAGCTGTGCAAGAGTTTTTGCAGCCTGGATGATGCTTGAAAGAATTTATCTTCTCTTAATGTGTGAAAAATGCAATATTAAAAAGTAAAATCAGAATATATAATCATGAAATTTTATACACTTGCCACACTCATCTTAATGCTGTTAGTAAACACCCATCATGGCTCATCCAAATTACACAACCCTGACCTATCTTCTCCTCACATACATCCAATCCTGCTTTCCCTCAAGCATGCACTGAACTCACATTTGACATTTTCTGAGGGAAAGTGTCCTTTTTTTCCCAAAAAATCCCGACCCTGTGTTTCTGGCAGCCCTGGCTGACCTTCTGAACCCCCCAATGCTGGGCATCTATTGACACAACTCCTGTCCTGCTGGTAGTATCAAGGAAACTACTGGAAATCATATTTTAATTTTTTTCTTTTTGTTTTGTTGGGTTTTTTTGTTTGTTTGTTTTGATTCTTTTTTGTCTTTTTTTGTTGGTGTTTTTTTTAGTGAACACATACCTACATACCCGTCGTGCTGGGGAGTATTGCCCTCTGGAGTTCAAAGCTGGGATCAGCGTTTTCTCAACGTGTCTTTCCTGTTCAGACAGAAAACTGCACTATTCGTCTCTTTTGCCTCGGCTGAGTGAGTTTACAACTAAGCAGAAATTTTTCTGGCTTTCACTGAGCCTGGTTTACCTGCAGACACAGCACTGAAATATTTGCTCCTTGGAATTACATCTTTTTCTTTGGGGTCAAGCCATCAGTGGAGCTAATCGTTGTTCATTACATCATTAATGCTTGTCTCAGCCATAGAACTATTTTAAAGACATTTAGAAGCCTTTGACATTTTTGGACATGAGTGGTTTCTTGTTCCCACACATTGCCATTAGTTATGGAAATTACTGCTCCAGCCTTAATAGACAAGTGCAGTCATCACAGCAGGGTTTGTGTGTGTGTGTGTGTGTGTGTGTGTGAAGACAAGAAACTCACATATCCTTTCAAATCACACTTTCAAGAAATAAGATATGAAATTAAATATTAAAAAAAAACCAAAAAACTTTGATGTGCTATTGCATTCTGTGTAAATTTGACTGTACAGAGCCACAGGTTTTTGTTTGTGCTCTGAGTTGTTCACAAAACTTAGACAGTAAAAGCTCTGGTTTAGAAATGGAGATCCAGGAAAGAATGGCATTTCACTTAGCTTTTTCTATGTCTTTTTGAATCATGTAAGTATGTTAGTGCTCATCTGTGTATCCCCTTTTAACAGCATTTGAACCCTTGATTGCTTGGAATTGTGGGGGATGCAGCAAGAGTGGTATGAAGCTGAGTTAAATTCCTTCTGGTTTCATGAAAACAGGTGCCAAGACATGGCACAGAGACCATAAATCTGATAGGGGTGGTGACTGCGCCAGATGCTTTCCTTCTTTGAATACTAAATAACCAGGAAACACAAATCCGTAGGAAATCATACTCCCAACATTCTGGTCACCCTCAAACTAGTTATTTTAAAATCAGGGTTTGGTAGGAAAGTGCCACCCCTAGCTCAGGTTTAAAAACACTTTCAGAATATTTAGAATATACTTAACCATACTGCAGACTGCCCTCCCAGAGCTGGGGATATGTTCCCTCTCCTAATTTTCTGCCAGAAATAAACTTTCATTTGCTTTTGTTTAGGTAGGGTTGGCCAGTGGTGAAATTGGGCAGCCCACAGCCTGTGCCATCAGGGGTCTGTGGGAGTGCAGGCATGAAGGAGGCAAAATGTCAGATGAGATTTCCTCTGGAGGAACAATTTAGGCAGTGACCCTGCTGCCATCAAGAGCCAAACGAGACCATTCACAAACAGGCAGCAGGACACAGATATTTAAATGGCATTGGAATATCTGTTCCTTAAAGTCACTGATAAGGAATACTTCACTTGACAAGAACAACATAATACCATCCCTGCTTTACTGTGGCATCTGAATAAAATTGCAGGCGGACACTGTTGTTAGCACAGTTCCTAATGAAGATATACAGGACTCTATTTTTGGAGAGCCCATAACAGGTCTTGTGACAGCTCACGGAGATTTATACTGCAGGATGTCCTCAGGCATCTGCTGGTTTCCCTTCTGCAAAGGTATTCCATGGTCCTTCAGACTTCGTTCTGATGCATCTCAGGAGAGAAGGCTGCTTATTAACTCGTCTAGTGTGGAGTACTAACTGATGGCCTTGCACTACGTTTTGTCATGCATTAAGCTTTATCCAGTCACTTAAAAAATCTAATCCATGCCATGTATTCTGAATTCCTAACAGATATTTTACCAATAGTAACAGGAACATTTCTTGGCTTAACACCAAAAAAATCAGATTTTAAGAAGCTGAAATTCTAATCAATGATGCTTTAGGCTGGCTTGTTTTTATGCTACGTTTAAAAAGTTCTGAAAATGTTTGAATCCCCAAAAGTCTGTGAAAAAAATGAAATCTTCTTCTCCCAGACCACAGTGTGGTGAAATAAATTAGTATAATGATTTATGTTTACGGTTTTAGTCAATTCTGATAGAGATTATAGAGACAAAATGACAAACTGCCTTAGAGGTAAACTTAAATCATGTCAGCCAATCTTTAGTTTTTCCTTACTCTAATTGCTCCTCTTGTTCATTTATCTTCCTAGGCAATCTTTAGAAGAAATACTAGTTTAATCAGTGCATGTGCAAACCACCAGAGATAAAAAGTTTAGCCTAATTTGTCTCACTAAATTGTAATGCCTCTAGTAAACAAATCTTGGCTTGAAAGGAAACCAAGAAATCTAAATAAACACCCTCCACAAAATGTTTCTCTCATCTTTGTTACATATAGTATTGCTGATATTTTATAAACTTTGGCTTTTGATGTGAGCAAAACAAAAGTATATACACTGTGCTTTTGCAGTTACAACAGATAGCTGCTTTCAAATATTCATGATAGCTTTTAAGCACAAGTAATTTCATATTATTACAGAAAAGTAATGCAAATAACTAAATGGCAGAATGAAATACTATATTACAACAACTGTGCAGTATATAATCAGAAGATATTAATTTTAATTTCCTTTTCTATGGTTTTGAAATCAATACAGTTTTGCAGCTCACAGCATGCAGAATTTCTTAGCTTGGTATAGCTTTATTGCTGTTAATCTTATCTTCCTCTCACTCAAGAGAACAGTTTTGCCACTCACTTTGAGAGAAGTAGCTTCAATCCATTAAGCTCTGCTTCCACAAATGTGGAAGTACTTGGCATGAAAACACATGCAAGTGTGTGAATCTCTGCAGAGTAGAGACGAAAGACAACGAACAATGGCTGGCTTGAAAGTGTCCCAGGAATAAATTAATTCAGACCACTCTCTTCATTTCTGCAAAGTTAACATCCTTGCACTTTCTTAAAAAATCCACAGGTCTAATTCTCCAACAACATGCAGTGGCTCGATTTTAGAGGACTATTTCAATTGCTACATTTTGGTTGTTTTTCTAAAGAGTCCTATCAATTGGAGAAATCTCAATGAAGAGAATTTTGCCCTTATAAGGATCCAGACTTTCTGGGCAACTCAGATTAGAACCTGATCTCAATAGCTAGGTTTTTCAAAATTCATCTGTGTGTCATTACTCATAAAACTAATCTCAGCAACTTGAATCAGACCTTATATGTGAGAAAATGAGGGCATATTTTCAAGTACTTGTTGGATTGGGCCTAACTTTTTTTTTTTTTAATGTCTAGAATTTTTTGGTGTGTGTATATATATATATATATATATATATATATATATGTATGTATGTATGTATGTATAAACCTTATAAACCTTGATCCATGTTTCCTGATCTACAAGAAGGAGAGACATTTTTAGCAAAAAGAGTACAGCAGTATCTATAATAAGGTCATTGGCTGACATATTTTGTTATTACACAGCATCCTTGCCAAATATATATGCAATGGGTGGAAAATATGCTTTCTTCCTAATTAAGAAATTAGAGAGCAAAGATAAAAGTAGAGCATCTCCATTTCTGGATAACAGAGACATAACTCATGTCAGATGCTGCAATTCTTATCACTTTCTCATTATGCACATTTATCATGGTCATTCATCTACTTATCAGGTCTGCACGATGGTACAAACATCAAAAAAGCACAAACAGACACAAGGCCTCTAAAGGAGCATGACTTTGTGCCTGACCTTTGAAAATATATCAAAAACACTTAATGTTCTGTCTCAGAGACAGCAAATTACGAAAATTTCAAAGATTAAAGAGGAGCCAGCAGATTATATATAAAAAACTCTATTATCAACATATTTTTAATGGCCCATGTCTCCTTTTTCATTGCTTTCCTTGGTAAGCCAGCCTCTCCAGTGTTTTAAAGTGTCACTACATTCCCTACAAAATCAAGTCACAGCTGTACCAGTTTACATTGGGTTAAACTAAGGATCAAACCCATACTCATTTCTGAAAAATGGTCACGTCTGGATCGTGTTCTTCTATGGCTTCAAGAGAACCTGACTGCACTCTGAGAGCAGCAAAACTACACCGGTGAGAAAGTGGGAGCAGGTCCTCTCCAATCCCCTCAAAACTTCTGTGTGTGGAGCCTCCACAGCCCTATTCTGTGTGCTGCAGGGCCTTCACTCAGAGGCTCGTAGCCTGGCTACGTGAGTGACCAGATAAAAACAAAGGTTTCTCTCTGTTGGCTTTGTCAAGTGATCAGCAGGCTCGGTAAATCAGAACCATATTCTCTAAGAAAACCTAACTCCCCTCCCAGAGCACATTGACAAACTGATTTTTATAGCTGTTCTTCGTAAGGATGACTGTCAGAAGAGCAGTGCATGGGGTATAATTAGGAAAGACTGGCCTGAGACCTGTTGGTTATTATGACTGGAAGCTGGTGGGAAGCAGAGGAAATGGCTGAGCTTCAGCAAGCTGGTGTCCTTGTATCCATGTTATACATCCCTTGATCAGCTGCTGGGGAAAGTGGCAGCTGAGTAAGGGCATGCTGCCTCCTTACCCTGTAAGGCACAAGCAAGGTAATGTGGAATGGTGGGAATCACTGAAGCAGACAACTGTCCGCCTTCTCTGGATTACTCCTTACATCTCCTCAGGGACTCACCTTGGGAGCTGGCAGCCAGGGGAATGTGCTAGGTACAGGTAGTTCTCACAGACGCTCCGAAACTTTCTGATGCATTGCTTCTGAGTAGCTTTCTACAAGTTTATCTGAATGAGAAAGAAGAAACAGAATACTGTCTGAGCATTCTTCTCATAATTAAACAAATATGAATAAGGCACCTGACATGCAGCTGCTTTTGGTACAGAGACATGCAGTGATTATGAGACTTTAGATTTCTAGGAGTGAATTACAGAGAATTTAACTGACTGTTAAAACAATCAAACAGGCTTTTTGTGAGATTTTTAAGAATCTATTACAGTTTTGCAAAATAATGAGCAGTCAAAATTTTGTGGTGGATTCAGTTGATTTAAAATGAAGGTACATGTTGCCTGCTTACAGGTTTTGCTGCAAACACTGTATCACTTGTCATGCTGTGTGACACCTTCACCAAATGGCTCCAGCATTATACTCATAATGAGCACCTAAAACATCACAAGGACTTGGAAGGTGATCAGACAAGAGCAGGCAAGAGCTCTTGGCTTAAGCACTGCTTTAACTTCCAGGCACTGCAAAAATACATGTGCCCTGGCTGCTTTAGTCTTTAAAGATGCTGTGCCACAAGTACCTAGATAAAGGGACGGTGGTGTTTGTGGTCCTAGAAGAAATAATTTCAGAAGGAAACAGAGTCAATGGGAACTCCAGCTTAGACCTCTTTGATGTGATCTTCTGAATTCATGGTGTGACACCAAGCACTGAACACACTGTTCTTTGCAGTTCCCCAGTGAGTGTCATTAAATGACATGGGATGTATGACCCATAATGGAGAGATGAGGATGGAACAATAAACATGAAGGAAAAAAGAAGGTAGAGCAGTAGTCTTGGAAGAAGGGCAGAGAAAGCCTTTCCCCTTGAGCCAAAAATCACAGAATGGTACTTGTCAACACCTCTGGCCTAGCAATGCTGCCCTGCAGAAACAACCTTTGCAAGAAAAGTCATAACCTGTAGAGCTATCAAAATTCAGACCTTATTTTCCTAAAATTTATAGCAAAAGTCCAAATAAAAATGGTCATGTTTTTGTTGTAGGGATGATTGACTATGACAATGCTGTTATAATGACGTGTAAAATAGGTCACTAAAAACCTACCCTTTGGTACCAATCACTGCATAAACCTTGATCTTGTAGAATAAGGCTATTGGTGGCAAGAGAAGGCACACAGCAAAAAAACCCTTATGAAAGAAAATCTCTGTTTCTCTTACTGATCCCGAGAGACCACAGAGCCCCCTGTTTCTGTTTTCACTGAACTCTTGCTGGGGCTTTGCAAGGATTTACAACTTTAGCATGGGATAACCAATTCAAATACTCTGAAAGCGCGGCTCTGAAACTATCCAATCAAAACCAAACCGACAGTGACAAAGAGATAAAGCGTGCGCTTGGAAGCTGCACGCTGACATTACCAGAGCTATCAAGTGCAGTGGCATTGCCTCACCAGGCAGGAGCAAAATGTATGGGCAGGAGACAGGCTACTAATGTGCACAGCAGAAAGAGATTAAGACTGCAAGATGACAGGCTAAACATCACTGTTTTACAGACTGGAGGCCGTGCAGATGGTTAATGACACTGCTCCTTTTACACCACTTCCATACACGTGTGTAATGGGCCTGGAGCCTTGGGGGAGCAGAGAAACACCCTTACATTGCTGAGATTGTAATATAGCAGCGAGTTTCCCTTTTTGCCCATGTTTGCTGGGTTTTGGCTGGGTTGACAGAGTGTACCATGAACAATCTATTGGCATTTTACAGAAAACACTGTACACGTTAACCTCAAGGGCCAATAGGTTTTGCACAGAATATTCTGAGAGGGTATAATGAGGAAAAATATAGTTTAAAGTTTAATTCACAGCAGTTTGATCATTTGTTTGTTTGTTTTTCTTTTTTTAAGGGAGACTTACGGTCCCAAATGCTTATAAACAGATCATTCAAGCCCCAGAAAGGAAAACACAATATAGTTGCGTAATTGGAAATGCATGTAATTGTGAAACCCTGCTTCAGTGATGGTGGTAAGATGACCTGTTGGTATTAAGTACGAAACCTTTCTTGAATCTCAAATCTAACTTGGGGGAATTAATTTATACTATTTTTGCACTGCGGTAAGCATAGGCAATTTCTTAGTTTTCTGCCCCTAAAATATTTACCTTTCTGCAAGGTTAGGTTGCAGGGTAAAATAACTTGTAATCAAGAAGATGGTAATAAGTAATAAATAAGCAATAAATTTAAAAAAAAAGGGAGTGAAAGCTGTCATCTAACATGCCTGCTTTGTGGATATGCAAATCAGAACAATTGAAATAAATGTGTAATTCCTGCAGCTTTGTACAGCTACCAGCTAAGAGCAGCAGAGGCTCACACTGAGACAAGATTCACAATTCTTCTAGGCAGATCATTGGCAACATTTATTCAATCAGAGCAAGATCTGTGTAAGTATGAAATTTTAAACACACAAAATTAACGCCTTGAGATCACTATAGGAATATATAAAACATAGAATTTAAAAATAAGTGCTATCTTGGTCAGTGACAGAAGCCCTCAGTTGTGTTGTGGGCTGCAAAATGGTATAAGCAGTATAGACAAAGCATGATGGGGCAATAGATCACAGTAATAACATTTGCAATAAACAATAACAGAACAAAGCAGACATCTATAAAAATCCCATGAGGAATTTGCCTTATCCATAATTTTTCTTTACATTTGAGAAACTGTGTCAGGAAAGCCATTACAGCCAATGGCACCAATTAATTTCTGCAACTTTTAATGACATGTTTCTGGGTAAAAACCTCAGATAATACCCCAGGCTCATGATTGATAGAAGCCTGTGTTTGATTTGTACCAGACTGTTGATTTTTTAGTATTTTTAAAGAGTCCCAGTGCAGCCAATCAAGCAATCAACATGAAATACTCAGATCTTCTCTTGTAAAGTACAAGAAAACAGAAAGACAATGGGACTTCCTTCATAAAGTTGACAGAATATTGGTGATTTTATTTCAGTAGCTCTCCAGATGATGGATGACCCAAATTTTTATTCCAGAAGCAAACGATAGCAAAAAAAGAAGCCCTTGATTCTCTTGCCATTCTGGATATTATTTTACATCTAGAAGGGCTGTTGAAATGCAGATGAGATAAAAATAATTGATTTTGAGGGGTGAAACATCAGAATAAACTGAGTTAATGTTTGGTTTTCTGGTTTTTAGCTAACCAACAGATTTCAAGTGTATAAAAAAATTCAGCTTGGATTTTTTTGTTTCTCTCTCATTCATAAACGTGGGCAATTTAGAAAATGTGAGCACAATTCCCTATTATTTTTCAGAAGTGTTCACCAACACCCTTCCCTTGTACTTTGAGATCAGTTATAGAATTAAGCTGCCTGAAAAAAGAGGGAAGTGCAACTTTGCTGTCTAGTGAGCTTCCTACACCCATTGCAGCAGATTCTTATATCCCCATCTCTGTCACAGCAGGACGTACATAACCTCTGTGATGTTGAAATGACTTAATTATTTGAGTCTCTCAGGGAGAACGTGGAGAATCACGCGTTTGTGAGTGGGGTCCACGGGGCAGCTGAGCGCGCAGGAGAGGTGCTTGTGCAGAGGTGGAGCTCCCTGTGCGCCTGTCAGTGATGCCTGGGTACCAGCGTGAACAAAAACGGGGAGAAAGTGGCAGGGGCTGGTTTTCTGAGCTCCCTGCTGGGCAGTGAGCGCTGCAATCAGCCCTCGCTGTTCTCATGGATAGCCAGCCAGGCCGACAAGCAGCGCCGAGATACGGCCGACAGGCCTGGGCAATCTGGTTTATTGCACCGGCGTGGCCACGTCCTGCTGGGGACCCACAGCCACAGACCTCCTGACTTGTCACAGAGCCTCTGGAAGGCTGACTGCCCACGTTCAAGCCTTCCAATGGAGGGTTGGATGCATGTCCCTGACCTGCTCCGGCGCTTCCCGCCGTCCACGTGGTGAGTTCTCTGCTGGTGCCTGCCTCCACATCCCTCCTAAATTCCCACAGATGGGATGTGTGTCCTCACATTCTCTGGAGAATACACCACAGGATGACCCCTCTGAAATTTAGCTCTTAGGACAGCCTCACAGTAACTTTTCCAGTTATGAACTCAGTTTCATTTCCGAGATCTGTGGCTTTGACATTTGGTGATTGCTAACTGGAGGTAAATATGCAACAAGAGCATGGATCTCATTCATGAAACTGCCTCGGAGGGCTCCAGTAACACCAATTTAATTTATTTATTTGGAATATTTTCTGAATGCTGGAAAGTTTTGAAATACTATGAATAAAAACACTCGTAACATGAGCAGCAAACAACAGTTTGCAGTAATGCTTTTTGGTGCATTGTACTTTCAAGTACTCATACTGGTACCTTACTACTGAGACAGTATTTATTTTATTTCCCTCTCACTGCTGATTAAGATCTAAAATTTCATCTACAAATGGTAAGAAAAGGGCAATTCTACCAAATTTAGTACATGGTGGGGATTTCAGAACTGCAAATCCTACGAAATGAATATATCTCCTCTCCAAGCCTGGCACGCACAGTAGTAGAATAACTCCTTTTTAAAAGACCCCTCTGTCACATTAAACTGATTTTAATCAGTATTCCCAAGCCCTTAGAAATCAAAATAACTCTCCCTAAAAAAAGTAATTTCCTTTTACAGTGTTTGTTCATTAAAAAAAAAAAAAAAATTCTTGTCTATCAGTCTCTCCCAGCCTTAAAAAGTCACAGTCTTCCCCCCACAAACAAGCAGATTTTTTCATTTCCTTTGGACGAAAACATTTTCCAATAAAGTCTTTATTTAATACTTCTTTCATTACAGGAAATCCTTGTTGTATTATCCATTACAGGGGTCACATCTGCTATCAGTGCCTAAAATAAAACTGTCATATAATATGATTGCATTTGAGGTTAAAATTTGACTCTCATAATATGTCTTCTAAAGAATTTTCAAGTTCTTCTTGTCCCAAGCATTGTCCCTTTCAATTCCTTAATGCTCTCTCTTTGAAGAATAATTATCTACAATAGAAAAACAGTATCTGCTCTCATGCATACCAGATATGACAAATCCAAAGTCTGCAAGTATTAACAAATAACCATGTTTAATTTTATTGTCAGAGTTATGCAAAAAGAATACCCCAGGAGCAGCACTTCTGAAATTAATTACTGTTTAATGACCAGAAAAGAGATTCTGGAAAAAATGCCACTAGATTTTGGATACAGGCATCCTATTTTTCTTTCTTGTTGTCTTTGTGGCAGGTACTGGGAATACTCAAACTAAATAATGAAATATGTCACAGATGACTCAAGTAAACCTGCATTTGTTTTGTGAAAAGTCGAGCGTTTCATCCCAGAGCCTAATTCAGTAGATTTATCTGCTACAATTACAGTGCTTTGATCACTCCAGAATAGGTGGTGTAGTGTGGGGTGTAGCTGTCCTTTTCCAATTCACTCTCCTTATCAGGATACATGTCTGTTGATTTGTGGGAAGCTGGCTGTTTTTCGTTCCTGACAAACTCCAGTGATTAAAATGTAGTGGCTTGCTCTTGTTCCCCTGATAAAGGTGACAGCTGCAGAGTTTCCAGTGTTAGTGGATATGGTCCATGCAGATTGCTTTTTAATGAAAGCAATATATTATCTTACCTAGAGGCCCTGCAGCCTTACCTTGTTAATGTATTCTAGCTTGGCACCACATTCATCTATAAATTAGTTGTATTAAACATGCTTCTTACTATTTATCCAGTCTCTAAAGAGTTGTGGTTCTTTTGGTTGGGTTTTTTTGTTGTTGTTGTTGTTGTTTGGGTCGGTTTTGTTTTTTAGTTTATTTCCTAACTTTGCTTCATATCTCCTCCAGCAGCACCATCATGCACACAATGAGCAGTGGTGTAGAGTCTTCAGAAAAATATCTAGGATGAAATAATACAGTCACAGATACTGTGCACTCTGTACTTGATGACTTGATAATCCTTCACATTTAGCCATTAAAATGTGCACCAAAGGACGTGGAATCAACAGCACTTGATTATAAAATTCATATCTGGAAAGGTTTTCCTCTTCAATTTTAAAATCAGGAAGACTGGGGTAATTCATAAAATAGAACAAAACCCAAGGTTAAGCTAAGCAAAATTGTGCTTTAGTTTTGTAGTCTTATCTCTTTTCAATTGTCTGAAACACAGTAGATTGAAAATTCCAATTGCATTGTATGCTTTAAGAAAATACTGCTGGTCTCTGAAACACTCAAATATCAAATCCATTATCACCAAGAGTAGTCTGTTCTTCAGACATAAGCAGTGTCACTGCTAGTAATTTATATTATTTTCAACAACCTTCATCTTGAACTAAGTTTCAAAAAAGGACTGGAATAGGGATCAGCTTCTGTTCTTATAGTAGAAGAATTTTTATAGAAAAAGATAAAAATATTAGCCAAATCTCTCTCATAAAATACACATAAAAATAAAGAAATTTGAATTACATTTCTGTTACTTATTCCTAAATTATAATGAGAATTTAGTGCATTGGTATAACCAAAAGGTGATCAATACCTTATCTTTACAAATATTTTGTATTTATCATCATTAAAAAAAGAAGAAGTGATTCAATAATTCTGAAATATGTGAGCTGCTAATGACTGTGAGAACGTTTTATTAATCTTGAAAACTAAGTAGGCCTGGATTGAATCAAAGGCTTTTTCAGTGGTGGGCATTCTGCATTTTGTATTTGAAATACTGGAATTTAACTCCTTTAGCATATCTGTGTGGGTCTTGCTCTGCTTGTATCTTTTTTAACAATGCATGTACAGTAGGCAAGATAAGTAAGGGATTAGTAAAGGATTAAAGGAAAGCCTTTGATTTATATACAGTCTGAACATGGCCTCCACAGTTAATTTTTTGAATTTTTGCATTTTGTTGGAAAGATAACAAAAGGCAGTACCTGTTTATTTCCTCCATCTAAACCAGCACTCCACCTATCTTCTCATTTCCCTAAAAAATGCACTTTCTAGATATTTTATTAAAATAAGTATACTTTCAGCAGCAGCTTTGACATGAAGTATTTATTTTCTGTCTTGCTTTTGTTTATGTTGTAAATTTTACAGTCATCTGGACCTGTCAAGTTTTCTTGTTTCAAGTGAATAAATTGTCATCTTTTGGTTAAATACCTGGCATCCACTGAGCCTGTGAATGCAGAGATAAAGGCAGAGAAAGAAGGCATGTAAACCTGTAATTCTGAGAAGGGCCATAAAGCCTTCTGGTCACTTAACCCGGAAATACCAATTCACAGCTGGGGTGGGGACTGCACTTTCTCATGCTCCCTTTTTTTTTTTTTGGACAAGGTTTCTTTCTAAAAACAGATTCACTTTTTCCCCATGACAAATATGCGAGAGGCATTAAAGATATAAGTACACTTCATTCAGCCTTGCACTCTTTTACATTCTCTGAAATCAATAAAAAGGCTCCACCTTCCTAAGCTACTTCAGGCATGTTTGCTCCCTCTCACTAAATACAATTTATTTTTGTTTTCTCTGTAACCATCCAAAGTCCTTATTATGCCATGCTGACTTCTAAATCATACGTAAATAACTGAGGTCCCTGTCAAATATCAAATGCTTAAACCTGTAAATTAATATTGTGGGTGAATTTGAGCCTACAGATGCCAATTTGATTTCTGCTTTTGCTGGGAACAGTGTCATGAATTCATACTGGTACAAACCTGAGCAGCACTAATTTTACACTTTATGCCTTCTGCAGCTACCTAAGAAGGCTGCTTGCATGTACTGGGCATCATCATCCAACCGCTTAGTACTCAAGTTGATTTTCTGAATGAGTGCCTGTCTTAGTGGAATTGGTTCTAATAAATTTGAAAACACTATAATTGAGACTTTCTTTTAAGCCTTAACTTACAGATTGCTCTTTCAATTTTGTACAATGGTATTGGTATCCTACACTGTCACTCCACTGCCATATTTCGAGGAGAGTTCACAGAAGATCATATGTTTCACAAGTCTAATGTGCATTTCATTTCAGTAAATTCTTGCATTTCTTTCTCATAAATAAAGAACTCAGTAAATGATTGGTAAAGAGCTTGTTAAATTTAAAATATTATGAACTGCAAAGCTTGATAATTGTGTAGAAAGCAATCAAATGGAGCACTAGCATTCTTATATCACTAGGAGATGTTGAGGACTAGTTAATGTATTCTACATCTTGCCTTTGGCTTCCTTACATACCTTCTTGAGCCCACAACCTCGAGCCTTTGGGAAGCATTCCATCCTCTTTTTTGCTCATCTTCTGTGCCTCAGGGGCACAGAGCCACCAAACCAGACAAAACCCTCTGGGCCTCCCCAGCCTGCAGCAGGGAAACACAAGAGCCAGGACTCGGATGTACTCCTTCTGTCCCAGAGAAGGCTAGAAAGATGAGATGTGATGCAGCAAAGACAGAGGATATGACTCCACCATCAGGAAAAAGAAGGGGAAAGTACAAAGTCTCAAAAGGGAAAAAAAAGAGTTTTCATTTTATGCCCATTAATCATTTAGACAACTGTACAGGTCCACAACACATACACAAGCAAACCCATAGAGTGCTGATTGCAGCATTTGTTCTTTACATATAACTAACCATTGCTTTGCAAATTGGTTCCTCTGATATATTTTGCCATAAATAATCTGTTTAAAGTAAACATTAGATACACTATATGGGCTGTTCTCTATCTTTTTTGTATATTGCCATTGCACAAAGAGAATTTGATTGACAAAATAACACACTGGTATAAAACAAGCTGAAATGCCATGTCATAAATCACAACAGAAAGAAAAGAGATTATCAAACAACTAAATAATGCAACCCACAGCAAAACATACCAGTAAATCATACAAAGCAGGGTAAATTAGATAACACTGTCCATATACAATTACACCAGTTGGCTCCCACAACAGCCTTTAAATGTGACATGTTATTTGACATGTATGCAATTAGGGCTTAAAATCAATTTTTTTCTATTCCATTTAAAATAAAAAATGTACTATTTCCAAATCAAATGCTACCTTTTTAGTCAAGATGGACACGAAATAGTATCAGGTTAGCAGCAGCACCTCAGCAGCATAATGCAAGGCAGAAAAGGATGGCTTCCTTGAATGCAGCGAAAGACCAGATCTCAGATCATTATTCAAGCACCCTATTAATGTTTATTTATTATTCCAACCCCTTTATTCCCACATAGAGCTTATTGTAAAACGAGGACCCATTGAAAAGTAAAAACTCTAGAGCATGATTATATGGATGACACATAAAATATCAAAGAGGGTTTAGCTCTTTCCAGGTAGATGTGCAGTGTTAGAGAGCCACAGCATCTCTAGTGTTCAGCCCACGGGAAATTGACAGAAGTGATACCCTGGTACAGCACTGAATACAGAGCTGGGAGGAGAAACATTGCTGATGTGATGTTTCATGGCTGTCAGATTCAAATACTTCTCTGCCACTGTCCTTTAATCAGAAAACTTAAAGCAGCAGTACTTTGCTTCTTTACCCAGTTTAGACAAGCACTAGAAACATTGACTAGTTTCAGTGAAAGTTTGAGCATGAGGTCATTAGAAACTTGTTCAGTGTTCAGCATCATTGGGTGATAATTGTCAGCCTAGTCCCAGACTCCTTGTGCTTTTTGGCTATCCACTGACACATGGGCACATCAAATGGTTCCATGGCTCCAGGCTGACAGATGGGTGACATGATGTCACCTGAAGATTGGAGAGACATGTGGGTACAGGTAAATAGTCTAGGTTTCTGGCTTTTCTTCACTTTCACCTGTTGTCTTTCCAGCCAGAGAGAGAGCCTTTCACTCTCCATGTTCACAGTCTACTTGCATGGCTCTTCCAAAAGCAGTCCATTCCCTCCTCCCTGGCTGCTCTGTCTCCTCCTGACTCCACTTCTGCCACCACTGCTGGGACACCCTCTGCCTAAGGAGAGGAAGGGGGACAAACGTGCTTATAGAAGGAGCTGACAGTAGATAGCAGACCACTAAAAAAACCAAGGGGTCTGCAAGGGTTCCTGAGCTGCAAGGAGCCACAAACCCAGTTTTAGATCCCAGTCTCTGTGGAGTTTATGTTGTAGGGGCACACTGGTATATCCATGCTGGGCTGTGGCATGCAGCAGGCTGGTGGCCCTGCTGGTCATAAGCAAGTTCAACTTGGAGATATCTTCTTGTGCTTTCCCAGAGAAGAATTTGCTGCACAGCCATGAAGAAGACAGGCAACTTTGATCTCAAATTCTTGTGTTGTATTGTTTCTCATTTTTACCTACCTAGCAGTCGTCTTCCGGCTGGTTTCTCCCTGTCTATACAAAGCAGGTTGTGCTGACAAAACAATTCTGACAGTTTGAGGACTCCATTTGAATCACTAGCATAAAGTCAGCATCATTCTTTCTGTCCTCCCTGTATTTGGTGAAGAAACCAAACATTTCTAATCCTCAAAAGAGAAAAAGGATAAAATTATTCACACTTTTTTTTTAATATACAGATATTTCCCTTATACTTAAAAAGACATACTTAAAGATCAGCTGTACACTAATGTTGACATTTCTTGTACATTTTCCTATAGAGAAAAAATTCTCCAGAAATGCACACTCTACATAGATTTCAAATAATCCAATGACTACTTCAAATCTCTCAAAACCAATGTTAGCTCCTTTAAGCACAAAAAAGTTTATTGGAATAGGATACATATATGTGTCCTGGTGCTTCTATCTCTTTTTTTATTGTAATCTATTTATTACCCTGATGGATTTTAAAAAGGTAAAAAGAAAGCATTTTACAGTTTATGTACAATTTTTTTTCCAGGTCATCATGAAATTTTTTGGGCTCATTTAAGGAATCAAATATAATGTATTGCGCCTGAAGAGAACCCCCAAAAGTGAGATGGTTGCACAAGGTAGAAACCCAGGGAAATGTTAAACATTGTAAATAAAGTAAAGTAAAGTAAATAAAAATGGGGAGTTTGCCATTCATTATTCCTTCCCTTTCTGTGTCTGTCTTGCCTCTGAATAGCGGGGCTGTTGCATCAGGAATTGGTTTTGTTTTGTGATCAGGTACATAGCACTTGCTCATTAAATAGAAACGGAACAAGTTTGAACTATACATAACAACTCTGTAGAGAACACGAAATCTCAGGAAATCATAATTACTGAAACAAACAGTTCTGCAGTGATGGCTGTAATCATGATCGTATTTTAAGATTAGGTTATTACAGGGGCTTCCTCTAGACTGCTTCTGTGCACTCTCCTGTTGGCATTAATGCTGTGCTGTGGAATCAGAGATAAAATGAATTCTAGTGATGAGTGATAAATCAATTCCTCACTGCCTTTCCTTTGATGCTATGTATGATTAAAAAAAATGCTGCCTTTTTAGAGAAAGCTCTTTCTGTACCCTTTTTATCATTTTCATACTATAGTATGAATATGATAAGCATTAAGGACAAATATTCTGGAGAGTCCTCATTTCAAACTCTCCATTTCTGATGTTGCAAACAAACAATTTTCCTGGAAAATCATACTAAAACTTAGAAAAATTGCACCGTTTGAGGATGGTTTTCCTAGATATACAGGAAGCAATTAAATCTCTCTGCGTTTCTCTTGTTTTCTCTTTGAGGCCGGCCGATTCCACAAACATGCAAGACCCAACTATGCCTTAGTAAACGTGGTGAAACCAGCAGATGTTCTGGCACAAGCCACTGGCCGCGATGGGGAAAGGCGTTTTCTCAGATTGCCCGCTGCAGGAAGGAGGATCGAGCGGAGACCCAGAAAAAGACAGCTGCTCACAGTAACGCCTCTCCTGGGTTGCTAAGCCTAATTTTAGTTTTTGCAGAGGACAAGCACGCTACCTCTGACGGCAGAAACGTTCCAGCGCACCCTTTAACTCAGGGACACACTCGAAAATCCTGGATCCTTCCTCCGCCGGTCGGTGCCTGCTGGCAGGCGGCAAAAGAGGGCTGCGGGCGAGAAGGGTCCTGCTGCTCCGTGGGACAGGGTCAGCCCGTGCCTCTCCTCTCCGCGGACCGAGGGCCCCCTCTGCTGCTTTCCTGCTGGAAAAAACGAGCTTCCAGGGAAATACGCGCTCCCGCACACGGCCGGCGGCGCTGCTTCAGCACAGAGGCTGGAGACTCTCGTCTCACCTGCCGGGGGGATGCTCGAAGGAAGGTTTGGCATCTCTTCTTTCCCTCGAGGCTGAGTGGGAAGAAAGAGGCGATTAGGTCACCTCACAGGATATTTTCACCTCCTGTGCACTCAGTTACCTACCTGGCCGTGCCTCAGTCTGATGCTCTGTCATATGAGATGGCTGGGCAGTTTTTCTCCCCCTTCGTAGCTGCTGCCACAAAAGCCTGAATGTGAAAGCACACACGGCATTCTTCACGTGTAGGCAATCCCTTTCCTTAGCTATGAAGAAGTAGGCGGTTTTGCAGTCCTTATTCAAGATGTTGGCAGTAAGTCAATATACCATACAGTCAATACACAATCAATTTTCATGACTGGAGGCAGACAGAAGGGCAGAACTCAGCAGGCATCTTCCCAGTCCTGGAGCGACAAATGACTATGTGGCAGTTCTGCTCAAAAAATACTCCTGGTAGATCACATGAAAGACCAAGTCACCTACTTAGTGTATGAGAAGGGACACTTATCTTACCACACTAAACCAGTTCTGGGCCAGTCTACCTTCAGTGTTGTGATGGCAGCCGTATTTACTCAAGGAGTAACACAGCTTCTTATTGAACCTCCTCACTTTGTCCCTTGATAAGTTTATCTGCTTTCAACCTCTGCATGGCCATCTTATTGCTTAGGACTATAGTTAGAAAACCCATAGAAAGGGTTTAGATAAGGTTTTACCAAGTATTGGAAATGCACCCGCTTCTCACTTTTACTCTGATTGGCAGCTGCAGACAGTCATTGCTGCAGGAAGCTCAGAGGCGGACAGGAATTAGAAGTTTATCGTATCACACAACAAAAGAACAAAAGCAGAGAGGATCCGAACTCAGATAAAGAAAAACCATCACAATACAGAATACCCTCACCTCTCTATCTCCTAGGGCCCACTCCAGATATTCTCTGGGTTTTACCAAGTGTGCTATTGAAGCATGATGCATTCGTAAAAGTGCAGTAAGCGTAACTGAAGAGAGAGCCCCATCTGACTAAAAGTATGACAAACAAGATTGTGAAGTCTTGTGGTCATTGCATAAGCAGAAACAGAGCTGAGAAGATGTTGTGAGAGAAGTTGTAACTATCCTTATGTCTTTTTTAGGTAGAAGTGAAAGAGAAAAGATGTTTAAGATTGGGTCAGATGTAATAAATACATGGGTTGTCAGGTACTGATGTAAAAAACAGCCTTAAGAACATTGTTGTCCTTCAAACTGTTTCCCCTTTAACTAGTGAACATGCACAAATTTTTCTGGCCAGGAGAAGAAATCAAACCAGAACCCTGCCTTTTCGTCCATGGCTAAAAAGGCTGTCTTGCTGCCTGAGAAAGAGGAGGGGTTTTCCCAAAAAAGGTTTCCTTTTCAGTCATAGACTAGAAAAAACATTCTGCTTCTAGTGAGGTCCTTCGTGGTTTTCATTTTGCAATAGGTGTGGTTCCACGCTTTAAAATGCTCTGATAAAAGTGATAAATTTGGGTGTCATTTTTCTCTGAACCAGACTGAAAGCAGAAAAGCAAGTTCATGTCCAGCAGAGGCCAGTGCACATTTCAAAATAAAGCATCTTGCCAAAGGGTGTTTCAGAGACCTGTATAGGCATGTTTCTTGAACTGCTCTCAGCACTCGCTTGCACCAGGCACAGTACTAACATGTGGCACTACCCCTCCGTGCCTTGTTCATCATTTCATAGTCCTTCCTGCCAACTCCTTTCTTTTTCTGCAGCTGTGCTTCACAGTTTCTTTTCTGACACCAAGTTTTGTATTTGTCAGTGCATAAATAGAACCAGGATTGTAAAAATATTCTGCTTGGCAGCCAGGCTTGGCAGTTCCAATCAATTAGGGCTGGAAGTCATGATGGGATGGAGAAGGAAGCCCAGGCCCAGCGTGTATAAATGTTCTCATGGCCCAAAAATTCTCTTGGCAACCCCAGCCCCAGGCGGTTCAGTCTGCTTAAATTACTGTGTTTTCCAGTGTGCCTGTGCTGGTCGACTTTGTTTGCCTTGTACTTCTCGGGTTAGCGATACCTCAAGGATTGTTTCTGAGGTGCAGACTGGGGATAAGAGAGGTGGTTGGCAGATCTCTGGTGAACATTCCCTGTGGATCTGTAAGGGCATCCTGAGGCACGAGATAGCAGTGGAGCTGCAGAAGTGCACGGCTTTCTGGACTGCTTTCTGTGGTTGTGGTCAGTCTTCACAAAAATGGAGAAGGTGGCACTTCTAGCTCATCTCCACTGGCAATCCATTCAGCTTCTACAGTGAAGCATGGTGCAGCCCAGACAAGCCATGGAGAAAAGTCCCATAGGATTTACAACAGAGGAAAGTAACAGTGGCCCAGCCAGTAACTCACTCTTACACAATTCCTAGCACGGATTTTAGTGGCATGTAGTGCAACACACAGTAAACTAATATTAGTTTACTGTGTGTTGCATTCATTCCTCAGAACTGTGCTGGTATCTACAACTCAAGTGACTTACAGTCAAGATAACTTAACTATACGTTTGCTTACATGCCTTCTACAGATTCAGCCACAGGGATGAATGGTGTTTCCAACAGCTATCTGTCTGTCCACAGCTGAGTGCATGCAACACAGTGCTCTGATAGTTCATCTCAGCTGTCAGGCAGAGCAGCAGGGAGAAGCCAGGACCAAAACCAGCTGCATTACCACTGCAGCTATGGATTCCTTTGATCCACTTGGCAGCTGATGCACCATGCCAAGTATAGGTTCAATTTCTCCCATGGGGACTGCCCCACCTGCTACCAGGTCTTGCTGGGGGAAGAAGAGCGCAGTAGTGATTAAGTCAAGAACAGAAGAGCTCAAATTCATCAGTTGGCTCAACAAAGAGTTTAGTTGTGAATTTAACATGGTCTATGGTCAATGAGAAAAAGAAAGCATTGGTTGTCAAATCTCTGTCTGTGCTGCAGCCAGAGGGTACCTGTGTGCAGCTCTGACTCTATGCTGTATACACAGATCTGTGTGTGTTCCGTACTCGTCGTAATAGCTGCTTCTTTCTATCAGATCCTAAAATGTTAGTTTTGGAAAACCATTCTGCTGGAAAAGGTGTTCTGGTTTCAGTAGCAATGTTACTGTGTTGAAATGGTGGTTCAGACACCGTTCTTGTGGGTAGATTAGTCTCAAATTATGGGATTGGCCAGACGTGACAGCATCCTGATCTTCAACTCCCTTTCTCAATCTGGTAATTTCAGGCTGGCCTTCTCTGTTCTCAGTACAGCTCCTAGAGTTTCCCCCTCCAAACAAGCCCAAAATTAAAATTATAACCACAGGATCCAGGCAACAGATTCAGATAATCTCTCAGATTAACTGCAATGGGAGTTCATCCTCTTGATTGCTGGTTGCCAACTGCAGGCTACCTTGTGGGCATCTCCTGTGAAAATTCATATCAGACTTGTTCAGTGGACTGAAGTATTTTCCCAGTTCAGCTTCTTGCCCTCAGGAAACATGCTTGAAATTATCTTTTTTTATTTTTTTTTAAAACTCTGGTACTCTTTGTGATAAACACAGTGTGTTTTAACACTGGCCTTTTTGGGCTTCTCTTAACTTCTTTTCTCCTGTAAAGGAAGTCTACTTTGTGTCCTTGTACTGTGAGTATTCAAGTTCTCTCTCTTTGGCCCTGTTGAAGCTTTGTTAAACCCTCTATTGCTTACTTGCCCAACAAATACACAGGCTTCATTTACCTTTTACAGTAACCAAAACTGAAATTATTGATTACCTGTTTCCTTCAGGACACGGTGTTAAACTGCTTCACTTCCAAACCAGAGAAACTGCACACAGCAGAAAATCCCCCAGAAAATGTAAAAAGGTCAGTGGTGCATTTGATGACATGAGTGCTTATGAAGCCACATAATTCATCATTTGTTACTGCAGAACTTTTTCCTGGGGGGATTAACATTTGCCAATAAATATACCATATGCTGGATTCTGCGTGGAGATTTTTTTAAGCTACTTTACCAAGTCATTATGGATCTCCCATGACAACTATGACTAAAATGGGCCAAACCCACCAGGGTTCCCTAGACCAGTGAAGCATGTAGGTTAAAGGATGAAGTCATGTCTCATTCGTGTACCAATTCTTCAGTGAGACGTTTACAATTAAATAGTTTGGTTGTGACTTGTCTTTTGGGCAGAACTATTACTCCTCTGTGAGGTTGTGGTCTTAACCCTTCCTTCTCCCCAGAAGAAGAACGGAGAAAGAACACAGACAAAAGTAAAGTACAGTTTGAACAGCTATTAGTGTCTGGTGAGGTTTAGATTCCAACAAGAATTGTGGATACTGAAGAAAGGCTATTAGTAGTTTCCTATTGCAATTTAATTGCAACTTACTTTCTGAGTCAAAGGACCGAATTAAAGAAAAACAGCTAGATTTTGGAAGTTGGTCTCTCACAGGAAGCTCTTATAGGTTCCACTTTCATGCTGTCATGGTCCTTCCTTAGCAAAGTTGCCCGGAACTGCAGAGAGAGAAAATGGGCTTTCCAGCAACTGCAGCAGGAAGCTCTGTGAGACAGACACAGGCATGAGCTCACTCACGGTCTGTAGCTGCTTGTACCAACCAGCTGAGAAAAATCCTTTTGCAGATGGTGAAAAAGCATCAAATTGCTTCTTTGGATCTCAGCTATCTTCCTGACTCTCGTGCCAAAATAGTTAATATTTCCGCTGCCTCCCGTCAGCCTCTCCCGCGTTACGCTCTGCCAGCAAGTGAAACAATGGCTCTTTAAAACACACAACATGCCTTTGTGCGTGTGCAGACTCAAGCACTCACACAAAACATGTTTGCTTTTGACGTAAAAACACTGTATATACACACCCAACACTGCGTGTGCTGAACTAAAACCTAAATCACGTCACTGGAGACAAATTCTTTGAAGAATTAAGTATGACTGGGGGCAGGTCCACAGCATGTGAGAAACTCTGAAGATCTCTGGAGATGAAAGACATTACTTAATTTTAAACACTGGGAAATATTCCCAGTATAGCTGGAAATTAATGACAATATTCCCAAGGAACTTCATTAGAAGGAATATTTGGCTCGTGTGACATAGTACAGATGGTTAAATTTTATCATGATGGATACTGTGTAAATGACTAAATAAAGGAGGAAAAGACATGATGACATAAAAACAATAGAAGTATGTATTTTCTAAAGCGATCTTAAAATGGGTGCTCAAAAAAGATGTAATTCTAGGCTTCTGCTTTTGTGAAAAAGTCTCTCCCCCACTTTAAGTTTCCATTTGCATGAACAGAGAGATTTTCTAAAACAAACCATGCACTAACAGAGTAAATTCCAGTTCAGGTAACATTCATGTGAGTGCATGTCCTACCTGTAGAAGTATTTATGCCTTCTTTCCTCTGGCCACTGTAGAATTCATTCTGCTAGTGAGAATCAGCACAGACTTGCCATATTTGAGAGGGAGTAGAGCAAGAGAACAGTATGTGTCTGCTTCTCTATTTCAGCTAATTTTTGAATGTGAAATTTACTTTCAGTAAAGCCAAATGCCAGCAATTAGCATCCAGGTAATCCTGTTGGCCTGACTGATCAAGAAATTACATTATTTCAGTGCTACAAAAGAAATGGTTCATAGAGCTGACAAGTGGGACACTTTTTCCACACTAAATTTAAAACAGTTGCAATAGCCAAAAATAGCCAAGGCCACAGCCATACATGAAGGCACTATTTTGAACTGAAAAAAAAAAGAGCTATCTGATTAATTTTTTTTTTTTTTTTTTTTTTTTTTTTTTTTTTCTTTGCTGTGTTTTGGAAGCTTCATTGTCTTTCTTTTTTTTCCCCTATTCTTCAAGTAACTTTTCATACAACTGTGTTTGAACAGATAAAAGCTGTTTGTACCTGGTAACTTAAAAAAAGTGCTGTGTAAGCAATCCATTCCTGCTGCAATCATGGGTGGTGCACAGAAGAAATGATAGATTTTCTCTGTGTGTTTTGAAAGACAGAATACTTGAGAGTCCACATTATCCTGACCGTTACAGAATGGTTTTGCTCCAACACATGTCAGGGAAATGACACTGAATGGGCTTTCAGGGAAAAACTCTCTGACAGCCCAACTGCTTGCAAATCATTAAGTTGCCAGTTTTTTCTTTCCTATCAATAAAGTAAGATAGAAAGCAGAACGAAGTCATTTAGCCACATAGGCAGTTAGCAAATGCAAGTTCTTGAGAGCAGAGGATGTTGATTAGCTATGGGACCTGTGAGAAGCCATCTCATCCAGGTAATTATGAGGCCTCTGAGACCTGCTGGTCTATTGCCTGGAGCAGTACTATGATTTTTGGCTGCTAGATTTTTTCCAACAGTCATTTCTACAGCCACTGTAGACTTCTAAATCATTATTTTGGCTGATGAAACAGTAAAGGCTTGAGTTCATCATCCACAGGATGATCTCACTGCTCTGCAGGTGTCAGGCAGAGATCATCTCTGCTGTCTTTTCAGCCTTCTTGTAACACAGGTTAATTACAAGAAATGTAAGGCTATAAAAGAGAATGTGCTTCTCAAAATTCTCTCCACCAAAATTTACAACTTTTTAAGAAGTTTTGAAATAATTAAATATCATTGTATACATGTCCTTTTTAACCACAACAGGTTCCCTTTGATGTGAAAATGGGGCCTCAAACACCCCTTTTGTTCTCTCTCAACAAAGCAGCACCCCAAAATGCACATATGCACATGCTTCTGTGCTGATTTGGTTAAAACATTTGTGTTTGCATATGTATTTCATTAATTTAGAATAAAACAAAATGATTACAAGTAAGTCTGGCTATATTCAGAAATACTTTGTCCTGCGCTGGTAGGAAGTTACTCATCTGTCTCCTGTCACATGCATGTCTGCCCAAAAGAAAACAGTTCAGTGAAGTTGCATTATTATTCCTATTTGTCCTTTCTGGAAACTTGCTTAGTCTCCTGCTACCTTTACCTTGAGCACTGCTTGCTGCTTCCAGCGCTATCTGGAAATGTTACACGCTCTGTCTCCCTCTGGTGATCAGCGAGGCCACAGGGCAGTCGGCATCCCCATGATGTGTTTCTGTGGTCTGCACACAGGACACTCTTCATTTGCCATTCAAAATCCAAACTATTGCATGCAAACAGTGCCTGCATTCTTACCCACATATCTTCTATTTTAACAGCTTAGCGCCTGCATTTTGCTAACAGTTTGCTGAAGAATATTCCTGTAATACTTTAGTGCCTGAAGCTAGGGAAAATGATAGACTTGTGCTTTAAAACCTGGAGCATGCTGTGTTGCATAAAAAAAAAAATCTGGAATACAGAAAACAATACTATGAGAATAGTTACTAATTGGATAATCATACTACTGACATATGATTTTGCAGTTACTGAGTTTCAAATAGAATTCCAATGCAAATGGTTTGAACTTGTCCCCTAAAAATTTTGTTATATTTTGTGTTATATGTGTGGGACATCTTAAATTCTTCTGATGTGTATCTATACCCTTACATATAAATGTACATATAAAAGAGCGTTTCTCTATCCACATACTTAGAGCACAAGGGTAGAAATGAAAAGTCAATTTCTGTAGAAATGGATTTCTCCTGTTTCTGGAATTCTGTACTCTCCTTACTGTCAGAACAAATTCATTCTCTTCCCCTACCTGACTTATAGTCCTAAAGATGGTGTCTTCCATCTGCTTCAAAAGGTGAAGTTACAGGAGAAGTGTGAGGGACCTCTTGACTGCCAAGCACTTATCTGAGAGACAGCAATGGAAATCTCCACATGGCATAGCTCCTTGGGTTTTATTCAACACCAAACTCTCTTTTCCTTAGTCTCTGCTGGATATGGTCCAGTCTTTGTTCTAAAGGCTGTTCAGAACAGATAACTGACATGTTAAACACACAGAATCTGATCTAAAATGTTCATGTGGAAGTGCAAGTCTCTCTTGTCTTTCAGGAGAGAGGCTGAAATAGGCATTGAAATGGCTCCCTATGGAAGCCTACTGTTTGTCATGCTGCAAATTTCTATGCCTAACAAAATCAGAAATTCCAAAAGAGCGAGCTCACTACTTTTTCAGTAGAGGACCTTCACAAACACAACCTCAAATTAAATCAAAACATACATATGCATTTGATGTCCAGATGAATATTTTGTCTTTTTAGCACTGCCTAATGAAATATGTGCCTATTTAATGTTAGTTTTAAAATGATAACAAAAAGCAAACTAGGAGAAGGTCTGGGGTTCTTAATTGCTACAGCATAAAAAGTATTTTCTCCCGTTTCAGTATATGCTTACCCTATTCATATGAAGACAGCAAAGGCTTTTAAGGTGAATATCTGCAATGGGATTTTTTTGTAGTAATCTTTGTTCCTAATTTCTTGTAATGCTTTGAAGTACGCTTTAAAGCACTTGCATTCAGTATCAAACGATTTGTGAAGACATATTGCTATTCTTCTAAAAACTGGCAAAAATTATCCTCAGTGCTGACACTGGATGTCACTGGATGGCAGTTTTCTACCACAGAATTAGAGTTGCTCATGAATGTTTGTTTTCTGCTCCCTACTGTAGGGGCAAAACAGCTTCAGAAAAGCCACTTAGGAGAGTATGCCCAGGAGCATATCAGGAAAACACATTCAAGACACTGATGTATCCAAGTGACTTTTAGGTGAGACCAATCAGCACTTTTGCCACACTGCTGTTTGTACTATTTTAAAAGTAATGCATGTAAATTTATTTATTGCAAATGCATTCCCAGTGGATCCAGAAATTATAGGCTATAGATTTTGAGCATATTTCTTTCTTATGTTAAGATTTTAGGAAATCCAAGGACAATTGTAATCTGTAACATCATCTGTAAGGGGTACACAAAGGATTTTCTCACTATCAAGTGTCTCAGAAAGTAGTTCACACAAATGCAGCTGCCTCAGCCATGTTTTTGGGGTTTAAATCTTCATGGTAAGAGGAAGTTTATTGTCTCCTCTAGGTCAACTGCCAGGAAATAAAAGAATTGGCTGATTTATTTACTTTTTTACTTGGTAAATAAAGGACCTGGAATAACACAGATCTAATCAGTATCTTATCGTGTATTGCCAAGTGAGTTCTTCTTGAGGAACATCAGTGAATTATTATATTATCCTCTGACACCAGCAGGAAACAGTGAGCACCACACCATGTGAGTGCACTGCAGCATGAGGTACCCAAGCGCGCCAGTAGTACCTGTGGCAAGTCCCACCAGTGATATATTACAAACAATTCCCTCTGAAAAACAGGAAAAAAACTGTGAACAGCCTGTTTTACACATGCACTTTCACAGTGCAGCTCTTTTCTGCACAGGCCTTGCTCCCATTGCTAGGAAAGCAGACAGTTCATGTACAGTGAAACATGAGGCTCCTGTAAAAAACCCTTTGCTTATAGATCCTGGTGCCCAGTGGAAAGTGGGCATTGCACTGAACAAAAGGATTTCATCTTAAAAGACCAGAAGAATATTTTAGAAGCTGTCACATTTGGGTAGACATTTTCAAGAAAGCTGAAAGCTAAGTCACTAATTTGATTCCTTAGCAAACCTGTAGGTGAATCTTACCTGGCCACTGCTCTCAGAAAATAAATGCCGTGTCATGGACCACTAGCAGAATTGTTGGTTGTCTTGACAGTGCTATAAAAGTCACAAGGTGACCTGTGAACTGTGAATACCTCACAGTTTTCTCTTTTAAGTTGATTCTTAAAAGGGCATATTGCAGTAGAAACACAGACCCATTAAAGGAGAGCTGCCTGAAAGGGATCTCAGGAGGTCATCCAAGTCCAGCTGCCTGCCTCATGGCATTTCTAATGGTTGTTGCTGGCATGTCATTTCAGACAGTTGCTTCTCCCACCTGTTCTTAAAATCCTCTGATTATGACTCTCTCCCATCTTCCCCCTGGCTATTGTTTCCAGCACTATCATTACTTGTGGAAAATTTTGCTAACACATGACCTCCATATCGTTTGCTACAGTTCTATATTTACTGCTTCTTGCTCTGCCCCTAGTAGACAATGTGCAGACCAACAAGAAGGGGCATTATTCCCATCATCCTTTTGAGCTGTGTACTGGAAAACAGTGGTCTTAACATTTTCATGCATATGCAAACACATAGGTGTACAGCCAGGCTTTTTGAACTGCAAAGCCCCTGTATTTGTCCCCAGGCTGCAGTTTTTCCACACCCTATCTAAACATAAGGCTATGTTCACGTTAGAACAGGAAAGAGGGCAAACTCCTTTTGGGCCTTTTCCCTCACTTCCAGACCCACATAATTTTCTCTTTTTGGAGCAGTATTGCCTTCTGAAAACAGAGATAAAAAGCTAGCTCTGTGTTCTAACAGCACCAGGATTTCTTATCAGTTTCCCAAATATACCCTGGAAAATTATTTTCCTTCTTCCTGTACACTGCTTGCCAGTAAGCACACTGGCAAAACACCTAACTGTTGGAGTGGGAAAGGAAGTGACTCTGCAGCTGTCAAAAACTGTTCTCCAGGAAACAGATGGCTAGAGCTATTATTTACAGCTGACCATATATGTTAGACAAAAGCCGTCCAGGCTACAAAATCTGGAGTATCTGGAAAAGAGGTGATGCATTACTAAACGTGTGCAAAGAGGACTAACTAAGTCAAAGCCTATACTTGGGCACAGCTGTGCAGTGGGAAAGACATTTCAGAAGAACCTATGATAGGACATAAAATATATTTTGAGAAATTACTCCTCCTAAGGCATTGAAAAACCATTTCATGACAGACAATTAAGCCTTGCACTTTGATGCTGCAAATGCAGGGACTACATTTAAAACAAATATTTCTGTTGATTTTCATTAACTAGGTTTTTAAAAGGCTAAGAAATATTTCAAGCGTATGAGGAGGTAAATCTTAAGTCTACATGCACAGTTGTGTCACCTTTGAGATCCCTTCACTAATCCATTAATTCCATTAATACCTGGCATATGATGTGCTGACATTTTTAATTTAGTTTTGATTGTGTTGCATGATCATATTCTGATGTTTCTTGTGATGGCAGGTGATGAAACATGCAAGAAATCAGCTCTGAGAGAGAATATTTCTGAGACAGTTACCATCTTGTTATAAATAAGTGGATGTTGGAGTATTTTTTTGACAGCTATGCTGTCAGTCATATTTTGTTATGCCATTGATCTTATGCCAGCTTGATGGTACAAAAAGGTTTCTGAGTGACAGTTACAGTGAAGTGAATATTAAATCTGGACTGTCTAAATAGTGTCTTCCATCCACTTCATACATCTATGCTGACTATAGTTTATTTATTAATACCTTACTAAAACAATGTATTTGACCTCTCACTTGGACACTGAAAGGCAGACAAATGGAGTATTATGAAAATGCTGCTTTACTAATGCAGGACAAAGCACAGCCTACCATTCTGCTGATGAAATTAAAGCACCATTCTTGTAGTTTTGATGCTGCATATGTGTCCATATGTTGCTTGTCTCAAATACCAGATATAAATCAGTCAGCCATGAAAAAATCACAAGGCTCTTAGCAAATTATTTTCGTTTTTCAAAAAGGGAGTCAAAGATTACCTGAAATTGGGAATTCACTACAGCTCTCTGGCCCCCTGTTTATCACCTTTGGTACAGAACTGCAGGATAAACACTGGGAGGCTTATTCTGACATCTTCTGGGTGACAGATCATGAAAAGTATTTCCTTGTATCTGTGGTGCTCACAGGTACGGTTTTACTAGGACACACATTAGCTCATTAGCAAATCACTGACTTCTTGGATCAGAAACTTCTGAGTGGGTGGAGGAGGATCTTTTATGTAAGAGCTGTAGTCATAAGGGGCTTATGTTCCTGTTAAAAGCTTTGGGTAAGTGAAACTTTCTGAAGATGTTTGATGGAAATTCCCTGATTATCTCTTCTGCCTCTGGGAAATGCTTATGCTTTGCTGACAGAAGCCTGACTTAGACTCATGCCAGAAGGTACATGCAAGGATTATAAACTAAACAAGAGAAGTAACAGCACCTGGATTTTATAGCTACTAAGGATACAAACACACAAAGCACACAGGCATCAGCCAGCTGAAGATCACAGAATCAGCATTTCTCTATAAGGCATGACATCAGACTGTACCATGTGCAGGCTTTGGGGCCCTGGGTAGGAAGGAGACTACAAATAAGGAACAATAAAATCAGCAGTTTATACAATATGAGTTCACCTTAAGCCTTGCAGACACTACTTTTCATGCTTACATCAAGCTGGCCTCTCTTCTGCGCTAGCTTGTGCCAAAATATCTTTCTGTTGCAATGTTCTCAGGAGCCATGGATATCTTTAACCACAGATCCCAAGCATCTCCTGGCATCATATTATCTCCTGTAGTAATCTGCATTGCCCTAGCATACTTGCATTGTACAGCAGATTCTCCACATGCTGTATAAGAATATACTTTGGAAATTGCTACCTACATTGCAGAGAGCAGATAACTTTTAAATCCTCAGTCTCTAGAGCAGGCAGTTTCTTACTTTCAGGATTTGATAATATGTACACCTTGGTCTGCTTCAAATCCTTTCACTGAAATTCAGTTTTATCCCCGGCTTTAGCTAGGTACAGCAGACTGTGGCAGACTTTGCACATCTCCAGTCAGTCAAGATCATTCAGCAGGATTGCTGCTCCTGCCAGTCACATGAACACGGTCAACTCTCTTCACATTCTCAAAAATGCAGATTGCCAGTTTGTTTTAAGCCCCTCTACCAGACACAGAATCTCTCCTTTTTAGCTCTCTTTCACCACTCTGGCAATTGCAGCACATGTGTCTCTTCTCATTTTGCTCTCAGATTTTTCATACGCACACAGATGACAGGAGGCCCAGTTAGAGGTATGGCTGTTCCTGACTCACAGATATTTTTGGAGGTTTGGTTGTTTCTTTAAACAGGTCAGCTAGCGTGCGAGGTTTATCACTTTAGCTAAAAAATCAGAGTGCTGCCAAGTGGCAGATAAGAACTGTGGAAAGAATTTCTGAATTTCATTTCTGCAAGTACAGGCTTTTATTTTTTTATATTGTGTGGGCTTTGGGGTGGGCGTTTAGTGTGTATGTGTGTATTGGGTTTTTTGTTTGTTTGTTTTGGTTTTGTTTGGGGTTTTTTGTTTGTTTGCTTGGGTTTTGTTTGTTTGTTTTTCTGATGTCTCACTTGGCCCTGTATTTATCCAGCAGTACTCTGTGCTTACCCAAGATGCCTGGGGCATTTAGCCATCTTGGCCCATGCAAGCTGTGGGGCCAAATGTGACATCACCCTGAAGACTGACACAAAAAAAGACATTTATCACACCTAATTAAAGGCATCCAAGTAGTAAGCAACTATTCCTTAACTTAACTATCTCAGTTCCCCTGTAGTGAGTAGGAAGGGATTAGCTGATTCTCTGGGCAAATTAGACCTATCTAATAGGCAGAATGAATCATCATCATGAAGTTTCTCTCTCCTCACTGACCATAAATGAAGCCCAACAGTCAAGATAAACACCAAAAAAAAAAAGGCAAGAAAAACTGCACAGAAATCAGCTCCATTGTACTTAATCAAAATCTTCACCTGCCCATATTTTTTTAGTCAATAGTTCTGCATTTGCAGGAATTTAATAATCACAAGATCATAACTTTTATGTCCCTTCCCACTGCTGGGAGGCTGGAACTCAATGATCTATAAAAGTCCTGTCCAGCCCAAACCACTTCATGATTCTGTGACTGTCTTTGTGACAAAGAAAAAATTTCCTTGGCAAATGTTCTTTTGACTTCCCTGCGTTACATTAGAACAGTCAGCACAACAAATCCTCATGACTTTTTGAATCTTTCTCAGCCAACTGTAGCAGTCTTCAAATGGAAATAAATCAACGTAATCAAAACAAAATAAAGCAAATGTAGGCGCACATATTTGCTATAAATAAATGCAACAAGTAAAGATTGCCTAGTAGTCTGCTTTTGGATGTTGTGCTGTAGGATTCATTTGAAGAATGTACTCATGGTTTGCCAGAAACGAAGTGAATTAATTAATTTTCTCTGAAAAGTTAGAAGAAGATTCAATAAAGGGATCATGACAGCTTTGAGAGAATGTGGATTAGAGTTTCAGCAGATTATGCAGTAACTTCAACAAAGCTGAGCACACTGCCAGTGCTTGGCAAGTAGCAGTAATTGGTAACTTAAAACTGCATTTGCACTTTTTTTTTTTATTTCTACACATTTTAAAGCTGATAAAAGACTACTAAATATTAAAGCAACTTTTGACACAACTATTTTACTGAAATCCAGAAACTGGATGTTGTCTAATTATCAAATGAACATCAAAAAGAACAAATAACCTTACAGCTCAAAAGAGGAAAAGAATTACAGGAAGTATCTGCAAGCAGTGTATCCTATTAACACCATCTTTATTTCCTTTTTACAAAAAATAGAAATACCAACAGAAAAAACATACTAAAAAAAAAAAAAATCAATGCTTTTGCCTTGATCTCACGGAGGAGCTGCGCAGGCAGAGTCCTGGATGAAACTTTGACAGTATATGCTGTTGACAAAGGGAAATAAAGATATATGACAATATACCCATGCAAGACACAAAGTACAAAACGTGTTCCGTGGCCTAACAAACATTTTGGAGGTTGCAAGTGTCATAACAATTTTCAGATTGTTACTTCTGCTCACCCATGCCTTTACACAGCACAGCTTACAAACAAGTTACATATACACATATATCATAAAAAAGATTTGTATATGGTCTAACTGATACAAATTAAGGCATCCTAACAGCTGCTGGTGAGGGGTATGTCTCATATTAGTGTTTCAAAAGGCTATATTTCAGCTATTTCAAACAAAGTGAGACATCATGACATGTTTTAGAGGAAGACTTCCTGCAGCTCTGGCTCTTCAATACTCTTTTGACTGTCAGATTTCTGGATTTTCCAGTTGATGTCATCATGCCTGGAGAAAAAAATGGAGAAAATTACTCAGTGGTAACATTAAAGATATAAAGGGGTTGGCAATATGTTTATTTACACTGTTTTGTTCCACTTGTATGTATTCAAATCTGAATTAATCTTTCTCTCTGGGCTTATTTTTCTAGATACATGCTAAACAAAATATTTTTTAATATTGTGGATTTTTTCTAAGTTATAAATTCATTCTGAAATCAAACCTGAAAACCAATGGGATGACGAGGAGCTTTTTAAGTCACAGCACTAATTAGTGTGCTGTTGTCATGTTCTGGTAATAATGAAAAGAATATTAAAAAAATTTCTTGTACTTTAGAAAAAAGTATCACAGTGGCAGAAGGATTCACTACAATCAACCCTAGACATACCCTATTGGTTTCTGACTCTGCCTGTAACAGAATTATCACCGTTAATAATCACCAGAGAGAAATGCACCTCTCTATCTATTGTGTAGGAGATTTGAGTGACAGCTTGCCAATTAGAGTAGAAAAATTAAGCACAACATATTTGTAGCATTCATTTTCTTCATCTCCTTTCATATGCTCTTGTTCTGGATTCCCAGTATGTTCCCCTTCTCTTCCATTCACCTTCCAACTGACTGTTCACTAAGCATCCAACCCATGGCAATTTTCAAACCTGTTAAGAGCCTCACTTTTAGTTATTACTACTGAAGAGCAAAACTCCTGCAATACAACCATGACTAGCTGGTTTGCTGCTGCAAAGGACAGACCCTAGAGTGAGAGCAAGAGTGTGTACGAAGAAGTTTGCCTTTAACTCATAAGCCTGACTCTTGTAAGCCAGAATAGCTTTATTTCAGTCTACAAGTATCACAAAGAATCAAATGTTCCTAAGCTTATACACAGGATGGTTAATTAACCCGGTGGTTACTTCAGGGTTTAACAGAAGCTGACCTCATAAGTGCATGAGTGATCATTCTATGTTAAAGCCCTCTTTATTCATCCAAATTACAGTTGTCACATACCCAAAGCAAGATCAAAAGGCACAGAATTGAGCCAGACAAGACAGATTTTGCAGTACTGAGTCTGAGGAGGTAGGATGCTGCATGTTGGCATTTCAGGTGCATTGCTGCTATCATAGCATTAACTGTGTATCTTTACTAAAGGATGCTTTATAAGGCTAAGACTAACCTGCTGCATTGGCTTAGGCTTGCAGGGTTAAAAGAGCCTGTGGGTGAGTTCCCCATTAGAGGCTCACTAGGCACACCAAAGAGCCCCTTTGGCAGCTCTACAGCTGCAGTGTGACCTCAAAGAAGACAATTTTTGGCTAATGCAGATGTCTCTAGCTGACAATACTGAACAGATATGCTTCTTACAACTGTGCCTCCCAACCTGGAGAAAATGTATTACTAATATTGCCAATTAGTAACCAAATTTTTAATTAGATGTCTAATGTATTTTAGTGCCTGTATCACCACTAATACATCCTCTCATGCAACAAGCAGTGATGCATGATCACAACAGTTCACAAGAGAACAAATGTAAATCTTCTGCAACAAAGCTAATTTCACATTCATGTTACACTCTATTAGTATAGTTACTAGCTACTGGTTAGTAATTAGTTAATGGTTACTATTTTTTTGGACATCTAGAGAAGCATTCTTTTTCTGGAGAATCAAATATAATTGTAATTGAAATTTATCCAGTATTAGGCCTAGCAGTGGGATAGGTATTAGGTTAGATCCAGTTGCTGGTTTAGCAGCATGCCCATTTTACTATCTGACAGACATCTGATGATGGATTCTGCTGAGTGCCCCCATTTAGGAAGGAATTTTTGCTGTTCATAGCTGTACTTATGTACAGGGTTTTATATTGATATGGTGAATTACTGCTTATTTTAATGTAATGCACATCTCAGATGATTCAAAGTGTGGGAAAGAACTGTTCATTGGCATACAGGTAAGATAGAAAAAATACTAATATGCAAAAACTAGCCAATCCTTCCAAAAGAGGAAAAAATATCCCAAACCATCTTGCACATCCAAAATTTCCTCCAAGGCTTTAGGAAAATTAGGGTGTACCAAATTTAAATAGGCTACCAAAAAATTTAGCACAGTCTTCTACTATTAAGCTGTGACCAACACGAAAAAGTAAACCACAAAGCCTTAATGTACTTTGGGGTGTTTTGAATGAAAACAAACAAAAAAACCAAAACCAAAACCAACCAAACAAAAAACAACAACAACAAAAAAAAAACCCAAATGTAAAGAACAGAAGCTGAAGAAAAAGTGCTGGAAACTAGTTGGCAGGAATGGAATCTCACTGAAAGTAGATTTTGTATAATGACTTCAGATTTCAGAAAATGATAATGAAATTCCCTGTTATAAGGGTGTAGTGTCACAATGGGATTGGGCTTGTGTCTAGAAATATAACTTCCCAATGTAAAAATCTGTAAAGTTTTTAACCACCAAAGACTGTCCTGTTTTCCAAAAAAGGTTTTTATTTTTTTCAAAATAGTTCTGAAATGCTAATTATGTAGTGTCCCCAGACTATCCAGTGAAAATTCAGTGTCCAGGAGATTGTAGTGCATACAATGGTGATGTTCTTTTAAGATTCAAAGATTCTTTTAAGATTCATCTTTCAAGATGTCACAACCACTGGGCACCATGTAGTTGACAAATGACAGGCACACATTTTGCTATTCAAAGATCACAACGTATGCTAAAGGTCATTACAAAGGCTAACTTAGAAGCTCTGAGAACCTTCGGTCTGTGTCCTGATTTCTGAAAAGCAAAATACAACTTCCATTCTTATGTGATATTTGGAAATCTCATGCCACAGACTCTGGCACATAGTTTGCCCACTTCCTAATTTGTGGGTACTGTAACACCTCCTCAAGCTGCACCTTTCATGCACTCTGCTCCTTGCTTCCTACTCTCTGGTTCTCCAAGTACAGCTTTAGGACATGGTGCCTGGACCAGCAGTGCCTGGAGGGATAGCCAGGATTTCGTGCCCAACCATGTCCCTCCCAGGAAGTGACTCCACAGCCCTGCAGTGGCAGTCAGACATTCCCTGTCTCTCATTTCTGGGAAAATGCCACATTGCCATTCTCACACAAGAGCAGTTACACAAGGCAAGTGACAAATTACAACTGCCTACACCTAGGAGATGGCTCTAACATAAGGAGGAGATTAATAATTTTGTATTACTCTACGATCTGGACAGGCAGCTGGATGTTTTGAGTGGAAGCTGCCCACTGATGCTCCCTCAAACTGCTGCTATCCAGTTTTCTGCACAAAGTTTCCCTCTTTGTTTTCAGGAGAGAATGAAACCTCTTGGAAATCTTACAGTTTCGGGTTTCACATACGCTGTGCCAATGGCTCCTGAACAAGACTCATGTTTCCATTATGGAAATTGAGTTTTTAAATATGGGAAGGTCCTGGCAATAGAAAACCAGTGAATGGATCTCCCTTCCTCCATACGTTAGATATTTAGAAAACACTAACTTGAAAGTGACTTAGGGTCTTGAACTGCAGAATAACTAATACCAAACTGACTTTATATCTCAGTTTAACAGAAAAAGAAAAAAGGAATTTGTGAGTGTTAAGAGTTAACTGAAAATGACAGGTCATTTTTAGAGAGCATTTGCTTATAAAATAAACATTTTATCAAGTGTTGTTTTTTCCAACATATCTTTATGGAATTGAGGGACTGGTTTTTATCTGCCTGAATAATCCAGATGGATCAGGACTAAATTAAAGAGTTTGAGTACGCCAGAGTTATTCTGTATTAAAAAGAGTCAAAAAACAGATTTAACTCCAAAGTCTAAGGGAAAGTAAGAAAAATGTGTGAAAGTAGAAGAGCACTTAGAGTAAAGCATTTGGCTTCATGTTCTCTGTATTCTCTTTAGAGATGAACTGTGGTCTTTTTGCTCTTCTCAAGAGGGGAAATTTAATTTCCATTCTCATCTGGTACTTGACTTTTATTCAACAGAGGCAGGATACTCAGCCAAAGTCTGCTATATACCCTGGTGGATTTATGAGCATGAATACTTTCTGTACTTGCTTGGAACTGAAATCCTGTAGCCAGTTCAATGGTGACATCAGCAGAAATCCATCATAAATTTTTGCTTTTCTAGGAATTTAGATGTTCATCTACTTCCCCTCTTGTGAATCAATCGAGTGCTTCAGTTGCAATGTTAACAAACACAAAAAATTTGAGAAAAGAAGGCAACAGAGATGCTAAACATTACCACGCATCAGCACATACCAAGCATAGTTACACAGCTCTTCATTCAACGTGCTAGAAGAAAGACTGCTGTAGCTGAAGTAAGGATCCTAAAGAAGTACAACATCATAACAATTAAGAGCATGCACAGAGCTTCCCACATGCATAACCTGGAAATCAACTAAAACATGCAGTCAGATAGCCACAGCAACATTTAAACAGATTTCTTTTTGCACCTCAATCTGTTACCTCTTTGAGATAAGTGCTGTAGTCCTTTGGGTTGGTATGAAAATTCATTCTTTCCACAGTTCTGATGCTGGCAGCAGTGACATGCAAACATGGTCTTTTCACCGAACAAGCACTTTATATTGCAAGCACCAATACTGTTAGAATTACCTCATACAATCCTTCAAATTTCTTAGGGAACTACAAAAAAATGCTCATGGCCCTGCAACCTATCAGAACATCTTTGAAAACAGACTGTCTTTTCCCCTGTCACTATGAAATCTGAATAACCCCTTAAAAAAAAAAAAAAGCCATTGTGTTATAAAAATACTTCTCTGTTAAACAGGCTGTTCAACTAGATGGTGCGTGTCTTTAAAGACTCAAATTAGTAGTTCATATTGTGATTCTGAGTAGATTTTAAGAAATGCAGTCCCACTCATTCAGTTTAATTTAATTTCATTTCAGTTTGCAATAGCACTACTGGTCTAACAGCACCCACTAATATGGACTATTCACTATTTCCCAGTTCTCTCTTTCCACTCTTTCTTTTGCCTCCTCTCTTTGCCTAAGATTTTCCTGTATTTTTCTCCCATTAACTTGTCATACTTTTTACAGTATATAATTCACTACTGCTGCCCCTCCTCCTATTGGCCTACTTTAAGGGTTTTTTAGTCTTGAAATTACTGTTTCGCCTCATGTCTTTCCATCTACTGCTTCCCTCCCTGCCTGTCTTCCACAGAGGATTAAATCATCTCACTCATCTCACTCATCCCTATTGTATCTCCAGATGCTCACACTTCTCTCCACTCCACAAACATACTGTACCCACAGTATTTCCCACATCTGTCTCTTCTATTCAGTACAAAATTGCAGAATTAACTAGGTTGGAAAAGACTTTTGAGATCATCTAGTCCAACTACTACCTAAAACCTTGAAAGATGCATTTGCTCCAAGTAATTTCTCCTATCTTTTAAACAAGAGGGCCAGCCTTTCAATTGCACACATCCCTCTTTCCCTTAGGTGCCCTCTGGCACTCTGTTCACTGAGGAGAGCGATCTGAACCCAGTATGTTTTCTGACAGGCCAACCACATGCTCTGACACCAGAAGACTCTGTGCTATGAGAAGAAGGTGGTCAAAGAGGACTTGCTGCCGACAGCCTCAACACCTAGGGTTGGCTGTAGCTCACACAGAAAGAGAAAGGACCATTTCTGCAATATTTCCTTGTTGTTTTTCCTATTCAGTTGGCCTCATCAGTCTTTACAGGACAGGACAGGGCTAGTCCTTCAGTTATTTACCCCTAAGAAAACACACGGTTTCAAGACTGGCATTCTCATTGTATGTTTTGTCACTCACTGCAGCACCAAACATCATTTCCATGTGAATCACATCTCTGTGGGAAGCTTTCATCACAGAATATGGGAAGCATGTGCCCTAGGAGCACAGACTCTATACATAGGTAATACCTGCCACTCCATGGAAAATTTTTCCAAAACTGAAAAGTGGATGGGCTTTCTGTAGGTCAAATGCAATAAAGTATTTGTGTGCATCATCTTGCAATAGAAAGGCAGAAGGAAGCAGCTGTCAAACTTATGCCTTACTTAATGAGAAAAGAAAAAAACAGGCCCCTCCTTCTTTCAGTGTACTCACTGGCTTGTTTCTTCCTTTTGAGACAACTGCTGGATTTCCCTTGCTTTCTGTTGTCTTCCTTCCTAGTGAGGTAAAAGGCAGCGTTGAGGAGGTTTTGATGAGGTTGGCTGTTTGACAGTTGTTGTTGTTATTTTGGTTGCCACTCAGTGTCTCCATTATGGACCGAAAGGCTCCAAAAGGCCTTTTCAGCTGGTCCCCTGCATGCTCCCCAGAGCTGGCTGGAGCCCGCACGACTCCTTTGCTCCGGTCTTTATCCTTTTCCTCATTTAGTTCTGACTCTGCTAGTTCCACCTGCACCACAGGCTCCTCAAAAGTTACTCGAAGTTTCAAATTTTGAGAGGTTCTGCGCTTTGAGGATGGAGACTTGAGAGCACTCTTTGGGCTGGTGGCAACCTTCTGGGCAGTAGCGCTGTCAGTGCTGGATGGAGAGCTGTCTGCACAGAACTGGTTCTGAGGTACTGCACCGGGCTGGTACGGGGCTTCATTATCTGCATCGCTGCTCTCCGAAGTCGGGGAAGGACTGTGGCCGTCCACAGACTTAGAGACCCTGATACCAAAAGGGAAGCGCCGTCCTGCTGTGGAAGTGTGCTTCTTGAGCATCATGTTCAAACTCTCTGTGCTCTCAACACTCTCCACTATAGGCTGGGGTCTTGGTTTGTCAGTTCTTTTCACAGGGGTGTTCTTGTGGTCCTCAGAATTAGCTGAATCTGTATCTGACTCACTGAGAGACCGCTGCATCAGTTGCCTCAGTCGGGCTAACTTCAACTCCCTTTTCTCTGGCAAAATCTTCTTCACGTTCTTGGAGGATGCTTGAGCATCCTGAAATTCCAGAGTCAGCTTTTCCTGCATGCAGACATTTTCAGAGATTTCCTTCCCCAGCAACTGGCGCAAGATTTTATCAGAGTCCTCATCTTTTATCTTAGCCCGAGCACGAGTAGACGTGCTCGTTCCCAAGCTGCCAAGAATCTGAATCCCATCTTGGGTGTTCAATTTACTTTTTGGTGGAGACAGTTCATCTGCTTCAGATGGTTTCCACTGAGGTTTGCCAGAAGCAGGAGATGACGGCAAGCTTAAAGAAAAAAAGAGGAAATGTCACAGCAAAATTAAGGCATATCTAAAATGTGGAAGTGGCATTTCCAATATACGTATCTGTCTCAGTTATTGTTACTTATCCTTTTTATCGCTACTCAATTCATAACTGTGATGCCACAGCAAAGATTCCATAAAGAAAGATGTAATACTGTTTGAGTATTTGAGTATCTTCACTTTCTCTTACAACAACCAAAAACAAACATCCTTAAAATCAAAACTTAGAATGGTTATTCAAACACCAAATATGACTTTAGGAGGCATACTCTAGAGAAAAGACTCCTATTGGTAAGAGTTGACATGCAAAAAACCTCCACAAGGCCAAATGCCTACTATTCAAGTCACATCATAATACAAAAGTAGCTTATCCTAAGTCCTGTGAAAGTACCACCTCTCTGTATAGCATTGATTTCATAAATCTGGACTGCATCTGGTATTAATAATAACAACCATACAAGACCTCATAAAATATCAGGGCAATTTGCACTGAAAACCTTTTCAAATATGAAATACTGAAAAGCAAGAGAAAGGTGACATGAATGTATTTCAATACTAATAGAATAATAAATTAAATTTAGAACTCCAATGGTTTTACAGAAGGAAACGGCAATTTCAACAATGCCTGATTTGTGAAGAATGTAAATTGCAGAGACCTTTTCTTTTCCTGTGACATATTCTAGAGCTCATAACACTTCACATTCTTACTTCAAACCACTTTTCCTCTAAGCAAGGACAAGATGACAAAATTTAGGTACTTGTGAGGTTGGCAAGCACCTTCTGCTCTGATGAGTCTATAGTTCTCACAGCATAAAAAATACACATGCCTATACTAAACACCTAATTTTCAATAAATTTTATGCTTTTTTTTTTCTTGAGGCAAACCTACACACTCCAAAGAACATGCATTTATCCACAGTGCATATTCCTAATAAAAGGGATATGTTCTCTTAGATCTGCTAGTGCCTCCCTGGATGATGAAAATATCTACAAGTGAGGTCCAACTAGAAGGAAAAGTAGTAGCCAAGTATGAAATAAAATAAATAGAGCGCAATTTTCCGATTTGCTGACTTAACCAAAATGATGCTGAAGCCTACCCTTTTACAGGAATAATGAATGATGAGGGATTTGCTTTCACCTGGTCTTACCTGATACTGAAAGTAAAACAGTTCTGGTGCACACCAGAACTCAAATGAGAGACCACTTGGAAAGATCAGGCAGAAAAAATCACAGAAACCAAATGAGATGGAAAACAGCTTTTGGTCCCATCTGTTGAGCTGGCACACAGGGAAGACAAAGATTCCTAAAAAAAAGGCAAACCCCACCTTTTCCAGTATGGTTTTCTACTTCAGCAGGAGTTTGGAGTTTACAGCCCCTTCCTAGCTGAAGCTCCTTTACACAAATGCTTCTCCAATCCTAATGTCTTTGTTATCTACAACAGCAACTGTTTTCACTTGTCTGAAATAGTGACACATGAAATTCAGGGCCGTGGAGCACTTCTACAAGAAAATGCTCAGGATTCTGTGAGAATTGAAAAAAAGCAGTCACCGACCCTGCAAGTTGATACTTGATGACCACAGCTCTGATTGTCAATGGCTGCAGAAGCTTTTATGCTGGTTTTACATTTTCACATACATGTAGCCCCCTAACAACTCTGAAAAGGGGAAAAGTACTGTATTTGGCTTCCAGAGAGGAAAATAGATTAAAAAATAAGAATAAACTGAGATCTATTTGCACGTGAGCTACTTTATTTCTTTAAAAATCATCTTCAGATTGCTGTGAGAGTGAAGTCTTGCTTGCTTCATCTGCTTCCATGCAGATCTCTCTCAGAGAGACCCAGTCCTCTGTATCCCTCTTTACTGTCTGAAACTTGTGTTTCTTTCTGTGACTTCTGACAGGATATGTAAACAATAGTTTCCAGAGTTTTGACTTTTTATACAAGCTGCAGCAGGTAAAAGATTTAATGAGTATAAGGAACCTTATTAATAGAAAACAGAGGTATTTGGCAACTTTTTTGTAACTTACTGCTAAAAGTAATGTATGAGAGACCAACAAAACATAAAACTTTACATCTTTCCTAGGGTTTCTAGGATCTTCTGCTGTTCACCTAATTCAAAACACACTACATTCCACTGTAAATTGGCTTTCACTCTCTTGGAAAGCAGGGACTATCTAGTTTATACTCAGAAATTTCCAATATTTATCAGCATTACTTACTGTCAAACTCTAGAAGCTCAGCTTCAAGTCCACAAGGTAGCCCCACACTTTCTTTACAGAACACATCTGCTATTTAGCCAGACCACAGCTTTTCCTGATAACTGATATATTATGAAAATGTGCAAAAGCAGGCTGCAGTACAGTTCCAGTCTCCTTACCTTGGGGATGTGGGCAGCGACTTGCCCTCTGACCGCTGGGCCTCTAAAAGCTGCTGGAGCTGGTTCTGTAATGTCACACGTTCCACAGTCTGCCTGCAAGAAGATGTAAGACTGTTTACCTCAAATTGTAAAACTGACTGCATAAGTTAACAGGAAACCTGATACTACCCTTTCAACTTTGAATTAGAGAAAGAAGTCCCCCCTCACCTGTACTTTATAAACTCGATAGATAACTTATAAATAAGAACATAGACAGTTTGTGCAGTTTGTGCTTTTGTCTAAATCTCTGCTGACATTTCGTGATCACTGTACAAGAACAACTGAGAAAAACTTATTTGTCAGATTAATTATTATACTTCATAAAAGGACAAGGGTATGATCATAAGCACCAGTGAATTGAAACTGACACAAAAATACGGTAAACTTGGGGCATTTGTTTCTTACTTGTTTATGGAATAGAAAGCACACAGATTAAGCAGTCACTTCCTACATTTGGTGGATGGCCTTCATCATCTGAGCAACAGCTCAGAGAACTGATTTCTACTTGCAAATGAACTCAGAGAAAAGTTTCTGCCCACTGGAAAGGACTGGTCCAAACTACAGCTGCAGGATGGAGTTGGGTGTTTGATGTCTGTACCACATCTGCTTGTTGTGCAACCTTTTCAAAAGTTCTGCCTGGGCTCTGCATCCACCTTATCCCTGTACCATACCCACCCAAGTGTATCACTTTCAGTGTGGTGTTGTGATCTACAATGCTTTTCAAATAACTTCAGAGACCAGCACTTAAAATATTGCAGTAATACCTAAAAATTGTCAATGAGAGTGATATCCACAGCACAAACTCTATTTTCCATTTGTCACCTGTAATCACATCTGTTTGTCCTGCAACATACCTACTTCCCTTGGATGGTCTCAGTTGGGCATTGTAACCTGCAAACTCTAAGGTACAAGAATGGCAGATTAATTTGTCACAAAAAGATCATCTTTTCCTGCTTCCATGCAATTCAGACTTTCCATTCTTACATCAAAACATCCCTTTTTTGTTGACAACCACAGGTAACACCTGTTTAGTGATCTGTAATTTCCAATGCATCTAAACACTACACAGACAGAATTATTTGAAAACTTCTAGAAAATTAGAGATTTAGAGGGTTTTATTCCCTGGTCCTAACCAAATGATCATGGGAAAATTACTTTTTATCAGGTTTCCCCAGGCTGTGCTTTTGTTGCTATGTTTTTAGTACTTTTATTCTTGTTGGATTTGCAGAACTAAGGCACTTCTCGACCAATGAGCTGGATACTTTCCTTGCTTACATGCCATCAGCACAAGATTTAGCTGTATTCCAAATGCAGTCCTTATAACTGGCAATGTCAAGGCCAGAAAGAATCCAGATCACTTTTTAGAGGTTGTACTTACAGGGATCGCAGAAAAAATATGTTTTACTTTTCATATATCAAAGTGAGTTTGAAAAATGAAATAGAAATAAAGGTGTGATCTTGACATACTGCCTTGCATTTTACAACACAGCCATGCTTTATGTAGATCCTTTCTTCCTTTAATTTTCCATCTTTCTTCCTTTGGCCCACACACTTCCTTAGACTATTTTAAAATTACTTCTACCATCTGTCAACATTAGCTTATATTGCAGTTCCCCAGATACTCTCCTATAAGAGCCAGTGAAATTCTGTTTAGGTTGGGATGCAATTCATCTGTTTTCTTTTCCTTATATCACTCCTTCAATTTCTTTTTCTAAATAAGGTAGTTAACAGTTTTCTATGTTTTTAGCTTCAGTGCAGGTCTATGACATGTCTACCTCTTGAGGTAATGCTCATTCCACTTTAACAATTTACTGTGCTAAAAGAGTTGAAGTTTACTCCATTTTCACAGTTTAACTAGTTAGTACATTAGTCACAGACACCCACACTTCTTGCCAGCACTATCCCTAAAGATAAATAACATGTACATATACATCCCAAGATAACAATGGAAACAGGGAATCACAACTTCTTGGAATAGCAATAGTGCACACTATTAAAGCCAGACTGATTTAGGAGACAAGATCACTGTAGTGTAAGAGGTAAGAGGCTGTACTCGTTTTATTACAATTGATGGTCAAATTCTGGGGATCTTAGCTTAGCCAGTGTTCCCAGTGAGTAATATGTATGGCCTCTTTGGTGTCTAGTTAGACCCCAAATACTTCCTTATGGAATCAGGGAGCTCAGTAACTGCAGAGGGAATAGGCTGAGGCACTGGGCTCTGCAGGAGTATCTCTCATAGCATGCTTTTTTATTTCTCCAGTTTCAGGGTTTTTTCAAATAACACAAGAATGACTGTGTTACAAAGCAGAACATAAAATGGCTTAACTAAGTGAAAAAGAGATGAACATTACAAAGTTTATATGGGGTTTCTTACTATATGTCTATACAACACGACCTACCCCAGGAAAAACCCCACACAATGAAAAGTCACACCAACCTGCACACATTTTACCATACCACTACGGAAATTTTTTATTCAGTTATTTTTACAGCTGCTCCTAAGATGTTCCAGAAAATAATGGCTTTCTTTCATACAACACAGAAAAGTGCCTACAACAGAGAATATTAAATCATTTTCTCAGCCTCATCTTTTGACTCCATGGTTTGTGTTGGTCTCCACCTTGGCAGAGATTTTGGCTTGACAGCATATCAGAAGAATCAGTAGGTGTCTCACTCATTAACTGATTTGCCCATCCAGGTCCATAAATGTAGGGAAGTACCATCTGGAAATGCAGGTCCATTTTCAGGCAGCATTGCAAAAGAAGTCTATGGAAGTACTCACTTTGTGTCATTAATTCTGACATGGTTTCTTCAGACCAGGAAAGGCCAAATAATACATGTTATACTGCAAGCAGGAATTTTCTACACTGGCAACTATGGATTTTTTGGGCAGGTGAAATCAGTGAGAGAATAACTAAGATTGTAAGGCCTGTGAAGACCATAGGAAGTAAAATGAAAGCAAATTACTTTGTACAGCCTCTATAAGAAACTTTTGTGACTGTTCTAAGTATTCTGTTTAGCTCAGAAAGTCATACTGGATTGAAAAAAAATCTGTAATTAGCAAGAGATTTAAAGCAAAGCTTGCATTTTGAAGCCAGTAACACCAGGCCTTTGTGGGCCACTTTCCTTTCTACCTATGGAAAGAATTGCTTGTTTTTTTTCCTTTTCAGTGGAAAGCCTCAGCTAATCCTCTTGTGAAGATTTGATGGAACATTTGTAATTTCCCCTTATTTCCTTTTTCCAAATATAAAGGCTTTTGACCCTGAATGGAGACTTAGACTCAGCTCAGAATATTTTTCAATACTCCTCTGAATTTGTCATCTGAGCTGCTTTGGTTCAAAGAGCTGAAAGATGCGAAAACTGAAAAAAAAAAAATTATGTTATTGTTTAGATTTTATGTCTTCTGTTAATAAATGGCTCCAAACAGTATGATGGCTTGGAACAACTTCTCCCTAGAACTCCTCTTTGTTGCTTGATGACTCAAAGAATTCATAAAAAGAGAATGGAAGACGATACATCCTTCTTTAGGTTACAACATTTGAAGATTTAGGTCTTGATAAGTACTTGTCTAAGAGAGTTTCCACACTGTTTTTCTTCCTGCAGAATATCAACCATTCCAGTCTTTTTTAGGTTGGGGAAATAGTATTACCAGATGAGGCTCCTATATTTCATCAATAAGGCACTCAGAAAAAAGAAGATTGCAGCTGGTGCTTATGGAAGCTGAGGGAAGGCTGGGAAACACGCAAGAGCCCTCAGTGTTCTGACCATTCAGGTCAAAACACTGAGGTATGATTGTGATACAATCACACCTCCTCTGTCTCTAGAGCAGTGTTCATTAACCCTGGGAGAAGTACCGGTGAAAATCCAGGAAAGCCAGCTCAACTGCCCAGGTTGCAGTTATTCCTACGTAACAGCTATGTTAAGAACATTTCAAAGAATGAGATAGCAAACTTGACTCCCATCTGTTGACATCTAATGTCTTCAGGATATTCTTAACTTCTTTCAGGATTTTCAGAGGTGTTGCAGACAGTGAATTCTCCTGCTGTGAATAAGGCCCCTTGACAAGCTGCTCCATTGATGCACTTCGTACCATCCTTGGATTTTTCAGAAGGATGACAACTGCAAAACATCTTCCATCATCCCTTCTGGCTCCTGAGTATGAGCCTCTGAACATGGTCCATTGCATTTATCAAAACCTCTTGTGGCCTGAGGCCTGCAGCCCAAATAGCCATGCAGAAGCTGCTCCTTCAAGCAGAAAATAGATTATTTCACTGCCTCAGTAAACTGCAACGGGTTCCACAAGAGACACATCTCTGTAGAAGAGGGAGAAAAGGCTGCTGCTGCACTTCCTGAAACTGATCTGAAGCATTAAAAATAGGCTGCTGAAGGGAAGGAGATTTAACTCGAGCTGAGACAAGCAAAGAAACTCACCAGGAGCCAGATAAGAATAATTTCAATTACTTCCTATGGATGCAGTCTGTGAGACAACAGGGATACTTGGTTAAGTGTTAATGCTTTTGTCGTGAAAGTCACAACTAGACTATTTCTGTGGGAGTAAGCAGCCTGCTGATTCACATAACAACTCCTTTCTTTCCGAGAGGTAAAATTTTATCAAGTACTGGGTGAGAACAGAAAAGAACTGAAACATGGGTATTCTGTGGTTGCCACCTCTACTTCCTGGTGTGTGTGTGCGTTTCTTTATTTGTTTTTTTGTCTACTGAATTATGGAGAAAATATATTCCATTATATTACTCATGATAGGAGTTAGCAGCTAATTCTGTCTTCTAGGGAAATGCCCTATGTTTATTTTTTTCCTTTATGTCAGATGATAGCATTTTTCAACAAATGGACAAATACAACAAAGTACATTGACATATCCAGGGAACATTGACTGGGTATAAAATTATGAAAATGGTAAATGTTATAATGATGCTCAGTTCAGTGTTTGTATTTTTGACATTATAAATGTGAAAGCATGAAAATATTGCAAGGGCAAAAAGTAAACATAAAGACAGAGTTCACTTCCCTGTTACTGTCATGGACAAAAGAGATTCGACATGGGGAATTTAAGTTAATTCATGGTTTATTAGCATAAATATTTCATTACTGGTTCAGGTATTGGGAAACAAAGAAGGAATACATTTAAATTATCTATCCTCCCCTCTTCCAAGCTCAACTTCTCTCCCAGATTCACCTGCATGCCTAGCTCCTCTTCACCATTCCCAGGCTTCACTCCAGAAACCTCTCTTGCCCTCTTGTCATTGCTGCAGGTTACCCCCAATCTTTTCAGCAAGCCAACACGCAGCACAGGTCAGGGTTCATGTGCAGCACTTTCTCTCTGTTGCTCCTTTCTTCCCACCCTTTCCTGTTCTCCAGGGTGGGTCTTTGACAGGCTGCATTCCAATCAGGGCATCACTGGCTCTGGGCTTCTCCATGGGCTGCAGCCCTCTCAAGGGATGTACCTGCTCTACCATGGGTACTCTGGGGACCTTTTGGGGGTATGCCTTCTCCACCTTGGTGCACCTCCAGCCCCTCTGGCCTTGCTGCTCCCTCTGATTGTCACTCTTCTGTTTCCTTTGTCTCTCTGGCGTTTTCTGCTCTTTTTTAGGTATGTTTAGGACCAGTGGGGCTTAGCTGCGTCCTGCAGTGGGTCTGTTTTAGAGAGTTCTGCCTAGCAAAAGGAAACGCCTCACTCATTCTCACTGAGGCCACTTTGCAGCTCCCCTGCTAGTAGTGTATTGTAATTCATACCCAATACAGTTAGCTACACGTTTATCACCATAAAATGATATGGTGTCCTTGAAACACAGGGTAATTAGAAGTTATTGGGGTAATTAGAAGTCATGGACTGTGATAGCTGACATCTTCATCACATATCTGTGCTGGAACAATGTCAGGTCAGTGCTGATGGTTTCTAAGAGTCTTATGAGGATACTGACATGTTAAGCCACAGTAACTGTATCTACAATTAAAGCAAGCAACTAGAATCATTTGTGTTTTGAAATACTAGGCTCTTTACAGAATATTTGATAAAAACCATAACAAAATATTAAAACCAGTTCATATGAAGAAATATAGAACAGAAGATATTTTCTGCGTAGCCTTTGTACGTTTTGGTGACTTTCCAAGACCAAAAAAAATTCCTTGCATTTACTGTCTCTACTATTCCTCCCAACATCAACACTCAGCACTGTTACCTGTAGATAAAAGCATGCAAAATGAGCAGAAACGCTGTTCTGTAATGATGTGATTGCCAGATATGCAAAGGGAAAAGAGACTGGATTTCTTCATACGTACCCCTTTCAGCTGCCATTCCCTTCATGTATGTCCACAGCAGACTGCCACAAAAAGAACATCTGAAAAACTGAGCTGCTAAAGGTGAAGGGAAAAATACTTGAGAGCAGGAAAGAGTGGAGAAATAAGGTGGAAATCCAACTTTAAAATGTCATATATAAGAAGAAGAAAATAGAGACTGCTAATAAACTGAAGATGAATTAGGGTGCTGTTTTAAGATCAACCCCTCTTACTAACAATGAAACACTTACTCCTTCAGCTGCTTAGTCAGCTTGACAACCTGAGAGGCCAGTGACATACACGTCTCCACAACTACTAAGTAGCGGGAACACATGGTGTGCCCATGTCGCTCAGCACTTTGAGAGGGTTTCTCTCCCACATGGTTTTGCATGGTGACATTTGCTCCATATTCAACCAATGTCTGTAAAAACATAAAAAGGAACAGTGGCATCTGTAAGTGTAAGTCTCTGCTGTGACTTCTGATCAGCACAAGAATGGCTGGACAAAAAGCACTCATTAATAAAATCCTTGAAAAACAATAGCCTAAGCCTGTAATTTTTAAAATTCAGTCACTGACAAATCTGTTTGCCGCTAGAATTAAAACCACATACCAACAAAATCTACCACTCAGGTGCAACAGTAACATAGAAGAGTGAGCTGCAGTTCAGAAGAGCTATAAAGAGACTACATTGTATATTCCCTCCTCTCCCCCTGAAGTCCTACTAAATGAATTTGTTTTCTGTTCATTCATTTGTATAGCATAGCATCACTTGTAGCATTTATACAGTGAGTGAGACTACCAAATGAAAACAGAGGACTTTTGTTTGGCCACATATTGATTCTCTCCTGCACCACAGTAACAAACTTTTGCAGATGCACCTATCTCTGTATTACAGATCATTGTGATAACTTTACACATGGCAGACCTAGAAAAGAAGACACAGGACATCTGCTCTAGATGGCATCTGAGTCCAGAGCAGCAGCAGCATGAACACATTGCTAGCCAATTTACAGTGGGTAGTGATAAGCTGTAATAGCTTACCAGGTCTTTTCTTGGGATCTTTACACTGCAAAGTATTGCAACACACCCTCAGAATCTCATTTTAGTAATGTCTTTGCTACAGTATTTGCTGACTCCTTTTTTTGTTTAACTCTCCATTTTCTACTACAGCAGAATCCCCATGTTTAAAACACTCCATAGAGAAGTCTCAGTGTCCTGTCTCCTTAACTAAGTAATGCTTAGATATGAAAGGCAGGGCAGATACTTTGGGTCAGATAGGCACGAATTTCTTACTGCACATAAAGAACTGTACAATGACTATATCAATCTAGTTGATATTTTGTGGGGGGTGAGGTCACTGTGGCTTTTTAATGCTGAGAGAATCTCACTGCTTTGCACTTGCTTGGTTAGTCACTACTTTCTTTTGAAGACATACTGAAATATGTGTCAGCTTTTAGACTTCAAGAAAAATAAGATCCTATACTCTGATGTATATGCCTGTGTTACTCACAGCACCAGCAGAGAACCTTAGCTTGCTGCTGGAGCATGACATTTGAGCTATTCTGAGACTAGAATAAAGAGTGTTTTATGTGCAAAAAAAGTTCTGTCTGGCTGGCCTCAAGACATCCAATAACTGAAGCAAGATTTGAGACCAAGTCTTCCCTCTTTATGATCTGTTTGTGATAATCAGAGTTAGTAGCTATTTGCATTGATGGATAGGTAAAACAGGACCTAAATATTTTCAGCAATGCATTGATATGCATTGATACCAACCCCTAGGAAAACCTGTGATCCTGTACAGCCAGAAACTACAGCATCATTAACTTTATGCATACACATGCAGAAGAGGAATTGCATGGCTGAGCTCTTGGGTGACTTATCCAAGCAGAGCTGGTAAACCACTGAGGGTTGGATGACTTGGCTGACCACAAACAGCAGACACAGAGACCTCGACATCTGCTGAGAGAGAAGTGGAATGGGTGATCTGTCTGATCTGCTAAAACCATATGAAAAGGAAAGTTACAAACTCTTGCACTGCATCTCACATCAATAGGTTGGGCTTAATTTGTCAAGAAGAAAACAAAGGAGAGTTATGACCTTGCAGAAAGTAATCATATGTTTGAAACATGATAGCATCATCATATGGTCATAAACACAGTGAGTAAGCAGGCCAGGGAATCACTGACAGCCTGTGATTCTTCTTTTTTTTATGCTGCTGCCTATAGTTCCTCTGTTTCCTTTATCACTTCTTTCTTCTTACCAGATTATTCACAGTACATTATTTTAAATTAGACTGTAAGCTGCAAGCTTACTGGGCACAGAGCTTATTTTGTTTCACAGCCCAAAACATCAACTACATTTAAGATTGTGAGGTGTTAGTGAAGTGATATTACTGACATTGCGTATTTTTATCACCACTAGATATTTTCATAACTTATTTCTCATGGCCTCACTTCAATAAACAGCACTTGTTGAATTGCATATTTACCTAAAATAAAATAATCTTTAGAATCCTAAGCCATTATTATATAAATTCTAACCATTTATTAAGGTTTGTTCTTCACAGGGAAAGCAGGGCTAATCTCTTTGTTTAGTTTATCCATGAAAACAGCCTGCAGATGTCACCACTCTGCTCAAAGTAATCTATGCCCATTTCTCCTTCAAATGCACTGCACATCTTGATGAGGCACTGTTGAGATAGCAACCCTAAACACACACTCCATAGGAACCCTAAGCACACCCTCTACCACAACAGTGCCCCCCACCAACAAATCATAAACATTTCTTCTATCCATTTTTTCCAACTGATCATAGCAATTGGCTAAATACAACAGTAAACCCACCAGATTCAGCATAGATGTGATGGTTTGTTTATTTTATTTACGAGTTTTTACAGGATCCATTCCCCAAGTCTTTAAGAAAAAAGACATTTTCCCTCAACAAGAAAATGCTGAGGTGGTAATGTCCTCCAAATCTATTTGACTGTCTTCTTTTCAAGTCTATTCACTCAGCTCAACCTGTTTTCCTTTTTTTATTATGTGATACTCTCAAACTGGCTTTTACAGTGTTATGTCTTCTGAGTGACCAAATATATAACTGGATTGAAAAAATAATAATAGTAATAGTAATAGGAATAATTAAAATAAAAAGAATAATAGCTCTACAGCTGTAGAGCCAACATAACAGTGTGCACAAATATATTTAGATCTCTGGAGAGGTTAGCTAATGAAAATTAACTCTCCTATTTCTTTTTGGGCTGTACTAATACAAATGTTCTGTATTTGCAGTGGCCTGAAGAGTGATGTGGATTGGTTCACGCGTGGTTACAGGAATAACATGTTTACTGATACATATCTGAGTCCTTGGAGAACTACTGCTTCTTCTTAGACATGCTTTCCTCCCTAACTTGACTTAATAACTTTAATTTTCATTTCTTGCCTTTCTGCCAAGAGATTATTTGGTTTTTTTATCTGTTCTTCTGCAATGATTTGTTTATTTATCAAATACCTCTCTGCAATTTCCTGGAATAATTTCATTATTATTTCTTCTCCAAAAAGCTTTTGCTCAAAGTGCCGACAACACAAACACTGAAATGTACTCCTGTGACTAATGGTTCTAGAAAATTTGATGGACAGAGGGTACATCTGCAATTAACACAATGTTAGTTGCTTCACCTTCAATAATTTACCAGAAGCGCTGATCAACCAGGGAGGTTCCAGTGACTGGAAGCTGCCAAACTTGGCACTCATGTATAACAAGGGTTTGAAGAAGGAAGGATCCAGGGAAGAACAGGCCTGTCAGCCTGATCTCAGTGCCAGGCAAGGTCATAGAGCAGATCATCTTGGCCATCCTCATGTAACAAGTACAGGACAACCAGGGGATCTCACCCATAGCACAGGTTTATAAAAGGCAGGTTCTGCTTGACCAACCTGATCTCATTCTATGACAAAGTGACCTGCCTAATGGATGAGGAAAAGGTTGTGGATGTGTTTACCTAGATTTTAGTAAAGCCTTTAATATGGTTCCCCACAGTATTCTCCTGGAGCATCTGGCTGCCTATGGTGTTCACTGAGTGAAAAACTGGCTGGATGGCAGAGCTCTGAGAGCAGTGGTGAGAGTATTTACCTCCAGACTGTGGCTGGTCAGTGGTGGTGTTACCCAGGGCTCAGGGCTGGGGCCAGTCCTGTTTAATGCAATTAACAACATGGACAAGCGGATCAAGTGCATCATCAGTAAATTCACAGATGTATCAAGTTGGGCAGGAGTGTTGATCTGCTGGAGGGCAGGAAAGCTCTACAGAGGGATCTACACAGACTAGATCAAAGGACTGAGGCCAACTAGATGAAATTCAACTGCACTTGAAGGCCAAGGACAGTGGCCTGTGTCCACAACAGTGTGGCCAGCAGGACCGGGGCAGTGACCATACTCCTGTACTGGGCACTGGTGAGACCTCAGGCCCTGTGACCAGTTCTGGGCCCCCCACAAGAAGAAAGAAATTGAGGCGCTGGAGCAAATCCAGGCAAGGGCAGCAGAGCTGGGAAAAGGTCTGGAGCAAAAGCCCTGTGAGGTTGAGGTTGTTTAGCCTGGAGAAAAGGACACTGAAGAGGAACATTGCTCTCTACAATTGCCTGGCAAGAGGTTGTAGGCATGTAGGAATTGGCCTCTTCTTGCAGGTACCAAGTTATTGGGATGAGAGGAAGTAGCCTCTAGTTGTGCCAGGAGAAGTTTAGAACAGCTATTAGGAAAAAATTTTCACAGAAAGGGTTGTTAGGCACTGGAACAGACTGACCAGTTGAAGTGGTGGAGTCATTGTTCCTGGAAGTGGACAAAAAAACCAGTGTGGACGTGGCATTTGAAGACACACTTTAATGGTGAAAATGGTGGTGGTGCTAGTTTGGTCAGACTTGATGATTGAGGTCTTTTCCAACCTTAACAGTCCAATGGTTCTATGACTCTGTGACCAGCCATCCAGTTCCACTCCATGACTTTTTTGGTATATCTGCACTGAACACAGGTATCCAAACTGGTTTATTCTGGCTCTTTTAAGTACTGTAGATGTGTAAGCCTTCTCAGCTGGACAAATTACCATTTTTAGCACCTCTCTAATTAGAACTATGTTTTTTTCAGTGGCCAAGATGATTTACTGGAAATTAGTTAGAAATCAGCATCACTCTTCATTGTATAGCACAGATTCATTCCAGGATGATAAGTCTGAGAAGGATGGTTTATTCAAGGTGTAAATCGTTCAACAAACATATCTTTTATATTTCCCCTGAGCACGATAGCTACAACAATCCTTCTTCAATGGAAAAAGAAACCGAAGGAAAATATCAGAGTAATGAGAAAAGTATGTATATCTGCACTGGCTGCCCTTTTGTAACACAAAAACATACACACTAGCTGCTTATACATAAACAATATAATCATGCTTTCATCTTGTAATACAAGTTAGCTTACAACAGCATGCTCGAGAATCAAAACCCAGAGCTCTTCAGTATTTCAGTCTGACTCCTACTGGTTTAAAGTTCTTCCTTCTGATATATTTTAATGTATCAATAATTATTCCCATTTAGAGTTCTAATTTTTTTTTTTTTTTTTGTCATTCAGGCTTGAGGTTTAGAGGTTTCTGCTGTAGCTATCACTCTACCTGTATGCATCCTAGATAGCCATGTTGAGCAGCTATGTGAACAGCAGTATTTCCATCCTGGTCAACTTCATCCAGCGAAATCCCTTGTTCTTGCATAAACTGAAGAAGCCACAGAAGGATTTTCTCCTAAGGGCAAAGAAATGTCACAAAAGAAAAGAAATAATGAAAAGGAATACTGGTGCTGCCATCTATTACTAATACCACCCAATAATTCCTAGTTTTCAGTCTCTCTTAACTTTGTAGGCTTAGTGCATCATGGAACTCTGGTTTGTCTTTTTGGGGGTTTTGGGTTTCTTTTTTTGCCCCAAGGAAAAAAGCTGAAATACTTTATTTTATAAAAAGAAATAATAGGAAAAATACGAGTCCTGTAACACATTCTGAGAAATTGTACATGAAGATTGTGTGAGCCTCTGGGCTGGTGATGAAACCTAAGGAAGAATGATCCCCATATATCAAGGTGAAAATCAGGTTGAGAAATTTGGTCAGACTTCACAAAAGCTTCTCTGGAAAATTAAAATAGGATTATGCTCAGATGACAGAGCTGAGCAGCTAGATTCTTCAAATCTATAATCATTCCCCATCTCTTTGTGGTTGGGCTAAAGAAGAAGCAATACAACTAAAACCAGAAAATACAGCTACCCTAAAAGCTCAATGTATTGATTCATGGACCTGTATGCCCTGCATGTTGGGAAGGATGGGGAAACTTGGACTGCAAAAACTTGTCACTAAAGGTCTGGAAGCCAAAACTGAAGTAGAAACTTTTTTTTTTTTAATACCCTTTTTTTGTGTGTATGTAGGTGCAATACATATTTATTTGAGTATTCTTTTCTAACAGTGGAGAGTTACATATGTGCACTAAACTTTTTTGATTTCTTATTTTTCCCAGGGAGTTTATTTGGCAAAAAATTTCTTCTGTCTAGGAACTTCCCATGCCATTCCAGATTAAATTTCATTTTGCCATGATGAATACAATACATATTGAAAATCTAGAATAAATCTACCGATTACATAGAAAAGTGGGGTCCATGAAAACTGACTACAGTTGCTTTCCCAGTTTTTCTACCTGAAAAGGTGAAAAGACTAAATTACTTTCTAGCATAAAACTTTTTTATTTAAACATATATTTTTTAATATCTTGCTTTGATATCTATCATGCTATACTGACTCAGAGCTCCAGTTCAAGGGGGCTTTGGGATTCTAGTGTTGCTGAGGCAAATGCTGATCCACAGACTTAAACCTGCAGCACATCAGTAGCTTCAGTGACACATAAGTACATAATCACCCAAAATCAGAAATGGGGAAAGCTAAAGTAGACCTAAATAAAACAGTACTGAAAGAACATATAGGACTCTGAGCAGTAATTAAGTAGAAAAGAGAAAGGATAAAAATGAAGGAAGAAAATTCTAAAAAGGTTGGATACAAACCTGCATTTTTTTGTGTAAAAGTACTACAGAAATTTTAATCACAACGAAAAGGAGAGGACCCTTCTAGAGCTACTCCAGTATGATTCTGCCCATTCATGCATCTGGGTCTCTGCTTACTGCTTCAGAGAGCTACTCTGTCTGATGCTTATCTTCTTCAAATCTTCACTTTAGCAGCAATTTTGTTCTCACTACAGGGTGAAGGCATAGGTATTTTGACTTCTCTTTGGCTGAATGCCCAACACAGCTGACAGCCAGCATGGAGAGATGACTACAGATCACAAATCCCTTTAAAAATACTTTTGAGCATTTCTCAATATGCCAGTAGTGTTGGCCAGAAAGGAAGATGAATTATACTACCCCTAATGAATTGCCCCTATGTTTTAATAATGAAAAGAAAAATATTTTAGCAAAACTTATCTGAAGAATTGGAAGACAACTATAGCCTTGAAATCATATATTTCTTTGAAACGTATTAGGGACCAGAATGTTAAGCATGTTCAGTAATTTTATTATCACAATCAGCATGGAGCAAATGATGCTTTCTAGTAATTTATCTTATCAACAAGGAAATCAAGTGGCTGGGTGGCCCTATTCAATTATCTGTATGTAGGACTCCCTGTGCACGAAGTGATCACAGGCAAAACATCATAGATCTACTCAAACAGTTTGTGTTTCAACAAATTTATCCTTGACCAAAAAGACCCCAAGAAAATAAATATTTTTTTCACTTAAAACTAGGGAAAACAAAACCATCATATATCAAAATATGCCACATTTCACTTTATTAAGACTCATAATTGTATTTGCAGGAAAAATCTTTTTGGGAATAGATTTATAGTCTTTAATTTATTCAAACAAAAGGAAATATAGTAAGAAAATTCATTGGATGAAGACAATGAAAAACAATCACTTTTTTTGTGAAGTAATAGGAACTGATAAATACTGATAAATTATTCTGTATATCTGTTACTTTAAAGACCTAAAAATGCTTATGCTCTAGCAGTTATTAACACCTCTCTGGCATATTCTAGACCTACCATAATTCAAATCTCCCTCCAAAGAGATTTCAGGAAAATTTGGGAGAGGCTGCTGACTTTGGTTCCATCAGATGACTTTTGGAGAAGAAAGCACAACAACATGGAGCACTTAAATCATTACATGGCCTACAGAAGGAAGGGTTAGCATGCTGAAGAGTACTGACTCTACAGCTAATCCTAGCCCCAACACTTGATATCAATTAAATGAGCTGGCCTTCCCAGTATCTCTTCACAGTAGAGGAGCAGGAGTGAGTGAAAACAACCCATTGCCCTTGTAGTAATGACATTAGACAGGAAGGCAGATATCCTGAGTTGTAAAACAAAGGTGTTTTGTTAGGTATCTGCATATCTGAATGTCGTACACTCCCTCCCACTGTGCTCTCCAGAACTGCACCACTGTCAAGGCGTGCACAGGATCCCTTCTAGATCCTCAGCCATGCTTTAGGCTGGTTGGCCAAACTCTGCCTAGATTCTCTGGAGTTCTGAAGCCACAAATCCTTGGCATTCCCCACCCTCTGCCTCTTATCTGTGCAGTCCATACTACCACAACATCCCTGATGAAAGGCATTCCAGCCCATGAAGCTCTAAGTCAGGCCCAGGACAATGTGCACCCAGGACAGCACCCCAACCTTCCCGTGGCTGGTGAACTGGGTCAGACACAGCTGGCATGCCCTGTACTCATGACTTATGCCCAGTGTGAAAAGGCCTGCCAGCCATCATGGTTTCTCTTGCATAATCTCATGCTTAAAGAAACCCTTGCTAGGAGCTATGCTGACCAGGCTACAGGTTGACTTTGAGCTTTTGCTCTCCAATCAGATTAACTTATGCAGTCCCCTCTCCCACTGGAAAAATAAAATGTTGCTGACTTGTCCTTGGAGGCAGGCCATGACTGTAGTTTGATGACCTTTAACACAGGAACTTTGCTATGAACTCCCTTCTGCTGCCCATTCTAAACTATATTTCTTGAAGAAAAATATGGCGTACATGTCTAATGCCTGGAGAAACAATGGATGGACTGACTCTCCTAGAAAAGGATTCAATAACAGGTCTTCCTTGTAAAAATATTACTCTTGTAATTCTGCCAAGACCAGTGTTTATATGGATTATCTCTCATGTAAGTAATGGTAAAATAAATACAAGCTTCCAGGACAGTGCCAAGTAAGCATTTAAATTTCTCAAAGTTTTTTTTTTTTCCTTAACACAGTTGGGTAAGATAGTCTGGCAACCCTTCAGCCTTAATATTCCCTCATGTTTGAAGGTTGTTTATGGATTATAAAAAAAAAAGATAATTGGCATTACATATGAACTTTGTTTGGCATTCAGCTAACTAAGAAAATTTGGCAGCAATTTATCTATCACCTTTTCAAATTTCATGGGTGGCTGACTGTAGCTGGTGTTTCTTAAGTGGTAGAGCTTCCGTTCTCCTTTGAAAAGAATCTAGATAAAGTGTGCCAGATCTGTTCCTGGCAGTAGATAGCATAGCTCACTAAAAAACCCCCAAAACTTTATTGTCTTTAGTTTATATAAATATCTTTAGAGATGAGGACAAAATCAGGTTAATCAAGTGAAGATATCAATTTAAGTTCACATGCAACTTTCTCTTCCCAACTTTTTCTTCCCAGTAGCAACTCTTTTCTCTAATCCAGTTCTGATCTGGCTCACATATTCTCTATCCTCAGGGCTGGGTTTACAGCAGACTTGCTAGCACCAGCAATCCATACATATATCCAGCAGGGTCCTATCTCGCACCAGTAACACCCGAATGGTAGGAAAGTGCAGAAAAAAGGAGATCTTTGCATGGCATGCAAACAAGGGCGTCCTTGTGCCTATGGAAACAGCAGGAGAAAAGGTAGATTCCCAGATCCATAGCCGTCCAAACCTGCCTCCTTTCCTTTCCTACCCCAATAGTAAATTCATGCTTGGACAGAAGCAGTTAGCAACAGAAATATGCCATAATTGGCATTGAATGAGACAACCACACACAGCAAAGAATATTTTCTTAGTGGTTCTATTTTGTTTGCTGTCTATCTTAAGAAGTGTTAATAGCACTAGCACAAAATCAGTGAGGTTTGGTGTCCATGCCAATGTCTGGGGAGTTGGAACTGGATGATCTTAAAGGTCCCAACCCAAACCAGACTATGATTCTGTGATTCTGTGATTTATCTTAAATGTCTGTCAAAGAAACTGTGGGATAAAATGGTCCATCTGCCAAAGAGATTAGAGAAGAATAACTGATCACTATTTCTTTCACAGTAGATCCTGGAGAAGGTCCCTTGAAGATGGGTTATGCAAGATCTACTTAGGAGAAGAGTGGGAAGAGAATGTAGTGTAAGTAAATGGCATATATGTTCCTCCAGATATTAGCAAAGCACTAGAATGCTGTACTTCAGTGTGTCTCATTGTTATATTCATAGACAAGTTAGGTGTGAAACAGGATTGATTTACAATTAGCTCAGCTGGCTAGAGCATGGTACTAATAACAGCAAGCTTATGGGATCAAGCCCTATATGGGCCATTTATTTAAGAGTTGGACTTGATAATCCTTGTGGGTCCCTTCCAAATCAGAATATTCTGTGAATCTACAACTTACTTTTGTATGCAGTTTTCAACTAAAGTGCCTAAAGCTAGACAGATGATGTTCAAGTTCCACCATACTTCACTGCCAATACAATGAATTCTTAAATTGCAAAATTTTGTTGCTCTTCTGATGTATTCTATAAGTCCTCTAGATGACAGCTAATCTCTGTAGACATTCTTAGGATTTACTGGTTGACCTAATATGCCAGCTAACCTTCTCCTTGCCATTATTCAGACCTTATAAAACAAAACCTAAACAACAAAAACAATCAAACAAACAAACAACTTTGGAGGGGAAAATGCTGAAAAAATTACACAGGTTAAGTTAGGAAAGATTTTGCTATACTTCAACTAATTCAGAACACCTTAATTAAAAGCCACAAAATGACACACACACTTTAATTCAAATTCTTGTACAAGCATCTAAGTAATCTATTTGAAGAAGTAAAAGAAAGTCATACCTGGCCATAGCAACCTGCATAATGAATAAGGCTTGGGTGGTCTTTTGAGCAACTGAGTTCTGCAATAGCTTCTGTTTCGCTCACCATCCACCGAACACACTCCAGCTGACCATTCTGAACAAGCAAAAAAAAAAAAAAGTCCAGATTTCATTCTAAAGTCAAGCTGTTTCCATTCTAAACACATCTACTAGAGAGCAAAAAGTTTATCAGAATTATTAGAAATTTCCAGTTTGTTAAGAATTTAAAGAATAAGCCAATAACACCTTTTGTCTTTTCTGCAGAAAGGCTGGCTTATTTAACAACTGGTTCCTTTACTTCCAATAATACTTGAGCATTCTTTGTCATTCAAGGAAAAGAGTGTGAATGTGCAGAAGTTCTTCCTGCAAGTGAGGGTGCCCCAGCACAAGTATTTCTAATAATGACCTACATAACTGGACTTGTTCTGGGTCATTGCAAAGTTCTTTAAGAGCTTTTAAGTAATCTGGCTTAACTAAATCTTGTGATTCTTGATTCTTCCAGAGTGGTTTTCAACACTGATACAATGCTATTTATTTTTCTTGCTCTTCCTTTATACCACTGTAACTCCCGTAATGTTGTCCTATGTGGGGTGTGCACCTCTTTTCCACAAAAGCAATAAGTATCAGAATTTACTGGCTTACAAACACATTATATACCTACCTTGAATAAACAAGATGGAAAAATTGCAAAAAACTTTCTGAGACTTTAAACTGGCAGGCTGTAAATATATAGTTTGCTACAGGCCAAGATTTCAGAGCATTTCATTAGTACAACTAGGATCAGTTTAATTTTCTAATCATATAACTTGGCCCAGAAAAATAAAAAACCCCAACCCTGCCACCAGCAGTAGGGCCCTAGGTCATTGAAATGATGCCTGAAATATGCAAAACTGCAGGTTGGAATCCACCAGTCTTCTCAGTTTCCCAGGAAGCAAGTAACAATAAACCCCCTCAAAGAAACAGAAACTAGTATTATGTTTCAACTCCTCCCTTCTTTGTCCTTAAGGTATTTAGAGGATAAAAGGAATGACATTTACCAATTCACTCTCCCTAAAGAACCAGAACTACTATGGTTAAATCATCAACTGCTTTAGACAACCGGGAATTTTCACCTCAAGGTGCTTTTATGCTTTGTAAACTTGTTCTCACACTTGTCTTACAAGATTATACCAGTACTTGTAAAAAAACAAGAAACTGTTATTCTCCCTAAAGAAACAACTGAATACAAGTTAAGGGAAAGCTGCTTGAAATATAAAAAATGGTCTTCAGATTCAGTAGACTGATTTAAAAATTAATGCATATGCATTTATAACAATGTAAAAATTATCATTATTTTACAGTGGATATTACATCTTGTGTAGCAATACAACTTACTGTGCTTATATAGTACCAGCCAACAGGGTTTTTTTTCCCCTCACTTATAAAGTTTGAAAAATAACATCCTGCTGGATGCATTTCTTACTGCCATCACAGGAGGAAACTAAATGACCTTTATGTCACCTTACAGTAGAGAAAGGGCCCGTTACCTTTATTGCTAGCCCAGCTGGAGTTAGCTGCTCAATGTTCCGTTCATTCAAACAGTCTTCACCCATCAAAGACGTGAGATGCTGCAGGCATTCTGCATGTCCCTTTGATGCTGCTACATGCAGCAGATTGTTGTCACACTCATCGTGGATCTTATCCAGATTATCTGCTGCTAAATGTGGCTGTTAAAAAAAAGCCGTATTTTAGTTACAGCTCAGGATAAAAAGATACATTTATCCTCACAGCCCCAGACACAAGCCAAACACAAGGAGGTTTCCCAACAGGCATGTTCTTTTACAAGTCAAAATCCAGAGCTTTTCACTTCACTGTATAGAACCTGGGTACTATTAGCATAAGGACAGAAGTGGGATGTTCAGTGGCTTGATTAATTGTGAAGTTTCTCTCCTTCTCATGCAATTGTCAGATCTTGCAACAGTGCAAGATATTAAGTACCATTAAGTCTTTGCTCTAGTCTAATCAACAAGTTAAGTGCAAAAATACCCATATATTAATAATTTCTGTCTATTTTGAGTTTTCTCTTTTTTTTTTTTTTGCATTATATTGATAAGTAATTGAAGAGAAAATATTCAAGACTTCTGAAAGACATTCCTGATTAATTTTGCTCATCACAAAAGTGGTGGTAGCTTATGCTATGCACTGTTTAAAACATAGTTAAAGCACATGACAGAAGAATTTTGTGTTATAGCTTGTTTCCATGAAAAAAATTGCTGAGATATTTAGTCAAAGTTCATCAACACTATGATGTAATTAATGCATTATTTCTGCCCAATTCTAATTTAAAGACAAAACAATTGGATTGAGAAACTCCAAAAGAACAACAGAAGATTGAAGACAGAGTCAAGAAGTAGCAATAACAAAGCTCCTGGAGTTACGTAGTCTTGCTGGAGTATTGTTCCATTAAGTGTACTTCATGAAGAGGTTCCAACCAATTTGGAAAAAATACATATTTTCTTACCTATGATGTCCTCTTTTTTCCCCCCAATTTCTATTTCAGGATGAATTTAACTAATTTAACTTGCTTTTATTTCTTAATGAGTAATCTAATATTCTCTTCTGCCTCTGTCTAGTTTTGAATATCTTCCTTTGTCCTTGTTTCTACATTAATGGCAGGCCTTTGTGCTTGAGCTAGACTGCTAAACAGAGAAGCTAAACAAAAATCTAACAAAAACAGTTTTTATACATACACTGTGCCTTCACCAGCTGTTGCATGTGGAGATCACATGCTCTGCATCATTGTGCTAACTTGCAGCCAGTTACTTTGGAAACCATCATTGACAGTGCCTGATCACAGTGCTAGAATTTACTAAAAAAACCTTCATACAGGTCAGAGGCCAACAAAGCTTTACAGAAAGCTCCTCCCTGAGAATGCTGCTGCAACAAGACAGCATAAACACTCCTGAATAATAATCAGAATACAACAGAAGCCTCTCTGTTCCCATCATCAACCACTACGTAACAACAATGGTAAACCAGCAATAATTGAGCAAAGTGACCCACAAATGTGAAAGGCAAAACTCAGTTAGGATTTAAATGTGATATTTAAGTGATCCTATTAGTTAAAATGTCTGTCTTCTTTATAATTTCAGTGTACTGCATAAAACAGCAATCTTGGCCATGCATGCATAAACCTAGTATCTTGGTTTTGCTACATACTTTATTTAAATATCAATACTTTCAATTTGGAAGCCCATAAGCTTAATTTCTAAGGAATCTACAAGATAAAAAGGGCAGTGGTTCAAAATACAAACATCAGCTTAGCTAGCCTAATAAACCACATCACAGATCACTTTTATTTCATGTTTCTTATGAAAAAGATGATACTTACCAGTAAAGATATCTGGCCTTCCTTTACAATGTTTAAGATGCTCTTAATTTTTTTCACCTCTTCGCTCCTCTCTTCTGGGCCCCCTGCACTGCTCCAGTTCATACTCAGCTCCTCTAGCTGCTTGCTTTCTGCCACTGCCGTCTGCAGGTGGAAAGTCCTCCGGTGGCAGTTCGGCATAGTCTTCTCAGCTTTGAGAGCAAGAGGATCAGCAAGCGTCCTGCTGAAGAAGCCCTTGCCTTGGGCTTCAGACTCATGGGCTGAGCTACACTTAACTAAAGGCTGGGAAAGCTCTGATTCTTCTGCTGAATGCTTGTGCTGATCAAGGACAATGGGCTGCGTTTTTCTCAGCTGAGCGCCTTTCACAGGAGACAGCACACAGAACTGCGTCCCGCCAGCAGGCGAGCTCTCTGTGCTCCCTGCAGGACAGGTCTTGACACTTAGACCGTTCACAGTTGAACACACATTTAAAAGTTTTTTCTCAGGAGCTACCTTTGTAAAAGGAACAGGCTGCTGACTTGATTTAATATAAGGCACGTCCAAAATTTCATCCATATCCAGGTCATAGTGCTCCAGCTCCCCAAGCAGAACAGCAGGGTCGGTACTTTTGCTTTTAAGGCTCTCTCCTTCTCCTGGACTCTGGTCATCATTTGGAGGTGCAGATTGAGAATCACTGCCTTTCTGGTATTCCCCCTTCTGGTTCTTCTGGTCATCACTTTCATTGTTCTCAGAGCTTTCCGGCTGGTGCTTTAATGGAGAAACCCTCTTCACTGGTCTGAATTTATTGCACACATCTGCAATTCCTGTTGGTTTCTGTGCATTTCCAAGAAGAGTTGAGACCCCACAGTTCCAGCTGCTGCTGGAAACTAGAGAAATAAAGGAATTTGATTTAGCAGTGAGTGCTACCTGACATGTGACATGATTGCATGCTTTAAAGATACACCTGGCCAAACACCAGAAACAAGAATTATATGATAACATGCTGGATTCATATCTAAACAGATTTAATGGCATCTCTATCAAAAGTGAAGAATTTTACACTCCTAAAAGAAACTTCCTTCAAGGACTCGTAATATTTAAAAATAATTAGTGCTAATTATTTGTAAATATTCTAGTTCTAACCAAGAACACAAGTTGTCTGTGAGCCAACAATGTGTGCTTGTGCCCAAGAAGGCTAATGGCATTCTGGAAAAGCATTGCCAGCAACGATCTAGAGGTGTTCCTCACCCTTACTTGGCCCAGATGAGGCCACATCTGGAGTGCTGGGTCCAGTCCTGGGCTCCTCAGTACAAGAGAGACATGGAGCTCCTGGAGTGGGTCCAGGCTGTTACTAGTAAGGGACAGGACCATCTCTCTTATCAGGAAAGGCTGAGGGAGCTGTGCCTGCTCAGCCTTGAGAAGAGACAACTGGGGCAGGACCTCATCAATGTCTATGAGTATCTGAAGAGAGGGCTTCATGAGGAGGGACCAGGCTCTGCTCAGTAGTGCCCAGCAATAGCAGGAGAGGCAATGGGCAGACACTGATGCACAGGAAGTGCCACCCAAACAAGAGGAAGAGCTCCTTTACTGGGCAGGTGACTGAGTACTGGAACAGGTTACCCAGAGAGGTTCTGGAATCTTCTTCACTATAGATATCCAAGAACAGTCTGGACACAATCCTATGCCAGGTGCTCTGGGATGGCCCTGCTTGAACAGGGAGATTGGACCACATAACCTGCTGTGGTCCCTTCCAACCTGACCCATTCCGTGAGTTATAGCCTAGTGGCACTTACAGGAGTCCTGTCCAACTATGTTAGTTTGTACTCTGCTCTGCATTGAGATGCATGATAAGAGTAGGACGATTTTCTGAGAGGGCAACAAAAGAGCTAGCCAAAGCTTTTTAGTAGATTTGTTTTAGCACCAATAACAACAACTCAATTTTTAAGGTGTGTTTCCCCTGGAAGATGTATTTTTTTTACAAGAACCAGAAATTAATGAACATCAGCTGAGAGCTGGGACTGTTCAGCTTGGGGAAGGAAAGGATCAGGAAGAATCTCAGCATTAAGAAGCAGTAACAAGGCTCTTCTCCATGACAGGACAAGAGGAAACCAGTACCAAGTGAACTATAAGAAATTCTATCTGAGCACAAGAAAACATTTTTTAAATTGTGCGACTGGTCAAACACTGGCATAGTTGCCCAGAGACTTTTTGAAATCTCCATCATTAGAGGTAGAACTCAACTGGACACAGACCTGGCTAAACCTGCTCTAGCCAACCTAAACAATTCTGTGATTCTCTGATCTAAAAATTAGGCCTACTTATTGAAATGTGATGTTCCTTCTGAACTTCTCCTCTCTGTGTTGGGCTTCTCTGCCAAACTTTCCACCCCTTATATGTATAACCTGTGTACACTCACACCCACATCCACACCTATAGCTCTGGACCTTCCAGACAATTATTTCAGTGTACTGCAGGATAGTTTGACCAGTGAATCTGACTTGAGAGAAGGCAAGGAGCTCAAGTCAACTGAACTCTTAATCCTACTGAACTTGAACTCAATCCTACTGAATTTGTACTCTCTCAGAAACAGTCCCATCTGGTAATATTGATGATCTTCATAATAAGTGGAATTCTGGCAAATAGTTTTCTTTCTCTTGCTATTTTCAGTTGAGGGACAGCACTAAAACCACAAAAGCATTTAGGCAGTTACTACGCCCCTTTCAATGTACACTAAGAGTTAATGCAGTCTAAAAGTCAAGAATACTGTTTAAACAAAGCAGATTTATAACATGTGCTAACTGCGTATCAGTGGGATCTAATTTGTGGTCAAAACACACAATTTGCCATGAACACCTTCCTAAGGAAACAGATCTATACACTTTCAGTGCAACATTAATATCTGAAGCAAAAGATTAGTATGGCTTAGTAGTTATGGATGTCTGAAAATTACATTAATACTCTTGGAAGTGCTTAAGAAAACATTTCCGAAGAAGAAATAAAAATAATAATAATCAAAAGGCATGTAACTTAGTGGGCCAATACAAAGAACGCACTGTACTGACTTATTTATGTATTGTATAAGATTCTAGGTTCAAAGGCCTACACTTTTATGTTGGTTTTATTTACATGTGAAATTTTTTCCAAGTGATACAGGGAAATGGATACCATATGTTTCCCAGCTGTTTTGTTCTGACAGGAACTATTAAGCACTCAGTATGGAAATGAATTCTGTCTGAGTTTTATGAAAACACTGCTTTCAACACAGGGGTCTAGACAGAGGAAAAGGCATCAACATTTTGTTTGTCGTCACTTTATTTCAGTTTACATTTATTTTGTTGCTTCACTTTCTCCACTTTTTAACTTTAATAACATGCATTTACATAAACCACCGGTGACCAAACTGTAAAATCAAGTATTGAGAAGAAGCAATGATGTTTGTTACAAATCTGCCTCAGATAATTGTGAAGCCATGTATTTCTCCTTTCTTTCATTTAAGTTAGAGCAGAGTAAGGTACTTTCATTTTTCATTGGTTTTTTTACCAACATCTCCTTACAAACACTGCCTTTCCAGGGAAAACTGGAACACCAAATACTGCTAATGTCAGTCAGCAATATTTTTACTGACTTAAAAACATTCTCTTCACTTAACTGAGATGATGAATTTCCACTGTTTTTAATAAAGTATCAGAACATAGCATTTAACCATATAGTTGAAGAGACAAAAGCAAGTCAGACTAGGAGACACAGTATTTTCTTTGTGCCATTTACTCCTTGGGAGCTGCATCAGTCCTTAGGCAGTCAGAGCATGATTTTCCTCTACTTGACACTGCAGCCACAGCCCGGTGTGGACCAGGACACAGCTTGAATCTCTTTCTTTCTGCTTTCAGATGCCTGTTTTCCGAAGAAGCAAAAGCAAGTGTGGCTTATAGCTCCCAAAGCACCAGCACAGCAGGAGTTATGCTGAGTAGTCTTAAACAGCTGCTCCAGAGGAAAAGCCTCTTGCTCATCTCTCCATACTTATGAACTCAGACAGGGGCCATTAAAAGTCTGGGTCAAATAAATACTGTTTGATTATTTTATAAACAACAGCAAAAGATGGCCTGGGTTTAAGGCAGGGGGCTAGAATGTGGAGCAGCTAGTTTGATTCCAGAATCTGACAAATAATTCTGGTATACTCCTAAAAGGTGATGAAATTTTTTTTCCCCAACTATGTGTCAAAACTATTTCCCAAACTTTTACTCATTAAATAAGAGACTTGGATAATTCTACTGTTGTATTACTGAGGCAAAAAGAGTGAGGAACACAAACATCACAGACTTCTTTTGCATTGGTAAGGAAGAATTAGTTGCCTGATAGACCTGAGGTGTCAAAATATTTCTTTGGCACAAAAAAAAAAACTTTATCTGACAAAGACCAGCAAGGGCCAAATTTGCAGAAGTAGTTCCTCACCATATATTGTGCTCTATTTTTTTTTTTCTTTTTTTGAGGAAGACAAAATGCAAATGAGTCCAGAGGCCTGCAGGCTCATTTATAGGTTTTCTTACATACTTATTTACTCAGAGATGTCCTAGAACAACTGGGGGCAAATAAGCAGAAAAGGGGGCAACTAGGAAGCAACTTATCTTTCAATTTAATGCCCACATGATTCTATTTTTAGGAATAAATATTGATCCTTATAACATGTTTCCAGTTGGAAGCATCAGTTGAGTTCAGAGTATTTTTCAATCATCTCTATGTCTAGAGCACGGTGAGAGGTGGAGTTTTATCTGGCATACATCAGTAGAACTACTGGGTAACTGAGTTTTCTCCAATCATCAAGATAACCTCACGCACAGATGAAATTTTACACTTGTGACAGGCAGTTTCTGTGATACTTAAGAGTCTAATGCCAAACACACAATGCCTCTAAATTGTCCTGAGTACAATGAAAATATGAGTATCATGTTTTACTTTAAGAAAGTTTGTGAATAGCATTGACAACCGCCTATACTTTTTTAAATGCACTATTTTAACATATTGCTCATGCAATATTAGGAGGGGACCTGCAGAAAATCTACACAGTTTCATATTTGAAGTTCTACTGCCATCTGAAAGAAATGCCTGAGCTTCTTCCTTGTGATATGCCTTCAGCAGAGACTTGAATCAAATAAGACCCACATTAATTCCAGGTCCACATAAAGCACTGTGATTCTGACTTTGTATACAGGTGCTGAGGCGTTGACTACACTAGGTAAACTTTCCAAAAACTCATTTTTGTTATCACCAATTTTTCACCAACACTTACAGAAGTATGTGGGCTCCACGAGATAGAGGAAGGGGTGTCTCTTACAAATCAGTGGATAATCAGAGCCAGATCTGAGTATCTATTTACTCCTTTATTAATATCACAAAATTCATATTTAACTGAATTCATTTTGACTGAAGGTGGCACTGTTTTACAGTTTTAATATATCAATAACCTGTCCCAGGAATATATACTGCAGTTCTTTAACATAAACTTTTATAGCATGAGAACCTCAATTAAAGAACAACCCTGCACAGATAAAAATGGAGAGGGTTTGCTCCCATTTAAGTGGAATTTCAAGTCACTCTAAAGAAGAAAGGAAGAGTATACAGGGTAAATAATAATTAATGGTTTTAAATAACTGTGCATCTTTTCCAGGTAATTCAAACATGTTGTGAATGAATATTTTTTTCTTATCTTGGCTTGAGCAAGAATAATACAAAAGCTGTCATTCTCAAATAGATAATAAAGGAAAGGCAAAGAAAATCTGTCAATTAATAAATTTAGTTTACTCTTGTATAGAGTGATCCTTGGATGTAAAAGGAAGATAGCAAACAAAGTTCTAATGAAAAATCAGAAGAGGTCATTCTGGCACAAAATGTGTGAAAAAAGAAGAGGGAGGATGCAAAAATTTGGTAGGGAAAGAACTTACATGTTGCCAGCACAATTGTTTTTTTACTAAGAAAACTCTTCAGTATTCTACCAAGAAATGACCCAATCAGTATTTTATTGTTTCAGACATATTTAACTGGGAGATGTTTGGAGAGTATAGTCTCAAATATAGACTACAGAATATAGAATACAAGTCTGTGAAATTGATGTTTTTTAAAACTGCTTCCCAATCAAATTCTACTTTATTTTCTCATACAACTAAAAACTACCAAGAGCTTGAGACAAAAATTGAAATTTTGTGCTCATTGATTTATTTTTCTCAATTAGGAAACTAATATTTTGAATAATTTTTCAAATGGCAGTTTCTTTGGGAATGAACCAAGCAGTGCAGAAGGATAACTGCTGGACATTAAAAGTGAATTTGTTTTTACCAATCAGTGAATAAAGTTCTAGAGTAGTATATTGCCTTCATTTGAAAAAGCCATTTAATGACAACTGAAAGTTGTCACAGATGACAGAATATACTTCAACAATGACATGGTTCAGTGAAGCTTGTTGAACACTGTTGTCTTGAACCATTTGTTCAAGTGTCCTTAGAAGATTTGCCCAGAAAGAATGCAACCAATTTCATGCTTAATAACAAAAGCATAAAGGACTGATTTCTGTTTCAGTTCATCAGTCTATATTAAACAATGCTGGAAATCAATGGGCACCCTGGCTAACACTTCATTTCAGGAAAAATGTGCTAGCTTGGTCCATTTCTAAACCACACTCTTTAATTTTTTTATCTTTGAAGAGAAAAAAATTACAGAATCACAGAATATTCTGAGTTGGAAGGGATACACATGGATCATTGAGTCCAGTTCTTAAGTGAATGGCCTGTACAAGGCTTAAATCCACAGTCTTGGAGTTAATTAGCACCTTGCTCTAAACAGCTGAGATAATGTCCACCTTAGTGATTATTATGCTACCTAAAAGATCATTATCTGGATGCACAATTGTAGGAAAAACTATTACCCTTAACCACACTTTATTGTGGATAAATAATGATTCTCCCTGCAATTTTTTGCCAATACTGTATCTCTTTCCTTGTAATCTGGGGGTACTGACACATATACTGGCTCCTAGGATCCCTTGGAACTTTCCTGAGTCAGAATTCCCTAAATCCAAGAAGGACTCAAAGAAGTCACAAGGGACTTGGATGCAGGACTTGAAGGAATTCTAAGGAAGTTTGCAGATGATACAAATTAGGAGTAGCTGGTTAGTCCCTATGAAGACAGAGAGGCCCTGTAGAGAGACCTTGACAGATCAGAGGCCAAGGCAATCACCAGCCGTATGAAGCTAAAGAAGGGAAAGTGATGCATTCTGCTCCTCAGATGGATGAACAGACAGACAGGGGAATGAGTGGCTGGAGAGCAGTGCCATGGAAAGGGACCTGGGGCTCCTGGTCAATGACAAGGTGAACCTGAGCCTGCAGTGCTCTGGCAGCCAGGAGGGTCCCTGTGTTCTGGGGAGCATCAGGCACAGCATCACCTGGGATAAGGGAGAGGGAGGGGATTGTCCTGCTCTGCTCTGCACTGGGGCAGCCTCACCTCCAGTGCTGGGGGCAGCTCTGGGTGCCACAACACAAAAAAGACACTGAGCTGTGAGAGAGTGTCCAAAGGAGGCCACGAGGAAGGTGAAGGACCTTGGGGTGAAGCTGTGTGAGGAGTGGCTGAGGTGACTTGGTCTGTTCAGCCTGGAGGAGACTGAGGGAAGATCTCATTCTAATTCTGCAGTTTCCTCATGAGGGAAATCAGAGAGGCAGGCACTGATCTCTTCTCTGCGGAGACCAGTGACAGGATCCAGGAGAATGGTATGAAACTCTGCCAGGGGAGGTTTAGGTTTGATACCAGGAAAAGTTCTTCACCCAGAGGGTGGCTGGGCACTGAACAGGCTCCCCAGAGAAGTGGCCACAGCACCAACCAGAGAGAGCTCAAGAACTGTTTGGGCAATGCTCTCAGACCCATGGGGTGTCCCTTGGGGTGTCCTGTGCAGGACCAGGAGTCGGACTTTGATGATCCTGTGGGTACCTTCCAACTCAGCATGTTCTGTGATTCTTTGATTCTGAGTCAGGACGGAGACTGTGCTGCTTCATGGCTGTCTTGCACATCTTGCAAAAGAGCGAGGCAGGAAAAGGACCTTCCCAACAACACACTCCACCTGCCAGTGCTCTCCAGTAAAGGGAGGCAGTAGTGGCATTTCAAGGAGGAAAATCTACACATTGGGAAAACTTTCTAATACCTCCCTTTCCAAAAGAACAAGTAATCTGAGCAAAAGCTACAGGCCATCAGAAATAGTTAAAAAAACCCAAAAAGTCTGCTGAAGGAATTATGTGAAACACTAGAGAAGACACACTGACTTCTAAACATCAGTACTTGCCTAGGATTAAAAGTGCTTGGAGTAATCTGAAAACAATGTAACCAAATACTTTTGTATGTTATTTTTCAACGTTTACATGAAATGGGGAAAGAAAATCAGGATGACAGGGCTATTTACCAAATTTATCTGCAAACACTGAATAGTAACACTTCCATATTATTAGCCATATAGTTAAGAAACATAATTCCATAACAAGAAACTGGTCTGGTTTATATCTGTCCTAACTGACCTGCTGGTGAAAATAGTTGCCTATATTTTTATATATATGTATATATGTGTATATATATATATATATATACACATATCTATAATTATTTTTTCAAGTATAAATTCTAATCTTACTTTCTCTGCAATTCTGTCTTAACTGTATTAGTGAACTAAATATTTTCCTGCGAAAAAGATGACAGACAATTGTTTTTTAGATTATGACGTGTCTTATCTGTGGTCAACATTTGCTTAACTTTTAGTTCTTTTGAAAAAAAGAATTATTGGATAGCTACTTTCATAGTCCTCTCATAGTTTTAAAGGAGAAATCCAACCTCTAACTAAGCAGGAATCAGTATGAGGTAAAAAGCTGGATCAGCACTTTGTAAAACCTCTGAGGTTTTTTATTTGTAACTACTTGAATTAACAGTGGAATGCAGATATAAATTAGTATGAACGCTTTATGCTATAGTATGAAAGATTTATTGTATAATCAATTTTCATTAAAAAATAGCACACATCATCAATGCTGTGGCAACAGTATTTTAATGATCTACAGTATAGGGAAGGCAAAGGACTGTGTCAAAAGCAACTGTGAAAAGTTATCAAATGGAGCCTTATATAATGTTGACTAATCCAGCCCTGTTGATATTTCAAGATACTTGAGATACTGAAGTCTGTACAGACATGTAAATTGATACACTCCTGTTCATCGCAGTATTATTACTCAGTAAATTAACAGAGTGAAAATAAAAATATTTCAGTACTATCTCCTATTCACCAAAAGTGGTAAGTAGCAAGAAAACCCAGCTTTTAGTACTGTTTACACTTTGCCAATACTACTATCAGCACAAAAGACCTCTTTTTCACTCAATTCTCCTAACCAATCTGCAATTAACTTCTAGTGGTGGACTCCCCAGAGCTACTACTGTCTTCCAGCAATCCCTGTATTTGCTTCTGTCAACCCCTTTCTAAGGGAATAGATGAGTACTGATGCAATAAAAATCATAATCAAAAAATGTCCATCTGCAGCGGCCACCACGGCACAAGAGAGATACACAGTACGCTGTCAGCATCCCACAGTCTAAAGGAGAGCTCATAACCAGTATTTCATCCTTACTATTGGACTACATTTCACTTCATGACTACTACCTTAATGTTAAATGGAGAAAGAAGAATGGGAGAGAATGGTGGGAGCATGTGGGGAGCAATGAGGGATTAAATGCTATGGAGTATGGCAGGGAAGAAGGATGAGCAGAAGGGGGAAGAAGTGGGTGAAAATGAGGAAGGAGGAGAAAAGGAGGCAAGAGGAATGAGAGAGGAGTGGGAGAAGAATAGTGTGGAGCAATAGTGTGACAATAGGAAAACGGAGAGTGGGAGTAAGAATGGGTAAGAAAGGAAGACAGGAAGAAAGCGGGAAGGAAATGGAAGAAAGGGGGAAGATGGCAGGACGCAAGGGATGAGGAATTGGGGAAGAACCAGCAAGAAGGAAGGGAGAAGACAGAAGAAAAGGGATAGGGATGAGACAGGGGAAGGATAGAAGGGTTTTGGAAAGGAGAAGGATGGGAAGTAAGAGGGGAATATGCAGGGGAGGATGGGGGAGGATGGGTGGAGACTGGGGTAGAAGGAGATAGGGCAATTTGAGGAGGCTGCATCAGGAGTCTTCACCCATTACACTTCTGCCCTGCTCTTGCTTGCCACAAGTAATACTGTGTGTGCAATCTCTGTTTAGGCAAGCAAGTATTGTGAAAGTAATATGCAAGTAAGCGTTGTAAGGAGAGCTTTGCTTCTCTTTATTGCCAAGGACAGTGGCATGTGGTGACCTGGCCTCTAATAACTCTGTAAGAAGAAGTAGCAATCAGAAGGTTTCCACTGAAGTTAAACACAGTAAAAATTTAAAAAGTCTGAAAGGAAATATAGACATAAAATTTGCTGAAGTATAGCATGGTTCTCAAGTCCTTGTATCATCCCATCAATTTCAGATCTCCTGTTTCTGTTATAAAAGTACTTGATGAAACAGCATTAACAAAAGTTCAATTAAAAGATCAGAAAAGCACAATAAAATTTTCATAGCTCAACAAAAATGCTTCTCTTACCAATTAATTTCTCCTCCATCAGGAAGAGAAAAATAAAAGCAGATTAATCTGATTTACAGAGTGAAAAACAACACTGAATGCACTTTTTGTCAGGGGGCAGAGGGAAGGTCTCCAGCTGGTTCTCATCTATATGCCATGATTCTTCATTTAGTTTACACTATTAAACTAAAAAACTCTGCTTTAATCTTAACTGTTACAGTATGCCTTAGAGTAGATTCTATCATGTAGCATCCTTGATACAGTTTCAGACTCTGGCAAAACATCATCCCTCAGACTGGTCGTGGCCATATGGGTAGTAAATGTATCCAACATTTTTTCATTGGCGCCTACATTATTACGTCTTGTCACCAATGGTTTCTCGGGTTTTCAAGTAAATTGTTGCACATACTGTGGTTTGGAGCTGCTGAGATGAAGCCCTACATTTATCTGTATACAGCCAAATCCTTTTTTGGAACTTTCTTTCCTTCTAATGAACTAACATCTGTTGAAAAAAAAGAAACTCATGTTTCCAGAACACTGTACATAAATGAGGAAAAACAAAACAACAGGACACTGCCAAGAAGTTATTGTTGCCAAATTGTACATGATTAAAACAAAGCCTAGAATATTATGGGTGGACAAAAATGGGCATCATACCTGATCTGTCTTCATTCTGTGAATCACACCTTCTACATAATTCTGGGATGGTCTTGAGAGAAGTTACAGAATACTGTAAAAAAGGAGAAAAAATGTATAGAGATAATAATTAAAAAAGACAAAAAGTAAGATTTTCAAGAGGTTCAAGTGTCATGGACACTAACTAAATCTACATATCAAGGCTGCTTCTGGCAGTCGGATGGTCTTAGGTTGCATGAGACAATCAGATGGCACCTGCTTTTGTTTCCCACCTGGAGGCATTTGAAACAGACTGTCAAAGCCAGAGCAAAGCACCTCCTCACCTCAGACTCCTCCTTCCTGCAGGTCACCACTACTCAATGCTCAAACACAACATGGGAGGTCAGACCACACTGAGCTTCAAGGGTCTCCCTTTGCCCACCTGCACACCTCTGTGGTGTTGCACTGCAACAATTACCGTGCTTAAAAATTACAATTCAAGCTGTCACAAACCAATATGTAAAAGGGATATAGAATATCTGTGCTGCAGAGATTTTATTTCAGAGAGGGGGGTGTGTACCCACACATATCAGACAACAGGCTCACTTCTCTAACTTGGGCTTTATTAAAGCAAACTTGCACTATTATTTTGATGTAAATAAAATATTTACTAAATAAAACACACCTAATATGAATTAGATATTCTAATTCATATGTTATTCTCCACATTAACAATTCAAAAATGGAAAAAAAAAACCCCAAAACAGAGGTGCCATAGGTAGTTTACTAAACAGAATAGTTTAGTTTATATACTTTTGTAATACCTCTAGAAAGACATAGGAGCCAGCGTTAAAAACCATACATTCTGATATGCAGTTGCTTTATAGCAAGTCTTTCTTGATCAAATCTTAAATGTGACAGGAATCTCCATTTAAAGAAATGAAAATCATTATGTTTGTGAAAGAAATATCAATTACTCTGCTTATACAAAAAAAGACCCTGTAAAAACAGTATTTTGGAAACTTAAATAGAAAAAAAATATTTAGGATTAGCACAACTGAAATTTTTCTAAGAATACATAAAGACCATATGTTTTCAAAGAAACAGATATTTTTAGTTGGTGTGCTGTTGACCAATGAAGCAAAACAACTACATATAAAACCACATTAACTTTCCACACAAAAAAAAAAGATACTTTGTCTTGGGTTTTGCTGACAGTTTGTCATTCGGTGTTTGACATGTTTTTAAAGCACAGCTGGCAATCTCCTTCAAAATAATCTAAAATCAAGCTCATGTGACCATTTCAGAGTAATGTCCTTTCCTGGTGCAAGTTTAAGACTGTTACTCAAATGACTGTAGTTTCTTCATTAAGCCTAGAAAACCTCCCAGGCCCTTCTTTTTCCCTTGCCAACCTAATTCAGGGATGTATTGAGAAACCTCAACCACAAGAAGAAACCCTTGTAAGTATTCCCAGGATCAACAGTGAACTTATTAATTAAAATGTGTATCAGCACTCCAGACCTACCCAGTGATTCCAATCCCCATTACACAAGGGGCTGTCTATAAGGCTGTGACTGCTTCAGGATATGACAGCCTAAAGCAAAAAGGAACAGAGCTGAGACAGAGAGAAGGATGCTACTCAAGACAAATTATTACATGGAAAAACACCATGTGCTCTGCTTCACTTTAGTTATTGTTTAATAAAGCCTGAGCTGTTAAGCTATACATCTTGCTATTTCAGCACAAAGACTTAGAATGCAATGTTGAACTGGTCTAGTAAGATTCTTAAAAGAATCCAAGGAGCATGTCTCCAAGGAATATGGTAGCTTCATAAGACCAGCTGTTGCAGTTTAAACTATTACACAGTTTGTAATTCAATTAGAAAGAGGCCTTTTGTATTCTATTGCTATGTATTTTGTCAGACAACTTCAAAAACAGAAAACCGACCTTCTTTTCGTCTTTTTCCTGTTCTTTCTTGGAAAACCAGATTTTTTTTCTGTTTCAACATTGCTCTAAAATGTACTCAGTTAGTCATCCCACCACCAAAAATCTACTGGATGTTTATAAATTTGCTATTCATTTTAATAATATTGGTTTGATTTTATTAGCAGTATTCCTCCCACTCATCTCTGTTCTCAAAAATACTTCTGCAAATTTCCATTTCTGCCTTCTGCATTTTGTGGTTAAAATGTAAAGAACCAGCTTTTGGTCCACATAAAAATAAAATTACTTTTTCAAGTGGACCTTTCCCAACCATAAAAACAATCCATTCCCAGCTCTCCCAACTAGAACTGATTTCTCACACATCTAGCTCCAGTTCTAATAATCAGTAATGTTTTCTAGCTTTACTTCAACTGTAAATTTCAAGGTTACACAGGACATCAAAAGAAGTTGAGACTGCAACCCTTCCTTGGAACAGAATTTAAGACTTAATGCTTATTGAACTGCATTTAAAATTAATTACTTCCAATTCTTCATTCAATAATTTCAATTTATTTTTTTTTGCATGCAAAATTAAACACCACTTCTCATGTTCCAGCATGGGAGTAACCACTTCAGCCAGAGCTGAGGGCCATGCCCAAGGGCATAACTGACAGTGTAAGAGATGAGCACATCCTGTTACCTCCTCAGTCCAAAGATCCTTTCTGGGATCTTTGGTATTTAATTAAAGTCTGTTGTGGGGGATGGTGACATTCAGTAACAAACTAAGAGCTTGTTCCTAAGATAACACATGTAATGGAATTTTTGATTACTGTTTGAGGTCTGGGATCCTTTTCTGCATTTAAGGCCTGCTGAAATAGTGAATTCTAATAAGCCCCTAAAGAATGTTGTCAGATGGAAGAGCAGTAGCAACAGCAAATGAGACAAGAAGCAGTAGCAAGCATTCCATGCAAGTGCAACAGATTCCCAGATATTTTTCCAACAGACACTGCTAAGTCAGGGAAAAATGGGACTTCCCTGATAATACAATAACATTTGTTCATTATGTAACACTGCACTACAGAATCTGAATTAATGCCAATGTTAACCTTTCAAATTTCACATAGTTTTCAAATTTTAATGCAATGAACTTTAAACAAAACACATGAGAAAAAATATCTTTAATAGGGCTGTTTTGCTCTGTGCCACTTGCCCACCACTTGCACATGCACATATGTTCTAGCAATATCAGAAAGCAGAAATAACTGATCATGAGTAGTAGCAGAGAAATATTACAGAAAATAGTAAAAACCCCAAGTAAATTAGAAACAAAAGTTACTTTTCAACATTCTGCTGTACCCAAAATGGAGTCAAAGTGCAAAGTCGTAGGCATAGTGCGACTCTCAGACCACATTGCCATAACCATGACACCCCCAAAGCATGAAGGACCACTTCCAACTGTTTGCAGCATCAGAACTCAAATAATTTACTGCCACCAATGACTCTGTCCTGATCCTAAAGGCAGAGCTCTTTGTTTTCATTTTGTTACTGAAAACAGACACCTTCCTCCATTACAGCAGTTTTTTCCAAGTGTGTCCAAGTAAATAGTCTCATTGCAGTTTATTTGTGATAGTGGGGAAAAAAAGTGTCATTGATATTAAAAACCTATTAAATTAGTGACTTTACAATGCATTTGTAATTTTTTAACTGCATTAATAATTTGATAACTGTGAAATGCCATCATATTTCTGAGATATTTATTTGAAAACAGCAAGATATATTGAGAAAAAGTAAAGGAACAATACTTGGCCTGATGCTGCCGGAAGATTTTTCTCAATAGTAGTGTCAATTTAAGCAGCTTCCAAACAAAAAAACAGAGAAGGAAAGAGATTAGACTGGTATGGTGCATGTGGGAAGTATCACCTCCTCACACTAAATGTCTTTCTTACAGCTGTGATGACCATCTTTGTAGCACTAGTTAGGTTATTTGTGCTACATGTTGTGCATTTTATATAGAAACTTGATATGTTATTCTTCCCTTTAGCTTGAAAGGGGACCTATATAGACACTGCTAGGGTTAGACACTGTTATAGACACTGTTAGGGGTACAAAATGTTTTTCTGATACTAACACTTCCTATGAACAACCCAGTGGACATCTGCATTTTGCTTCATTCTGAAATGGGATACAGGAAGAAAAGAGAGATGTAAGAGGGAATATTTTCAGCTGGATGGTAAATGAATCAATCTGCTGCAGCTAATGATTGTGCCTGCTCAGCAATGTAGGACCCTGCACGCTGAGCCCAGCAGGACTGGTGGCTGGCTGGGCAAAGCCTGGTTGTGTGTAAGCCTGAGGGGTGACCCAGCTCTTCCTGTGGGCAAGGAAGGTGCAGCAGGCTCAGGAGGGGCTCTCTGTTGAGTAAATGGAAAGCTAGCAACTTGGGCATACTCCTGACCACACATAGTCTACGTCTTCCCTGTCAGGCAAGGATTCACAAGAAGTTTTTAAAGCTGTTCCAAAATTCTTGATGATTCAACTGCTGTTTACTTGGATTTGAACTCAATTACTGCACTTGCATTTCACAAACCTTTAAATCAGGTGCAGTCTCACACTGGCACCACTGAGCCTGCTTTCATTCATACAGAGCTGAGAAAATGATCAGACAATTATCTATACACTCAATCTCTAACAGTTTACAAGTATCTTAGCATGAGGAACTCTGGTTATGATGAGGTTATCTTGTACTATTTCTGTAAACCAAAAAATAAAATTGTTTCAATTTCCTCAATTTGCTAGTGCAGTATAAATCCTGCATTCCAACCAACAGGTTAGGAAACCTTGAGGTAACCATACCAAGAGCATAAAACTTCAGAGCAGGAATAAATTTATAGTCAAAATCAGGTGAAATAGCAAAAAGGTGAAAGTATAAAACATACATTTGACAATGCACTATCATTTAATGCAACCTGAAGAGCTTTTATTTCCCCTTTCCTTTCTGTAAGCAGTTAATAATGAAGAAATAAATGAAAATATTCAGCTGGGTTGCTTAATGTTACTGCACACAGAATATTACTTTTGTTAAACAAAAGTTTGTAAACAAGAGCCCCAGAAACCTATTCTGCTGTCTGAACTACAGTCAAATATACTATACCATTTAGATCAGGAATGGAACCATCTTAGTTTACAAAATGAGCATCATATTTACATTCCAGAACCCTGATGGAGTTGGTAGATGTAGCTGCTAAGCCACTCTCAGTAATATCTTAACAGTCATAGCAGTCAGTCTCCAATGACTGGATAAAAGTGATATCACATTCTCCTTTACCAAGGATGAAAAGAAGGCCCCAGGAACTACTAGTAGGTCAGCCAGGTCTCCATGCCCAGTAAGAGCATGGAACAGATCCTTCTGGAAGTTATGCTGAAAGTATGAATGACAGAGAGGTGGTTAGAGACAGCCAGCGCGGCTTCACAAAGGGAAAATTGTGCCTGACTAAGACAGTGGCCTCCTACAATGGAGTGAGAGAGCTACAGAGAGAGCCTCAGCTTCTGTAATGCCTTTGGCACACTGTATACAAGTACAACCTCCTTGCCTCTAATTTGGAGAGATTTGGGTTTGACAGATAGATGGAGAAGGAATTGGCCATGTCCAACGAGTTACAATCAGCAGCTCAGACTCCAAGTGAAACTCAGCAATGAGTGGTGTCCCTCAAGGATGCATACTGCAACCGATAGCATTTAATATCTTTGTCAAGGACATAGATGATGGGATTGTGTGCAAGATTTCACATGACACCAAGCTGAGTGGCTGATTTGCTGCAGGGATGGAATGCCATCCAGAGGGACCCTGGGACAGGTTGTGGTGTGGGCCCATGTGAACATCGTAAAGTTCAACAAGGTCAGGATCCTGTGTACACGTGTCAGAGCAATGCCCAGTATCCATACAGACTTGGATATTGAGAGCAGCCCTGCAGGGAAGGACTTGGCATACTGGAGGATGAACAATTTGACACAAACTGGCAATGCTCACTTGCAGACCAGAAAGTCAGTCATATCCTGGGCTGCACAAAAAGTCTGGCCAGCAGAGTAATGGAGGCGATTCTCCCACGGACTTCATTCTTGGGAGAATCTACCTGGAGTTCTGTCTCCACTGGGACAAAAAAGACATGGACATGTTCAGTGCATCCAGAAAAAGATCATGAAAATAGCCAGGGGCCTGGGCCTCCTCTTCTGTGAAGTAAGGCTGAGAGAGAGTTTGGATTCTTCATTCTGGAGAACAGGTGGCTGCAGGGAGGTTTTCTTATGGCCTTCCAACATATACAGGAGGCTTATAAGAAAAATACAGAAAAACTTTTTCCAGGGTCTATGGTGACAGGACAAGGGGCCAATGAGAAAACACCAATTTAGATTGAATACAACAAGGACACTTTTTACAATGAGGGTGATGAAACACTGCAACAGGTTGCCCAGAGAAGTTGTGGATGCCCACCACATGATTTTATTTGGTCTATGTGGCAAGCTGCCTCTATGTAGGACTGGCTGCTGGTGAAGGCTGAGCCTATCAGAGATGCTGGTAGCACCTCTGGGACTACAGACTTAAGAAAGGGTAAAAACCATTCCATAAAAGCAGCTGGGAGAGAGGAACAATAAAACATGAGATACCAAGGTCAGTGAAGAAGTAGGGGAAGGCAGAGTTCCAGATGCTGTAGCAGACATTCCCCTGCAGTCACGGGAGAATACTGTAGTAGAGCAGACATCCAGCCTTCAGCCCACAGAGAACCTCACACTGGAATGTGTGATATGCCCTGAAGAAACCAGCAGCTTGTGGAAAGATAGTGCTGGAACAGGGTCCTGGCAGGAACTAATTCTTGTGGAGAGGAGTCCACATTGGAGCAGTTTTTCAGGCAGGAACTGTGACCCTGTGTGAGCAGTCTTCTTCTGAAGGATTCTATCTCATGGAAAGGATGCATGCTGGTGCAGTCCATGAAGAATGCTGGTCCTTGGGAAGAACTCACACTGGAGCAGTTCACAGAGGACTGCCTGCCGTGGGTGGTACTCCATGCTGATGGGTGTGGGACCCCACGCTGGTGCAGGCATGAAGAGGATGAGGACAGAACAGCAGAGACACTCTACTGTGATAACCTGTCTTAGATTACAATGTAAGATGTACCAAAAGTATGTTTTCTATCACCATCTTCATAAGCTGTTAAAACCAGGTGGGGCAGCACTCCTTATCTACTTCATGACTCATCCCTAACTCCAGGGGATATCTTCTGCTAATGGGCCATCAAGTCTCACTGCAAGACTGACAAAATTACATCATCCATTTTGAGATGCTCCACCCAGGAGGAGGATCCAAGCATTCCTAGCTGGATATGATTGGAAGTTTGGAACACAGCTTTATCCACTGAATTCCCAGAGGACAAGAGCTCCATAAGCACCACTGGATCTTCAGAGGAAGATCAAACCCTTCGACAGGATCACTGCTTCAACAGAACCACATCTATCACTTCAAGAAGACTGCAGACACCATTTAATCAGACTGCTACCAACAGTGTGACCTGACCCACAGTGTGTCAGGTCGTATTCAGACTATGTCAGTGTTTCTGTATTATTGCATATACTTTAATTTTCCTATTAAATTATATTTCTGACTTGGGATCTCCCACTGGTTTGCTTTCAAACTAGTACCTAACCTGAATGCAAACCCCATCCTCCCCCATCCCCCTGTGCTTATCGAGGCGGCAAGGCAAAGCACTCAGGAGTGAAGCTGAGACTGGGAAGAAGGAGGGGTGGGGAAAAGGTGCTTTTAGATTTGTTCTTGTTTCTCATCATCCTGTGCTCTTTGATTGGCAATAAATTAATCTCACCAAGAGGAGTCTTTTTTTACTATTACACTAATAGGTGAGTGGTGTCCCCTTCCCTAAAGCACAAGTTTCTTGATGGAGTAGGAATGACAGAGTGGCTTGGTGGGCACTTGATGAGCAGTCAATGTCAACCCGTCACAACAAGCCTTGGAACAACCTGATCTAGAGGAAAGTATCTCTACCTATGACAGGGAGATTGGAACTGAATGACCTTCCAATGTCCCTTCCGACAAAAAACATTCTACGATTCCTTGATACTGGAAAAATGTCGTTTCCTTTTCTCATGTACAAATGTAACATAAAAACAAACCAACAAACCAACAAAAAACCCAAAACACAAACAAAAAACCAACCAACCAAAACCAAACAAAACCAAACAAAACAAAGGAAAATAATTTAAGAACCCAAAAACACTCCCCCCACTCCCTTTCCCTTACTTACTTATATATTTGCCTTTTAAATCAAATTCCTGTCTTTCTGCCTATCTTTTTAAATTATTACATTTTGGTCAGTTTTGCTGAAATGGATGACAAGGTCTGGACTACAAACAGCAGCTTTCTAAATAAAGTACATTTGTAAGTGTATCATTTTAACAGCCTTCTTGCTGCCATTATTATTAGTCACTTTTCTGCACTGGATTAGAACCAGAGGGCTAACATGAATAATATAATTTGCTAATACAGATGCTATGCAGCTGCTCTTACCAGAGCAGGCTAATGATAAAATGTGAAGGTCAGGTATTTCTAAACTGTGTATGATGAGATATGAGTAAAGCACTAGAGTAACCATGAATTCTCTTGTTGATCGGGGTTCTGACAACAAATCCTTTGTCCTCTTACTTGTTAAAGCAGGGAGTAAAACTGCTACCTCAATCACTTGTGATGATTTTTCATTTAATGTTCAGCATCCACTGAAAGAACAGCCTATGAAAGCAGGCAGCCTGAGCTGTTCAGCAGAAAAGTGAGTAACCTAACCCACCAGTATGCAGCAACAGCCACAATGGGAGGGACATGGAAAGGTTACATCTATTATGTTTTACAGTTTTACTAAACTGAGTATAGAAACAGATATCAGGACATAATCTGGCATATAACAGTAATATAAAGAAAGTTGCCCATAATAAGGTATTCACTCAAGATTGGCTGATTGTCTTGTAATATTTTGGGCATTTGCCATATTCTGCTTTAATAAAAATTCAACAGTACAATAGGTAGAAAAAAACCATTCTCTTCAAAAGGAATTTGTCAGTGAATAAAGCATCTGGAATGTTTTAAAATGAATCAGGAGTCCCAAATGCTAACAGGAAAACCAGGACCTTTGTGAAAAAAAAAAAAACCCAAAAAACTATAAAACTGTGAAACATGTGGAAAGAGATGGTGCCATACTTTAATCTGAAAATTGAATTAATAAATTCTCTTACAGGAGATTTAATTTATGTATTCAAGTCTATTTTTTATCAAACATTGAACATATGAAGAACTCCACTGCACAAAAAGCAGAAACACTGGTAGTAGGAGTAGTATTATGAGTAATAGAGAAATATACAGTACCAGCGCCTCCTATAAAAACAATGAAAAAGTAGAAAGTATTTTTGTTTGCAATTAGGGCTGATTTATTTGTGACACTAAGGATCACTGCTGCCTATGAATCCCTCAAAGTCTTTCTATCTCTTTCTGTACACTACCACATCACACCTATTGATAAAATTGAGCTGTACTGGGAAATGGTTACTCATGAAAAAGGCAAAGGTGAGGGAAACAGGTTTTCTACAACTGAAACACATTTGATTAAAAAAAGTAAACTTAAAATGTTGGTGTCCAGGGCTAGCACTACAGCACACATAGCTCATTCAGGATAGAACAGGAGAGAAGCAACCCAGAAATGAAAATAATTTATTAATTTGGTCTACAAGTAATTTTTACTGCCTGAAGGAGAGGAATCAAGTTTTCATTCCAAGATTTTTAGAGAGATTTCCTTTACAAAACATCTGATTTTTATTCTATATTTAATCTATCTAAACAGTCTCTTAAATGAAGTAAAAAGAAGCGTGGCTTCTAATAAGAGCATTACTTTTTACATCAGGACTAAGGTTGTCTAAACTTGAACGAATAAGACTTGTACTTACCGATATATCATCACTAAAATCTATTTCATCCAAATCAAGGTATTCAGGAGCTTCCATTATTCTCTTATGGACATTTTGGGTGAGTCAGCACATTAGTAAAGACCTAATTAAGAAAAGAGAAATGTGTTGTCTTTAGAGAGCCAAAATCACACACAAGAGTTTTCATATAGTTGCTACAATACTGAAACATTTAACTTGACCAGTAAAGTGTTTCATAACTTAATCTTAGAAGATAAATACAATTTACTACCTCTACCCTGCATATTGTAAATTTTCTGAATATTCCAATTTTCTGGGAGAACAGCTAAGTGCTACTTGAAATAGAAGTAAAAAATATTTGGTTCAGCATCACTCAGTCCCTCCAGAAGTTCAATACAGGTATAAAGACCTAAGCTGTTGAACACCCTCATGACCTTGCAACCACAGCCATGCCAATGATGTGCCTTCTCATAAGGATAAGAGATTTCCTCACAGCAACTCCTGTTACTGTAGTTTTCCTCTGCCCAAGATGGCAGGAAAGAGCTGAGATTCCTGTTGTGCATAAACAGCAAAGTCCTAGCACACCTTATCTCTGCTTACAAGCAGACTAACACACAATGCAGCCAGTGCTTTAAAGATTAATGGTTTACCACCCCTCAGGCTCTGAGTGCACATCCCCCAGGAGAGCAACAAATTCAACACCAGAATTATATCATGTGCACTAATTATCAGGGACATTAACCATTTTCTTACAGCAAGAGGAAAAGAAAAGCAAATTCTCTTGCAAAGCAAGAAATTTTTCTGGAAAAGTCAATATTAGATCTGAATAAATTGAAGCTTCAACAATCAGAAGACCGAAGATAATAAACCCCTCATTGTCAATCCTGACTACAATGAAGGTGTGTGTAATCACTACAGACAAGTGCCACAGAAGAAAAAGAAGGTATTTTAAGAAGGAAGGTATTTTAAAGGAAGCTGAAAAACAAAAGCACAATGCATTTTTAAATAATGCGAGTCACCACATAAGCAATTATTAATATAAGTATTATTATAGAAGAAAATTAAATCCTTCAGTACTTGTACCTAGCAAAGGAAACACCTTAAGGAAAAAAAGAGACACAAACCCAATTTATTCATATGACATCTTGCAAGAAATATGTTTGTGAATAATGAAATCAGCTGTGTAGGCCTAAATAAAATCACTGTGTGAAACTTTCACATGCATTTAAAAATGTCCTAGGATACAAGGTCTGAAAAAAAAAAAGCTTTTCTGAAAGTGTCAGACAAAACAAAACCTCAGTAATTTATCTCCCTAATAACACAGTATCCAAGCACAAAGCTGACCTTAATACACCTGATCTTGAGAAGCTATTAAAAAGAGAACCAGCAGGCAAAACTCCAGTAATATGCTGAAATAGATGGACAAGCAAATTTTTGTTTCTCACCAAGTTACTAAAGCTCTATCAGCATCATTTTCTCTTTAAGTGAATGTTCCAGTTTTGGCTGGGGTGGAGCTCATTTTTGTTCACACCAGATAGTATGGGGCTGGGACTGGAACTTGTGCTGGAAACAGAGCTGATAATTCAGAGATGCTTTCATTACTGCTGAGCAGGGCTTACACAGAGCTAAAGACTTTTCTGCTCCTTACCCCTTCCCACCTGCAAGCAGGCTGGGGGTGCAAAAGGAGTTGGGACAGCCAGGACAGATGATCCCAACTAACTCAATGAGATATTCCACAGCAGATGACACTGTGGAGGACAGCAGCATGTAAGAACAACCTCAACTACCTAAAATTTTCTCTCACTGTGACTGATAGACTTGAGCGAAGCAGTGGGAAAAGGCTACAAAAGGTAAAACCAGAAGTGTCTCTGTTGTGAAACTCATCAGAAGCTTTTTATTTTGCACATTCCCAAATGCTAAGTTTATTCTCAGAGGGACCCACTAAAATCAGACAAAAGCCTGACAATGAAAGGAAACAGCTACTGTAAAAAGGCATGACACATTCAAGTCTACAAACTTCTGCACTGCAGATTTTCCTTTACAGAAACACAAAGTGTTGGCATATTTTTTAAAGGTTTATGTATTTCTTAGACATTACAGCTAAATTGTGCACTGGTAATGTATTGCAGTTATTGGCAAGGCAAGGTTTTGGTAGTGGGAGAGTTACAGGGTTGGCTTCTGAGAGAAGATGCTCGAAGTTTCTGCTGTGTCTGATGGAGCTGGTTCCAGACAGCACTCCAAGAAGATCCATTGGTGATCAGACCTCAGCCTGTCAGTGACGGTGGTGGCACCTCTGGGATAACAGTTTTAGGAGAGGGAAAAAGTTACTGTGCAACAGCAGCCAGGAGAGAGGAGAGAGAATATGAGAGCAACAGCCTTGCAGACACCAAGGTCAGTGAAGGAGTGGGACAAGGTGGTCCAGGTGCCAGAGCTGGAACTGCCCTGTAGCTCATGGTGATGGTCATGGCAGGGCAGCTGTGTGCCTGCAGCCCATGGAGGAGCCTGTGGAAGTCCCCAAGTCAGGGCAGTTGGAAGCCCAAAGGAGGCTGTGATCCCACAGAAAGTCCATGCTGGAGCAGGATCTTTGCAGGACCTGTGAGCATGTGGAGAATGGAGACAACACAGAAGCTGCTTGCAGAGACAGGACCTGTGACCTCCCTCCAGAGAAGCAGAGACCAGCTGTCAAGTCTGTTACTGTGACTACTGACACCAGCTCAAACCAAATTATCATTATAGTTTTTGAAGCAAGACAAAGGCTGACTGTCTATGCCAAATGTATTTGACAAATTTTGGCTCTATATGCCAACTACCAGGGGGTGGCTGGGCAAGGGAACAGGCTTCCCAGGGAAGTGATCACAGCACCAAGCCTGACAGAGTTCAAAGTTTATTTGGACAATGTGCCCAGACACATGGTGTGACTCTTGGGGCTTTCTGTGTAGAAAGCTGGATTTTATGATCTTTTTTTGGTCCCCTTCCAATTCAGAATATTTGCATGATTCTATATGTACTGTCCTAGACGAATGAAAGGACTGTGTTACTACATAGGGTGATAAATGCATGAAGAACGAAAGAGCATTAAAATATAAATTTAAAGGTTGAAAACATATATAGAACATATAATATAGAAATAGTCTGAAATTAAACCAAAGCTCCAATGAATTTCCATTTTTCACTGGAATTAAATGGATTAAAAGCTGCCCACCCACTATATTTAAAAGTCAGCAGAAGAGATAAAATAAAGCTACTTTAAACATATCACATAAGGAAGAATCAAGAAGTGATCCAGAGTTTCTATTTTCAACTAAAACCGAAGTAGTTCACTTAAAATTAAGTATCAAAATTTTTTAAAATAAAATTCTGAAATAATTTCTTAAAAGTAAAATTAAAGTAGTCACTTTAATTTTAAAAACTCCAGAAGTAGACACTAGAAACTCCAATTAAAAAAACTCCACAGCTTTAGTAATATAACTATTATTCCTGGATAACACGTATCTCAAGATTTAGAGCAGAAAGATCTCAACCTTTCAAACTTATTTTTTCACTCCAAATTGGAAGAAGCCATTGACGCCAAAGAAATTCACTGTATCCATACACAGCTGACAAAAGGACTTCCTTCCACCCAGTGATGTACAAACCCCATGAAGTCAGTCCACAGTCCTGCATCACTACTTTTGCGAAAAGTTATCTTCTGTCTTCAAAACTTAAAGACTATGAAACACACAAAGGCTGACAAGGAAGTCAATAACCAAAACAAAGACATTTTCTCTATGAAAAGCTTTCTGAAAACAGCATTCAGTTATAAGAAAAGAAAGGGGAACAGATTAATGAATTCACTTTGCTACAAGATTTTTTCTTAACAAAGAAAAATTGAACAGCACCTCAATTCAATTATTATGACTAAATAAGATTTATCATGACTATTCTTGGAGTTTTATGGAAAAGGTGTACTTTTTGGATACAATTTAACACCGTAGAACTCCACCATGCATAATCCAAACCATATGGATGGTACTCAGAGCTGTGACTATTTTCAGAGCTTTGTGGTGGCTGGATCCAGCACAACACCAGAAGCAGAAACAATCTGAACAGGATTCACAGGAGGATCATAAGCACAACTGGTCAAATTCAAGGTAAAAATAATTGCAACCAAAATTACAGCTGCTAGCAGTGGCTGACATGAGATGAATAATGTGTTTCCAGTACCAACATCAAAGCAACGCAGATGACTGTCTCTAGCTTGTCAGCAGAAATGTCTGACATTTAACCTATAAATGTTCCTAACTGTATTTTGGAAGCTAGTAATTTAATATTCCACAAAATTTTAACCCCAAAAAGGGCATCTCCTGTCTGGAAATTTGACTTGCAGAGAGACATATGCACACACATGAATGTTTTATACAGGTTAATGAAATACGGTTGGCTCTCAGAAATCACAACTAAAAGAAGAAAACCACATAAACATCACCCCTGTGTACTCGGGGAAAAAAGTATCTTTTTACAATTTTGTGAACACGTTCACCAGGAGAAATAAAGCTAAAAACTACTACAAAGAAATGGGGTAGGATTATCAGTACAATAACATACTGGATATGTTGCATTGCAACAGACAGCAGTAGTATTTGGAAGCAAACTTATCCTTCTCCTTTTCAAAACAGATTTCCTCTGCTGTATTCCTTCTCAGCTAAAACTAGACACCTGAGCTCAAATCCTGCTGCTAGCATTTGGTACAATCAGATGAATTAGGGAAAAAAGGGACAAAAAGAGCAATTTCTAGAATAATACTAATATTACTGATAATAGTAGCAATGAAGTATTAGAGGCAGTGAACCAATCCATCAACTCCTGCAAACACTAAAACCCACTCTGGGTTGATGGTACATATTGCCAAGATGTAATGCTTACAATTGTTCACAGATTTAGTTTCCGAGGTAGATCAATCCTTGGATTTTTCTCTTCACACAGTCTCAAACAGTCACACCATCAGCAATCCCTGGAGCCCGGTGTGCCTTTTGAGGATGAAGTAGACTCAATGCAGGAATGGCAGGAATGCTTTAAGAGTCAGGTCAGCCCCATCACATAACCCAAGCTAGTGCTCATAGGCAAGAACAAGGCCCTACAGGTGTGCACCTGCAGTCAGGCAATTAACTGAGTGAGCAAGGAGACTGATATAGGAAGCAGGATATGTGGAAGCATCAGGTTCAGGCTCTTGTCCCGACTGCTCAATGCAAAACTGCAGAACAAAACAGCGTAACTGACTTGTGGTGGCGCCTCTGCCACAAGGCTGTAGTGAATTCAGTAGCTTTGAGAGCAGACTGATCCTTTCAGACAAAAGCAGTCTCAGTGTAGCATGTGAAAGGCTAAATCCAAGAGGGAGCACAGGAAAAATGTCCTTTACTTAGCCAAAATAAAACATGTAATTGAAAATACATAATTTTAATTATTTATGGATACATAAAAACCAAGAACAAATAACAATAAAAGATCTGCTGTCAATTAAATCTTTGTTTCAGTTGTAACTCAAATAAATCCTGCTAAATGCCATATGGGATTTTATTTTCCACAAGTTGTAACTACTTTAACAAAATATTGGGGGATTTACTTTAACTTTCAATCAAATATAAAGTGTATCAGATGTAAAATACTTCTAAGTTTCCTTTAGCACAGTTAATATTAAAGATTTAGGCTTTAAATGCCAGAATGACATGACAGTTGCTTTTTAATTAGGGGATAAGGTTACATTTTTCAATTATAGGTCTAAGATAACAAAATAAACGTATGGTCATTTCCTAAGCATCAGGAGCTATAGTAGCTCAAGATGAACAAAGTCTGTGGGCTGAAATGAAAGACACTACATCTTTAATTTAAGCACACAGTATGCATTTCAACTAATGCTTGAAATCTGGTAAGCATCTGACTTTTGTTCCCTACCATTAAGAAATACCAAGATCATAACCCCAAATTTCTTCACTTTCAAACAAACACAATAGTGTAACATTACATTATGTTAAATCTATTCAGCATGCAATGAAAAGCCCAGCACACAATTAAAATCTACTGTTGAGGAAGGAACGTCAGCACTAGGAAATGCCTAAAACTGAATTCAGTTCCTCCATCCTCATATTCTACTGTAACACGCAAGTTCTACCGAAAATTAATTTGGCCTTCCACCTCTATGTAATACACAATATGCAGAAAGCAGTAGAGTAAGTCCAAAGCACTGCCACAGCTGGGGGATGTGAGAATGGGGCTGCTGAATGAAGGCAAGAAAGCTTAGCTACTCTGGGCTACATTACCACCTCTCTAGCTATCCCATCACTTCTTATGTTACCTGGTACCTGGCTGTGTGTTGTCTCCTATAAAAGACTGCATGTTCTTTGAGACAGGGATTGCGTGGTCATTCCACATTTGGCTGACTTTTCCTATAGCTGGTGTCCTTGTCCATTAACAGAGCCTTGTGGTGCAAGAGTAATCCAGTTAAATACAAACATAATGCAAATACACTGGAAGAGGACACATCTGAAGCTTTGCAGACAACATGCAATATTTTATTCACTAAATACAGATGGTGCCTTTGCAGGTGATAAATGCCGAAATCAAGGAGAAAGCATAAGAGATAGAAAGCATCAAACACATAGGAAGCATACAGTTTCATTAGAATAGAATAGTTGAGTTGGAATAGACCTACCATGATCACCCAGGTATGAGTAACTGTTTAAATTTAACACTATACATATATGCACTCTTAGAAGACCCCAGCTTCCAACTCATATTTCTATTATCTCCATCATCTCTAAAGGGTAAATTACTTGGATATAATAAATAAGTTTTTAAGCACTGATTTTAGAAAGATAAAGAGCGACAATGAAGCTCAAATGGAGGTTGATTTCCTTTGCAAGCATACTACTTTAACTTCATGCATTCAAATAAAATGGCAAAATGATACATGGTTAGACTATGTCCATATTTAAAAGTCATATAAGGGTTTGTGATAATATAATGTACTCTGAACTGCACTGTGCAACCAATTTTTGTTACCCTCTAGATTTCCCAAAGTATTTTTTCTGATCATGCGATGTAATATTTTTTCTACAACTTGTCATTGAAATTACCTATCAAGTCAGATCTTAAACATAAAAATATAAAGGGAAGGCTCAATAGGAGTGGTAGGAGATATTAAAGAGTTAAGATGAATTTTAAATAACAATTTATTGGAAAAAAAAAAAAGAAATAACAGTGAAGCTGAAAAATTATGTGATTTATTTCAGCGAAGGAATGCATTCTGCAACTAAGATTACCTAATCCCTTATCACATTTATTCAGCAAAACTCCTGGGTTTAAAAGTTCACAACAGCAATTCATAATAGTATGATACCTCTAAGGCAAGTAAAAATAAAAGCACTGTTTTTAATCACCACTCAAATACTATCAGTGCACAAGCTACACAGATAGAACAAGAAGACAGAACTCAGCAAAGCACAATTTTCCAAGACCAAAAAATGTTGTTTGCAAAATTTTACTTCAGAAAAATTCTGCATTCCAGACATACGGAACCAATCCACCCACAGCCCTGAACAGTCCCAACACTGAGCCCAGTTCTGTTCCTAATGAAGCCAGCGTACATAGAGGACTGGTTTGAGATAAGAACAAATGTATTTATTCCTGGCCAAATGTAGTTGAACTTCTCCTGGTTATATACCCAGACCCCGACAAGATGTGTTTTTCCATACTGGCTGCATATAAAGGGCAGGACTGTCCCACCCTGCTCTGCACTGCAGTGACCTCACCTGTGCTCAGTCTTGGGCACCACAATATAAGAAGGATCTAAAGCTATCAGGAAGCATTCAAAGGAGAGGTATGAAGATGGCGAGGGGCCTTGAGAGGAAGCCATAGGAGGTGCAGCTGAGGTCACTCGGTCTGTTCAGCCTGGAGGAGACTGAGGGAAGATCTCATTCCAGTTCTGCAGTTTCCCTGTGAGGGGAAGCAGAGAGGCAGGCACTGATCTCTTCTCTGTGGTGACCAGTGACAGGACTCGAGACAATGGTATGAAACTCTGCCAGGGGAGGTTTAGGTTCAATATCAGGAAAAGGTTTTTCAACCAGAGGGTGGCTGGGCACTGAACAGGCTCCCCAGGGAAGCGGTCATAGCACCAAGCCTGACAGAGCTCAAGAAGTGTTTGGACAATGCTCTCAGATACAGGCTGCAATTCTTGGGGCTGCCCTGTGCAGGGCCTGGAGCTGAATTTTGATTATGCTTATCTACTGACTCGGGATTTTCTACACTTCTCTGACTCTATTATTCAGTCCCATGGAGCCTTAAGTGAGATGCACAACCTGCACATTTTCTGCAGCCCAGAAAGCCAAATGTGTCCAAACCAAAAGCAGAGTGACCACCAGGTCAGGGAGGAGATTCTGCCCCTCTACTCTGCTCTCATGAGATTTCAGCTCAAATAGTGTGACCAGTTCTAGGATCCTCAGCACAGGAAAAGACCTGTTGGAGTGGGTCTACAGGAGAGCCACAAAAATAACTAGAGGGAGGGAAAAACTTTCTTACAAGGAAAGGCTGAGAGTCAGGGGTGTTCAATCTGAAGAAGAGAAGGTCCAAGGAGACCTTACTGCAGCTTTTCAATACTTCAGAGGAGACTTACAAGAAAGATGGGGACAGATTTTTAGTAGGGACTGTAGAGATAGAACAAAACTTAATAGTTGGTTAGTTTAAAATAGATGTAGGGAATAATTTTTTTGCAATGTGGGTGGTGAAACACTGGAACAAGTTGACAACTTGTCATCTGCCAACATTCAAGGTCAGGTTGGACTGAGGTCTCAGCAACCTGATCTGGCTGAAGAGGTCCCTGCTTATTGCAGGGGATTTAGACTAGATGACCTTTCAAAATCCCTGATTCTATGATTCTGAAGAAGTCTTGTGGAAGTAGGTAATAATATAAGGTTCACCTACTCTTCTACTTCCATGAAATGAATGGAAAATTCATCACAACCTCAGGCATTTTAACATCAAATATATTTAACTTCTACAAAGACTGACATCTGTAGGATGTGTGTCAGCATACACAGAGTGAAGACAAATCATGCCTATTAAGATACAGTTCCTCATGTTTTTGGGGTTTTTTTTAGCAAGCTGAATATTACTTCAAATAACTTCCTGCAAGTATTACCCTAAGAATGACATCTGAGCCGCAGCAGAACACAAGCAAGCTTTGCCATTGATAGCTGTGTGTCTAAGACACTACCCACCTCAGCACAAGGAGTGCTGGAAGCATCTCCTGGCTTTTTAAATTCTGGTCCATTTAGTTGTCTCATCAACAGCCATTACATTCGTATTAAAAGAGAGTGACTCTACTCCTTCATTTCCAAAAAATTACAGCAACCTAGCAAGAAGAAACTAATATTCAGGCTACTGAGTGATCTGACAAACTTAAGAGTTGTTTTTACTGTAACCCAACTGGAAAGGCATTTGCTCACTGCAAACCACCTCAGGTTTCTTATTAAAAAACCATTCTTCCCATTCAATAGTTTTATATTCCTTCAATATTCAATTATAAGAAACGGAGACTCCAAGCATTCAGCCAGAAATATGCACATGAGCATTTTGGAGTGAGGCTGAGAAAAATTAAGTTGTTTGTTTCACTTAGCCTCGAAAGAGAAACCTTAGGAGTTGAAAATTAATAGCTTTTATTTCCAAACCGCCACAGCATATGATTTAAGCTCTGTAAAAAAGCTAATACACTGTCTGCTTAACTTTGATGACAGGATCAAAACAAGTAAGAGGTCAACTGATCTGTTCAAGAATATTTAATTAGCTGTAGCTGATTAATTTATGGTTTTATTCCCTTTGAAGTACTACATGGTTATTTGTTCTTAATATGAAATATGCCACAGTCATGCAAAATTAATATGCTTATCTCATTGCAATCTTGCTTATATGGCAACTGTTTCAGCTATTTCAGACTAACTCCTTCAATATGCTTTAGGATTGACTGACATGCAGATGAAATCCAGATCAAACCACCTCCCTTTGTAAATAATGTATGTACATACATGTGTAAAAGCAGGGAAAGACAGGGCAAAAACCCCACCAGAAGACAGAGCAAGAATAAACGCTACTCCATTATCACAGCTTGTTTCTACAATACCACTGTTGGTAGTGATCTCCAGAGGGACAGTGGCCACACTGGACACCCTGTGTTTGGAGTGAAACACACAGCTGCTGCCTCGGATGTAGTCCCAGACACTCTGCAAGAAAAGCAGGTGGTGGGATTTACTTCAACTTCTAACGTCTTAACTTTTGCACTAGAAGTGGAATTGGGTCTGGCTTTGCCACTTTCCAGTTGTCAGCTGATGCCAGTAGGAAAAGCATTGCTTTATCCAAGTACCACACAGAGAGGTACAGCTTCTGCTGAGCGTGCAGCAGCAGCATCCTCTCCTCTTCACTGTGACATGCTGTTATATTTGCACACAGGGACCACAGAGTAACTTTAACCATTCATGTCATTTCTTTTTTAGTAATTTTCCATATTAAAAAAAGAGGCTCTACCTGTGAGGGGAGATTAAATGAAACAATGCACTATTCATTCTTAGCCTTTTTTTTTTTTTGCTAATGGCCATTAAACTAGTCAAGCATGATAGCCTGTAGTTGTACTTATTTCTATGGCTGCTTTCATGTCACTTACCTAAGATGTGGAGTACTACTTCCTGCCAGCCACTAACCCTGCTTGGGCTTGGGACTGCTCCCTTCACTTGTTTAAAAATGGTCTTTATATGGTAATGAACTTCTGCTTCTTCCTTTATACTACTCTGTTAATATGTATTTATTGTCATGTTATCTTCAGTTATTATTTGTTCTCAAATTGGATTTGTTCAGTCTTCCCATTAAACATTTTTGTGACAGCATGACTCCAAAATAACAAAGTGTTTCTGCTTACCACAGAAAATAACAATTCTCACATCTCTTTTACAAGAAAAATAATAATGTCCACTTCAAATTACCTACATGTAAATTTAAAAACCTGTCACCCAGAGGCATAAGAAATAGCTGCAAATAAAGCAATCTACTTAAAGTGTGAAATTCTTATCATTCATATAGGAAATGGCTACTTCCCACAAAAAAGACCAGTATCATCTCCATGAAATATAATTTATTTCTCAAGTGAAATGCTCCTGTAATTTCAAAAAGGACACTTGAGACCAATGCTGCATTTACAAGCAAAAAACTGTAACAACAAAAACTGAATTAAAAATTATTTTCCATCAACAAAAATCAATTTTATAGAAGAGAAAATTCATTCTCAAAGAAAAAAATTTAAAAACGAGCAAAGACATTTTTAATAGCTTTATATATCCTCAAAAGTAATCAACATTATCACCCAAAACAGCAGCATGAAAAAGGCTGAAAGGGTTTGCCTGAGTTCATTTAGTTCAACCCCTCTGCTCACACAAGGTCAGGTTTAAATCCAGGACTGCACCCACCTGGCTTCTGAATATCTCTAAGAATGGACACTCCAAAATTTCCCTCGGCAACCTGGTCCAGTGTGTGACCAGCCTGAGTGAAAAAGCATTTCCTTGTGTTTAGATGGAATTTCATGTGTTTCACTTTGTGCCAATGGCCTCTTGCTCTGTCAGCGTGCACTGAAGAATTCTTCATGGAAAAGAACCTCACTCTTCCTCGCTCCATCTCAGTCTGGAAAAGAGAGGGCTTAGGGATTGCCTTATTGTGGCCTTCTAGCTCCTGAAGGGAGCCTACAGGAATGATGGAGAGGGACTATTAGTAAGTTAGTGACAGGAGAAGAGCCATGATTTCAAACTGAAAGAGGGTAGGCTTAGATTAGATATTAGGAAGAAATTCTTCAATATGAGGGTGGTGAAGCACTAGAACAGGTTGTGAAAAGAAGTGGTGGATGCCCCATCCCTGGAATGCTCAAGGCCTAATTGGACAGGAAGAATCTCAGGTAGTGAAAGTTGTCCCTCCCCATCACTGGGGGCAGAGAAACATCAAGGTGGGAAGAGACCTTTACGACCATTAAGTATCACCATCAACCCAGCACCACCACTGTAATCCCTAAAACACTAAACCACATGATCCAGCTCCTAATCCAGATCCCTCTTTTAAACAGCTCCAGGGATGATGACTGCACTACCGCCCTGGGCAACTTATCCCAATGCCTGACCCTGACAACAGGGAAACAAATTTCTAATACCTAAGCTAAATCTCCTATATGAGCTAAATCTCGAACTTTTGTCTCAGTTTAAGGTCATTTCCTCTGGTCCTCTCACTGGTGGCAGAGGAAGGGACCAGGAAGGGACTCCGGAGAGTTGTGGAGACCCATGAGGTTTCCCTCCCTCCTCGAGACTAAACAAACCCATCTCCCCCAGGAGTTTCTCATAAGACATGTTTTCTAGACCTCCCAAGATCCTCACTGCCTGTTACTAGGTGTGCTTCAGCACCTCCATGTTCTTTTTAACGTGAGGGGCCCAGAACTGAGCTCCAGGCGTGCCTCATCACTGCTGAGCACAGGGGATGAGCACACACTGGCTCATCAACCAGCACCCAAGGTCCCTTTCTGCTGAGCACTCTCAAGGCTCTTCTGCCCAAGTCTGTGGTTCTGCAGGGGATTACCACAATCCCAATGCAGAATCTGGCTTTGGGGGTGCAGCTGAACATCCTGCAGTGTCCTCAGGCCACTGACCAACCCTGTTCAGGTCTCTCTGCAGAGCCTTCCTAGCCTATACCAGATCAACAAGCCCACACAACTTGGTGCCATCTGCAATTTTACAGAGACTACCCCCAATCCCCACGTCCAGATCATCAATAAAGATGTTAAACAGGACTGGCCCGAAAACTGAGCCCTGGGGAACACTGCTAGGGACAAAGTGACAACTGGATTTGCTCCATTCCCCACAGCTCTCTGGGCCCAGCCATCCAGCCCGTTTTTTTTTGTTGAAGAACCACCATCCAAGCCGGCTTTTCTAAGAGGATACTGTGGGAGATGGAGAATGCTTTACTGAAGTCTAGATAGAAGAGGTCCACAGCATTCCCTTCAACTACTAAGCAGGTCACTTTGTCACAGAAGGCGAATCAGGTTGGCCAACAGGAGCTTCTTTTCATAACTCCATGCTGGCTGGGCTTGATTCCCTGCTCGTCCTGCACGCACCATGCAATAGCACTCAGGATGATCTCTTCCATGACCTTGCCCAGGACCAAGGTTAGGATGTGCAGCAGGATGCTCTGCCCTGGAATGTGGTACAGCCAATGGATAATATCCTATTTGCAAGGCTCTCAGTAGCGGATTGAGCAGGGGAATCATGTGCTGCTTTTGGTGTTGAATTCTGCTAAAACCAGTCTGGTTCACTAAACCCAAATTAACATCCTGATTACTGAGGCAACTGGAGACATGTGACTGGAAATCAATCACTTTATACTATAAAAGTCCAGTCCACTCTCACGTGGTTAGGTGCTTCTAACATATTCCTTCTTGCAGTATTTTTGAAGTTTCCTCCTCTAAAGTGGGAATGCCCTTTCAAGGATGCTCCTTGAGGCTGAAAGAGATCTGCCCACAAGCATTGGTATGGTGCGTTACATCAATCTCTACTTAATAATTGTTTCTTTTTGCTAGCTTTAATATAATTCCTTTAATATAGTGCAGTATCCTATCTTATACTATTTGCTACTAGTAGTTTTAGATTTTATACTATGAAGTACGTGATTCTGATTAAGATATTTTGTCTGATCATTTTTTATCATAAAAAATACATTTTATACATATACATTGGATGTGCCACCTTTAATTCTGTGAGACAAAGTTCTTTAAACTATTGACAAATGACTGGGGCTAAGATTGGATTGAGCTGCACTCAGGCCCCTCTTACGAGAGTTTAGAAACCAAGGAGGTCCTTTCTGCCCCTCATGACTCAGTGGGACAGCTTCTCTAATAAACTTCATCTGCAGCTCCCACTCCCACCAGTGACAGGCTGACAGGGCTATAGTTCTCTGGATTATCTTGTAAATGGGCACTATATTTGCTAATTTGCAGTCAGCTGGAACTTCTCCACCAAAACAGGACTGCTGTTAAATGATTGAGAGTGATTTGGCAAGTTCTTTTGCCAGTTCCCTCATTATTCTGGGGTGTATCCCACCACGGCCCATGTTCCTTAAGGTCCCGCCCAACCCAGACCTTTCTACCATTCTATGATCAACAAATGCTTTCCAACTCTTCTTTCCAGGGCTGTACCCAAGGGATTCTTTCAAGCAGGTCTCTGAAGTTATGTATGGAACAGTATTGGAGGCTTTTATACTAACAATGACTAAATGCTCCCTCTAAGCATTTATTTTCTATTAGTTTGCTCGTTTGTAAATGTGTGTGAATATCAGTAACAGGAAATTTATATTTCAAACACAGGATATTATAACACGAGTAAGGTAAGATATCCAACACTGAGAACTAAATCCAAGGCAGAAATGAGGACTAATTTTGCATTTTTTCAGGTTGGCAGGGTTTCAATGCTTTTTCATTCTCATGTCCTTTCTGTATATTGAAGTATTTAGCAGAGATAGGAACAAAAAAGAGATAATGCTGTTTAAAGGCTTTTTAGCAGATGTAGAAACAGAAATACCTATCAAAAGAATTGTTTGCATAATCATGACATAAACAAGCTGCAATTAGACTGTACTTATAATTTCATTATGCTGCTCATTATGACCAAGATATCCTGTTTGTTCTGCCTGTTCAAACAGAAAACAACCCAACCCTTCATGAAAACCATTCTTTAATAGTCTTTCAGAAGGAAGCTGTAGCTGGTAAACACATGTTCTTATGGGAAATTGCCATAATCCTGACTATATCCCAGCAGGCTCTGAAAATATTTCTCACAAAGTCTCTTACATAAAATCTACAACATATGTAGAGCAGACTGTGCTTCACATCCTTTTAAGGAACTTGCAAGATTAATGAAGAGGGCATTACTCTTGCTTTTCCTTCCAAATGTCTACCTCTTGCAACAGGTATTCTGTAATATTTATTTTCTCTCCTATTTTCATGGTTTCTGCACTACCATGAATCTGTAAAAGAGGCTGTGAAAGTTTACAACTAGACCTCCTATTGACAGCTTCTTACTGTTGGCTTCTTATGCAGCCTATCCAACACACAGACTATTGGTAAATGCATTTCATTAAGTTTGTACCACTAAGCTCCAACCATTCTTCCAGGGCAATTATCAGAGAAATCAATACAGTGGCTGTTTTTTATGTGGTTGCTAAGAGGTTTTGAAAATCAATACAGTAGTTATTTTTTATATGGTTGCTAAGAAGTTTTGAAATTGAACTCACTTTTTTCTTTTTCTTTTTTTTTATTACTATTGACTGACATGTCAAAAAGAACACAAACAGACCAATACAGCTCCCTTACTAATTGTCATTCAGCTAAATATCTATAAGCCATTAGGGACATATAAAAGTCACAAATTTCTGGATGAGGAACACTAACATTGATGAAAATTTTAATAAACTTCACCATTTGAAAAATGTAGATCACTCTTCACAATCTAAAACAAACAGAATTGTTTTTTCAACTATTTTTTCTTCACTACTTCTTAACTGAGTTTTTGCCCTCTTGCATCAAACAAGACAATTCAGTTAGAGAAAATGAGACCACATTATAGACATGGAAAAATTCTCAGTGCAACCAGAGAAAAATTCGGAAGTGTTTGGGGATTTTTATTTTAAATACAGTTTCTTTGATATTCCAAATCAGAAACCTAGCAATTAGTCTTTCTGAAAAGCTCTGTGATCCAGTATCACCTACTGTAATTATCTATTTTTATCAAAACCAGAATCAGTAGCAATGAGAAGTCTGCCAGGACTACTGTGTATATTGTCTCATGCCTCATCTTCTTTTCCAACTGTTGTTTTTTCGGGAATTGTTTACCAGACAGATGAACAGTCATGCCTCATTGTCTTCTACTCACTGGAACAAAACTGACCTTTACAACTTGTGCAACTTGAAATTATGTGTTCAAAAGGCAGCACGGATAAGAAAGGGGGTGGTACACTTCTGATCTTGTAATTTACTAAATCTGTAAAATGTGGATTTACAACCCCTCTATTCTGATTTACCAGCATTATGCTCACACTTAGGCTGCATTTGTAGAAATAGCTGCAGAAAATGCAGGAGGGAAAGAAAAAAGTCAGACCTTTAATAAACATACAGAAACTTATAACCAATGTCCCCTCCACGCTGAAATATCACAGATGGTAAGATTAATTTTTAAACGACTGTGCTTTCCTTTACCACATGCAAAAATATTGCACTAGTATTTTTAACTTTTTGGATGTTAGGTGGCCACAATGACTTGCTACTACAGTTGGAAACCAGACCACAAATGTTCTACCACTAAAGTTTAAATCTATCTCTTGGTTTTGACTCCACACCATAAATTACTAAAATAAACAGGAAAACTTTTCATTTGCACTTCTGTTACTTTCCATCCAGGACTCTACTCTCCAGATACTATTCAGACTTCTCTTCTCTGTGTTACTTTTACTCTTTAAAGCCCAGAGTTTTAAGTGCTCTGTCTAGAGGACTCTAGCTACTTCTGCGGGTGTCACTGTTAATCAACGGCACATGGAAAGGAAATGAAGGAGCCAAAAAGCAGCCTTGTTGTCTAGAAAAAAAACCTCAGAATACATGGACATGGGTGACAACGGTAGGAAAAATCAGAGCTGGATAACAGGAAATGTTTGCAGCTTACTGAAACTGTTTAATTAGAGCCTCATTTTAAAGCATATGAAGCTGAATGAACAAAATTTAGCTGCAAGTTAATGGAAAATTGGGGCAATGGCCTCAAAGTTACAAATGTATCCAAACCCCTCAAGACATTATAAGGATGAGACTATCACAACTGTTAAAAGAAATTTTATTTACTTTTTACACAGTCTGTGTGAATTAAAAGGCATTTTGTTTTCTTTTATATGTCCTACTCAAACTTCACTAAACCTTTGTCATTTGCAAACCTACCAAAACATGTATTCAGCTATAAAGAGAGAATTAGGATGTTAAATAGCTAAAGATGATCCGATAGGGCCTTGCAGTAGACCAGCTGGGAGTAACAGAGACACGCTTACTTACTTACTGACTGATATGAAATTATGGTGGTAGCCTCCTTTTTGATCCACACCACTGCATTTCTATTCACAGCAACAAGAAAAGCATGCCAAAAGCATGCCCAAACCAGGCAATTCTGATCTCTGGTTATATTAACTAATACCCCATTCCGGTTTCTAGCTGCTGGCTTTCACAAGTGAAACAAACATTTAGCTTAGGATGACCTCTGAGAAGGACTGCAATTTAAAATACATAAGCTGTACACCCAAATTGCTTATCATACATAGCGAAGAGCTGACCTTTCACCACTGAACTATCATCTTCATTTCCAGACCCCCTCAAGTCCTCCACCTCCACTGTGATGGCCTCAAAAACTCTTTTCTGGTCATGACTCTTGGGCCCACCAAGAATAGCTGTTACATTTAGCACAATCTGTTGACAGGGATTTGAAAGAATGTACGGTCAAATACCACATTCTCTTGTTTTTTCACTCAAAAATTATGCCAACCAACATGTCTACTCCTAGTTCTAGGAGGATGTAAAAGAAGAAAAATAAAAACTGAGAATAGAAGAAACCCTCCCATCCCAAATTGACAATATTTGGCAAACAGCAGCATAGCATGACAAGTAAGTGTTTAGTTGTCTGCAACTGAGAAGTAAGCAGAAACACTGATTGGCTAGACTTGGTTCAAAAATCTACGCAAACAACTAAGAATCAATGTTAGAATGTTTAGTTTTCCAGTAAACAATATTGTCATAGGAAAGCTTGTGCTCATGGATTACTACACTACACTATAATTTGTAGTTTTATTAACGTAACTTTCAGTATCTATAAAACAAATCATTAGTCTTGGCATGTGACCAAGGTACAAGTGTAGTCGCTTCATTGGGAATAAATGCAGTTGGCTAGGCAGTGTTGTAAGACTGTTATTCCATTTTTTCCCAACAGAGGAGTACTTTTACTGCCTCTTTTTCTCACACATATACACTGAAACAAGCAACCAGTTAGGATCTCTCCCAGTTTCAGGAAGGGAAAACAGCTTTAACACTACTTAGAGAAAATCAGCGCCAGTTGCAACTGTTTAAGAAATTATTCCTTTCCATTCACTTGTTGCAAGGTAAAGGGGCATTACATCTGGTGAGAAAGAGGAACAAGGATTTCCTGCTTTGTATATCCTACTACACAGAAGAAAGAGTTGCCAATCCCAGAAACTGAATTTTGGAATACTGACAAAGTTATGAACCTTATGTGGTCCAGGATGTTCATATGGTGTTTCAATTACACAGATGATTCACTGATATTTATCATAGCCATACAGTCTGAAAAGGAACTTTGGATGGCTATGTCAGTGAAGCAGTTAGCTGCTACTGATGAATATGATCTTATGCTGCTTGTTATCTAGAAAATCTGTCTTTGAAAAAGTATAGTCTTGCTATTCGAAAGTCAGTTGTTACTCTCACAAATGCTCTTAGGAGATAAGAGATGATGCCTTACAATTCCAGCAGAACCATGCTGGGCAAAGAAAAGAGAGTATATTGTCTGCAGCTGTCAGAGTCCAATCTGTCTGAAATACTGGATCCAACTGTTTCCAGCCCTCAGAGCCAAGTTCTCAAAGTTCTGACCATTAATGAAGAATTTCACCCTCTTTGGCTGTTCAAACGCTCACAGATTGAAGTGCAGACCAGCAAAACTGAGTTCTGTAGCAGTACCGTTCTTTGAGGATTTGCAGAAATGCATGCAGAGCCATAAAGTGCTGGAGAGTCACACAAAGAAACTACTAAGCGGCTTATGAAAGAGTTTCCACAAGAGATCAGGCACATCTGTAGAACTGCAAGCGATAAAGACACTAATCTCTCCCTTAACTGATAGATCCAAAGAGCCTATCACCAAAATCCTTAGGAAGCTACATTCTTCCCTGCAAGATCACAGCATTTTCCTTTTGCCTGCAAGCTGGTTAATGCTTGTACAAATTCTTTAAAGCCCTAGCAGGACATTTTAAGCAAGAAGTGCTTAATCCTTTAATGCTGAGGAGAGTGGCTCTTTCCTTAAGGAAAGCCAGGTCGAAGTAAGATCTTTCAGAATCAGCTGGCAGTCTCACTAGGACAGAAAACACTTCTGTACATACAGAATCCAGGACTGAATATAATAAGCAATTCTTCAGAATATCCCACTCTACCTAATCTACCACAGAACCTAACATTCAGATTTACACTGAAGAAGGCAGGAATTGCTCTTAATGTAAAAGATTCATCCACCCACCTGAAATCCAGAGTTGCTGCATCAGCCAGTCTCTTAATGAACTTAAGTGAACTTGTTACATACACGTATTTTTAAATTCAGATATTTGAAAAGCTCCCTTTGAGTCTAGGAAAGAGCAAGCACTGATTACCCTTCCACTTTCACCAGTAAATGATGGAGAAGTTGCATAAGCAGCTGTGCTGACTCCAAGCCATCACCACTTCCATCAGCCAGGACAGGGAACCTTAAAGTACACCACAGGGTTTGAGTGAGGGATGCAAAGCAATTATTACTAACTCTTTTTCTTAATGTACATTAGATTTAGTTTACAAAGCAAGAAAGATATTTACTTCCTTTGCTCTGAAGAATTACAGTGATGTAAATGCCAGCATTGGAGATTTTTTCACTTTCTCAATTTTATGGAAGCCATCCCTCACAAAGCAGTTTATGTATTACATTGCCATTCTGCAAGCCCATGTCTAGAAAAATTGTAACTGTAAATATTTTAAAAATATTTTGCAAGTGCTGTAATTTTTCAAGCATCTTGATTGGTTTAAACCTCTCAATTTATGGGAAAAGAATATTTATTTCTGTTGGTCCTGGTGAAATTTGTATTTTCCATGTTGCAGTTGGAGATCTAAAATACATTTAGGGAACATTTTATTACCTGACACCTGTAATTAAAACACTGGTTTTGCTTTCTTCCCCATCACAACCATGAGCCTTAAGATGTTTTAAAATATTAATAAGAAAAAAAGCCTTCTTTTTTTTAATATGAATTCCAAAGTGTTTCAAGAGCCAATATTACAGCAATGAATTGATAGTGCAATATTTTCTTATGAAGGTTCCAGTAATATTGAATTTATGATTTATCACACTGTACTACCCCATAATCAACACAACCTCTGAAACTGCAAGATCTCAGCAACATGTAAAAAGCAGTTCTGTCAGGGTCTATGAAAGGGCTTTTTCCTTTGCTTTTGAATGGTGAAAACCATAAAAAGGATATCATATAAATGAGTGGACTAAACCAAAACAAAAGCCACTGAAACAAAGGGAAAAAATTGCATATCCTATCAAGCCATGAATGGCGTTAAATTAGACCAAAAGCAGAATCTGGAACCACCAGCAATAAAACAGAACATACACAACACTGGGAAACCTGCCACTGATATATTTTGTAGCACCGAATGTACAAAGGCTCAAGTATAAATTGTGCAGCTAGTAACTACTTCATTGTACTTCCTCTGAGCTTTAAAAATATTTTCTTAAGCAGAACTAGCCAAAGAGTCTTCAAATGCATTTGTTTTGAGTACTGGTAATTCAACGCTAACACCAAACCCAGGTTAAAATAATACATTCGCATACAGATCTGGAGATTACGTATGACATCATTTTCCATGGAAAATTATGATTGAGCAGAACATCAGGAATTTAACAAATCTGTTCTTCAGTCATTTTAGAAGTGAAATCTGACCAGAAAAGCTTTCTTTACAAACTAATCTTAAAAGACATTCATCTTTTTTCTCTACTTCCTGCAAAATTTCAGGGAAAAACCCCCACTGCTATTCTGAAGTGTGACTCCCTGGAGAAAATGTACATACAATGTTTGCAATTACTAGGAAAAGTCCACTGCAAATTGAATTTATTACTTTACTGGTGGAAATTCAGCAGCTGAACTAACAAAATCAGGTTGAGTGTTGATTCTTTTTAATAACTGCCTCTTATATCACTAAACTCTATGGCAGAAATAAATTTTTATTTCATGTTACCTCTCTGTTCTGCCAATGCCAATGCAGGAAGTTCATAAATGTGAATCCTCAGGAGGCTTACACGCATCACTGAGAACAGTAAAATGAATGGTTACACATCTGCAGTCTGAACTTTGAGATGAATACAAGCAAACAGTGAATGCGCATTTTTCAAATGGTTGCGCCCATTATTTTCCACTGACTCATGACTGTTGGCAGAAATGAATAATACATTTTAATATGCAGAGGTTCAAAAATCACAAGTACAGAGAGTATGTATGTGTATATATCCATCTTCCCTGCATACATAATAATAAAGTCATAGGTTTTCATCTGTTTTTTATACTTAAACATCAAATAATTTATAATGCAGAACTGTAAAATATAAATAGAACACTGCATCAATCATGTGAAAATACAAGTGCTGTTAAGCATTTCTGTAAATCCTTCATTAAACCCAGATTTGAGGCCGAACCAAGGACTTACATGGATCAAGTCATGGTCACTTGGAACACTGAGAGACATAAAATGCTGTGTTATTTCATGTCAAGATTATTTGCAGCTCTCTTCATTATTACAAAGAATATTAGTGACAAATACAGTGCATTCCACAATACAGCCAGTGCTTATGCCCTTAAACTCAGGAGTTAACTGCTGAACAAGATCTGGGAGATCAGCTGACCCAAGTCCTGAGGTGTTTTGCACAACCAGTACTCTGCTAACGTACACACAGAAAACACAGACGTGTAACTAACTTTCAGTAACATCATCAAATAAGAAGGAATTAACTACGTGAATACTGAAAATGTCTTGCTCTGCATCTCTACAGACCATCTAACATACCATATGCCACTTCTCAAGACATCAACCACTACACATCCTGTATGGAAATACACAGAAAAAACAGAAATTCAACCAGTCTATCCTAAATGGAGGCTGAAAGCGTAAAGCAGATGTGTCACCTAGAACCACTGCAAAGCAGCACAATATTTACTAAAGTAAATAAACAGCATAGAAGAAAATGTGTGTGTACATTGCCCTCATACTTATTTGAGCAAGACCTTGGAGATGTACACTTGAGGAGAATTAAGCAGAGCATTCAAGAAATTAATGGTTGGATATGGTTCCAAATCAACTTGAGAAGAAACTGATACATAAAAATATGCATGAAATTTTGATTTAACTTTCTACTCCAGGTACAATTTGGAAAGTACTGTGCTGTCAAAGCACTCACAACTTCTGTTCTTTTGGCAAAGGCAATGAATATCGAACATCTGCAGGGCTGCTGTGAGTTCATGAACTACAGAAATAAAAAATATGCCTTCTTTTGGTAGCCTAGTTCTTATGTAAAAATCCAAAAATAATACACCCTTGTAACCACATCCGCAAGGAACCAGATACCTGGCCCCAAAGTAAGGCAAAGCAATAGAGGGCTTATGGCAACTACCACTGCTAATGTAGGCTCCAGCACTTATGTTAGGATGAAATCAAGCATAGCAGAGCTCAGCCTTTCCAAATCATGCCTTGGTTTAGGGGGAGGTGGAGGATTCTGTGTCAACATCTTTAATAAAGCAGATGTGACTCTCTGCACTCTTGTTTCAAACCATTAACTGAGGTTTCTCTTCTTTCTCTGAACTAGTGGCAGCAGCACTGGGGGCAGTAGTACTGAGACAGCAATCCTTCTTAAGTTTTTGCTCAGTACAATAATTTAAAGTAAATTATATTACTTAAAGTAAATTATTATTATTATTATAATCCTGACTTCAGTTTCTCTCCTTAGTACTTTGCATCCTTATTCACCTTATCTTCTTCAGGTACTGATCATAGAAAAATATGGAACCAATTTAACCAGTATATCATCCCCATAAATCTTTCTATGCTGCATTTGCTTTTTAAAGAACACATTTAATTTATAAGTGTTGTTTCAATGAAACCAAGCAATTGAAAATATCTTTATTTAACATACTTTTACTGTTGAAAGCATCTGTTAGGTCATGTTAGGGTTTGAGGTTATTTTAATTATTATTATTTTTTACACAGATGAGTAAAAGGAATTTTTCACACACTTCCTTGCATCTTTCTTTTTCCCATTTAAATTACTCAGCCTAAATTCAATAACAGTCCAGTCAAAATTTCAACACCTTTTAGCCCCATAGTGGCCTGCTAAATTATTTCTAGAAATATCCTAGAAAAGACTTAATGCCAAACACTGCTCTTAAGTTTGCAACATTCAAATGCTGTACTTGAAGTTAGAAATTTAGAACTTGCCTTATTTACATTTCCCTGCCAAAATCCTGCATTCAGTCCCATGATGATTTTTTGCTTCATGTGAGCCATAATTATAAATTCAAGGGAAAACTCCTATGTAAGTAGATTCTCTGCTTCAAGAGTCAGAATATGCCAAGTGTATTCACCATAGGTCTGAAGCCTATGTGCTGTCCTGCTCTCTTGTGGGAGGCCTGTTTTCTCTGCAACCACTTTCCTGTGGTTCCAGTCTTCCAACTACACCCGTTTCTACTCTCTCCTTTTATATTTTTGGGCTGTCAATTCCACTGCCCCATCCTTGGTGCCCTGAAACCGACTAGAACATCTAAGAGCTACACTCTAGCAAGTTCTGATACTCCAAATTCCAAAGCTGAATTTTCCATTGACACAAGGTGAATTCCACTAGCAGTCAGGTGAGGGGCAGCAGTGGGTAACCAGCATTAGACTTCAGTTTGGGATGTGAGCCAGCCTCATGCAGGGCACATCACACAGAGCATATATCTCTGCACACGGTGCCCATGGACAAAAAAAACAAACCTCAAACTCAAAAAACCAAACCTTGAACTCAAAAAACTCAGAACAGACACTTCTTGTCACTCAAACCAACCCACTTTCATTTGACACTACTTGAATAAAATAAATTTGACAAATACTATATGCATTTATTACAAGTTTTACTTTTACTATATTTACTTTTAAAGTAAAAACCATCAAAAATAATTTTAAAAAATAATATAATTTCTACTGCAAACATCAACTTTCCTCTGACTTAGAAATGACACTTGACCACTGACATCTATGCAAATATTTTCATTTTGATAAAATTGGAATTAGGACAGTAGAGAAACTGCAGAGTTTTTCATAGTTTATTCCATAGACATAGACTACGATGTTACTTGCAAAACTTCTTAAAAATTAAGCAGTGCAAACTACTGTACATTTAAGCACTGTCAAAAAAGAACCTTTTATTTCCATTATAGTTTGGTGGAAACTGGAATATTCAGTGAAAAACAACCAAATTATTCCTGAGAGACATCTATGCCCCTGAAACCAGGATGCTGTCTTCTGAAACTGTCATTATTTTCTCATTTGAGAAATAGACTGCAACTGCAGCTCTGCAGCTATACAACGCTATTCTACGCAGAACACTGCTATCCAGTATTATTTGTTTACAATGTTGTGGGCAGCAGATACAACCAGCACTAGTGTTCAGCTGTGCAGCTATCAGTGCTGTAATAAACACTGGAATGAGGTGGCAGAAATGCCAACTAGGAGTAGTACTTTTATTTTAAGCTGAAATTTTGTAATGTCTTCAGAGATTCCTAAAATCCTTCATTAATAAAAAATGAAACTATGTAAAGAAATTAACCTCTCTACCTCACTACATCAAAGGCCACAATGTTACAAAATTTACACACGAGCACATTTCTTTGCTCGTACTGATTTTGATGGAGGGACTAACTGAAGGATCCCACTTCAGTGTTTTGCAAAAGGTGATCTGTCTTACACAGAGCACACCCAAACTACTCAGAAATATCAGGTGTGCATTTTCATTTCCTGTGTTCCCCCATCCAGCATTTAACTTGTCAAAATTTATTTAAAATTGTAGACTGCCAAGACCCTATAGCAAGTGGAAGATATCCTTGCAGCTTTTTTTACGGATACTCATCAGAAATGTCCAAGTGTTTCACAAACATTCCTCAATTCATTCACAGTCTTACAGTATTACAGGATAAGAAAGCATTATTATCCCCATCCAGAGGCTGGAAACAAAGGGGCTTACAGGAAGCCACAGAAAACCACAGCAGAAGGGCCAGAAGGAGAAGCATGGGAGCACACAGGTGTTCCCGTGTATCCGTCCACATCTCCAGCCTGTACTGATCACTGCCAGAAGTGGGAGGTGGCTCTCACTGCAGCTAACTTACCCCACATACCCAACACCAAAAGGCTCAAGAAAGCACACATCCTTCCTGGCCACAGCCATGCCGTGTTTTGGGTTGTGTGTGCAAGGCTGCCATCACAGAGCCAGAGACACAGGCCCTGTAGCCCTGTGTGTATTAACCAGAAGAATGTTTCTTCTTTTCACAGTGCTTCACAGGAAGACAAAACAGGTGAGGATGGAAAGGAGTTCTAGAGATCCAGCAGTCCAACCCAACGCCCATGTCTCAGCTAGAGCCTCTTGCCCAGGTCTGCATCCATGTGGAGTTCGAGTATCTCCAAGGATGGAGAGAGACTCCACCACCTCTGAGAAACCTGTGCCAGCTCTTGGCCACCGTGATAAACTGTTTCCTCAGCAAGGCTGCTGATGCCATCAAGCTGACAGTGCAGCTGACACTCCTGAAGGGTGGGATGCCATCCAAAGGGACCTGGACAGGCTCAAGATGAGGGCACAGGGGCTCAAGATGAGGTTCGACAAGGTCAAGTGCTAGGTGCTGCACCTGGATTGGGGCAATTATCAGTATCAATCCAGGCTTGAGAATGAAGGGATTGAGAGCAGCCCTGTGAGAAGGACTTGGGGGTGCTGGTGGGTGAGAGGCTGGACATGACCCAGCCATGGGCACTCAGAGCTCAGAAAGCCAAATGAGTCCTGGGCTGCATCCAAAGCAGTGTGGGCAGCAGGGGAGGGAGGGGATTCTGCCCCTCTGCTCTGCTCTGGTGAGACCCCACTGCAGCATCCATCTCTGGGGTCCCACCACAGGGAGGACATGGACCTTCTGTATCAAGCCCAGAAGGGGGCCACAAAGATGATAAAAGAGATAGAACATGTCCCCTGAGAGAACTGGGCTTGTTCATCTTGGAGAAGGCTCTGAGGAAACCTCATTGTGGTCTTTGGTACCTGAAGAAGGCCTACAGCAAAGTTGGAGAGGCATTTTATACCAAGACTTGTGGAAATAAAACCAGAAGCAATAGTTTCAAACTAAAAACCGGCCAGTTTAATTTGGGTATTAGGAACAAATCCTAATTTGCGGGACTGGTGAGGCACTGGAACAGGTTACCCAGGGAAGTGGTGGATGCCCCACTCTCTGTCCCGCACTCTGAACCTCACAGTTTGAAGCTGCTGGAGCTGTTCAACATAAAGTATTAATCCTTTTCATAACAAAAACATTAGGCACTGTTTGATTGCCACATTACAAAAAGATGTTGCTACTGTCAATTTGCAGTTCTCCACTATATTTTCTTCTCCTAAGTGAAAAGAATTAGATAATTTATTCAAGACCACCACCAGCCTGGCAGAAACCAGGCTTAGCTTGCATTTTTGTGCAGCACCCAGTGAACTAAGGCTGTTCATTTTTCCTCAGAAAGGTGTCAAGGACAGGAGTAAGAAACATTTCTTTTAAAGAACTGTTTGATGAAAGATAAAAGAGTATTTTATTTATTTCAGTTTAACCATTTATCTAGAAACAAAGTATTTTCTTGGCAGACAAGTAAGCTGTAGCATTCCGCCAGGCTGAAAAGCTCAGTTTCACCTTACTCCTCTACAGCATATCTCATGTCACAGTAACAAACGAGAGTCTACTTTGTACTCCTCTTCGTCTGACAGTACTGATTTTATGTGAAATATTTTTTTGGCATTAAAAAAAAAACATTGCACTAGCTAATCCTTTTATGTTCTAATTTTTAAGCCATGTTTTCTCCCTTGGCTTTGTAAATAGCATGAAAAGTGCACAGTGAAAGAATTAGACAATTGACAGATGTTTTCAGACTATCTCCTTAGATACAGATCAGTTTTGGTTTTTTTGTTGGTTGGTTGATTGTTTTTAAATGCAGAAAGAAAATCAATTTCTGCATAAAAAATTTACTAAAATGTGATGTGCAACTATACCTGTTGTCAAACTTCACTCATACAATATAGTACCTTAATAAGAAGGTTCACTGACTTCATTCTCAAGCAGATGGAGTAACTTAACAATTAATCTGACAAACCAAAAATAACCCTTACTACATAAACTAAAAAAAAAAAAAACCAACAAAAAAACCCCAAATCCCCAACCAACAATAAAACCTCCACAAACCAAAACAATAAACTCTTGGGAGTGCAAGGATGTTCCTAAAAACATACACATTCCTTCCCTTAAAAATAATTCCAAATCCTCTTAACAGAGTTGGGTTGTGTTTCATATATTATAGTGACCTTACTGCTATTGCTGATATTTCTTATCATTTATATAATTTCACTTTTTTCCCCCTCCATAATTGTGCTCTAGATTCAATGTTTTGGTATAGAACATTTTGAAATGCTCACTTTCTAACATTGCTACTTTAACCCAGTCTCTCATTTGGATTTTAACACTTGCAATAATGTATGGCCTGGATATGATGGTTCTGTAAGGCTGCATTTAACAAACAAATTTGGAAAAGGGACTATAAATTTAATTTTTGGAATGGAAATTTGCCAGAAGTCTCTCTGACAGTCTAATGCCCTTTCTGTAATTCCTTACAGAGGGTAATTAAATACTGAGACAGTTAAACTCCATAGAAAAGCAGACTACCTCAATACAAAGAAAAAGGGATATGCACCCAGATGCAGAGCATCCACCAGCAATGCTGCAGGAGGTATGAAGTGGGCAAGCAGTCCTGAGTTTATGTCAGCATTTGTAGGCGTATCCACGACAGTGCAAATCTAGAGAGGACAGTTAAAAATAGCAGTGGAGACAGATGAAATCAGACTTCAGCATGGTTTAATAATCTGTCCAGAAGGCTTGGAAAGCCCTTTCTTAAGTCTAAGCTGGCATGTCTTCACATCACATACAGATCAAAGCAATTACAGAGCTGTCTGCATGTCCTGCAATCACACTACTCGACTGCAGTGTAGATGCATCCAGAAATAGTGCTACTGTAGATATGTTCATCTAAAAACTCCATTTGCAAAAAGAAAAGCCAGGAAGCATACTGTAAAGCATATGGGACCTGATGAGGAACATATGCTGGAGAGAGTGTCCATTTTGCTAAATTCCATTAGCTGGAATTGTGGAGGACCTCCCTTATACTCCTGTATCGTGTGTTGGTTGGCTTCTCCTGTGGGAATTCACAGAGTCAGGCCTGATTAACTTGAACCTTCAAGGACAGCAATTCACCCAGCTTTACCATCTACAGAAGAGACACCAAACCACGACATCATCTCAAGGATGGCTTACTATCTTTTGTACAGCAAGTGACCAAAGGGATCCATGCCTGTTCCTAAACTGACTGCACAGGGAATGATTCACTCCGAGGAGATTTTTGCGTGCATTTTGCTAAATCACAAGAAGGAATGCAGTTATTCAGCATATTTTGCTGCCTTACCAGGAGAGTATAAAGACACACAAGAGCAAATGTTGACTCAGACAATTAAAGACCTGGGAGGAATCGGATCACAGCAGCAGGGATTACCTACAGGCCAATTTACCATGGGAAGAAGCAAGCTAGTAAAATACATAAAGTTTTGGGCGCAGGGATAAACATTCTGTGCTGCTGCCTGTCTCTTTGTGGAAACCCTGAGCACATGCACAGTTGTGCTCCAATTAGTTGTCTGGACCTGAGCATCTCAGCACTCAAACAGCCAAACCTTCAGTCACCAGGCAGCACCATTCCAGCAGATTCCACTAAAGTGGGAGAAGCTGCTGACTCCATCGAAGAGATGCCCTGAGGACACCTTGACAAATTATAAGGCTGAGCAATCACCATCCATGAAGCAGAACAAGGGCAAGAGCCATGTTCTGCATCTGGGACAGGGTACTCCTGGCTGTAAGGACAGACTGAGAGGCTGGAGAAGGAATGAAAGGTCCCATGGAAGAGGATCTGGTGGTTCTGATCAAGAGCAAGCTGACTTTGAGTCAACAGTATGCCCTGGCAGTCAAAAGGCCCAACTATATCCTGGTTGCATCAAGCACATAGGAGAATTCCTCTGCCTTTTAAGTGTGAATTTGGTAACTACATGAGCACTGCTCTCTGTTCTCGTCAACAAAAGGGCAACATCCCACATCCTGGGGAGCATCAGGGACAGCATCACCAGACCAGCAAAGGAGGGGATTGTCCTGCTCTGCTCTGCTCTGGGGCAGCCTCACCTCGAGTGCTGGGGGCAGCTCTGGGTGCCACAACACAAAAAAGACACTGAGCTGTGAGAGAGTGTCCAAAGGAGGCCACGAGGAAGGTGAAGGACCTTGGGGTGAAGCTGTGTGAGGAGTGGCTGAGGTCACTTGGTCTGTTCAGCCTGGAGAAGAGGAGACTGAGGGCAGACCCCACTGCAGGTACAACCTCCTCCTGAGAGGAAAAGGAGGGGCAGGCACTGATCTCTGCTCTGTGGTGACAGCGACAGGGCCCAAGGGAATGGCCTGAAGTTGTGTTATGGGAAGTTTAGACTGGATATTAGGAAAAAGTTCTTTACACAGAGGGTGAAGGTTCTTCACCCAGGGAAGTGGTCACAGCACCAAGCCTGTCAGAGTTTCAATGTTAAGGAGAAGCAAATAATTAATGATGTAAGTGTAACTCACTTTCCTGGTGATTCCATTCTGTAACTCAAGGTAAATTTTCGGCCATGTCCTAGCAACAACCACAAATATTGTGCTTTATCCAGAGCTCAGTATATGAGCTGGCAAAATGGTAATATCCTAGACATTAACATAATTTGGACACATAACCAAAGACTCTTTCCATGTAACAAGAGGAGAAATGAGTCCACTTATACTTAGCACAGTAGAATGTGGGTCAGGGAATATGACACAGCTTATTTACCTTACTAGCACTCTTCTGCTTCTGTGTGTGGTATATTTCCGAAATATATTTTGCTTCATTTTGTTTGGCCCTTTTTTTTTTTGGTTTGCTTTTAAAAGCAGCTTGGAGACAGCTTTTACAAATATTCAAATAAGTGTCTCAACAGGCTAAAAACTTCAATATTTAAAATCTTGAGCCCATGGGATCTTCATAAATTTACAACTGTGACTCAACTGGAACTGACAGCATAGCATACAAAAGGCAGAATATTTACATCCGAATTTTAGTTAAAGAGAACATGAGGAATGTACATGCACATATAAGCAGATAAAGGTATTTCCTAACTCTATAAGAAAAAGAGGCCAGTATGGCAAGATCTTGCAGAAGAACAACATGGATGAATAACCCACAGAGAACCACAGCTCCAAATCACAATCACATGCATGCCCCTGTCATGCACATCATAGATTCACAGAATGGCAGGGGTTGGAAGGGACCTCTGGAGATCACTGAATCCAGCCCCCCTGATAAAGCAGCCCAGAGCAGGCTGCAAAGGATCATGTCCAGGCTGGTCCAGGAAGGAGACTTCACAACCTCTCTGGGCAGCCTGTTCCAAGAAAGCTATGCAGCACAGCCTGATTTTTAGTCACAGATGTAAACAAGTTGGTTAAAATGGGGGGGTTGAAGGGAAGTGCTAAGTTCCTGATTAGAATTTCATTTTAAATGGAAAGCTCCAGATTGATTCAGTAACAATAAAACAGAAGGGGGGAGAAAGGGGAGGATTTATGTATAAGAAGAGGTCATGTAGTACACTGTATTGAGTTTAAAAGATAAGAAAGACAATGCTTTTTTATCTGGTATAAACAAAAATAATGCCAGCAGTTTGACTGCAAACAACAACTGAGGAGGAAATTGAACCAAAAAGGAAATGATTACAGCAAACCTCACAAACCTAATGCTATGTTTTAACCAGAAAAAATACACTTTTAAGCGCTGCTTCATAATTCTTTATGAAGTGCAAATCAGCCATATTCATATTCAAAATAAGCTTTTGTAAACACTCCTTAACACACAAGAAAACATACCTAATGAAGGACTGCCCCACTGCCAAACTGTGGTGGCTGAATTGTACTTTTCTTTGGTAACTCTAAGACCTTCAGACCTCTGGATCACTTGGTGCTTTATTGTAGAAGATGAAATCACAGTTCCACCTTACACAGGTAAACAGAAACAATATTTCTACCACAAAAATTAATTAATTATTTTCCCCCCTCAGTTTAGAACTCTCTTAGAGACTTAAATCAATAAAGTATCTGATGCATATGTTCTATCTTCTTGTTTCCAATGGTTCCACTGTGCATATAAATCTATTGTAGAACCACATTTGCATTTAAAGAGAAATTCCCTTGTGTTTACTATGCACCTGCTTCATGTAAGCCTATCTTTTCTACCTCCTTTGAGAAACAACAGATCTGCCAGAAAAGAAGGAGCTCAGACACAACGCTACTCCAAGTCCTCTTGCCAATTATCTAAGCACCATTTCCTTCAGTTTAGTTTAGTTATAGTCCTGCTCAGACAAGAGCTGAAAAGAATTACTATCTGCCCTTCCAAAATCCAATGTTTCTCAACTTTTTCTAACATATTTTTCATTTTGACATTGACCATGTAGATTTCAACTGTAAAAAACCACTTTATTTGCTAAGCAACACACAGTAAAGCACTGGCAAATAGATTACTTACAGACTTGCACATGAAAAATATAAACTTTTCTTTATTTTACTTGGCATTAATTTTAATTATCATGGCTGCATAAGGAAGGATGAGAATATTCTCCTTTTGACATCTACCTGAAAGGAGATGCAGGTTTATTCTAAAATTGAAATAAAAAATAATTGTTCCCTGCCTCCTTAGTCATGATTCATGGGCTGCCTCTGGAGCTTCACGCACACAATCAGAGACAGATAAGGGTGCAGATAAAGCTCTGCTACACACCTCATCTAGTCAGCTGAAACATTTAAACACCAGATGAGGGAGATAACTTGCTGCATCTCACAAAGGCTGCTGAACTACTGTCTTTGTCCTCAGGAGGTGCAGCATCACCACTTCAAGACACCAAACTATGTCACAGGGGCCATCATCTCTGCATCACTGCCAGCAGGACTTTTGTGCTGCTGTCTGTGACAGATGAGCCACCCCATGGGGCTGCCTCTGGCTCTCTGCTCCCACTTTCTTGCTGGCATATCCAGCACGTGGAGGCAGTGCTACTTGTGTGTCTCCATTTCAGAGGACAGAAGCTACAGCAGCTGCAGTGGGGCTGTCATGCTTTCCTCTTCCTGCTTCTAATCAGACAAGTGTCCAAGGACAGAGCTGCTGTGGAATTAGGTACAGGTCTGAGAGATCCTGGAAGAGGACTGTGAGAAAGAGAGCTGTGCCAATGCAGGTGGTATTCCACTTCAGGTGTGCGTGGGAAGAACCCTTCTTGCAGCTATGGAGTCCACATGGGAACAGATTTCAGCTGCCAGGAAAAATGGACAATTGGAAAGCAGAGGAACACTTCTTAGTTTTTCAAGCTCTGTTGATGCCCAGTCAAGAAACAGTTACAAAACACCTAATATTTGGGATTGTAGTTTTGCAATTATGAAAAAAACGATATGTCACTGATTCACAGTACTCCGTGAAGGGACTGAATCTTCAAGGGTACCTTCAGTCACCTTTTCCAAGCAAAAATTAGACAAGTCACCTTGTCTAATTTTACATACAGCTCTTTGTAAACTCAGAAGCTGGCCCCAAAGAACTCATGACATACTTACTTTTCATGTTGCTGTCATTAGAGAAAAAGATAGTAAGACAAGCAGCTTCTTGCTAATGTAAGCTACTATCTTCTACAGAACTTCCTTACCTGCCCAGCTCCTTGTTCCAAAATGACACTTAAAACATTTTGAGTAGCCTGCACTGGACTGCTTGCTCAAAAAAGAAGGAGTTTTTTTTTTTTAACCAGTCTCCTTGAATTTGGAGGTAACTCTACCCTGGGCCAGTACTCTGATGTAGTTTTCTTTTACTCACTCTTTCACAAGCTGCAAATCACACATGTGCTTTCTGCAGCACACTGAATCAATGACACAGACCAGAAATCACAAACACCTGAAAAATAAGTGAACTGCCAGTTTAATACAGTGTAAGTGACTGTATAAAGCAGAATGGCCAATCTGCACATGACAGTCTTATACCACATACCCCCTGGGAGCCTTTTCATTACAGGCCTTTTCACAAATGGGCTGTAGTGATGAGGCAAGTGTCTCTCTGACAACTAAAAAGGTCAAATTCTAATTGTTTCATTCAGATGAAAAGTGCTTCTCACTGTGTTTGAACTACCTCTTGTGCAATCCCCCAAGCCTGCGCCTGCAACCAGTTTTTCAGCTTACCTGCTAACTCTTCAAAATATGGCTCCAGTATTCCACAAGACATATTTGCAGGCTTAACAGTATGAAGACTGAAGGGGCTTACCAAGTTCACCGACCATGAGCTCACACATGAGCAAATTGCAGAGGATTTTAGGGTGAAGAATCGCATGTTTATGGGTGGTAGTAAGGCAACAGGTCATGCTTTTTATGGAGTGCACATAACTCCTAAATTCTGTAAGAGCAGGACACCATTAAAAGTCTGCTACAGCATGCTTCAGAAGGCTAAAGGCATGCACATCATTCAATATAATTTCTGGCTGCAGGATCAGTGCTATTTGCACAAAATATGAAATTATTTTGATTTCCAAATGGTATGATTGTATAGCTTTCTTCAGTCATTTAAGTAACAGAAAAGGGTCCAACAGTCAAATTATTTGCTTCAGAAGTATTTTTTTTAAACATTTTTTTCAGCTACCTTTTGCTGTTGGAATGCTGAGGTATAAAACGAGACGAAGATGCTAAGATTTTCCATGGAAAACACAGGCACTAGCAGTTCTTTGGTGAGTTTTGGGGTGAGGGGACTTTTTGAGGAGCAGTTGTGACCGATTAATATCTCTGTGAGATGTGGCTTTAAGCCAACCATCTTCCTTATGTATCCAGTACCATCGGAACCTGATCCTCGAGCTCTTCTTTATATAAATTACATCTGCTCACATAAAGCACTCATTGATGCGGGTATGAAAAAGGTTTGATCCCCGCTGCTGCAAAAACACGATTTTGGATTGACCCAAGTACAAGGCTAGGAGCATGTTTCTACCAGACAACTTGGCATTTGTTTCCCAACGGTTACAAACATGCAACTCCTACTTGATTTTCTTCCAGATTTCGGCTTGCCCGGCGGGACAGGAGGGTGCTGACGGCTGAGTGCCCGCCGGGACGCCCGGCTCCGAGCAGAGCAGCGGCAGATCTGCGGCGGGGGCGAGTGTCAGCGCCTTACACTGCGCTACCAGGGCTTGGCGCGGCTGACATCACGTATGTGTTCAGCCCCAGCGAAACCCCCCGCGCTCAGCCCTGATTTCATGCGGAAAGCACTTCCCCGGGGCGGGCTGGCGGGGGCCGGGGCCGGGGCTCGCCCCCCGCCGCCGCCGCTCGCTCCCGCCCGCCGCCCGCGTCTCCCGCCGCCCGGCAGCCCCGCTCCGGCGCCCCCGGGGACGCCTCGGCGGGGGAAGCGCCTCCAGCGCCACCCGCGGGGCATCCCGGGCTCGGCTCCGCGCCCCCTCTCCCGCCGCCCCGGGGGCAGCGCTGTCGGCGGCAACAAAGCCCCCGTCCGCTCCGCTCCGCTCTGCTCACCTCACCCCTGCGCTCCGCTCGGCCGCGGCCGTTCCACGGCGGCCGGGGTGATGGAGACGGGGGAAGGACCCAGGTGCCGCCTCTCGGCTGCCGCCCCCCGCCACTCCCCGCCGGTGCAGGCAGCGCTCCGGCAGCGGCCCGGCTCCCGCCGCCCCGCCCTCCGCCCCTGCCCTGCCACCGGGCAGCGGCCGGCAGGAGCGGGAGGAGGAGGAGGAGGAGGAGAGGGAAAGCGAAGGAGGGAGCGAGGGACGGAGGGGACGGAGGGGGCGGCTCCGCCCGGCCCTGCTGCGTCACAATGCGGGGGGCGCTGCCACGTGACCGGCGGTGCGGGGCGGGGGCGCGGAGGCCGCGCGGGACCCCGCGCTGGGGCGGCGGGAGCGGCGGGTCCGGCGGGTCGGGCGCACGGCCGCAGCCCGGGGCCCGGAGCTGCCCCCGGAGCCTCCACCGCCGCCCCGCGGGTCCCGCGCGTCGGGAGCGATTGCCCGCGGTGTCTGAAAACGCTGCTCCGGCGTGACCAATGCGAAGCGTGTGGCACGCCGCTGCGCTAAAAATAATGGAAAAGCAGAGCTCGAGCCTGAACATGCCGAGTTCAATCCGCTCGCATCTGTTTAAAATAAAACTCCGTGGGTTTGGGGTGGATTTTTTTTTTTTTTTTTTAATCTGCTGTAAAACCTGGAAAGACTCGCTGCTTCACTCTTGTTCACGAGGACAGAGGTGGTGGCATCCTTGTACGCCTTCCCATCGAGCTGGTCCCTCCTGCCTTGGCAAGAAACAAGACAGTGCTGGTTCTCAGACAATGCTGCTAAAGGTGCTTCTGCCCCTTTCTGCTGCAGGTGCTTGATGAGCCGAGCAGAAACCCGCCGGCTGTCCCTCGGACACTGCAGGGGTGCACGAAGAAAGCCCGAGTAACGCCCTGCCACCTAGGCATCTGATGGCAGCACGAAGAGAGCAGAAAAGTGAACCCTCTGGCTGGGTTTTCCTCTTTGTGATTCCGCCTGTTTTGCTTCCCCCTTACTTTTCATAGGCATATTTTCCATCCTGTGTCTTAAAGTGTATCCCTTTATATACCTTTCCACCTTCCACTGCTTTTGCGTGCTTTTACCTTTCAAACACAGAACATCTTAAATTTCATTTGCTCAGATGAGTGAGGAGTGAAAAAACCCGAGAGATGCACATAGGAAATTTAAGTGAATTTAAGCTAGTTTGGCATTGTGGAAAACTACTGCCCACAGAGCACACTCAGCACTGCCACAAGCATGCCCACATCAGTCAGCACGTAGCACTGCTCTGGACGAGTGTCTCTGGAAATGGGGAAAATGCTCTAGTCTCCAGCTAAGTAGGTCTCTGTTCTTCCTGTAGGGATTTCTAGTGAAAGTGCCTGAACTCCCCTCCTCCTTTTAATTCTGCTTAGTCCTGAGACAAAGTCATCAGACACTAACAACCTTGAGAAGCTTGTCATCTGAACCCAGCAACTTGGACGTGAAAGGAAATACAGTCCTCCATGATACATTACTTGAGCTATCTAGGAGCTGCCGCATTGTGCATTTTCAGCTTATTTAACAAACTCACCTAGAAGTGGAGAGCTGTTATATTTCTTTATTTTTAAATTGCATTTTTAAGATGTGTAGAAAACAAACTTGAATAGGAATTACAGTGATGGATTCTAGTGTTTGTGCGCAAATGCAACTATGTGGTGCAATAGTATCTTAACCACCTGTGCATTTTGAACGTGGAGAAAGGAGCACTTTGGACAGGTCTTCTGCTTTATGTAATTCACTTTTAGGAAAAGGACATCTGGATACTACACATTTCACACTTGTACATATATGGAGATTAGTAACCATTTGGGGCATTTGTAATGCACTTGATTAGGTGGTTTTATCCAGGAATGTTGGTCAGCTGTGTGTGATTAAGTGGTTTGAAAGGAATGCAGGTCAGCTCCAGAATACAATGTCATATAGGAGTGTGACCTGCCTGACAAACACTGTAGATGAAAAAACAAAACAAAACAAAATCTTATTTTAATTTAGAGTCTATAAATACCATTCATATGCAAATACAATTTGTAAGATAAAAACTTGCCAAATATCTTTGTATGTGTTCTATATTAGTGTCTCAATTAGTACTGATAACCCTCTTTGTGTATGTACTTCTGAAATCATTGCTGAAAATACTGTTTAAATAAGAAATGCTGATTAGGCTGTATGGCTGTAAAAAACCCTTCAATTATGATACACAGCTTCAGTTCTTGTAAGAACTTCAGGGTGGATTTTTACTGCCGGTTATATGGCCACATCATTATTTTTGGTCTAAAGTAAAATCACAGAATGTTAGCTCTTTTCTTGCTCTGTATGCAGATACAAACATTTGCTGAAACAGTAAAAAGCTTGTCATTGATCATCCTATTCCCAGTGGAGTAAAGTGATTAAAAAATATGTTGCCCGTTGTTTTTCTAGTATGTCTCTGCAGGATCATTTAGTGGCTTGTTGAACCTCGGTATTCCTACGTGGTGAAGCCAAGGCCAGTATTTATGTCAACTGCAGAGCATGGCTGGATGCACATGAGAACTGACTAATCTGTGGCCCACATCAAGGGCCCGTGGCAGTCAGCAGCAATCACAGCTTCCATCAGTGGTCACATACATTGACTTTAATGAACACAGGACGAAACCCTCCATTACTTTTGAAATTCTTCTAATAGATGAGCTTGAGACAGATTTAAAAGTGTGGTGCTTAGTGACACTGCTCATGAAGACATGACCACATTTTACTTAAGGCACAAAGCCCACGGAAACATTTCCTGCAGGAGATTTTTCTATTCCTATGCAGGACCAATGGTAGTATCTCTATATTTGTTCCTGGGTATGTGCAGCAGTCTTGTGAAGGCAGGATCAGAAAGGAGGCAGCAGAAGCCTGGAAGAGAGGAGCCATAAAGTACGTTGCAATTTTTTCCAGAGCATTAGGGCTGAGAATCAGTGTTGGACAGGTAACTCTAACAGTTGGTAAGCTTAGAGACTTTGTGTAATTAACATATACAGGCAGCCTGTCAACTTCCACATGGTGACCTAGGACTGCTGATGTGTGATATCTCCACCAAGGAACATCACCTAGAGTATCGTATTAGCAAAATCCAGCAATTACAGTGTAAGAGTATCTCCTGAAATAACAAAGAACAAGCTTTAGTTCAGTCAAATGACGAACCATTTCATTCAAGGCAGTCATTGGGGCACTTAGATGTTTTCTTAAAAAAAAATTAAAATTATCAAAAACATATTTAGCTTTGAGAATCAGTAAGAGCAAATACCATTCTTGGAACATGACAGAATTTATCTGCTGATTTCAAAGGTGTGAGTCCAAACCGGGTGAATTGTTCCTGGCTCCACCTTTCAGATTCTGAGTGGATGTAAACAGGACACAGATCAAGTCAACCTTGCATCTAACTCTCGAAAAGCATCATTCCTAATTTTTCTCACCTTCAGTCAACCCTGGCAAAATATATAAAAGATTTTGCTCAATTTGGAAAAAAAAAATTCTTAGAAGCACATAAGAATATAGCAAATAATGGTATAGGCACAATTCTCTTAGGCTGAGAAAATTATGACAATATTTCATAGACTGCTAGAAGTAATGACTTAGCTTTTCACCCTGATTATGACAAACACATGCACACATATGCTGATGAGTAAGCTGACCATCTGAGATTCATGGAACTGCTATATCTGAAGGAAAATTGAGGCTACATAGCTAGGACTGCAATAAAACAATTGTTTTCTGCTGGGTTTTTTGCATTGTTTTCAGTGCTTGTAATGCCTGAACCTGATCTGCTAGCCCACAGTGAGCCAATCTCACATCAGCAGAATTCAGAAAGCAAGAGTTTGCCTTGAAAAGAATGCATATCAGTTCCTCATCCATAAGAAGAGAGAGGCTTACAAAACCAGAAATAATGAGTTCAAAACCATCTTTCAGTGCATATAGCTTTATTTCTGGGATTGGGCAGACAGTAGTTTCTGCAATCTTAAGAGGCCATTTAGTTGGCAGCGTCGTGGGCGGAGGGGAGACTCAAGCCTGGGCTTTATTAAATGCTTATTTATTTGATCTATTCTGCTGGATAAATCACACAGAGAATTTCACAATGTGACATCCAAGGTCCTGCTCACACATTTGGCGCAGCTGTGCAGAAGAACTGAACATAGTTTGTATGGTTGGAAAGCTAGTACATGGCATTACTGCATCAAAAGGTCAGGGACAATTACCATAATCAGCTCCTATGATTTCTGGCATAAAGCCCCACAATTCCTGGTTGAACTGGAGAATGTTTTTCAGAAAGTGATCTAATCTTGATTACTATACTCCTAACAACATTTTGTAATAGATCATTAGCTTCACTGTTAAATTATGTGTGCTTTGTCCATCTTCTCATTCAGCTTGTTTGAGTTTTGATATTCTGACTTTGCCCAATATAAATAGGAAGCTGTCCATTCTCATAGGTTTTCTTACCATCTATATATTTACAGTATGTTTTCAAGCCCCCTTCCAAAAGTTTTTTGGATAGATTATAAAGGATTTCTTAAAACTTCCCTGATATTTTGACAGTAATACAAGCCCACAACTTTGAATTTGTGAATATTTGACATCACAGATTTTCATTCTGAAAATTAATTTTGGCAAACTGGAAAGCGTCTAAGTGTGATCATCACAACAAATTACAGAAAATATTAAATATTTCTCTTTTTCTTTTCTGTCATTATTCCTCTGCTTTATGTACCAAGACCACCTTTGAATATGGCCACATTAGCAAATTGCCACAAGGCAAGACAGAATTTGAACCAAGGGATTACATGTCTGCTCCATAACTGCCCTGGCGCGGCTCCTTCTCCCTCCCGTGCTGAAGCCAGATCACATGCCAGGGGAATGCTCCTGTTTAAGGGGTGGGTGAATTTGCACTCTTCAGAGAATGAGAGCATGCACAGAAGCAGATCCCACAAAGCAGCTGAACCCGACAGGTTTTTGCATTATCTTCCAGCATTAGAGCTTTGTGGGATTGCTTGGCTACTGTTTTATACTGGGAATACGTGGGGTTGGCTGTCCAGAATTACACTCCAGTTTTTTCCCATCCTGCATATATGACACGGATTCTCTGATGTGACCTCATTAGGCAAGAAAAACAAGGAAAAAGAGTTGTTTTTTTAATGTGATTGGAATATAAAGATGTTGTATGGTGCCAATCTAGAGATAAGATAAAAAGTCAAAAGCCTTGGAGTTTAGGTTCAATGTCAATTTACACATATCCTTTTCAATTCATTAGGGGTATGAATGAGTCATTAGAGGAAATCCTGACTGGGGAACACATTAACTTGGACTAAGACCAAATATTATGTTTCACTTGAGCCTCAAGCAAAATCTGTACCGCCATAAACTTATTCAAGAGCCAGAAGTGAATTCCGGTCACAGCAACCCCATGAATTAATAAAAAACTTTATAGCTTTAACCAGTACACCACTACTGATTTGACTGTTTTGAAGATGCCCCAATTAATAACATTATTTTGAGAAAGTTTAAATCTGTGCTGACTGTCAATCCCTTGGCAGAAGACGCTATGTCCTGAATTAGATCAAAGCGAGACATTTCAAACAGTCTTTAAGTAATTGCTAAAATAATGATTTAAAAAACACTCTAGAGAAAACACTCTGTAAACCAGTTGACTGTAATAAAGGCCCAAAAGGAAGGCAAATTCCCATTAAAAAGTTAGGGCAGAAAAGCTTCAACTTTGGGGGTTGACCAGTGTATTGGGGCCTGTTACTTCTCTGCTGAATTGAAGAGTTCTACAATAACCCTCTGTGCAGGGAACTCAGGTACACAGAGGAAAACAAAGTGTTTCTAAGCAGTTAGAGAGGTGGCTGCTTCCTGGTCTCTTGTCTTACTGAATCTCAGGCAACACATGCAGACCTGCAGTTGCACACAGACACACACATCTATCTGCATGTCTACCTATATGAAAAGAACTCGACAAAATGACAGCTAAAACTAGCCCTGAAATTATTCCTTGGAAAGTAAACATCAGTTCTTTATCCTTCTTAGTTCACATAGAAGAGAGGGTTCATTTGCTGGGTTAGCTCAACAAATGAGAATATGTAGTGGTCTGCTTTGGTTCTTATAAAAGTAAAGGTGCAAACAGTGGCCACACTACTCCCATTACAGACGACTCCCATTGTGATGCCTTCTTAACCTCTCAGAAGACTTTTTTCATTATCAAAGGCACTATTTCAGGTAAAAATAGTATGAGAGTTTCAATAAATGTAGAGACATGACAGCAAAAATGTGGCATTTACCCAGAAGGCTGAGTACAGGCATTTTGTGTGTGTGTCAACACAAGGATACAGACACCTTTAGTAAAGGTGCTGCTTGGTCCTGGAAGAAGACCAGTTCACCTGTAGCCTCTGATCATTGCAGTGACCAGATGTTGAGAGTTTCCACCTTCTCAGTTGTTGACAAGATGCTTCAGAACATTAATGTTCACATAAGGAATAAAAATTCCCATTCACATGACTTTTTATTTGGCAAATCTGTGTTTACTAGAGCTTACTAAAACCACCTGTCTGCCTGAGCTTCCATCTGTAAGATTGGAAATAGTTCTGTGAACAAAGAAAAACAAGGGAGAATTCTGCTTTCCTTTACCATAATTAACATTTAGAGTTAAAGATTTTTACATATTAGTATACATTCCTACTGGAAAAGAGGAGATGTCTTGTGAATCTTCAAGCTGACTTAACCTGACTTCTTTAAGGTTAAGGTATCAGGTTTCAGGCTGATTTCTGTACAATCACAGAATCATAGAATGGACTGGGTTTGAAAGGACCTCAAAGATCCTCTAATTTCTTCCATGGGCAGGGACACCTCCCACTAGACCACGTTGCTCAGGGTCATCCAGCCCAGTCTTGAGCATTTCCAGGGACAGGGCACCCACAGCTGCTTTGTGCAGCCTGTTCCAGTGCCTCGCCATCCTCACAGCAAAGAGTTTCTTTCTAATACCTAAATCAAACCTGCTCTCTTTCAATCTGAAACCATTATCCCTTCTCCTGTCAATACATGTTCTTGGAAAACATTCCCCTCCATCAGGCTCTCTTCAGGTAAGGGAAGGCTGCAGTCAGGTCGCCCTGAAGCCTTCTCTCCTTCAGGCTGAACAAACACAATTCTCTCAGCCTTTCCATGTGGGAGAGGTGCTGCATCCTTCTGATCAGCCTGGTGGCCCTGCACTGGACTCACTCCAACAGGTGGATGTGTAGGGACCCCAGAGCTGGATGCAGCATGCCAGGGAGTCTCACCAGAGCAGAGCAGAGGGCGGAACCACAGGAAAACCTGCGTTTCTTACCTTGTTTAGAGGCAGTTACAAACAAGCTTATTTCAGACAGCATTTTCCTTTGGCTCTTCTGTGTTCTATTCCACTGTTGTTTTCTTCCACTGTTGTTATTACCTATCTCTTTGCCATCTTTGATACCTAACAGATACCTAAAGTGTTGGGAACTAAAGAAGAAACAATTTATGTTCTTTTTTCTCTACTACTCTGCTGTTGCTAGTAAGTAGTATTTGTTTGCCATAAATAATTCATAAAAGAATCACAATTATAAAGGCATATTAGACTGTGGTACTCTTTGTAAATACCCTTGACAAGAAGATAAAGACTATGGATTAAATAGACCAAAACCTAATTAAGAAACAACATATTGTTCTTCATGAGGAAGAGGGCATATTTTCAAAGCACAAGCAGAACTGAAGTCCAAACTGAATCCCTCCAAACTCAGGATACTCTCTAAACCTGGAATACAAGTTCTCCCCTCATGGTCACAGAATCAACTTTTCCCTTTCCCAACACTCACATGTGCCATTATGAACCAGCAACAACACAATTTGGTAATTATCATTTGAAGGCATCATTTAGTTGCTCGATACCAAATAGGGTTTTTGCCAAAGAAAACTTTGTTATTTATTCAAGTAGCATTGTATTAAGCATTCAAAAGACTTTGAAAACTCAAAACAGCAGTCATGTCCCATGGGATTCACAGTTCGTATTGTCAATCCATCCTCTGTCCCATGATCATCGCTGTGATTTACAAAAATAGGACCAGAAAAAAAGTCTAAAAACAATATGGGCCCAACTTAGCTGCTCTAAATTGTCATAACTTTTCTAATCAAAGAAGAATCATGTTGATTTACACCCGTGACGATTCCAACCCTGATCTTTTATTTTCTTCCTTCCAATATGTCATAAGGAGGATAATAGTAGCCAATGATAACACATCTTGCATGGTATTCTCTTTGCATTTGTCCTTCTAGTATTGTGTACTACACTAGTGTTATTTTTCTCTTTTCTCCAGCTGTTTTTGTTTCTCCTCCTCTTTCTTTTGTGTCCTTTCCATTGATATATTATTGTTATTTGAAATGGCAAAAAACAGGTTCCAGTTTTTTTTCTCCAGAAGAAAACAGACTTATTTGAATCTCTCTTGGCAGCATGTTCTCTGTTCAAGGGCCACGACGCAAGTACCAGCCTCTGCACTTTGTGACAACTCCATTGTTCTAGATACTGGTTGTTGCTGTGGTGTGCCTGCATAATGAGAAAAAAATCCAGAATACTTAGCCTCTTGAGAGCTTGGAAAATGAAGATGTGAAATTATATTATCTCCTTCTACACACTTAGCAATATGAGAGGATTACCAAGGGGTTTGGTAATACTAAATAATACTGTTTATAATCTATCAGATTAAAAGTAGTATTATTTAGTCATACTACTTAAAATCTACCAAATACTACGAATCTACCAGTAATACTACTTATAATCTACCAAATAATACTATTTATAATCTACCAGAACAGAATTTCCTGATTTCCAAGGATAACTTGTATTAGTATCCAGGTGGGTCCTTAGAAACAATGTGTCCTCCCAGTCCAAGAACTAGAAGCTGGCATGATTGCACTGGGATATGCCAACCTGGCAAATGTTTATAACCTGGTATAGCTCAGAAATGCCTTTTGGTCACTTAAAATGGTTTGGGAGCTGGCCTTGGGTCAACATGAGGACCCAGCTATTCAGCCTTCCTTCCCCCACACCCCCTTGTGTGATCAACAAGACCAAATTGAACATCTCAGACAATCTGAGCCAAAAATTAGAGTTTAACCCAGAAACCTACTCAGTCGGACGCTTTATCTGTACTATCAGGATTTGTACAGCAACAGGCTATCACATCCCTCCGTCTTTGGGAGATGATCCTGGGCTAGGTATGGTGCATTGCAGTGATGTACCTGCAGCCTGAAGGCTCATCATTCTCCATTAGCCAACACATGCTGTCTCCTGGCCAGCCAAAAATCCCAAGGTGTGGTTTGTTTTGGTTTTTTTTTTTTTTTTTTGCCAGCTACTGCTTTTGGATGTCTGTTTTAAATAGTGAAGCATGAAAAGGCAAAGTTTAGAACAGGAGACCTAAGGGTGTGAAGTTAGTTCTTTCACTTAAGGATGATATCAGCAAAAATAAAATGTAAGTGGAAATTTGATCACTGGAGATCATGGAGGTAACTGTGACTTAGCTAAAAAGGATTTGTGAACTTCAAGGATAAAATAGGCAAAACAAGAACAATTGTGATCTGACACTGATGTGGGCCAAAATCCTGCATCTCCATTTGAAGCCACACAATTTAAGAAAAGGTGTGGAATTTGCACCCTTAGCACCTGTCAAGATTACAGGCTGACTTCACAATTTTTTTCCAAGCACAGGTTAAAACAAGAAAGTGCAAGGATTTCTGAAAGCAGGAAAAGGAAGGCACATTAGAAATATGCAAAACATTTAAGAAAATATTTTACTGGGTCCAGTGTGACTGGGTAAGAATTTGATTACAGTACGTAAGAGGGTTGGGAACACAGTCAGCAGATGCAGAGAAAATAGGTCAGAGCAGTGTTAACTGCAACAGAAATTCCTTTAAGGAATTACAGGCCATATGGAGTAATCATAAATGTATTCACAGAATTATAGAATGTCATGAGTTGAAAGGAATCCATAAGGATAGTCAAGTCCAGCTGCTAGGGCTGCACAGGATAACCCCCAAAATCACACCATGTGAGTATTGTCCAAACCCTCTTAAACTCTGTCGGGTTATTGCTGTGACCACTTGTATGGGGAGCCTGTTCCAGTGCCCAGCCACCCTCTGGGTGAAAAACCTTTTCCTTATACCAAACCTAAACCTCCCCTGGCAGAGCTGTCACTGGTCACCAAACAGAAGAGATCAGTGCCTGCCTCTCTGCTTCCCCTCTCAGGGAAAACTGCAGAACTGGAATGAGATCTTCCCTCAGTCTCCTCTCCTCCAGGCTGAACAGACCAAGTGACCTCAGCCACTTCTCACACAGCTTCACCCCAAGGTCCTTCACCTTCCTTGTGGCCTCCTTTGGACACTCTCTCACAGCTCAGTGCCTTTTTTGTGTTGAGGCACCCAGAGCTGCCCCCAGCACTCGAGGTGAGGCTGCCCCTCACCTCCAGTAGAAGAATTCTTCCACATGCTTCTTCGGTTGTTTCTCAATACAAAAATCCAAAACTGTTGCCAGTGTCAGATTGTTCTCAATTGTCTGCTGTGACATTGCATAGGAACAGCAGATGTTCCTGCGTTGATGGATGATTTTTCAATGCCTTATTGACCTAAAGGAAATGGTGAAATATTTCATGCAGTTGAATATGAAGTAATCCTGACCCAGCAGTGAGATGCCTATCTCTGGCATTGTTCTTCTCCTTGCCAAACATTGTGTCAGCCAGCTGCTATTTTAGATTTGATATCCTTGATTTGACATATCCCTTCTGTTTGCATTATTATTTTCTTCTTTTTTTTTTCTAGTTTATGTCATTTTCTAGTTTATGACATGGAATAAATAATTTAAAAAAGAAAAAAAAAAACAAACCAAACTCAGTAAGACTATTATCAGGAAAAAGATAATGAGCAGAATAACCTCATCTGACCCAACATAACTATGGAGATAGTTGCTGTTGAAATGAAACAAAAATTTATTTGCCCCAACTGATTTTCATGATAATTTCCCTAAAAGACATGATCTATTTATCACTCATCTTGTACCTCCCTCTCCTACTTTAGCTTCTTTCATTTTGATGTATAATTTATGGAATCCTGCCTTTCCATACTTTCCATATTTATCCTGCATTTTCCCTCACGGTCAGAATCACAAACACTCTGGCAAGAAATGGCACCGTAGACAAGCCACTTAGAGCTGAGTTTCTATTTCATTCTGATTGCAGAATGGCTTAGGCTAAATGTGCTAGGGAAGCATAGTGTGTTTGCTGGGCATCCTGCAGAAGAATTAATTTAACTTCTAGCCAACTTAAAGTATTCCATCAACTACTTCATCAACAACAGACAAGACAAATTCATTATATGCTTAGATATTCACATTCATTAGAAATCACTGTATATAAGAGTTAGAGTCAAACTAGATTTCCAACATAAGGAGTCAGAAATACAGAAGGTATTATATATATTGTGAACATCATGATACACTGAAAACCTCTCCCACTAGCTAAGTGGATAAAGGTTTATAATCAAAGTTATGGCTGGCTACAGAGACCTCACTATTTTTAAGGAAAAATGTTATACAGAAATAAGAGATATCCTCTTTGAGTCCTTTTAATCTGTTATCTGCCAGCTGGAGAATTTTACTTTGCCCTTTTGGAATATTTTTGTGCTTTAAGGTAATGGAATAAAGTTTTTTTGTTTTTTTTTTTTTTTGATTGGTGAAACATACAATAACAGCTCTAACTTCTACAATGGGTAGTAGCAATTCAATGTCTCAAGTAATAACCACTAGTAATATTCTGTTTATAATTCTTGTTTTGTTTTGTTGTTTTGCCATTTCCCTTCAGAGTAAACAGCACACTGTCAGTAAATCCACGATTAAGATAAGTGGCTTAACTCAGTTAAAATAATCCTTTTTAGCATACTTCTCTCTCTCTCATATAATATATTTTAAGAAGACGTACAGGATTCAGAGTAATTTGTTGAAGTGTTGAAAGATCCACACAGAATGTAATTCTGGCTCTAGTGAAAAGAAAAAAACCAAAATCTCCACCGGCTTCACTGGGGTCAGGATTTTGAAAGATGTCATGTTTCCATATTGCAAAAGTCAACTCATTTGGCCCTTAATCTGTGCTTGCTTTTTGTATATTCTGTGAAACAGACCCATAAAGTTCTGCTCTTTTTGAGGGATTCAGAGTGTGCAAAACCTGCTTAAATTAAAAAAAAAAGTTTTATTTGATAAAGTTCTATACTTCTGTAATTAAGCTTTTGCCACTGTTTAAAATAAGATACATTTAGGTTTGTGGTAATGGGGTTAGATTTGAGGTTACTCCAGTAGTATCGAGTCTCTCAGTTCTGCTATCCAGATAGTCTTAAAAACAATGCTTTATTTCGGAGTGGAATAAGCTTAGGCTTTTAAAATTTTTTTTAGATTTGTGGAGGAAATTAATTTTTTTTAGGTTTATGTGGAAAGACAAAAAAATGCAGATAGTTGATGGGAATACACACTTATTTATTCCACCAATGTGTCATTATTAAAAACCAAAGAATAAGTTCATCACCACTGTTTTTTTGGTTTTTTGTGGTGGCTTTGTGGTTGGTTTGGTTTTGGTTTTATTTTTTTCATGTTTGTGACATTAGGGCATATTTTCAATCTACATAAAGCAGTGCACAATCCCGCACAACTAGAGGTGTATATAAGTATGGGCCTTGTTTAGTCAAGGCAAATTATTCCAAAAACATATCCTTATGAAATTTAAGAGGGCATAAAGGAATAGGTGGGTACTGCTCAACGAGATAAGTGTTGGAGAAATGCTGACCAATTTTTAGCTACAGAAGTATTAGGGACCCAAGCCATGGTAATAGTATAAGCTATGCAAAGAGAGGATTAAGCAGGATAAACCTTTCTCCTTACACATGAAAGAACCCCTTTATAAGTCAGTGTTTTTCTCAGTTGTTATAATCCTTGAAGTCTAATTCATGAAAAGTTTATCACGTAAGATTTTCAGTCAAGGAGATTAACAGTCTAAAAAGTAGGGCAGGAGTTAGATCTATCAGCTCGTGTTTGAGCATGAAAAAGGAATTTTCGTGGTAAATAAAGGACAATACATCAGGCCAATCTTCTCTTTACTGGAATGATTTTTGCTTTTACATTAGAAGAGCAAATGCAAGCACCTGTACTCTGCAATGAGCTGAAAATCAGAAGACCCTAATGGTTGGGTGCATTGCACATATTGCTACTGGAGGTGACTACAAATGGCAAAAGGAAGACACTTGCTCTCCCAGCTTCCCTCCTGAAATATTGATAAGCTTCAGTGTATTCAGGGATTGCAAGCACAGAATTTTCACGCTTTCTGGTCGGCTGTAACAAGCACAGCAAACTGGTCTACCTCAGGAAAACAAAAACACCATGAAAATACCATGGAAAGTTCACCTGTCCTTTGCATTCACCTTTTCTGAAATTATAAATATCCAGCAACGTTATCCAAAAAGTCACTCATACCTTTCACTATATTCTTGGTGAAATTAGATTCAAAGTGAGAAATCCATGGAGAAAGCAGTTACAAGTAGATTATTTTTGACTTAAGAAGAAGGACTCTGTGCACAGGACGGTAGAGAAGACTGAAGGGGTAACCAGCCAAAGTCAGCCTGCCACAGGAAAATGGACAGCAAAATGAAGGAAAAGATACCAAATTAGAAATGCATTATAGAAGAACTTGAACCAAGGTTGGACAGTATGGAGATAAAAATATCCATACTGCTGTTTCTGTGCTACTTTTTGGCATGGGGAATAAGTCTTAATTGAGGCATAGAGATTTATTCTCTTTTTCTGCTGCCTAGCTTTGCTTGATGCCTGTAACTGGAATGAGTAAAGCTCTTCCATATATCAGAACCAAAATATATTGTCTTCTAGGAGTCTTTGACAACAAATTTTCTTTGTAAGTTAAATCTCTTGTGTTACTTCTCCATTTACAACTGCAAATTTGATGTGATTTTTTTCCTGTAAAATTGTCATGCTACCTCCTTTATATCCATGAAGATAAGATGATGAAGTCTTCTGCTGCTGCCGGATACTCTCCATTATTCATTTATAACAAATGACCATCAAACTGAACTCTTTTTCGTTGCTGTTAATTTCCCATTGAAAATCATGCATGGGAAAAATCTGTGATGGAATGTCTTAAATACATCAAAAGAACTGCAAAATTAGAGCTCAGTTTCTGAGTTTGAGAGCGTGGCTGTGTGAGAGGCTGCTATTGGCTGGCTGAAGCTGCAACGCCTTGACACTGCAGTGGGCCTGATGCAGCACTTTTGCCCTTCAGCAAAACTCTCAGCAGGCCCTCCTGAATTACAGCACTTGACTGTCACTACTGAGGTCGCTTCCAGGTGGGAACAGGCACATCACCATTTGCCTAGTGGGGCTTGCACTGCCTGTGAAGGAAGACACACTTCCAGCAAACTTTAAGGACATCTACCATAAGAAGATTCCTCTTTAGCCTACAGCATCACAACACTTACTTTACAGTGAACAATATTTAAAACCTATCGTGCAGTCTGACTACTGTGTTTCCTGCCATAATATTCATTAAAGATAATTTTTTATGTTAAAAGCAAAATTATTTTGAAGGAGTCAGAGTTTCAGTTAATATAATTTAATGAATTATGAGGACCATGAAGAAGGAAGTGGCAGAAAAAGCATAAGAGCAAGCAACTGATCCAGCTATTACTGACTTTTTCCAAAATGTGGATCCTGAAATAATTTCATTATTTAGGAGTGATGTTAAGAATTCCTATTTAACTCTTAAACCCAAAATTCTCAAATTATTCTTTCTCGACACAGGGCTGCACTGTTAGCTTAGTTTTCTTCTATTGCTGTAATACTTAATTTCAGGTATTCCAGTTCGGAATATGTTGTTGCTAAAGTAGGTCAACACACTAGATTAAAATAACAGTGTATTTCACTTCCTAATGTCCAGTATAGTACCAAAAATCTGATTTCTTTTTAAAAAATTGAAGAGCTGACTTAGAACAAGAGCCACAAAATCATGTTCATCTATGTAAGACAGAATTCACAGTTTCACTCTTTAAGCCATATTTTGAGGGCTAGTCCTCCGGTCATAGGTGATGGGTGCATTTCATTCTTACATGAGTGACACAACAAGTATATAAAGTGAACTGTAAAGACAAAGGCCTCCATTTTCTGCTGACTAGTCTCTGCCAAAGTCTTTTCATTTGGCACGGAGAAAGCAGTGAGTGCCTGGACTTTGATGCTTGCAAAGGCGGCAAAGCTTTCTGCAGTAGGGTTGATACAGGCAGGTGGTGTCTATAAGCTATTCCCAATTGCTGTAAGGTCTCCTTGTTGGCCTCTTGCTTTCTCTGCAGAGACCATCATTTTAAGGTGGACAACCCCTGTCACTAAGAGTATCATATAAGAAACAACTGACCAGCTTCAGCTTGGGTTGCACAAAGCCGTGGATGCTTATTGCCATGGATTCTGAAGGAAAGAAAACATTCAGACCCAGACTACATCCAGAAATAACATGCTTTGTTTGAATTCCTGGAGAAAAGGGACGTGGGGGGAAACCATGACCTCCTGCTTTGCTTGCTTTTGTACAACCTAAATTCAATGTATAAGAAGGAATGAAACAGTCAGCATTTCAGAAGCTTACCAAATAAATTACTAGTGCCATGTCTATTTGTAATTATAGGTCAGTTCTTAATACTGCTGTAAACCACACATTCCAGGGCTTTGCAGGCACTTAAGAGCATATTTTAATCTCTTTGGATAAAAGAAGCAGCCGTTGGCAACAATAAAAGAAATGCAGACTAAGTCCCTTGATTCTTACTACCAAATTATGCCTTTCACTACTTTAAACAACTCCCCCAGCACACAAGCTGCATGCCCTCACATACCACCCATGCTAAGCTATTTCTTGTGACAGCTTCAGCTACATTATGGAAAAACTTTGTGTCATACTGTATCAGAGCACCACACTGACAGCGCTCTCGTGATATAATGTCTGGGGAGTACGATAAAAATATCAGAGGCAATGTCTCATAAAAGGCACTCACTGCTAATGGCTCCACAGATGTGTCAGATCCAAATGTATCAGGTTCTAAGAAATTGCAGGCAAGTGTCAATGGCAGACGCTTTGCTTCCTATGGATATAATTGATCCTTTTGGATTTTGGAAGGTGTACAAGGACAATAAGAGTTGTCGTTTTCAACTGTATGTGCAGTGTTCAAAATTAAGGGAAAACTACATCAATTATCCTTTGTATCAGAAGGTACAGGAAGCATGCAAGAACAGCAACAAATTCCTGCTGGTACACTTAGACATTCCTTTGCCCTGAGACCCCTTACCTCCCCAAACAAGGTACAGGAGGCCACAAGGAAGACTTGTTCTGGCTTCTCTGTCTCTGTCAGATGCAGTTGTTACTGGCAGGGAGGGAAGGGTGGAAGCTGCTCCTTCTGCCACCAGCTCAATGAGGGCTCAGGACCCACAGAGCAGCTCTTTCTGATGCTCTGGCTCCTGCCTTGCCCAGAAGTTCTGTGCTGTGCTCTGCGTCTGTCACCAGGGCTTTCAGCTGTCCCACTAATCATGGTGTGATTCAGCCTCCCAAATGGGCATGGCTGGCAGGCAGGCCTTAATCAAGACCCTAAATATTTTCCTTTGTGTTGAGAGAAAGAAGTGCTAAGCTGATGTTCTGGCTCATATGTCAGACCTACTGAAGCACTGGCCTCAGGAAATAAAAGACAAGTCAGACCTTAATATTTTAAACATCCACTTTATCTGGTCAGTGTATATTTCATAATTAAAATTTAAAAAAGAAAACACACATTTTCAGCTGTGTCTGAGTTAATGCAAAATCAGAAGGAAAAAAAAAGCAAAATATTTTTCTACCCTTTGTTCACTCCCCATTTCCAACGTTTGCTGTCCTCATGATGAACATCCAGCATCCTGCTGATGTTAATGACTAGTAGGCCAAATTTTGAAGATTTCATCAGTGTCACAATCTAAATGGTGTGGCATTAAGTGAGCAGTGCTATCCTTTTCCATCAAATATGATACAGCTCATCCCAAAATGATTGACAAGTTCAGCTTGACACTATTGAGGCTGCAAATAGATTTGAATTTCAGGTCACTTCAGAAAGGATTAGACAAACAAGAAAGTTCCTCTGCTTCTAAGAGAAATTATTCATGTTGCATGAAATGCTTTTTTTTTTTTTTCTGCAAAGGAGGATGCAGATGCTCTTTGCATCGATGAATGCCTTTGACACTCTCTTGGGAGGAAAAACTTGTGTTGTCCAAGAACTATTTTGTTCATTATACAAAGTGGAAGACTTTAAAACATAACAGTTCACAAGCCCGTTTCTAGACTTCCCAGGCATTGGATTGCATGGTGGCTGGAAAACACTAAAGGAACAGTTAACATCCCCAAAGGCAGGCAATGTGACTGAATCTGGAATTGGCAAGTCTTGGTGTATTTTCTCATAACTGAATTGCCATGAAAAAGGGTTGCTGTCAGCCTGCCCAGCCTGTCATATCTTTTCCTGTTTTATTATTTTTTAAAAGTACTCCAAAATGAAAGTACATTGTTTCTGACAAGTGTAAGTTTTGGCACGCCCTGATTTGGTTTTAAGCATGAAACAGGCTCTGAAATATTAAATGCCAAGTATGAAGGTGTTTTTGTTTGTTTGTTTTACTGCAAGAAAACTCAATATATATTTGTCCTCTTTTTAGTTGTATTTATTTTAGGCTCATACAGGCTGTGATGATCAAGTCTTGACTATTATTTTGAACTACTAGCATTTTTTAATAAGCTATATCAGCTTTAGAGGTATTTTGTGTCGGTACTTTGATACACAGAAGCTGCAGGACAGGTGTTACTGTCTTATGCAGTAAGCCAGATTCTGTTTACACAAAATGGCATTGCTTCTCAAGGAGAAGCCAGTAGCTGGGGTAAAGGCAGCTGCCTATGTTTTGTACCTTAATGAGGGTCACAGAAATAATGTAAATTCTCATCTAGCAGTATTGGAACTGCTTTCAAAGTCCAGGTGAAAAAACCCGTAATTTATTTCCGTGAATTATTTTCCATAACATTCTTATTGAAAGTTTTTAACATGCAGACATTAGTCACAATTACAAAACCTTTTATACAGACACTGTAAATTAAGTGTTTAATTTACAGCGATGTAAATGTGACAGTTTAGTGTAGGTGAACAATACCATGTATAGAGAAAAAGGATGTTGTGACTTCTGCTGTGGTGATGTTTGCTGGTGGGTTGGTGTGGGAACACATGCAGAGGACTGCAGAACTGAGGTCTCAGTGGGCACAAATTCAGATCAGAAGGAACATTTAGTCTGGAGGACTCAACAGTGGAATTGAGTACTTTCCACATGATGTTGGTATTTTTATTTTTGTTGATGCTGCTTCCTTGAAAAATGATGTTTGGTTTGCCTCCTTCACTGAGAGAAGGGCCTAGTGCCATTATCCTTTGGAAACAAGTATGCTTTGGAGAAACATTCCAAGACAGTGTAAACACTGTATAAGCATAAAAAGAAAACAAGAAAAAACATCTTTTCTTTTCCAAACCTTTAATGAAAGCAATTCCTATATGCACTGGCAAATTAGGAATATTAAAAAAACCCAATTAAAAAGACAGAATCAGAGCTCCATTTTAAAGGTTGGCATGAGTTATACGGGGTATTGCTGCATTAGGAGAATGATGAGATAATCTTTCACCACCTCTTTTCTTGTTTTGCCTTTGAAGAATGTTCTTTTTGAAGCATCTTAATGTGCCACAAAACAATTTTTCTACAGACCAGTATTTTACATTTATTTCACACATCAGTGACTCTGTTTTTTTGTGTTTTCCTACAAAGCACTTAAGGGATTATAACTGTGCATCATCACCAGTTGTTTTATTCCTCTGCCATGAAGGAGAGAAAACTAATGTACATTAAATACACTAGGCAATAAAGAGAAGAAACAAAGAATGATCAAAGGTACTGAAAAACCTCTTGCATAGAAGGCCAGAGAATAATTAGTGGAACTCATCATTTTCTAATAAAGAAAAAAGTATGAAATTTGATTTGATTTGATTTGATTTGATTTGAAAAGTATAGGTGAATTTATGCTGTTAAAATTTGAAATCATGGCTCAAAGGAATGAATAATTTACTTATTATTATTATCCACTTAGATTAAAAAAAAATTACAGCAAGCCATCCATCAATCTAAATAAATTCTCTTTTAGAGGTCAGATAACTACAGCAATTTTAAAAAAAGCTGAAAAAGTATGGTAAGAAATTTGGATCTACAGGAAAAAGCAGAATTTTCAAAACCAGACAGATTATGGGTATTGTTTTGAAAATCTAGAGTTGCTTCACTTAAGCATTTATTGCTAACACATCATAACTTTTTGTGTGTGTGTAATGAGCCAAGACTGTTTTGCAACTCTGTGCCACAGAAGAAAATAATGGCTACTTCCCTGATATAAAAAGACAGAAAATTCTACCATTCAGAGGATAATCAGTTAATATACTTCAACTCATTTAAAGAACTATGTCAGGTAAATGTCCCAGGATTTTTTGCCTGCACCAAAATCAAGGGCAATTTTTTGGTTTTGTCTTCCAGAGTCAGGATTTTAGCTTTAGGGCCTTCTTGCTACAAAGACTTTACTCAAATTTACACAAAGGCACAGCAGACACAAAGATAAAATCCAAGGCCCTAAAGAAAGGAAAAGGTCATTTCAGTGGCACAAGAAAGCAGTTAATCTTTAGTTTGTTATGCTTTGTGACTAACGACAGCAGCACTGTAAACTGAACTTCTGCAATCCACTCATTGAAGTGCATGCCTGAGACAGAGAAACAACATCCCTGGGAAAGCTAAGTAGCAGTATCCCACTTGGAAACTGAAGTGCTCCATGGCTGTGCATGGCACACTAGTGATAGGGCTGGGATCAGACCCTCTGGAGTGCCCCAGACATCAGCAAATAGTCTTTTGCTGCTTGTCACAAGGTTTTGTCCTCGTTTTTAAAGCAGAGTATCTTCTTCCAGCAACAGCATATAGCTTGTGTTCCAACAGAGCAAAAATAAAATGGAGCTGTAAAAATGAATGGTATTGTAAATGAAAAAAAAAGGTATTGTAAAAATGAAACCACCAGGGAATGATAATCTCTTGGCTACTGATACCTTTCAACTTGCCAGGTTCGCCCAGCCCATTTTTTGATAAAATCCATCCCTGTGGTGTTTCCTGGTACTCTACATCAACTTTTAAACAATGACACATTTGCGTTGCACCCAGAATTGTGAACAAATTTCACACTTTGTGAAAATGCAGTAAATGAACTATACAAGAACAGCCTTGGACATGCTGAAACAAAAAAAGCCTTCCAGAAGTATTTCAGCTCCTTAGATCACTCTGAAGTAGTCTTTAGTTCTTCCTGTACTTTGCCTAATTTTTTTCCACAAACACACAGAGGCACACTACTATTGGCTTGTTTGCTGAGATATAACTATAAAGTCTGGAAGTTGGGTGATTTTCTCTTTAAATACTTAGTAACTAATAAAAATAAATATTTTTTAAAAATTTGTACAACTAAAAATTTTAAATATTTTTCAGGCCTGTGATAGAGAACAGAAAATAATACTTGCATGAATTTCAAATTATTTCATGTTAATTTTTCCAGATACTTGTCAGGCATTAATTACATTAGTGATGCACAGTTCTTGCACTTTTTTATTATTGTTCCTAGAACAATTTATAGATACGGAGATTGGAATTCAGAGCTTGTGATATGAACAAAGATAAAAGACAAGTGTTTGGCAAAAGCTAACCCCTAATTCAGATTCTTAATATCCGGTCTCCCTCTCAGCTGATCCTTTGTAAAATATTTAACTGGTTATCACTTATAAAACCCTGACATTGCCCATTATATTTGTAGCTGTGATTTTCTTCAAGACTTCTTCTGATGAGTTGAGTTAGAAGCATTCCTCTCCGCATTAGATGATAGGTTTTGTTCTCAAATGTATTTTGTACCGATTAAGTCACGTATGGTTAATTCTTCTGGAGGAAAATGATGCATTTTATGAAATCACTTTCAGATTTTATAGCCCTTTCTTTTGTCTCCACCTCTCAGCCTGACCTAGAGGCTCTATTCCCATGCTGGTCCATCACAAGAACACATGGATAGTGACTGTTGGAGATTGTTCCTGACAGAGCCTGGTGAGGAAAGAAACCCAGCTGAAACTGAGGTACTGGTTGATGCAGCAGATCAAGGAGGATGTTAGTTCTTCAGACACCTGGTGAGCGAGGGAAACATCATCCCCCTTGGGGAGACTCTGGCACAGAGACAGAGGCTGGCCATTCTTGCTGTTGAAAACTGGGATGGATCTCAAAAGTGGAGTTGGTTAACACGTCTGCCTCCAAGAGCTGCAGCTGCTCCTCCTGGCATCCTGAGATACTGCAGAGGAAGGGAATACAGAGGGTTTGTTGGGAATCACTGCTAACATATCCTCTAGCAGTTACTTCTTCAATGTAGGTAATCATCCAGGATCTAGCATGTTCTTCTCCACAACCAGCTTCAGGGATTCTCTTTGTAAATGCTTTTAGGAAATCTGAGTCTATATTCAGCATTTTAGGAAATCTGAGTCTATCTTCTTGGAAGCAGCATCTGTGGGGACCTTCACTGGCTCTACCTTGTTCTAATACACCCACAGGAACCTCATCTTCCTCTCCTCTCTTCAGTAAGGAAATGAGGCAGAAATTAGGAAGGCTGTCTTTTAAATGTAGCTTTTCAGCACCCTTTAAAATAATACTCAGCTTGGGCTTTCCTGTAGGTATTTAGATGAATTGTATTACCAGGATAAGAATCTGTACTCTTCTGTAAAAGGAAAGCCTTTTCTCTTTGTCAGTGCTGCAGAAAATGTGCTGTGTTTCTAGTAGCAACTGAGACCTTGTAGAAGCAAATAACTGGTGCATGTAAGAAACAGCTGAAATTGGGTCATCTTTGATTCTACCCAGTTGCTAAAAGAGGAGGTAATTCTTTAAATGCAATTTTGTGCTGGATTGCATCAAGCTGCAGTATGTCACATCAGATATTTACAGTAGTTTATGTACTGAAAAAGGATGAGGTCAATTCAAGGTCAGGAGGATTCTGTAAATGCTATTCCTGCTGTTCTCTGTAATCCTACATGCATGTGTGGGGAATAGTCCAATTTCTTTTTACGCTTGTGTGTACTTGCAATGTGCCCTAACTACGTGGGTGCTGGGCACCTGCAGGCACTGGCAGATGCCTAACACCTTGCCCCAATCCATTACTTCTCCATAGTAAGTAGATGAAACCTTATAACCATGTCTTCCAGCCCAGCCACAGCTCCTACAATGATCCAGTCTGGATTTGACTTCTGTGGCTCATTGCTGATTTTGACCATTAATTTCTTCCTTGTTACAAAACACTTCATAAAGGCTGGGAAGTCTGCAGATCCAGTAAGTTAGATACTCAGGGAGAAAAAACACATGATATAACAAAGCACCACCTGCACCGGAAAGACAGCCTGGTGGTTATAATTAATCAATATCCCAAAGGTGACCGTGGTCTTCTGCCTTTGACAAAATACATGGCTTCAGCCAAAGTCTGATCTCAATTACATGCACAGAAATCAAAAACAATCACTGCATTCTCTGATATAAACAAGACCAAAGTTCAGGCTGCAGGTTTTTTTCCTTTCTTTTTTTTTTTTTTTTCTCTCCAAAATATAACATTCCACCAAGTTTCTGATCCACAGAAATACTGAGTCTGTGGCATATGCAGACATACATAATGACATTCTACCCACCAAGATTTGGCAACATTTAAAGTATATCTGCTGAAACTTAAAGCAGGATAATTTGGACATGGTCAGATATATAGACAATAAATGAAAAATAAAAGGGAGGGGAAAAAAAAGAGATGAAACAGAAGGGCTTGAAGAAAATAAAATGCTAGAATCCAAAAGGCTCACCTTTTCACCTTCATGGCTAGTATGTCTTTTATTTTTTGCCCCCCGGGTTTTTAAACAAATGCTTGGGCAGCAAGAGACTTGAGCCTTCTCGACACTACACTGATGAGCGTGGTGTGAACTTCCCCATCTTAGGAAAAGTAACCTAAGCACCATTATAATCCTTCAATATATTTCAAAAGTTGGGAATCCAAATCTCTTAGAGATGTTCATCCAGTCCTTTGTGACTGGTCACTGTGACTCTCCCTCCTGTGCCAGGTCTGCAGCAGGCTGTGGACCCCCGGCAGGGCTGTCAGGGAGACCTGCACGCAATGGAAATCACTTCTGTCACCATGTGCATTACTCAGTGAGGGGGGCAGCCAAGTGGCGACACAGTGGTGGCAATTCTGGGCATGGGAAGCCGCCACTGAGCCAATGAGCTCCTCTGTGCAGCCCGTGGGTGGTACACAGCAGGGAGGAATGATGTGGGAAAGGGCTGGGAGCTGCTGACAGTTCCCATGCTCCGCCCAGCAGCTCCCAAATGTGCTCCTTCTCCCAGCCACCTCCCACGTCTCTTTCCCCAGGTCGAAGCACGTCAGCCAAGGTGCATCCTCCCAGGCACAGGGCTCCATGTAATGTTGAATAGCTGGGGAGAGGGTGGTGCAAGTGCCCGATGCTTAACAGGTGGCCTTGCCTCTGAGTTGTTTTCATCAAACCCAGATGGTGATGGTGTGCCACGGTCCTGGTGCTTTTTATCTACATGGGTCTGTGTCTGAAGGCTGGGCCCCGAGGCTAGGGAGTCACAGACCACAAGTAGCACTGTGACACAGTGCTGAGACTTGCTTGTCAGACTGTGGTCTCTTCTCATGAGAGTCTGTCAGACAGTCTGACTTAGAAAGGAAATGGTCTTCACCTCTCTCACTGACAGGGCTTCAGCTCCTGTCACAGCCAGCAGAAGAAACCTGCTAAGGTTCCCGGTGTTGCCTCTGGGAACAAATCTTAACTTGAAAATCATGAGTCCTCTCGAGGTACAGCCAGGTCAGAAGGCAGGCAGTGACTTCCTCTGAGCCCCTAGTGTGTGACTAGGACTGTGACTGGGCCTGAGAGAGCACATTTTGTGGGGTTTATGTCCTTCTTTTTTCCTTTTAAAAATTTATTTACATTATTAATTTTTTGAAAACAAAAGAGCAAAATAAGAAACAAAACCAAAAATATAATTAGAGCCAAAAGTGCAAATATAGTATACCAGAAAGCTAAGTTCCTAAATGTTAAGAAAATACTGTGCAGCATGCCAGATGGTGTGTTTATAGCATCCTGTGAATTGTTCTCATACAGCATAAGGATCCTGGCACATGGTGCTTTGAGAAATTACTGGAGGAGTCCCTCTTGAGCAGGGTCCTCTGGGAGCCAGGAGGAATACTGGGAGTGAACTGTCTTCTCCTTCATTGGACATTGCTGGTCTGTGGTGCGTGCATCTTTCACTCCAGACGTGTGACAGAAGTGTGAGTAGCAGGTATTAGATAAATATTATTGAGGAATAAAAGACCTGGGACTGAGCACGTTGCTCAACAGATTTCTCAAGCAACAGTGCTACTATGAGCAGAAGCAACCAGTTCTGTTCTCCACAATCCCTGTTTGGGAATGCATTTGCAAAGACCTGTTTCTCATCAGCATTACAGAAAATGCCAAAGATTTTACATAGCCATATTGGTCTATCTGCATCTGAGTTATTTGAGAACTGGTTTGCAACATTAAATATTAATTTTAGCTTCTACATTGTCTGCTACAGTTCAGAAGATCAGGCTTCCATCAGCAAACCACCAAGTCAGGTTGGAGTGAACCATTTCTTGGAGGTCAGAGTGGGCAGAGGAAAAAGGGCTGAGCTGTAATGTTGCACTCCAGCAACCAGTTTCATCAGAGTGGTGGTAATGAGCCTTGCCTGGCAAAGGCTCTAAGCCTGAGCTAATGGCTGGTTTTAAAGTACCTGGGGAGCCCTGAAGAGAAGGGGGAACTCTCCAGTTACTTCAGTATCCAGAAGCCGGAAGAGAACTCGATGTCCACTAAAACTCACTTTCTCAATAAATTTCTCTATGCATATACAGATGATCAGGACACTTCATGAGAGTAGTTTATGGCTACAAACATCTTCTTTCAATATATCCTTTGTGCCCTTCACATGCCTTTTCACATGAACTCTTTGTTTGAGTCTTTTTTAGAAGTAAAATATTCTAGTCCAATCTCAAGTAATTTTATTCCTCTTTAAACAGTACATTTATGTACAAAAAGAGCTAGAAATCAGTGTTAGCCACCAGGAGACATGATTTTGAAGTCATACTGAAGGAGGTCATAGTTTTGAGGGAAGCTGATTAATTGCAGATAGAGCAAACCTGTTGAAACATTAACCATATGAGAATATTTACTTCATGTTGACTCATATGTAAAACCTGCTTAGAACAGCACTTTAGGAGAAATTTATGGTGAGATCTCATTCTTTCAGCATACAGAAATAAAGAAAATATCTGAGGTGTGTTTGTAGATGTAATCTGGTCGCAGCTCCATGACACTGTTCAATCTGAGATGAATGCAATAGCACTTGGTGAATTCCACAGGCACAAGAAGGATCCAGAGATGGAAAGAATGCCAGACTTTCACACGTGGAATTTGCATTATTTTAGTGAACAGAATCACCTTCAGTGTTAAGGCTTATTTTCCATGCAAGTCAGACCTATGAAAGAATAAATCATAATGTTATTGGATTACAAGAGTTCAACGATTTCAAATTAGGAGAAGTGCTTATATTGCCACCTGCTGGGCTTCGTTGCTTCACAAGCACACAGCAAGCACACTGTTTCTCAAGTGCCTCTTGCAGATATGGGGTTGCCAATAATTTAAAGTTGAGTGAACCAAAGAGTCACAGAAAAAAAAAAATTAAAAAAACCTATCAGTGTTAATGTGCTTGCAGTTCCAACAGACTACTTCTCACTAATCCCCAAACCCCTCTTCAGAAAACTAACTATACAAGCTGTTTTTGTTAAAACACAAGTAAATCCTTTTTTAAGGTCCACGTTTGGTCACTCTTACCACACGTGAAAGCACCTGTTTACAAGACAGGACAAAAATATATTTGACATACTGAATAGGGGGGCTGTTTTGCTACAGTGTGGTATCTACTACAAAGACAGGGTAACAACAAGTATTTGAACCCTTTTAAATAGAACAATTTACATCTCTTCTGTGCTGACTGTTTTAGTCACTTCTGTTGTTGTACAAATACTGTAGAGGGCCGTGTCTGCTACTGGGAGACTGTATCAGTTTCCAGCTGTAGTCAGCTGTGTCAGTGCAGCCATCATTTAATCCTGTTTTATGATGCAGCATTACTGGTGTGGATGTGAGCGATGGACCAAATTAGTGACAAGCTTGCAGCAAGAAAAGTGCTTCCTGAACACCTTTTCTCTCTGCAGATTCAGAAAAGTCATGAGAATGGGAACTAGTAGAAAATTGCTGCATATGAGACTTTGCAATTAAAGTGTCATATTTTAACTGTTTAATTTCACAAGTTCTGTGAAAATCCTATTCTTTCCTCCACAAAAACAGATCTTAGGAAACAAGTGAAGTTGAATCTAAGAACACAAAATATTTGGGGGATTTTTAAATATAAAAATTCTTTGGATGAAATAAAAAATGAGACAGGAAAAATACTTTTAAAAATTCAAAATCAAAGTTAAAGTTGTGGTTTGGCCCTTTACTTTTACTCCTAAACAGATTTTGTTCCCTTGACCACTATGCTATTGAACAGGGACAAAACAACTTCCTGAAACTAGCAAAAGACCCAACCCTAAAAATGCTTGGTTTTCACCTGTGAATTTGCTTTATTCTTTCCACTTCCAGGTCAGAGGATTTATGGCTGTTTAATCAAGTTTCTCTGGAAAAACACATAATTGAAAACCATGCTTAGCATGTATGTTTGGCATTCATCAAAGGATTCTAACCCTCTATTTCTCTTAGACTTTATGTGATGCACTCTGAGAAATACAATATGATTGGAAATAGCTGGGGTTTTTTTAAGGCAGTTCAGCCACGTGCAGCTCAGAGCAAGGGACATCACATATGCTGCAAAATCTGTCTGCAAATAGAGTGTGTTAGCCTATTTGGATCATCATGGTTAGAATGCTTTCAAGGTCAGAACCTGGTGAGTTGCACTTAGCTGGACGTTTAAATGCAGTGCTGCAGACTGTAGCATGGCAGCATGGTTGAACAGCTTCAGTTGCAGCTTGTTCTCTCAGAAAGGCAAAAACCTCCTCACTGACCCAAGCAGAACAGATCAGAAACATCTGTACTACCACAATGTGGAAAAGCACTGGGTATGTACTGTAACTCTGCTCTCAACAGCTGGTATCCTTTTCCTGCTCTTTATTCATGACAAACATCTTGCTTGCATTGGAGACTGCCACTCCCAATACCAGCTAAGCTGGGTTTTCATAACCGTTTTAGTTATGAGAGGAGTGATACTTTGACATACCTTCATGTTGATTTTATCCATAAAAAATATCTCTACATGGTTCTGCAAGGGCTAGTTCATTTTACTTTGATACTTTGACATACCTTCATGTTGATTTTATCCATAAAAAATATCTCTACATGGTTCTGCAAGGGCTGGTTCATTTTACTAGGATGATACTGCAGCTTTTGCATTACAAAAGAATAGCTGCTTCATATGGCTGTTTGAAACTAATTACCTGTACCAGTGTAATTTTACTGTACAGAATTTTATTACATGATTTTATTTAAATGAATGAAAACACTTGATGAAAATAAATTTGAAAAGAAGATACAAAAGTTCTACCCCGTAAGTGAGCCAATTAAGTCACAAGCAAAACAACCATCTACAAAGAGAGGCGTTGCAAACAGGTTTTGGGCATGAAAAAAATGCAGACTCAAACTGTAGACAAAGGAGACAGATGGAGACTATAAACTGGATTAAGGACACTCAAGAAACAGAAAAAAAAAACAGAAAAAGGACTGTGTTTTATTAAACTTTGACTTCAAATAACTGAGTTTATCTTTCCATTTATTTCAGGATGGATTGCTGGAACTGTAAGGGTCAGAGCTGTCCTCCCTGATCTTTTCTGGAGTGCTGTGAAAGTCCTAGGCTTGCCTAGAATACACTGATATTTAGTGTGCCCCCTAGACTAGGAAGTTAGTCTGTAGTCCCTGAATAAGGACCTTGGGACTTAGATTACCAACTCCCCTTCTCCATAGACAAATCTTCCCTTAGAATAGCAGACTACTAATATTTGAAAGCATCACATACAAGAAAAAAAGTAAACTATAGATCTGATAAGAAATCCAGAAATCTTGCTTAGTTCTAATAAAAAACCCTCAAGACATTCATAGCACCTATATATAATTGCTGGAACTCTACTGGATAGAAGCTCTCTTTATTCTTCAGTCTTAGAAATACTATGCTGCCTTACATTATACTTGTCCTGTATTCATCATCAAGACGGCAGACCTTCTTCAGATTCTTCCTAGCATGTGACAAACTTTTGTACAAGCCAACAGCTCATTCCAGCTTTCAAATAATAATACAGTTCTCTAGTTAAACACAGCTAGATCTCTTGAGATACGTAGGCACATAACTCCTTTGACCACAGATGCTCAGGAGGAGGAGAAAGGCCTCTTACCTCCACTGAAAATAAACTGCCTGTCCAGACAACTTCATACCATAGTCACATTTCTGACAACTCTCTATTCTCTCTAGCATTCAGGTCAGTTTCACAGACCAAACTGAATGGTAAACACTAGAGAACCTGCTGCAATTTTCCACCAACTGTTTCAAAACAGCCAAGACAAGATGAATGGGTGTCCTCCCTTGTCTTTTCAGAAGTCTAAATTTTGCTAAAGCTGATACTCTGGAAGTAGTACCATGTATTTTTAGTGCCACATCAATGAGGAATCTGGTATCTAGTCTGCTATGTTACCTACATGAGATGAAGTTTGTAAAACATTCTTGGGATCCTGGGCATGTCAAGGTAAAGTATGCAAAGTGGAATTCTGTGAGTGCTCACTTCTACCCTTGTACTTGGTTAATGAAAATTCAGAGCTGAAATATGGCATGCATGATAGATCAAACAGCCTCTCTGTGTTGTCTTTCAGAAGACTGACCAGACTGAGCCTCTTTATTCTCGGAGCCACAATTGTGTTTTTCAGGATGCATACTCCTTCTACATCTTGTCTTCTGTGTGATAAAATGTAAATATTTCATATTAAGGGATTAAAACCCTCCATGTGGCTCTGCCGTATCATTTGAATGTATCCAGATTACAGCCTTGTAACATGGAGTGTTGCATGTGATCCATGTTTCTGACACTGGCTTCTTCCATGCTGCACACATTTTGCAGCCTCATGGCAACATGCTGAGAAGTTTAACTATTCTCCAAGAGGTATTCAGAGAAGATACCTCTGTCTGAATGAATCAAGTAAGTCTAAATGGTAAAGCAGGGAACACAGGGAGGAAAACAATTATAAGGAAAGCTATGGTGAACAAAACAGCATTTGTTACAAAGAGGGAGCAGACTGGAGAAAGAGGTCTTGGAAATCTGCTTTTATCACAAGCTGTAGCTGGCAGAGCCCTTATTTTACATCTTTCCAGACTTTAAACCTGGTATAAATAGACAGCAAGTAAGTATGACTTGTTTTGAATTGGATATATTACAACAACAAAGTGTGAAACTAACCCGAAACAGCCAGTTTCCTAACTATTGAGATTTACAAGTCCTATGAGCTAACTTAGGTAAATCTTTTTCCCTTTAAGGTGCCAGAGAAAGCAAGGAAGGCAAAGCACTTAATTGTTTTGAAATCAATCTCTTTCTGACGAGACTGGCAGCTTGTCTTCCATTTGAGACTGGATCTTAAAAATTTTTAATCCAGAGATCTCTCACTGCTGCTCTAAATGACTCATCCCAATCTGACTTGGCAGTCTGATTCAGCTTCCAAATACAGGTACAAATCCTAACCCAATTCAAACACTCTTACCTTAAGAAGCATTGCTATTTACATGTTTCACAGGGGAGGGCACACATTCTTGGAGAGGAGGTGGTATTTTTAAAATGTATGCATTTTTCTGTTTCTTCTTTTTATTTGCTAACTTTGAATTCTTGAATACCTACCCCAGAGATACCACTGGTCATAGGAACGTGCTACAAACAGGTCCCCAGGCAGACCATGTGTTGAGGCCTGAAGCATGAAAACACTAGAAAGTTGATGAAGGATGATGTTGGGACAGGTTCTTGTTTGAAAATCTTAATGCTGGTTTATTGAAAAACAGGATACAGGGCGGAGCAATGCAGTAAAACAGGACCAATGGGGATTCGGGGAAGGGAGAACATTCTAGAGGATATGCATAAACAGAAATGGGGGCTGAACAGGGGGGGTCAGAGCCAACAGGACATGAGAACGTGGAGGGAATTAACTTATGAACACAAAATGCCTGTGGAAAAGAGGCTTCTGTCATCCTGACATCGGGATGTATTACTTATTGCAACCTTTCCAAGGCTGAAGGATGATTTTAGTAGTGGTCCTTGGGCCTCCACGACTCTCCCTTTTTGTTTTACTAAAAAAGCCTCTGTCACAGACCTCTGCAAAGAGTGAACATAACAGTTTATCATAACTAACACAATGACAACAACAATTGTGACCCACAAAACAGTTTTAACTAACTAACAACAAGAGCCAACCCAAGAGCCCCCAACCAACAAGGAGTTCATCAATCCAGCCTCCACCACTTTCTGCTTGGATCTTCTTTATTTCATCTTCTAGAAATGGTATGCTCTGATGAATAGACTCACTGTGTGAGAATAGATTGAAACAACACATGCCCTCAAATTCTTGACAGCCATGCCTAGAGGTGAGCAGCAGGTAGTCAACAGCTGCTCTGTTCTGCAAGGTACCACACCAGATGGTCTCGGCATCTTCAAGCAGGCTGCTTAATACGACTGAAGTAGCACTGGAGTGCTTGCTAAGCCAACACCCTAAAAGATTTAACTCTCCGAGAGCTTTAGCAGCAGCCACCCAAAGTTAAAAAAGGAAGTCTGCGACTCTCTTACCTTTGTTCCAGCTCGTAATTTGGCTATCACAATTTTCGTCAAATTCATTAAGTGATCTCCTTTTGCGGGCCAGTTGACTCTTCCAGTCTTGAACCAGGGTAATGTCAGGGGTCAGGAGAGCAAGCTGCCCAAGACTACAGGGACCCCCTGAAGGCGGGATGGAATCCTGGCCATGCTCGGTCCCCACAGATAAGAAACACACCCTTAGGTAACCTTTTGGGATGCAGGCTGGACCAGGAGATAATGGGAAATGTCTAATTACACCATTTCATTCTTCTTGTATAAACTGAATCATGGGGAATGACATTTTGTCTAACAATCACTCTTTTTCATCAGCCTAACCATTCTGCTGTCCCATTCTTTCCATCTGGGCTTGTAGTAAACTTAACACAGTAATTCATTTTCGTGGATCCCAATAGATCTAATTCTTGGGGTTCCTCTGGTGCATGCTCAAGCCTCTCGGTCCAGGTGTCCCAGGTATCCACTGGGCTGGGCTTCTCGTGGGTGTTGTTGGGGGAGCTACCTTGCCTTCCATGGATGGCATGCACAGCTACCGGCCACTCATCCATAGGTTACCCTACTAGGCATGTAAAAAGGGGATTGTAGGGGTTTTCCATGGACAGACACAGGCTATCTTGTTTCAGTGTCCTGGCAAGGGTGACCCAAACGTTGTGGCTGGCTTGTGAGATCACCCAGCTCAGGGCATGTGGCACAGTGAGGAGCATCCAGAATCCTTTCATGGCGGCCATACGCAGAGGTCTCCTGGCCATAGGTGGTCTTGACTTCTGGGGACACAGATTAGCCTGCAAACAAAAGCAACAGCAGTTGAAATGGGGAAAAACTTGTTGAAAATGGGTACTGTGTCTCTATGCCTTGTCACTAATGTGCAACATAGATACAGTTTATCAAACTGGTTTATGGTTTCTTTGGGAAAATCTTGGGGAAAGTTACCATATGTCTGGGATTAAGTCCTGCTCTGCAACTGTAAAGCTGTCCAGGGGATTTTCCTCTGCCCCTTGCTGAATGTCTACAAAGCCAAGGCTGGGGATCACCCCATCAAGTGTTTGGATTCGAGCAGTTTTTGATGTCCTCCAAGACAGCCTGGGGAAGGTCAATGGCCTGATCTTCAGGCTTAGAGTAGTCCCCCTTCCCCAGCTAAGTGCTCTAAAATAAGGCATGCTCAACCTCCTCATTTGCATAGTCTTTTATGAGTCTTGAAAGTTGCCTTTTCCATACTCCCTCCCATAATATGTATTCAGTGGGAGAAAATAGGACAGGCATTATAGGTTTTAAATCATGTGGCACTAAAACATGCGCCGTCAAAGTCGCAGAAAAAACATTGTAAAAATAAGGTGACCCTCCCCCAAAATCATTGTCTGTTCTGCAGAGTTCTTTCATCTCCCCATAAAATAAAGACTCCCCACTTGGGAGTAGCTCCCCTCTGGTACTGCACTGGGGCTGCTTGGATTTTAGCAGGCATTGTCCAGTCCTGTTCCTTGACCGTTTGCCTCTGCCCTTTCTGCCAATGGCCATCATGCTCGTGATGATAATCGGACGAGCCTTCAGCCTCCTCCTCTGAGGAGGATGGATATGGCTTGGAGGTGTGATCGCCAGCTGAGCGGCACGGCCTGGTGGTAGCCAAGATACAGCTGTCAGTAGCCAAGACGGCTACCTGCTGGTCAGCGCCATTTCCAGTTCTGGAAACTGGGGGGACCAGAAGAGTCTGGATCAGGGGTATGAGGGCAAGTGGGGCCCTTGATGGGAAGGGGTTTCTCAGCAAAAGGGGAGGCTCCAGATGCAGGGGTGGTGCCCGACACGGGAGTGTTACATGTCGTAGGGAAGGAACTCGATGGAGGGGTGGGAAATGGGGAGGGCTGTGGGAAAGAGTCACTCAGGGCCACTGCCATTTTGTGAAGGGTGGTAAGAAAGAAAAGGAATAAAGGATGCTGGAGCATGGATTAGGGTAGGACCCAAAACAGCCTGGCCAACACTGTCTTGGGTAGGAGATGGAAAGGGAGGGGAGATGGCAGAAGGCAGGTGGCTCATCTGCACCCGTTGGCAGTTTCCATCTCCTGTCCTGCTCTCCAGGACAGAGAGATTAGGAGCACGGCAGGAGGAACACAAGGAGTAGGAAGTGGGGTTCAAATATAAACTTTGAACTGCATCATAAATTAAATGGAAAAGAGGGCAGAACTTAGCAACCTTTAATTTTTCCTCTGTGTGCAGAACATCAAGTTTTTCCTCGACTGAGTCCCAAAAAACCCCATGAATTAACAGAGTCTTTAGAAATGACAGGAACATTCTTAAACAACCAACAAATTAATTATTTTAGGTCCCTCTTTGAGAGTTATTTCCCCCTAAGAATTAAGAACTTCCCTAACCGGCATGTATACATCCTATTCAGCCATGCTAAGCACGTTCCCCATGGCTGCTCCCCCTCAGCCAGAGGACCTTTAATGGAAAAGGACCCAGACCCTGGGCAGCCTTCATTCAATTCACCCTCCTGTGGGTCTGGGGAGAGGTCAGGCACACGATGTCCTGTGGGGGCTCACCAACAGAGTCAGTCCTCCAGCTGCACGAAGGGTGCTGGCTCTCCCGTCAGCCTTTCCCAATAAAACTTAGGCTTAGTGTCAGGGTTGTGGCTAACCTGTACGCATCCTCCTCCCGATGACAGCCGTCCATCAGGTCGTCGCCGTGGCTGCTTTCAGGGAGTTCAGTAAGAAAGGCCCTGTTTGGGAGCCAGATGTAGCAACACGCTACGAACAGGTCCCCAGGCAGACCACGTGTTTGGGCCTGGAGCACAAAGCCACCAGAAGGCTGACGAAGGATGGTGCTGAGACAGGTTCTTGCTTGAAAATCCTAATGCTGGTTTATTGAAAAACAGGATACAGCTTCAAATATAGTCCAGGGACAAGAACCAGGATGGCTTCAGGGTCCAGGATTACATAAGGGGTAAGATGGGCAGTCCAGAGGGCTAGGGCGCAATGGGAGTAGGGCAAAATGGTGCAAAGGCGGGGTTAGGGAGAGCCATTGGGCATTGACAGGGCAGAGTGATGCAGTGAAATGGGACCAATGGGGATTCAGGGAAGGGAGAATATTCTAGAGGATATGCATAAACAGAAATGGGGGCTGAACAGGGGTGGTCAGAGCCAACGGGCCAATGGGACATCAGAACCCAGGGATTTAACATATGAACACAAGCCTGTGGAAAAGAGGCTTCTGTTACTTGCAGTATTTTTCTTAGACTCCTACAAACTGTTTTCTGTCCTGAAAAATATATTTCAATTATTATATTTCATGGTCATCTGGAAATATCTTAGAGTCCAGTTCTACATGCTATACTGTAATACAAGGCTGGCCTAAATTTATTCATATTTATTCATATTATACCTATGCATAACTTTTTTTTTTTTTTAATTTTGTTTGTAAAAATCCCACCACAGACAATCTACTGAAAATCTCAGTAAACTGCTTGAAAGTTATGGGTTTCTTACTTCTGAGTTTGACTAGTAACAAATTCCTGCTTGGAAATTGTTCAGGTGTTTTCTTCTGGAAAGAAGTCTCTTTAATCTGGATATGTACAGGCTATCAGGGAGGTACCTAATGGTTTGGGTATTTTTGAGAAGTTAAACAGTCTGGACTCCTGGAGTCTCTCTTGTCAGGTACAATTTCCTGCTCTGTTGTCAACTCTTTCTTCTCAACTCTGTGAAGACTATAAATTTTTTTCTTCAACTGAAAATTACAGAAGTTTTTCAAGAAATATATATTTAGGAGGAGTAACTCATTCTTGCGTGCTCCAGAGTCATCAATACTGTGTATGTCAGTTATGTTATTGACCAAGGAATAAACAGAAAGAGCACACAAGAATTTAGACAGTCCCTCAGGCAACTTCTCGGAGGGTTTTCCAGGCTTGAGTTTTTGTTTTTTGGTGAACTTCACACCCCTGTTGAATCCTGCTTTTGCACAATCCTACCATGTTGCTAGGGGTGGCATGTCTCCAGATACAGCAAACTCATTTGTACCCACTGTGGTTGACACAGTTCAGAAATACAGATTTCAGAAGCCTTATTCCCACTGACAGTGAAGCAAAACTAATCACAGGACCCTACTGAAAATACTCATTCAGTCAAAAGGCCACCTAGAATTCCTTCTTCAGGGACCAGCTCCATAAACTGGGTAATAAACCCAAAATTCTGAACTATGAAATTCTATCATTAAGCAAACATAAGCTTTGAAAGCTTGTGTTCCACCATAAAAAACTGCACAGTCTAACTGGATTAAGACATATACATGTGTTAACATGTGGTCATTCTGTACTCATACGGTACAGTATATACATACATACAGTACAATAAATGTAGGATTTGTTTCAGTGTGCACAGGATCAAAAATCATGTTTGCAAATCCTGGACCAAAGCTTAAGCATTCAAATTGTCATTAGTCAATACTGAAAACATAATTTCTACATGGTGCTATATGCTTTCTAGGTCTGTGGCCTGAAAAGAGAATTCACAGATCCATATAAGTGTTCACTATTATTAATTAGAAACTGATATTACATTTACAAATGTTTTTGTTCCTCAAGTTGTGGTCTATTCACTCCTAGTAGTCTTTAAGAAAAAAGGTCCATGAAGCTGTCTTGGTCAAGCCTATCAGTCATTTTTAACTACTGCCCTTAAAGATACAGGACCTTTTGAAGTTTGTATGGTAACTCTGACATTCCCAACTCAAAAAATTATAACACTTTACATGTAATACTTAACTACAGTTATGGATTCTTTCATTAATGCCCAATTTTTCAAGTCTGCAGTTAAATGCTTCTGGCTTGACTATGATCTTCTGATTTGCTTTTATAAAATGCCTCGTTTTTAAATTTGAAATTGGCAGGTTCAAATGGCTGAACTAAAATGTAAGTCATGGCTTTTATTTATGATCAGGAAGTGCATGCTCATTTGTTTAATGTGATTAAATTTTGCTTGTCAATCCACGTCCTGGCTTTCTGTATATTTTGTCCTGGAATATTTTTAGCTGCTATCAGCACAATTGTGGGAAACTAGATGAAATGTCATTGGTTTTGAAGTACCAGAAGATATTTTTCAGCTCTTTAAATGTGCTGTGGCAGTAGGAAACATGGGATTCAGATGGAAATAACATTGAGCCAACAGTGGATGAGATAAGGTTAAATGACAAATCACTAAAGTACAGAAACAAAGGAAGCAAAGTAGCTCAATTTCTCATTTCCTTTTCCTCTCCTGCAAAAAAAGTCAAAATTATACATGCCAAGCAATAATTGCAATGCTCATAAGATCTCACTTTAACTCTGTTGAGAGCAAGCCATGAAGGCACTCTCCGTGCTTCTCCCAGTAAACAAAGCTTGCTTTGACCTCACTATCATCATTGGCAAACACATCAGCACTGGTGAGCTCAGCAGAAAAGCTTGTGACAGTAACCTTGGGATGTGAATGACAGTTTGAAACGGAACAATATGCACTCCTATGTCAGTGATTTTTATATTTCTACATATTTTGGAAATCATTGTTCCCATGAAGTTGTGGAGGGAAAGGAATGCTACAACCCTTGAGATTTTTCTGAGGGCTGTTGGCTCCAGCTGAGCTTCTTCTCTGGTCTCACCATCAGTCCTCACAGCCCAATGCTGACTTTACTCTGTGAGTAGTAAGGCTGACCATTTCTCAAATCCCACAATGAATTCAGAACTCAGCAGCAATCACCAGCTAGTGGAGACAGCTCCTAATTTGGCAGATCCTCATTTCCCTTTTTAAAAGATGATGTGGAAAACATACTCTACGCTTATGGCTTCAGGAGTTCCCCTACAACAGTACTTCTGGATAAGACACAATGTACACTTAATATTGGTACTTTTTTTATTATTCATAAACATACAGCTCATCAGACAGATTTTACTGCTTTTTGTGAAAAAATTCCAGAAACCAAAAAATATACAAGTGTAGAGCTGACAATGAAATACAGAAAACTTGTTCTGGGTGAAATCTCTGACAGATTTAAAATATCAAGACACTAAGTCTAACTTTCAGAATGACACTCCAATATATGCATTCCACCAAGAGGCAGAGCTGCATTTTTAATGCCAAACATTGCAGGACTATGCAATGCAAAGGCTTAATTTCTTTAAAAAATGTTTTTGCTCATGAAGTGGATGTAGTGAATCTTGATGACCCAGTGAGGCAGATGTAACCAAAAAATGCTTATTGTGTCTAAGAAAAGAGAGTATTCCAAGAAGAAGAGGGGACACAAAGGTGAGATCATATGATATCCATAATCCTCCAATTACCAAACCACTTGTCAGTGGGCCAGCACTCGGTGTGACTTAGAAAAGCCTCAGGGACTTGCAGTGTATGTTGCCAGCCAGCAGCTCCTAGGAGCCAGTCTAGCAATCACAAACTAGTGCCCCTGTTCTTCTTTCCTCAGGCCACATGCGCCTTCTCCCAGCCAAAAGGAGGAGGGGTGGCACTGTTCCAGCTCCGACAGCACCTCTTCTTACACTGGAGACACTAAGAACAGATCTGCAGGGTTTACACAGCTTTGTTCTGTAGAACAGAAACTGAACCTTTGACTCCTGAAGATATCTATCTTCAGACTATACAATCCTCATTCCAAAGATGAAAGGGCTGCTGAGGTACCACTGATTGTTTTGGAAATTATTTTCACCGAAGAATGCTGGTACTTCTCCAGTCTGAATTAACAGCCCGCCAGGGCTGGAGCCAGGAGCATTTCTCTAATAACAGAACAAAGATATTGCTTCTTGTTTCACTTACTCCACAAATCACACAGCTTGATCACTTGGAAAAGAAAAGTTGTTGGTACCCATATTTCATTTTAGTGTGTATGAAAGCACTTGCCTCCTCTGATTTGTAAGTACAATAGTAAGTGTGAATGCTCTGAGAAAAGTCACATCAATCACATAATACATAGCAGACAACTCTAGGCCTTAAGCTCATACATGGTACAGTTTCTTTCATGATATTAGGAAGCCCAGATTGCTAGTTCACAACTTGTACTGGATTTTGTCATACCTTTTGAATAACCTCACCACTTAATAAAATGCTTCAGAGTAAGTAAAATAATAATTGCTCTCTGCTGTACCTTGTAAAAGAGAGTATTGCTTCCTTCACGTGTTTAGCCTATTCCTATACTGATGTGTTTTGGCACTCATTCCTCTACATGAGGTAACAGCATTTTTCAAAATAGCACCTTCAAACACCTTCCCCATGGCTTTCTTGTATAATACCCAGTCTTTCAGAACTGGGTCTCTGTGATGGCCTCATTTGGTACAGAGGGGCAGGATGGTGGTTTTTGCCAGCCATCTGGCACATCATGCTCATTTTGTCTTGACATTAAAATGTTTTCTCTTACAAAGTTCATGACCAAGATGTGCTTCCCTGACTTACAAATTTTTTGACATGATGGGTTTACTGAGCTGAGGATAAATCACATGGTCAGCATCATTCTTAAACAAAAATAGGATGCTTCTAGGTGTTTTTTTAAAAACAGCCTGTGTCTGCTTCTACCACACGACTGGATGCCTTTACACGGGAAGGCTTCACTTGCAGCAGTCAAGGGCTTTATGAGATACAGTTACACATGGATGTGAACAGTGGAGTGCTCCAAACAAAAAAACCCCCAAAAACTAGAAAACCCAAACAAAACTGAAACAAACTTAAAGGAGTTACTTGGTTTCTCTAGTTAGTCAAGTTCGGCTAAAGGTCTTTACACCAACCACAGTGTCTTTGAAAGAAGAGAAGCAAAATTTTGTTTTCAACAAAGTAATTTTCTGTATTTGGCTTTACACTTTAGTAGCAACTGCTGCTTTTTACTCTGGAGACTTTTGGAGCAGATGATATCATTACACAATAACGTTTTGGTGACCATGTCTCTCCGTATGAATTTTATTTCTCTCATGGTTTGTCTGAAAGGCATGGGTGCATGTGCACACACACACACACGCACACTTTATTTAGCTTAGGATAAATATGTGTGTGTGTGTCTGTCTGTGTGTGTGTGAGCAGACATACATTTGTATGCATGTGTGTTACATCCACTTCACTTTGCAGGTTTTGGTTTACAGGACCTCTGGTGGACAATCAGTCTGTCTGGAAGAAAAGTACGCCCACAAATATCACATGGAACTAGCTGGGCTTGGGCGCTGGTCCAGGCAGCCTCATTTAAAGCATCAAGATCATAGAAACCTTTGGCTGGAAAATTAGAAAAAGAAAGTATCAGCTTTCATTCTGGAGACCCACATTCAACTCTTTATGGAAAATATTTTCAGGAAATACCTGTGTACTGAGCCTTTCAGTTTAACCAAACCATATTGCTTTTGCAAATGAAAAAGAAAAGAAAGAAGCAAAAGAGTAAAAAGTACATAAAAAGACTGGTTTTTGTCCCAAGGGTTGAATTAAATTAACTTCAAACTGAATAATTTTGTATTGTATGAGAGTACAGAGAAAACATCATGCTGTGTGTTATGATCTGCATTCTCAGCTAATTATTAACATCTTTGCATACCTATTATTATCGCAAATTCACTTTTTGGCTTTGCTCAAGCTCTGTTTAACAAGCATTTGTTATCTGACGATGGCTATGGGTGGGAGCATATTGTACTTGAGAATATGCTCTTTGTACTGCTCTGGACAAGGGGCCCAATTTTCTTCCTGTTAGAGTCTACCTAAGTTATACTAAAAAGTGGAGTAAATCTTAGATAAGCCTAAAACCTTACAGACAAAAACTACAGTACTTTAAAGCCACAACTTCCTGTGAAGTCATTGCAGTGATGCATCTATTGTCATCTAAACACTAATCCGGCCTTACCTCAGTTATTTTCCACTGTGGGAAGAATGACTGCTCTGAAAACTCAGGAGCATTCTTCAAACACTCAGATGTGTTTTCAAGATTTAATTTGGGTAAAAAAAAAAAAAGTTTTGTTTACTTTCATCTTGAAATGGACTTTTGAAATGGATTTTCACACAGTGTTGTTTCAAACTGATTTGCAAAAAGGCCAGGCAGGTTGCTTAATACCTGGATTTAGATCTTAAGGATTTTCATTTGAAGTGCTTGCAGAAAAAAGTCCACATGGCTCAAATTGAAGACGTATTTGCTTCACCCTTCTTATTTGGTATGACAATATAGAAAAAGTTTTTAAAATCTGTTTTTTTTCTTTGAACTGTGAGCAGTGGACAGTTCTTGAAAGAAAAGGATTTTTGCATTTAAAAATATTCCATGGTTTCTGTCATTGGCACATGAGAGAGCTCTTCATTAAAGGCCCATACCATTTTAATATGAATCATATTCAATGGTTCACATAACCACAATGAGCCTTAGATCTCTTAATATGCCTGTTCCTAATGTTCTTTTTGTTAGAAGAGCAACCAAGTAGTGTTTCTTTTCTTGGCTGAGACAAATATCCCCTTTGCTTGCAGGAAATGAATGTGTATTTTCTGTACTTTGGAAAGTTTATGGAATATTAAAAAAAAAGAGAGGGAGAAAGAGAGATGACTTTCTCCTCGCAGGCATGTGTTAGGCATTCCATAAACAAAACACTGTGTAATGAGGGCAGTGGTTGTCTTCCCGTGACACTTGAGTTTTCAGAAAAAGATTTATGTAGGTTATAAAAAGTTTTATGTAAGCAGTTAATATTTCTGAGCTTTTTTTGAACATTGTCTGCTTCATTCAATAACAGGGGTAATCCCTCCCCCCTGAGCTGAGAAACTGTGAGACATGCAGTACATGCATGTGGTCTGAAGGTCAGTTATAGCATTTACCACATGATCGAGAGTAAGTCTTATGGAAAAAGAACAACACAGAGATTATTTTCTCGAGGCCAGGAATATGAGGCAACTGCAGGGGGAACAACAATTTTAGCTCAAGCTACAGAACTGATCAGTCTTGCATCAGCAGGCATTTAGGGACAGATGCTGGAAGCAGGTCAGTATCCCCAGAGGAACCGTGGGCACACAACACCTCACAGGAGATTGGAGGCGCCTGATATGACTCATTGAGTAAATGAGACAACTTTCTGATTCATATCTGGGAGCCTTCTGCTAGATTGTTTTCTCAAAGAGTGGTTGTCTTTCTGCTTTCACTCCTTCAAAATAAGAATAGTGTATTTCAAAATAACCTGATTTGCCTTTTTGCATCCCCCTCTTTCACATGGAATTCTCATTTTCTCCATCTGTTTTACCACACAATGTGTAATAATTTAAAAGTGCTTAACATCTAAAAAGGCAAATACAATGAAGATGTCTTTTGAGCACATCTTTTACTGCAGATTCAACTATGCCACTTGGCATCTGTTAACCAACTTCCAATTTTATATTACTTCAACTTTGATTATTATTTTGAACATCTGGTTAGTGTTCTCAGTGATCCTGCTCTCTTCTGCATGTCTTCTGAGGACATATTTCTTTGTACTGCTGTAAACTGATCTAGTGTATGACTCTTTCACAAGTAAGTTGTAGGAGACTTTGTCTACTTTTCCAGACATTATGGGAAGCTGAGGGAAATTGTGGGGAATTTAAAAAAAAGTGTGTGTGAATTAAATGCCTGTGAGGAAGTGGTCCAAAGTTGGCCCAAAGTAGCTCAGACCAGCTGGCAGGGCCAGGGAAAGCATCCACCAAGAAAAGTGAAATAACTTTATGTGGGAATGGGAAGTCCTGGGAACAGCTTCTAGGCAAAGCATGGACAGGAATTCCTTTACATCCTAGAGTGAACATACGACCCTCAGATACATATGACAGCCCATCTGTGGGGATGCTGGGGATCATCACTGTTCATTGATTTGAAGAAGTGGAATCTTAGGAAATAGAACCCACAGCACAAACATGTAAAACTGGCAAAAATTAATTGTTTACTTTGCACTACATATATATTTTTCTCCACTGTGTTTATATTACAGTGTCTCACAATGAAAGCTTCTCAGACTTGTAAATAAAAAGGGATCAATATGGGCTGTTGACTGTAGAAGAATATGGCTGAAGTATCTACACCTATGTTGCCTGAGGGTATTTTATTTTAATGATTCTGCGTCATGTCTGCACGTTATTCTTGGGATGTTTTTGCTCATTTTAAGACATGCCTGTGTTAAAAAAAGTCAAAAAGTAGTAGTGTAGCTGTGAAGCAGGTTGCTAATCTATTTGTGTTTTAATTCAGGACACATGGGCACATAGAGGGGGATGTCCCAGGAGCCATGTTCCGTAGATAATTACTACTTTTACTTTCAAGACTTTGTTATAAGGTTTTCTTCTGTGAAGTAGAAGCAAAGCTTAAAACAACATCTTGACAGTAAATTGGAGAACAAAGTACTTGCAAACTGTTTACCTGTTGCTTTAAAATATTTTTTTTTAATTCCTCACACTTTTTTGCTCAAATCTCTTAATTTGATCTGTAGCTTACCTTGCACGGTTCTGACTTCAGGTTTTTTGGGTTCTGGCCTTCTCAAGTGCTTGGGGAGGTTGTCATTATCCTGGTGCCATTTTTTCAGGCATTGTGGCTCATGTATACTAATAGATTTTGTTCCATACTCACGGCCACATATGTAGCAAATCACTGTTGGTGGCCGTCTTATCACTTTTGCCTGCAAATAACAACCATAAAGAAGAAATATTGTTTTCAATATTCATTTTGAATCAGAATGACTTTGTATGAAAGCAATCATGTAGATGAAGAATGTTTTATCTGTAAAATCTGTGTAACTGTTTTTTTCACTCTGGTTTTGTTTGGAATTAGTCCTGAGGCTTCTAAGAGATGCTGCCTCATTAAGTGGACACCTGGAACAGGCCGGTTTCTTCTGCAGATGCTGGGCTGACTGATGTGTGTGACTAATCTATACTTAGATGTATTAAGTTTCATCTCTTTTATTTTCATACCTTCAAGTTCATGAAAATGCTAAGTCTTCACATGCCAAAACACCACCTCTGCTTCATCAGGTTGCAATGCAGCATCCATCTTAAATGGCTGAAGCCATTTTTTACTTACCAAGCAGACATGAAATGGAAAGCAGCAACAAAAGCTTCATCAGCTGAACTCTTGAAGTCTAGTACAATAACAGAAAGACTCCATCTTCTACCAGAACACAGGTCAAAGTGCTGTATCCAGCCTTAGTATTTCTCTTAAGCTGGACAGTGAGGGCAGCTCTCCCAAGAGATGATTGTGGTTCTTTACCTCACTTTTGACACAGATTAGTTATCTGGTGGAATTTTTGGCCTTCAAAGATTAAAACCAAGACAGGATATTTCAGGATGAGGGTCAAAAAAGAAACTGCTGTTTGTTTATCCCAAAGGCCTTAGTGTGAACTTTGCCAGTGACTGCAGCAAGGGCAGGATTAGACTCTAAGCAGTCCATGTTTCCAAACTGAAGATCTGCTTTTGTTCTCAGAGGAAAACAGCTCAACAACAGAAGAAAAAGATTTCTCAACCTCAAACCTCGCAAATACATAATCTAAGGCTGAAAAATGTATAATTACTGCGGTATTGCAGATTACGGACTCAGCTGTGTCCTTAGGCGCGTCTTGGGCTAGGCGTGGTGTCAGTACCAGCCCTGCTCAGGAAGTAGGATAAAAACATGCTGTAGAGAAGAACTTTGAGGCACAAGGATGGGTCTCACAACTGCCAGCACTTCCTACACTTCTGACTGCAGAATACCAGTAAGAGATGAGCTATTCCCTGCCCTCCTCAAGTTAGACAGACAGCCATGCCAGACCAAATATAGGAAACCTTTCTCACTCAAACAAGAGTGGTGGGGATTTCATTTTTTTCTCTGCTGCTGTGTAAGACAAAGCATAACCTGTTCCCGTATTTATGACTCTTTCTGTCAGCCCATCAATGTGTTTGCGAAATTCTGGGCAGCTCTTCTTGTATTTATGTTACAGTCTGAAAATGTCATTAGTAAACAATCTGCATAAGATTCCCTTCCTGTATCACACATGTAATCTCACTTACATGAAAGAAATACTACTCTAAAAAGATTATTTTTTTCTGGGAAAAGTTGGACTTCATCTGGAAAGTTCTCACAATGTCTTGAAACATAACATCCAAAGACAAAGGCTCTCCAAGGACATTTTCATCCTCTTGACTTACAAATGGAATTTCCTTGCTATCTTTGATAACACAATATTTTATATAAGCATATTTTCTAATATATATATAAAAATACAGCCTTCTCCTATTTTTTTAAATAAATACAGCAACAGCTATTTTAAAAACATCTTATAACTTTTCATTTTCAAATTTCACTTACTTCTTTACTTCAAGCTGTGAGCCAGAACTTGTCTGATTTTAAAGTAATACTCTGGGTCCAGATACAAAGTCTTCTGAAATCACTATACCTTTACTCCTTATCTAAAGCTCTCCAGAGCTTTAGATAAGGATACTACAATCTAAACTCCTGAGGTCAGAGAACTCTTTTTAGTGTGCATGCCTGCTGTGGGTACGGTTATACTATTTTAGAAACGGTTTCTTAAAAAATGCTAGGTGTAAAATCACTGGGAACACACTTTCCCCATAAGTTCTCATTAGGTGAGTTCCTGCCATTCATTTAAATGGTTACTTATTGACTACAAACTAGGAAAGAGCAATTTGACTTATATTCAGATTGTAGGGACTCTTCTATGGTAACAGAAGAAGAAAAAGAAATCCTAGTGCAAATGCAGAAATCTTTTCCAGTAGAAATGTCTGTCTTTTGCAATTTCCACAATTAAAATGGTACAGAATCAACAGGAGAAAGCAGAATTAATTAAAAGAAATCAGATCACTCTTAGGATAGAATTATTTTTATTCCAGAAAAATACTGAGATTGACCCATCACCACACATACAATTATATACACACATTTTTCTCTGCACACATGTTTAAAACCTGAAAGAGATTAGCCTAACAATTGGTAGTAACAGATTTTTCTTTTTTTAACTGTGGAATCCAAGATATGATAAGCTTTACTTGGAATTTCTACAGCTGATGATATTTACCCTTCATTTCTTTTTGTTTTCAGTGTGTCTATCCCGAATGTAACATCTGGAGGCCTGCAGTTTGAAACTAAACTATTTTTGGAAACACCATAATTTTCCAACCCAAACTACTCACAGGCCAGTGGCTAGGCTGTCTGTTCACTGCTTTGTTTTTAACTTTCAAAAAGGGTTGTAGGGAAGGTCTGTTCCTGAGGATATGTGTTATTATAAAAATACGTACAAATACCTAACAGTGTAGTTAGGCTTTCCTCTGGTGTCTCAGTATTTTCTTTTTTACTCCAAGACTGCTAAGTATGTCTGCGTGACTATGAATGAAGTTATTTAGTTCAGAGGGCTATGCAACTATGTATTTTCAATAGACCTGACATTACTTAAGGTTAGCCCCAGGCTGCTGTTATGGTGTTACATGAGGTCAAATCCTTCCATACTGCACAAAGCTTTTTATTTCTTCTTAAGTACACACAATAAGACTGAATCCCAAACTTCCCTACATAAATATTTATCATCCAGGACTGCACACACCTCTTCCCTTCTTATTTGTTTAATTATCCATTTATTTTAATGGGAAAAGGGGGGGGCATCCTGCTCTGGGATGGAGCTCTTGTCATAGACTTGAACTGCCCATGGATTAGAGGCTCAGGAAAAGAATGGTGCAAGCACTTAGCAGCAGCATTCTATTGTATGAAAGCAACCCTTTCCACACATTCCTCTCAGCCAAGTAAAAGGCATTTTGTATAAGGATCATGGACAAGGTATAGTATGGTTCTCATGACTATCCAAAGCTGCACTTCACAGCCTACAACAGCACTCATATTAGGATCATATGCCTTGAACAGCAAGGTAATTCTGAAAGATTATGCATACAATTAAAAATATTACTCTACTGGAAACATGAAATATCTCATTTTGCTCCTGATGTGCTTTCTTTTTAAACTGAGTACGTCAGTACAATGAATAGTGCATCCATGTACAAGGAAAGGAAGGATACTCAGTCATTCCCAATGATAATACTCAGTAAGTTTCATTCAAACTATCCATTCACTGATCCATTCTCATCTAACTTTCTATATTTGCAAATTTATTTGTCAGTATTCTCCTAGGAAGGTATTCAAAACTTTGAAGCAATGCCTCACTGCAATGAGGCAAAAAAAGCTCATAATAGACTTTTCACCTTCATTAGAATTATACTGCACCTGAAGAAGATTTCCCTTCACCAAGATGCTACATGGCTTTATGCTAGAGGAAAATACAACATCAAAGCTCTTGCTACACCAATGTTCAAGACTTATACAGTGTTAAAATGCATTACAATTCAGCAAAAGAAGATCAGTGAAATCTTTTTAGGTAGTTAACCAGATAAGAAGAAAACAGCAGATGGCAGCACCATCTAATAGGCTTTTAAGATCAGCATTATCTATTGTCAAAAACCCTAAATTCATATACGCACAGCAAGTTATTGGTGCTCACTTACATGTATCACATATTTTCGTCCATGAAACAATAGAACACGGACTCTGTTTTAGTGCAAGTCTGAGTTTCAGTAGCTGCAGACACCACTTCCATTGTTTGGGGTATCACAGCAGAATCCAAAGCAGAATTTCAGAGCTGATGTGACCCTTGAGAGTCTCTAAGCATAGGCTGTTATTCTACACAGCCAGACATTATTAACTCAGATGTGTTCATTGATTGTGAGAACGAGGTACTGGAAGAGATAGCTTAGAGAGGCTGTCCAGTCTCCACCTCTAAAGACATTTAATGCAGAACTGAGAAAGAGTTTGTCAGTAATGATACTGGCCTAGTTGATGCCACACTTGCTGAAGAGGAGAGAACTCCAGGGCATACAGGGAGAAGTGCTTGCAGCTGTAAAGTCAAAATTCACTTTACATGGTATACCACTAAATCAATCAGAACTTTATTTTGAAAATGAGGAAAATCTGGGTTTTTCATTTAGGGCATCTTTTATTGCATAATTTATTTAACAGTAGCACTAATTCTCTTAAATACATAAGGACTGGCTGGTTTTTTTTTCAGTTATTGCTTTCCTCTGATGTTTGGCTGAATCAGGACTTTAAGCAAGTACTTAAATAATTCACTGTCACAGTGAGTAAGTCTGTTAGATGAGACAGGGACTGCCACAAATGCTTTCCAGCCAGGACCAGAACAGTAGCCATTTCACTCCACCACTAGTGAAGCACTATTTTTTAACAGTATTAATAAGCAGCTGAGTAGCTGGTAAGGTGAGCAAAATGAAAACCATATGCTGGAAAAAGAGGAAGACTTTAGTGGAGACATAGACCTTGTCCCTGTTCATAATTAATCTGCAGTTATTCCATAAGCTTAGTGTTTTTCCACACCCTTCAATGTGTGGACCTTTCAAAATGTTCAACTGGAAATGAAGATTCTCTCACAGAGAATTTAAATCTACAGGAAAGTGGCTTCCTTTGACAGCTTCTTAAAAGCTGTCTGCAAGTCCTGAAGAACCCCTTGGATCGCAGAATATTTCTTTCAATCTTCCCACCCCATCTATGCCTTTAATGCATAATTCTGCACTAAAGAATAGATCTCATAGACATAAAATCCATCATCTCTTCCTGAAAGTCATTGTTAATAATAAAGTCCCTCAAAGTAATTTACAAACTGCAAGCTATACAGCCACATTAGTTCTGCTGCAACTGATGAACTCTAACTGCTTGGAAGTAAATGAGGAAACCTGTTGTTCACACAGAAGGGAGAACAGATTTGAACAGATTTCATTTTGGCTCTGCAGAGCTCACAGAAGTAAAAAGTGGCAATAATGTTGTTGTTCAACAAGTCAGCAGATGTGAGTGAATCCACAAAGGGAGCAGATACATTGTGCAAGAGGGTAACATTTTTCACAGGTCACTGTCAGTGCCAAACCACACTCTAAAGTTTTTTTTAATGGGATCATAATTATAGAAAATTGCTCTTACCCTCTCTTTTATAATCTACAGAATTATGTTTGATAGATTAAACTCTCTGCTTCACACCCATGCCTTTCATTGAACAATCAACTTTAGAGCAATGACAGTTCTTTAGGAAAGATCACAATGTAGTGTAAACAGCATCACTTTTCCTACATATAAATGCATATAAATGCATATAAATACATATAAATGCATATAAATGCAGCTGTGCAGCACTTTGAACTGCTTGTGGATGAAGTAAAATTTGGTGATAAAAGCAAATTTGCCAAATATAGATCAATTTTCCAAAATATATCAGTGGCCTTATATAGCATAATAAATATATTTGCCAAAATATATCAATTAGTGGCCCCATATAGCATAATAAAAAAGGGACTCATGAAGTCTTTCGTCTCATGTGAGCTAGGGTGATGCTATTATCCTTATATTACTCAGCAGCTGGTAAACTAACATGTTACACACTTTGCCTTCTAAAGCATCTTAAGAAATGCTCTGCATAGCATTGCATTCCTTTGGTGACTGAGAGACCTAAATCCCATTTTCAAAAGTAATGTAGGCAATCAGAATTCCAGCCCGCATTTGAAAAAAAAAAACCAGGCCATTTAATTTGGACATTGGGCCTAAATTTAGACAACTATCTTACAAAACTCCTGGCCAAAAGACAGCTTGTGCAGAAACAAATGCAGAAAAAAATATCCAATTTTCCAAAACTCTGTGTAGCTTTTGGATAATGTGAATCAGCTTCTTTATTCTTGGATCCTGAATCAAATTCAGTGGAAAAAAATGTGCAGTCTTATTTATTTTGTTGTTGTTATACCCAGAACTGCTGCCTTTGAACATGCAGTCCTCAGTAAACTGATGTTTCAAGCCAAGGTTAAGAATAACACTAAAATATGAAAATCATGTTTTGAAGAGCTGGATGCTTGCAGGACAATGAAACACTGCTTTTCATGTTAACTAAAGAAAAATATCTAACATCTCCTAAAACATATGACATCCAAACCTTGCCTGATCTGCTCAATAGAATCTCCTAGGGAACTAAATCAAGCAATGGTCCCTCTTGGAGATATAACTCTTAAACTCTCAATAGAGAACCCAACTACTCCCATTCAAAAGGAAAATCAAAATAAATAGGAATAAGTAGTTTCCCTTATTCTCTTCCCAGTATTTCCCTTTTCTTTATCCTTTATTTAGCAGAGAAAAATTTACATGGAGCTAAAAAATCCTCCTGAAGAAAAGTGATTTTTAAATTTGATGGCAAGTCAATCTCCCCTGGAGTGCCAAGCATCAAGATGCATGCACACCCTTTCATACAGCACATGCTTAGCAATTTACCTGGTCTGATACAGCTGGTGCAGCCCTGCTTGTTCCTTGATGGGCCTCAAATGGATCACTACTTGATGAGCCAGGTCCAGATCTCGGTGCATTACCAGATTTACTAGTGGTAGTGCCTGGTGGCCTCGCACTGCTGCCACCTCCTTTGCAACACCTTTCGTGCACGGGGAGACGGTCAGGAAAAAAGGTTCGGCCACACTTTCTACAGGGCACCAGCTGGGCTTGAGCACTATAATAAGCTGCTTCATTTTCATCTGTAAGTGTATAGGAACCAGAACCAGTAAGGACCTCAGGTTTCCTGGGCTCTGGCCTTCTAAGGTGCTTTGGTAGCTGATTGTTCTCAATACGCCACTTCTCTAGGCACTGAGGTTCATGTATGGCAATAGATTGTGACCCAAATTCTCTGCCACAGATATAGCATATCTTGAAGGGAGGTCTTCCTGGGACGGGTATTTGAGACATGTCTGAAGAATTTGACTGTTGTGATATTATTGCAGTGCCTGGTCACCTTTTCTGGGATTCAGCTTCCTAGATGTACTACTCTGGGAAAAATTCTGGGAAGATCTGGCACATAAGATCGTGAAACTTGCTCTAAAGACAAGGTGTTACAGATAATAACAGAGGCTTCTTCAGCACTTGACAGACTACTGCAAGTTTTGTTCACATTGTTTTTCTTGACATTTGTTTCCATGAAGAGTATCACATTTCAGGAAACTTCTCTCTCTCCTACACATAAAGAACTTGGGAAAGTCTGGTATTCAGAGTGATTCTACATCTTCTTAATCCATTTTCATGAGCCAAAATATATTAGGGACTTCAAAGCTGGAACACTGAACCTTATGGCTGCTTCAATAGAGAAGGGGGTTTCTTTGTGTTATCCTTTTGTCTTTTGTTCTTACAGAATCCTGAAACAAATTAAATTAGTATAAATTAATAAATATGTTCTCTTTAGTTAAGGTTACCAACCACTGGTTTATCACAAGGCACAATTAACCTTACTAATATGTTATATTTTTAAATAGCAGATAAATAACATCAAATATATTCTTATCCATAGTGATCAGCTGAACAATGTAAATCTGAAATCCTGGTCCCAGAGGATTGTAAAATCATGAAGGACATGAAATAAGATGGGTTTGCACAAACTGAAACTGATGACATGCAAGTGGTTTGGTGTATAACCAATATCCTTTATTTTCAGTTACTGACAGAACTGGTATTTCTGGCAGTCTTCAATTTGTAAGTCTTCAAAGCTGATACTTAAACATCATTTCCCTGTATCCAGAGACATAAGAAAAAGTCTCTCCGTAGAGAAATGTCAATGTCCAATCTACAAAGGGACAGTAAGAAAGGAAATTGTTCCCAGTCAATCTATTGCTTGAAGGAGATTATTTGCCCCCTTAATTCAGCACTTGTGGTGTCTCAAACTCTCTGAACAGTCTTGATTCTCCTAGTACAAGAGTGTTATTAATGAAATGGAGCAGGTTTCTTAATAAGGCTTACTGAGATGCTTTGGGGGCTGAAGTATGTGCTGGATGAGAGAGAAAGGGCACTGCATTTGTTTAGTCTCCAGATATTACTAGATACGTTTCAGTTTTTCAATGTCCAGTCTACTCCTGTAAACAGATAAATTTGTGCTTTATCCCTTAAATGTTCATTTCTTACAGTATTTTGGACTGGTCCAGTATTTTGGACTGGTCCTCCAAAGATGAGAAAATATAATTCAGACCATAACATGTACAGCAGAGGCTACTGTTTTAATTGCATGGAAAAATAAAAACCAAATTAGCACATCACATAGATAGGTAACCGCCAAGGACAGTCTACTTTATCTGTAACAGAAGAAATATCTGGCTAAAGTCATCTTGTCCTCACTGAATATTCCCAACTTTATCTCAATCCTTCCAAACTTGTGGGGGATTCGTAACACACAAATATATCCACACTGGCTGTCTTGGTGTCTTCATTCACTTCCTCTGCTGCAACCATCCAACCTGGATGTTTTTACTGCTTTTTTGCCACGTCACCATTTGACTCTGTTCCCACTCAACAGCCTTTTCACTCTCATCTGTCCCACCTCTAAACCCACAGGCTGACTTTTACTGTACCAACTGCAATGACACAGTTTTGTCATTAATTTTGAGATGACAAACTTAAACTTTGTCTGTATCACTGAGAAGCAACTGAGCTCATTCTAGTCTCTTACAAATATTCTAGGGGGTATCATAAGTATAGGGGAAACAGTGAAAAACCAAGTTGTCACCAGGTTCATCCTTTTGCCAATCACACAAAGATGTTTCGATTGCTGCACTGACACTGCTTGCTTAAATACTCACAAAACTGCATATTTCTGGGACACTTGGGATACTTTCTTTTACAGAAAATTCCTGTGAAGTTGGTATTTATTTGTAGGCAAACTGGAAAATGTGAAGACCATCAGACCCAGTCTGTGATTTGTGCTGGAACAAATCTGTGAGCAAGTATGTTGTAGCTAGCTGTGAAAAATAAAATTTTTGAGGACCATTATACTTGGCACATTCAAAGTTAACACCTCATCCAAAACTATTAGATAACTGCAGTCAGCTGAAAAACAGGGTAAAGTGTGTGTCTGTAGTATCCTCTCATGTCTGAAGCTATCAGGTGTATCAGGTGCACATAATTTACACTGACGGTTACACAGAACTATAGCACCGGAATTTTTAGTTCAAATATCAAAATAACAGGTTTAGCAGTATGTGAAATTTAAATGTGCAAACTAGTATTTAGGCTACTGTACTCCAAGGCTGTTTGAAAGACTGGGAGAGTTTCCAAGGAGGGTGGCCTGTTGGAGGAATCCAAGTTGGGAAATAGCCAAGCTCTTTAGGAGGATGAAGGGAATGGAGAGCCAGGGAAACATTAAAGGGTCATGAAGGCAGGGGAGATAAGGGTTATTGGCAGGTCACAGGAAGGGAGAATCAGAAAGTTCAGTAACATTTCAGGGAACTTCTGAACTTTGCAAGGTCCTATTTATGTCCTATTTATTGATTTATGTCAAAAAGAAACTTTCTCATACCTGAGAGAATTCTTAAAGCAACAGCGAACACTAAACTGCCTGCCATATGAAGAATGTTCGGTGACTAAATCTGTTGCCATTAGGAATGAATCAGTCAATAAAAGATGCAATAAACAATCTATTAACAATATAACCTATTGTTGGATTTCCAAGTTTGCTATTGTAAATACTTCATAAGAAAATTATGCTTCCTTGTGGGGATTACACCATTTGGTCTACATTTATTCCTGCCAAGTTCACTGTTATTATTTGGAAACTTCCTATAAATTCAGTGTGAAATGAAAAGGCATATGAGCAGTTCAAATCTTCTCTCAAGCTCAGTGGTAAAGATGTGGAAGTAAATCAGGACTGGGATTTAACAATTCAAAACATAAAACTTTCTTATGTTTTTCTTTTTAAAACGTTGCAATATGTTTTAATAAAGCAGGAACGTACAGTTGATCATTGCATATACCTATGGGAAAACATTTCTCTCCTCTGCAATTCCAATGAGGACAACACTTAAAAACAATTTCATGAACTGCAGTGACAGGTCACAACTAGTGGAGAAATTCAACATAATTAAAAGAAAATTAAATACTATGGCTAGCTTAGAATCAGGATAAGAGCTTCAGTCTAACCAAAACAGAACAGAATGATGAGAGCACATCAGCTCAATATCATTTTCTTGTCCTGAAGTGGGAACGAGGGACAAGAAAACTCTTGCACACAGTTTTTAAACTTCACCTAATCAATTGCAACAATAACATTACTGCAACAGCAACCATAGCATTATTAACCACGCCAGAAATTGCAAAAACAGCATTACTAACAATGCTTCACTCATGCTGCCTTCTCTTAGTCGCCCTGTGTGATTCATCCTATAGAAGTGGAAACTTTTTCCCTGAAACAGCCTTCGTTAGGTCTTGTTTCATGTCAGTGCTGGAACTTGGAAGCAAAGTTGACACATACGTTTCCTATTTCCTGTATGCAGCCCATTTCTGAAGAGCGACCCTCTCTGTTTTTCATCTCTCTTGATTCTCTCATGTAAACAATTCCTCAAAAACCATTATAAAGTCATTTTATAAGCCTGGATTCCTTGACTGAATTGAAAAAAACACACTTGTGTTAGCTGGGGGATTAAACTGGCTGTTTCCAATGAATCCACAACACTACTGCTTTTGACTTAGCTAGAATTCCACAAGGAGACCTCCCAGCTATAACAAAAACAGAGTTTACCTTATGGAAGAACACATTGCATGAAGCTTCCTACTACCAGGACATAACCACACTTATTCAAAGGACAATATACAGGAACAGCTGTGAGAATTTGGGGAATCTGTTTTTGTACAATTTATGGATGCTGACTGGTATCACAGCCTTTCCACATGTAACTGTATCAGACTGTAAACTCTATTTAATCTATATGGCTGGTTTAGTGTCACTGTTCTAGTCTGCTAGCACAGAAAGAGAAATCCTTGCACTAAATAAACACAGAGCTTTCAAGCTTACATGTCAAAAATGCCCCAAGAACCTTTTACACATGTTTGACTCTATCTAAAAGCAGAGACAAGTAAAAAAAAAAGATCCCCTTGGACATGCTTGGCTTCATCTAAAAGCAGAGACAACTTCCAGGAAGACCATAAACAAGCAAAGTAAGCAGTGGGAACCAAATACTTTGCTATTTTTTTTAAAGTGCTTGATAAAGCTGAGAAGGATTTATATGGAGTACTTGTTTCAGGTGACAGTGGCTTAAAAACAAGAGATTCCTTGGAGAGGTCTTCTAAAATTGTAGAATGCTAACAAAATTCAGGACTCCCATAACAGAGTTATAAGAATGTCTGCATAGGTTGATCTGCTTGAGGGAGAGGATGAAAGGTTACACAGACACATAAAAGAAGAGGAAAACATACGGGTCCAAAACGGTGGCAAACACAAAAGCTCAGCTACAGATAGACTGTCAGTGCCAAAAAAAGAATAGACTAATTTTAGCTTGCAGAATGGAACTGGTTCATCCATTATCTTGGATTCAAGAACTCTTGGTTGTGTGTACCGCCATTTATGTAAAAGCCCACTTCACTCTGAGTTTTCCCTTTGTTTTCCCTTTGTTCAATGCTACACTCAACGTTGTGTCCTTACTCTGCCTGTCCACCATGCAGTGCTTGGAACCAAAAGCTCTCTGTTTGTGACACCACGTTGTTATGTGGGTCATTTAATAAGGGTGATTTATGTACATTGGATTAAAGTCACAAGTATCCTAAAAGAAAAGATTTTACTTGTAATACCTAACTTTACTGTTATATAAATTGGAAATGTCTCAAATAGCTTTAAGTGAGAAGCAACAAGCAAAAGCTTCTTGTACAAGGGCACCCAGAGATCCTTGTTTTTCAGTTTGGGCTGGACTCTGTAAACAGACAAAGGAGAAAACTCAGTATAAGAGGATATAAGATAAAGAGAGATAAAATAAGTGATCGGCCAAGCAAGTCTAAAAAATAAGAAAATTAAATTAGATTTTCTAGCACCCCAATACTAAATCAGTCCAGTCACATGCTCTTCTAAGGCTGATCCCTAGCTTTACAGTAAAGATAAAAGTAAGTCTTTTCTCTCTCCTTTCATGAATTCTCTTTATATTTACATATAAAAGAGGTGTCAGAAAGGACCAAACTGACAACCCCTGTTGAGTGCCAGAAAGCACTGCTTCAGGCTCTTTCCAAATAAAATGTTTTCTATGAGGCTTCCCATTATTCTTTAAGTGAAAGCAAATGAAATTAAACCAGCATCTTGAGCTTTATTTTTTCTTGTGTTACTGTTTTATATTGCTCAATTATAAATCATTTTAGAAATCCGTTAAGACAAAGTACTCAAAACATAAGCTGAGCAAAAATATTGGACAATTTGTAATATCTTACCGTTGGATCTGTTTTTCACTGCAAGATAAAAGGAAAAAACATTTTTATGTTTCAAACAATATTTTTAGTAAATTAACCACATATTAAAAACCTCACATTTTTCCAGTTCAGCACTACATTCTCTCCACAGTTTCTGGCTGAAGGAATCTCCTTTGCTTTGTCCTAGAGACTAATAATTTCCTTCAGTCATGTGAAAAGAATAATCTATTATTTTATAGAAATAAATACCAAAGTTTACTATGTCGACATGCTTCATCTTTTCACAGCTGAGCATGATCCATGCCTTTATGCATCCTCCTCTCTCAAGAAACCACCTGCAAGCTCCAAACATACAAATATTAGCATATACCTCACTTCTGTCAGCTTCAAGACTTTGTAACACCTAATATCAGAGCAGCCTGGCTTAAATGTCTCAGGAGCAGTGCACACTCAGAAACATCCAAGTGTGCAGCTTGTTCTAGCAGAGGATCAGGTGCACATACACCTTTTCTCCCATGCAATCTGCAGCCCAGACAGTGGTGGTTATGCCTTTGTTATGCCATCTTTAAAGTCTGGATGCAGCCAGACAGGAGGACAGGACAAGAATACTCAGAAGCAAACAGGCCGAGTTAAAAAGCCATTGTGTTCTGATATTTGCAAACAGGTTAGAACTGTCTGGGAATCTTCTAGTGAACATTTTCCCCACTGTTTAAAGCCTTGGTTAGAAAAAACTGGAAGTTTCCTCAAAGATGTATCCTGTATGATTTACACAAGAGAGAAATCATGGGTGTCTCTGAGCCTGTGTCTGCATGTCTGTGCAAAGGTCCATTACAATATAAGATAAGGAAAATACATATCCCAGAGGTTTCTATACAGCTCTTACACAGAAGTATTTAAGGTGTTCTTTGTAATGAGTCAACCTAGTCAATGCTTTTCACAATTTTCCTCTGAATAATGAAATGACCAGGTCCTTCTTTGGATCTGATTATCTTTCAACCTAAAACTTTATGGGTCAATCAAAAAGTCCCTGGTATCAACAGTAGCCAGTGTATACCTGGCATTTAAGAAGATCCTATATACAATTATGCAGTAATTAGTTCTACCTTACTTAATCAGTTCTATGAAAGTTTGACTGTGTTACCAGAGAAAGCTGGAGACTGCTTCTAGAGACCCAGTTCTTTCATGTTATTATGTCCTCTGCCAGATGTAAGAAATAATTCCTTTGATTTGAATGAGATCCTAACATTATGAGAAGAAATTATGACTGCTACTAGTTAAAATACATGGCAAAAATTGAAATATTTTTAGTGAAAAAAAGTAACTTTTGAGACTTTTAACATTCAAAAACTTTTAAAATTTGTGACTCAGTAACACTATTCTCTCATGTCTCAGATATCCTTTAGGCTCTACAGTGTTCTTAGGTTTTGTATTTTACTCAGTGATGCATTGCAACTCACAAGGGTAAAGATTTCCTTTGTTTTACTCACAATTATTTAATACACTTATCTCATATTGTAAAGGAATAATACTACTGCCTCCACAGTTATTCTTGTGCAAAAATCAGCAGATATATTCCCAATGTGGGTGACAACAAGGATACTTACACATCACATTCTGGACCATCTTCAGTTACTAACTCATATCTGTGATATTTGCCCTGCAAATCCTAGATAAGTGATATGCATCAAATAATGGATAGGTGTGGTATGTTAACCCTGCCCACAGCACAGAAGTACAAGAGAAAGTGGACGCTGAAGTATGCTCACACAGCTCAAGGTGAGCTACCTCTGCTTTCTAGCTCAATTATCTTTGTTTGGCATTTCCATTTCTGGAACTCACTTGTACAGGATCAGGGTTTTTTCCCCCAGGGATCTGGATGACGACTATGCAATTATTTCAATACAGTAGGGTCATCCTTAGGGAGAAAAAAATGGTGGATAGATAAATGCATATTCAGTTATGAGTCTGAAACAAAAAGAATAGAAGCCAAGAATGTCAGCTTGTACAAACTGACACAAGGCAGTGGAAATCAAAAGAAGGATGACACTGTACATGTGCTGAGAGCCTCTCCCTGGAAGTGTAAAGTGATTCAGTGATGGAAAGACACACTTCCCAGTAATCTGCAGTAATACAGTTACATTATACAGGATAAAGTAATCTAAAGTGGTAAATGTTCTTTTCTTTTACAGTGTAAATCAATCTTAATAGACTGTTTTTTCTGAATAGGAAAAAAAAGTGTTTCTGCTGATAAATGATTCCATCACTAAGGTTTTTGGTATTTTTGATATGAATAGGATGCTCAGACAGACAATCCGATTATCATGGAAATTACTGAACTCAGTAAAACAGGCCAGCTACTAAAATATGAAAACTAAATGAGCAGAGAGCCACAATAGCAGAAGAGAAGCTGAGGGAATCTAGAGCAGCAGATGAAATTATCTTAAGTGGAAATGTCTAGAAAAGCAAAACTCTGGACATTCCAATTATTTTGTGAAATGCTGGAAAATCTAACAAGACATTATTAAATACTCATTGTCGCATGAATAATGCAGGACATCCTAATTCTTTGCAGAACACTCATGATGAAGTGACACAAAAAAGAAAGGGCTGCCTACCAAATCTGTTATGGAAAACAAAGTACTAGAAGGGCTGTCAAAACATTCATCATGTCCATCAAGAGCCTTGACAACACTATAGCACTCATTCTGAAGGCTCTTGCTTGTAAAAAATCAGCAGTGATTTACAACGGGTGTGAGAGGACATGATGGATAAAGGTCATCAAGTTTTACCTGGTACCGCTGGGTCATGATGATTATGTAACTTGTCATGTTTAACAAGCATCTTTTTCTCACTTTGTATTTGAAGCATTGGTCCATATTGGGCTGTTTTCTGTCTTATACTTCTTTAGCGAACAGGATTAAATTCCATGTGCCAACAAAAATACATATGGAATACAAGCCTGAAATATCCACAGATGATGTGGCTTAAAAAGAGATATGCCTGAGTTCCCTACTGTGTAGCCATAATTTCACCTGTTTATAAGCCAGTGCATTCTATTATACATCAATGTCCTACAGAGTTAAGTACATAGAAAAGTAAATTTTAGTAGAATATATGAATTTGTAATGAAGGAAATGGTATTAGTTTGTAACTTGAGCAATCAGTTCAGTTATAGTACCTTAGGAATAAATTTTGCAGTAAGCTTTAAGATAAACCACTTGGAGAGCAAAGTTTTCTGTTTCTGTAGTGCTTTCCAAAAAAAACAAAACAAAGCAAAACAAAATGACTTTTTACTAAACCTTTTCATTATTGTTATGTACCACATATTTTCCAGGAACAGAACTGAGATAATTTGTTATATAGGGCAATCAACAATTATGTGCCAGGTAGAGCTGCCTTTTACAGAGAGTAACATTTCTGCCTTTACACGTCCACATTGTTGGCCCTGAGTACCGTAATTGTATTGTCCTGCCTGCTCCTTAAAATACACACATAAATGAAGAGTGGGGAATCAAAAAGTCAGAACATCTGACCTGGTAAATGTTCATGCACCATTTTTCCAGGCCAGGCAAACCTCTGTAGAAATAAATTCCAGAGAACAAATGCATTATCCTCACCGTAAGCACCAATACATGTGAGTGTATTACCAGCTAGCTGGTCTAAGGGTACAAAGTCACACAAAGCTTTGTTGATCGACCTTCCTGCTTATTTATAACTGGGCCCCTGACCTCTGCAGGAATCTGACCATCTGGTACTCAGGGAAAGCACTGTTTTAGTTGGATGAGGACAGGAGACAGGACTGCATTATTTAAACCCTGGTTGACTGAGGCTCAGCCGTGCTCTCAGTACCATCTTCACAGGGAAATCAGGTGAAAGCCAGCAAAACTGGGTTGTAAGCTCAGAGGACCCAGTGCCTGTTGGCCAGGCAGAAGAGTGGCCTGGACTTCGGGAGAGAAGGAAAAGCATGGTTCCTCCTCACCCAACCAATCCTCCACAGCCCTGCCCGAAAAAAAAAGAGTTCACAGGCTTATTCAGATCGAAGGCTTCCGAGACCGTGGACGGCACCTAATTTTCCATGTCCTCCTAAACACCTATTACCTCCGCTTGGATCGAAATCCCCTCATGTCCCCTAAGGCTGGGTCTCTGTGCTGCGGCCCCGCGACCCGGCGTGCCCTCGGCGCAGGGAGGGAAGCGGCGCAAGCGGGAAGGCGCTCACATGCCCACGGCCAGGCCGCACCCCGCGCGCCGCCGTTACCGCGGCAACGCCGCACCGCATGCAAATCCCTGCCGCCGGCGCGGCCGCCGATTGGCGAGCGCGGCTGTCAGTCACCGCACGGGCAGCCCCGGCCTGGGCGCTGACGGGGGCGCGGGGAGGCCCTGGGGGTTCTGTTGAGGGCTTTCTCTTTATGGCGGGCAGCGGGGCTGAGGGGAGCGCTTGAGCAGCTGGGCATCGTCAGTGTTCTGTGGGGAGTGACCCCGCTCAGGCTCTGCATCCTTGCACAGGGACCTCTCTCTCAATCCCTTTCTTTTCCCTTTTGGTGACAAATGGCAGCATTGCGAACTCCAAGCAGCAGAAAAGCATGAGCATGAGGAGTCCTAAATCCATCGCCCACGTAGGCACTCCTCTCATTCAAAAATTCACACTTTTCAGCCAGACGGTTTTCAACACTTTTCTAAATTTGACTTTTGCAAGCTTCATATTTTCCTTGGAAGTTAATTCTTCCAGAAACAATGATAAATAATTGCTACAAGAAAACACCACTGGTTCAAACATTCCCATGGCAAGTGTTCTCTGGTGGCAGTGCCAAGAGCAAGCCGGCAGGGCCGCTTTCATGCTGCTCCTTTCTGCATAACAAACTTCAGTTGTTACTTAGTGAAAACTTAAAATGCCCAACGGGCATCATTTGTGTAGGGTCATGCCAAGAACAAGTGTTCTGCTAAGCAACAGAGATCTACTGCAAACAAATTGTAGTACCTGTTTGAAACTTTTGGTGTGCTCGGTGTGCTAGTAAGGCAGAAGTGAAGCAAACCTGTCAAACAGGCTTTTACAACATCAAATCCTTCAAACAGGTGAGAATTCACAGGCCTAAAACTCGAAGTTATATTTACAAAAAGCTTTCAGAGAGGTAAAATCATGTTGTCTGATTAGAACATGTTGCATTGCGAAATGACTGTAGGCAGAGAAGGAAAGTGACAGCACGTGAGGCCTTTTGACACTGCAGCGCCAGGAAGCCCAACAGTTAATTCAGCTTTATGCTGTGTATGACAAAGGGTGTTCATCAAAAAGTAGCCCGTGGATTAAAAGCAAATTACAATTAACCTGCACTTTGCCTTAGGGGTTAAACACAATTTGTATGGCACCAAATTTATTGTCAGCATGACACAGAACTCCCACCTTTTGACAGAATTAAAATGCAGAACCTCTTTTCACCGGTATTTGCAGAGTGCTTTGATGCCATAAAAAATACAAGAAAAAATTGTGTCACCTTCATCACTGATTCTATCCCCCGAGATTGTTAGTTTCAAGTTATTTGAGGTTACAAAACTGTGATTATTGTATGTGACAGATAAACAAGTACTAAAGAATAATAGTTCAGTTACAAAGTCAAAATTTAGGAAGTGCTAAGATTGGAGTTACCCTTTGACTCACCGATCTAACAGAAAGTTTATAAATAGATAATAAAAGTATCTTTCCATGTTTTAAACACCTACACTGACCTATGTGTCTTCAGAAAATAAAAAAAATATTTTTCTCCATTGTATGATTTTAGGTGATAGGTAGGACTGTTGTTTCCACATGAGCTGTCTCAGATGTCAACTGATAGGTCAGAAAATAGCAAGAGAAGTAATTGCAGTACAAGATTTAGGAAAAAGACCCTAACATCTTGTTATTTTCTGTTTAAAATAATGAAAGTGTTTTCAGATCATTAGATATGAGGAACTAACTTAACAATATTACTCTTCCAGTTTAAAAGCCCATCCCAAATCCTTAACAAAGTTCACATCAAGGTGATGGAATACATTTTCTGTTACAAGTACCATAAATAAAATAGATGAATTTTTAATAAGTTACTATGTATATAAAACTTGGCAATTTTTTGTATAAATTTGTACCAACAATGTATTAAAAATAGGTGAGAAATTTCCAGCTGAATTCCTGAATGGTGTATTATGTATGTCTGTATGTATGTATGTATGTATGCTTGTATGTGTGAAGATGTTTAGATATTTGAAAAAGCAAAAATGGACAACCCTGAAAAGTATTTGCTATGTTATATATGCCATACATGTGGTTTGCTGCACCTGACTGGTACAGATCTCTGTGTTATTTTAACTTAAACGGTACAAAATTGCATTTAATCTCTTCTGGTTTTTATCTTTTCCATACTCCATTATGAATTCTTCCTGACTAGATAGAATGCAAACAAAAACCACAGGAATTACTTTTACCAGAGAAAGAAGAACAGCAGAAATGAATTGCTTTCCACTGTGTGTCTTCTTCAAGCCAGACTCTATGATATGGTGGACAAGATACTCCCTAAAACGGGCTTTATTATATGAAGTAATTTACATTTCACGTACATGTGCTGTTAGGGCACCCCGGAACAACTGGAAGGTTCATAGAGAAGCCATGGGAAACTTATCATAGGATATCAATGTGTCTGATAATTTCCCAAAGGACCTGAGACAAACATCAATAAAAATATTTGTATCCCAGCAAGACAGGAACAACTCTGATATAATTACTTTGCACATATTTTTGTAACTGTCATTCCAACTAATAACTCCTTTGCTTCTGCTGCCCTATTTTGCTTCCTCCAAAACTCTGGGTGGGATCCTATCTGAAGGTCAACTTGGAAGAAGCAGAGGAACAATAAATAAACCAAGAGTATGAAAAATGCCTTTAAAAGTAGCTTGGATGGGGTAAAGGTGAGAGGTCATTAGTTGCTAGGACTTCTTTATTTTTACTGTTTATTATAGCTCATTTGCTCATGGAGAGAAAACAAATGAGGGAAGTCCATTTTATTATATATTATTTTTACTTTCAGGATTGCTTTTCTGAACGTTTGGAAATATTTGTTATATGCCATTCCCATTACCAGTATTTCTTTTCTCTTGTGTGTTAAGCAGTAATATTAGCTCCACTGAAGATTTTCCTATGACAACATGTTTTGGTAACTGAAGATTTAAGAACTTGACTGTTCAGCCCATGAAATCAGTCTCTCTTTAATATGATTTAGTTGTTGTGAAGACATTACTTAGGAGACCGATGTATTTAGTTCTTGACATTGCCTTGTTAGGTGCCACTCTTTTGCTTTACTCGACAGGTTAGCATGCAGACCCTCCCTCAGAGCATATCTTCAAAACATCTGAAAGAATGTCAGTAAATTAATTACCCTCTGTGTCAGTAACTTTTCTTTCCTGAAGAAGAGAAAGGTTATACCAAGGCTGAAAGGAACGCATGCCTTGTTTTCATTACCGTTTCCAATGGACAACCAGAAGACAGAAAAGATTATGTTGCAGCTAAGAACACAGTTCAAACGTGTACAACCAGATTTCCCTTTGAAGCTGGAAGTTTTCCCAGGAAGATGGATATGGCTGCAGCTGAAGCAACAATCATTTTTCATGAAGTGAAATACTGCCATACATTCCAAGGCTGGCCTACTCCAAGTAAATTACACAGTATGAATGACATTTCCTTGTGTGACCACCTGAAAATACCTAGTGCTTTTGTCACCAGAACTGTGTTTATCTCACAGTTATACTTCTACAATACCTTTGATAATACTTGTCAGTAACAAAGACTGGTGGGGAAAATGTCAGATCCTCTGAATTAGGGTCTTTAACAAGAGAAAGAGAAATTCTGAGAAAGAATTTTGGAACTCCAAAATGCAGTGTGACGGAGGAAGGACCCTTGTATTTGGACAGAAAAAGAACAAACACAGTATTTAGAAGAAGTAATGGAAGAATAAATGGCAGCATAAAGATTATAAAATTATGAATTTCTCAAAAAAAAAAATCTTCTGGAAGGAACAATTTTAATTAGTGCATTGAATTTCTTTCTCTTGGCAAGAAGGTTTGATTCAATAACCAAATCATTGGTTATTAAAGACATCTAGATGTGAACTATTCCTGTCAATGGTTGTACAGTGCTGTTGCCATTAGTCTTACATTTCTCAGCCCATCACAAACAATGCATATTATATTGCTCTGGACACTGCTAGTAGTTTATGCTCCCTCTTCAGGACTATAGTTGCAGGACATAGTAGCCACGTTTATTGGCCTGCCTTCCCAGAAGGCAGCTCGAGAGTCATCACTCCACACACACCAGAGCTCTCTGCTGTGAGTTTCCTCCCCTGACTGCCAAGAATATCAGAGGAATTGGATTTGCAGAAACCCGAACTCCTCGCCTCCAGCTCAGGGCAGCCCAGGGCTCCTTTATACAGACTATACATTTCTTCCAGCCCCCTCGGAGTGGCTGACTCATTGTAGCCTCACACAGTCTGCCATTTCTCGCTCTTTCCTTTCTTATTACATCCCACATAGGCAGCCACCATTGCCAAATCTGTCCCAAGAGCTGGAATCACCTTGTCTCCAGTGCATCCCCTTTTACCCTGCTATCACAGTGTCTAGCCATCAGCAATCTTGTGCCCCGAGCATCAATACCTAGATGCAAATTAGAACCGCAGTGTGTCAGCTGCAGGGGAGCCCAGCTACATACACACGGTATACTTCAGGATGAGACAATTTTCTTGCAACATATGTTCCCCATTCCAGTCACTCATATTGCTGCTGCCTGGATGCCTTTTTTTTCACATATCTTTTGTACCTAGTGTACACTTTTCATTTCATAGGCATCTTTCACATCAAGAACATAATAGGTAATGAAGGCTTCCAACAAAGCAGAAAAAACTTAACAGCAAAAACAACAAAAAGAAAAAAAGAAGCTGAACTGTATAAAATTAAATATAAGATCAACCTATTTTAAACAAGAAGGAGTACCAGAGGAGAAACTGTTGGCATTGAGTTCAGCCCCTCAGATCTCCATATCAAGCCCACATGGCCTCAGGAAAGACCAGCTTTTGGCTAGCTGCAAAATTATTTGGATGAAATACTATGGCCATGTTACTCAGTAGGTCAAACTAACAATCTGTTGATCCCTTCTGGCTCTAAAATCTATGAGTCAAGTAATTCTTCCTAAGTGGCCCCAACAGGGATTTGAGCCCTCTGTGACTTAAACCCCTATCATTTCTTCTTGAATTTACATGCTAAAGATTTTTATTTTTTAATCTACCAGCCTTTTTTCTTCCTATTTCATCACAGTAGCCCCACCAAAATGGATCTCCATTCAGAAGAGCTGCAAGTGGTTCCCTATCTTTTCCCTCTCTGTCTTTTTCCATCCATTAATTGCATTAAAAATAAATAAGCCAGAATTAGTGTCAGCAGAAAGGACTGATTTCCAGTTCTTCCTTAAAAATCCCTCACAAGCAAGATCCAGAATTTAATTACAGCCAAAAACAGTCAAGAACCACACTTAGATCAGTTTTTATCCCATGCTTCTAAGCCAAGATGTCACTAAAACAACAGCTGCATATTATAAATGGGACACAGATTTTAAAATCTCTCTGTACTCAACCAAAGAATGAAGAAAGAGAGTCTCCACTCTTCAAACGGGTCTGAAAATACTTGAAGGCCTCCTGTATGCAGTCTGTCAATGCATCAGGTGCCAAGCATGTAAAACAACCACTGAGCCCTCTCCTGCAAACCTGGATTTATGTTCTGATAGAGACCAAGCAAAGACTTGGTGTGAGAAGCAGAGAGACCACTTTTCAAGATCAGCAGACTCTTTGTATTAATAATAAAGGAAGGAATTTATCACTGTCACATTGGTCACTATCTCCCTTTCTTCTGTCAGCTTCCTCTTTCCTTTCCCATATTGCAATTTTCCTTTTTCTTTTACTTTTTAATATGGTTGTACTCTTTATCCTCCTAGCACTTGACTTTACTAATGTTTTCTTCTGTGGCAAACCTGCCAGTGCCAGCTTCCTTCTTCATCATCTTTCTCTTTTTCCCCAGTTTGCTTTCCCTTTCATTTCACTTTTCAGCATGCTCACCCTTTTTCTTCATTGTCCAGCTGCACTGTTTGGGCATTTTCTCTCTCCTTTCTAAGCCTCTTACCTATTTCAGTCATATGTTCACATCCCCAGCAGCTACACCTATCATCCATCTTTGTGATGGTCTTTAAATTGCTTGTTTTATGCAGACCCATATACAGATTTGCTATTCAGTATTTGTGAGTAACTTGTAACTGCAAGCACTGTGTTGATCTCCTAATTTGCTTGTGTGAAACACACTTCCAGTTCTCCTCTGGTATTTCTTCTACTTCCTCTGAACCATCATCTATATTTCCCTCAGCCTCTCTGGACACCACCACAGCCTTCAAATTCTCTAGGCTTTCCTGTCCTTCTCATTATTTTGTAGTCAGTTTTTTGCTGCTGAAGAGAAGCAGAGGAGTTGAAGACAAGGCATGGGAGCCATTTCCAATTGCTGTCACCTGATAAAGTCATCCTTCCTGTTGGTGGGAAGCAGGAGCAGCAGCCACACCCCTCTTTGCAGCCTGGTCAGGAGAACAGGGCAATATGACAATTTGGCTAAGCACGAGGAGAGGGACCTGCAAGGAGATGGCAAGTTTTATGAAGAGGTAGGGGCCAAGATTACTATAGGAGGAACCAGAGAATCTGTGCGGGGAAAAAAGCATCCATAAAATGCTTCAGAAAATCAGAGAGCTGGGTAAAATGCAGGGGCGTATCCCTTTCTTGTAGGTGGGGATGCCCCATTAATCTTCTTGCTATTTACTGTATTTAACATCATTGTTATGGAAGACAACAGAGACAATCTTTCACCCATTTTCTCCTCTGACTTTGATGCCCACATAATGAACCCTTTTGGTACCTTCTTGGTTATTTTCTCTTTCTGTATCTCTTCAGCTGTCTGTCTGCATATCCATCTATGCAGCTCACCTCACATTCCCTAAGCTCAGAGGATTTCCTTGGCCCTTCCAAGTCCTGTGTGATGCAAGCATGCCAGACAAACATTTAGCCCTTAAATGTACTTATGTAGTCTCTTGTTTTCCCCTTGTGTGGCTCTGAAGGGTTATGAAAATAAGAGGCCAAACAAATTCATGCCAGCAGTAATTCCAGCCCCACCCTGCAGAATGGGCAGACACCACATGGCCCAAGGAACAGCCAGATTTCATGATTACATTTAAATAAATGTTGACAGTTGAAAAGACTGCTCTGTTTCCCCCAGTTTTCACTCTCCTCATGTTCTTTCACTGCAGGGGGCTATCAGCACCTTGGCTAACTTGGATGCACCATGACATGAAGAGACTTCACTCTGTAGGAACAAAAAGTTCCTTTGAAAACTGGAAAATACCCATGTAACAAAGCAACACTGGTAAACAGGATTTCAGCAAGGACCACAATGCTTAATGATTTCAGGGGTTAAGAAGAGGCACAGATGAGGTGGGAAGAATGAACTGCTTTTCCAAATAGTTTAAGTTCAGTGTTTGCCAAGAGCTGCAGGAGGGAGACAAAACCAGAAATATTAATAACAAGAAAATAAAGGATTTAGAGCAGTATTTCACTTAATTTTGTAGGCGGTTTGGGTATTTTGTTTGTTTATTCTGCTTTTTTTTCTGTACTTGGCTGAGGGTACCTGTGGTATTATCTAGACACACCAGACAGGAATTTATAGTTGCTTTTTATTGAATTGTTCACAAGCTGTATGGACAGTACATTTCTTGTAGTTCTCATCCTTTGTTCTATGCAGCAGATTTCTATGCTCTGTTTCTGGCTGTACATTACAGGACTTTTTGGTGTTACCAGAATTAGCAGGAGTCTTCATGAGTCTTTAGAAGAGTGAAATTTTTATTGCCTGATTCAGAAAATAAAAGGAAGATATTGTATATACCTGAAACCTGTTTTTTAATTAGGAAAAAATTCAAGATTATTCTCAATCCTTTTGTTTTCTGAAAACTGAGAATATGAGTTGTTTGCTCAGATATTTCTCTTTAATTTCACTGTGCTCTGTGATTTGTATGCTGTCAATACAGATTAAAGAGGGCGTATGAGGTTAATTTTAATGAACATTGCGTGGCCAAATAATTTAGAAAAGTTTACTCTACAATGGTTGGAAATACTGAAAATTTTGCAAATCCTCTCTCCATAGTTTTGGTTTGTTTGCTTTTCTTTTTTTTTTTTTTTTTTTTTTTTTTTTTTTTTTAATGGCAAATTCTGAGTTGGCTTTTTTTTAACTGTGTTACAGAAGAAACTTGAAGTGTATCTCAGACCTCACTGAAGGCCTTTTTGAGGTTGCCTGTGTTACAAAGTGTAAAAATATTAACAAACACTTTGTAACAGGTAGCTGTCAACTGTAAAAATGCTATGACACATTTGAATTTTCAACTTCAGTATTTTTTAAGAGATCAGAATGGGGCTTATGTTATTTACTTGGCATCAGTTATAATATAAGTACAATACCATGATTAAGAGTTTTGAGTCTATTAATAAAACATGAGATCTTTGCTAAAGACACTGTGTAAGTTTGGCAATTTTGAATATAGATTAAAGCTACATTACTTGTATCATCCTTTCATACTTGTTTTTTCCTTTTCACCTCTCCTCATTGTCTTTGCAGGTATTGCCAGTAACTGACTCTTGCAGATTTGCCTTCAAGATACTAAAGGATGTTGTTATAGGTAATAAGAGAGCAATAGCATTGTGTTTCATGGACAACACAGTGCTGTTTGACTTTCATATCTTCTTTGCAGGTGGCAAGGCAGGAAACATCTAGAAATAAAGTTGCACAAGCATAACATATTTCTCCATATATTTCCCGCTTGTCTATTGGTCAGTAATGGATCTGTACCACTAATTAATTGTGTCACAGAAGAAAAGACAATGGTGGCTCTGCAAGAACCTATCTAGTCTCCTTGGGTTATTATCTTTGGGAAAAATGCAGTTTATGCAGACTGTAGTGTAGGCTTGGACTGGGTTTTATCTCACTAGAGAGCCAGATTTGTTGTCTCTTTGCGGCACACACAAAACCAGAACTGTGGAACCCTCTGAAACTGCATCCAATGGCCAGCAGATTTTATACACTTGTGTTCATGCTGTATCAGCCATCATCTGGCTCCTACTGTGCTGCAGAGCACTTTGGATTCCTAGAAAACTTGTTAGCTCTGTTGAAATGTTCAGAGATCAGTTAAGGTCAGGTGCTGTGCATGAATGAGTGCACTCCTCCTCCAGTTTGGAGGGTCAGGTGGGGTACAGTGAACGGATACTCCTAAGTCTGGCTGGTCTTATGAGAACTGGTTCCATGACTGCTCCTGGTACTTGCATCATCCATATTTTTCTGCTATGTTTGTTTCTTTCCATCAGATAATGGAGAATTCACTATAATTATTTTTGGCTGGACTACTGCCATTTAAAACTATTTCAAAATAGCGTAATGCAAAATAGGCTCATGCCAGAGAATGGTTTCTTTGTTTTAGAGAAAATGGTGTTACTGAAGGTCAGATTAAGAGGCCAGAAACCCCAGTGAAAATTAGTGTGGAAAAGGATTGAATCTAGTTGTCTCATCAGTGTCCTCGCACAAGAACTTAACCTGCTGCTCTCAAAATACATTGATAGCTATTGGGAGAGAAGGACTCTGCAGTCTGGAGGTGAACATGACAAGCTTCTTTGACAAGGCAGTATCAGGCTAGGGGGTTTGAGAGCCCAGCCATCTCAATATTTCCTGGTTGGTTGGGCAGGTAGCTCTTCTTTGCTTCAGGATGTTCAAACCATAACTCCCATGACCCGAGCGAGGTATCAGATCTGCATCCTGCATATCACTGAGTGCTCTGAGCATTTCAGTAATGATTTAAAGCACTGTCTATTGGTATTCATTGTTAAAAAACTTAACTGCAGAAAACTTTAAACTCTTAAAATACACTCTTAAAAACATGTGAACTACTTGTATAATTTGTTTCCTGGATGTGCAGTCTATATGCCTGTGGAAAGAGTGACAGAAAAAAAGAAACAAAAAATCACTTAATGCAGTTGATCTAAAGAATGCATAAATTTTTGCTTTTTTTGTTCAACAGAAGGTAAAAGTACCTTTTTTACACAATATAATTAATGTCTAATTGGTATAGTGTCCATCCCCTTGTTTCTCACATGACTATCCCTGCCACTGTATTCTTAAGCCTAAATGTAGTACCTTTTGCAATCACTGCTCACAAGCCTCTATAATATGCCACAGAGAATGTAATTTACTTTTGCACATTTTATGAACAAAGACCAAACCCCATCCTTTTTAAAGTTCAGTCACTGGACTCTAGCAAGGTGCTTTGGAGGAGTTCTGTTTCAAAGGAATGTTACAAAAAATGTGAAAGCTTCTACACTGGCATAACATGAGAAGACCCTACAGAAATTGAAATGCCAGACTAGTTAGCTGGAATTTGCCTGCGTTGCTAGCTGGGAAGGGAGCAGGGGGAAGAACAGCACACATTCCTACTCCAGAAGGAAAAACCTGGTTGTGACTCAGACAGGGGAGAATTTTTTCCAAGAACAGTTCATCCTAGTGAAACTAAGACACCCAGGTCATGCTGCCAAGGTCATTGACATTTTTGTTTATCTGATCCTTAAAGGCAAATTACCAATTTAAAAGTCCTGGGCTATATCCTCCATAAGGCAAACCGTTGCACTCCACTGGAGGCACTTAATGAATGGCACTATGGGTTTCATGCTGTTTCTTAGGAGTTCCTTTCTCATGTTATTTCAGTTTTGTATTACATCCAGCTTTCAAAATCTTTTCACAGTTGATTTCTGACTTTTCACAGTCTGGCTTCTCTGTATGTAACCCTATAGCTGCATGGTCGTAAACAGAAGAGTGGAATGAAAATTTGTTTGAAATCAAAAACAGTGTAACAAACATGCTGCGTTAGTGTCTAAAGCAACATGGGACCACAACTACCTGCCACTTGCTATCTACTACCTCCCCTGTTCCAAATCATCTCTCATTAAATGTATGCCTTTTTCCTCCTTTCATGTACCCTCTGATAAAAAACAGCTGTCTAAGCCTCACAATTAAGCACTGCATTTATTAAATGTTGAGCCCATGATCTCCCTATAGAACAAGCTGCACAAAACCTATCATCATTGCTTTTGCTGGAGGCAAGAATTTGAAAATAACTTCTTGCTCGAGATAGTGCCATTTTTGTTATCTCAGTGTGATGAGTTCCATCCATAGTTTGAAATTGTGGGATTTAACTCTAGCACAATATCAGTGTGGAGCTCTTCTTACTTGTCTTCTAAGTGGACAAGCGCTCCTTGCTGGCCAGTAGGGGAGGTATAAGAGTAGTCCCAGATTCACTGGGCTTAAATTAGACCAAAGGCAAACATTTCCTTCTTGCTTTTGCTTCAGTGTTTTGCAGGCATACAGTGACCCAACAGGCCAGATTCAGCAGAGTCCTGGGATCAGAACTTATTTAACTTTTCAGTAAAAGCAGTGATTCTCACACACTTGGATAGTTGGGGTTTAAAGAGCAATATCTCTCTCTGACAAGACTCTTCCATTTGTACCTTTGGTCTTTAGTCACACCCAAACTGTGAACTTGAAAGGATATGTCTTCTCTCTGCTATGACCAGGATATGCAGGGACCTGTTTCTCACTTGAAACTTGTGGATGGCAGTGATATGATGCCATTAGTAAAATATTGAATGGCTGTCAATAAGGAGTAACCTCCTGTGCAATTTTCTGCCTGACCGGATCTGTGAAATCTGATGTCCTTTTAATGAGGTTCTCTGGAAATGTGATCTTCCCAGGCATCTTAAGGGACCCTGGCATATACAGTGACACTACAGGGAGTGTCAATAATGCAAACATTATTCCACATTATAAAAGAATCAAAGGAGTGATTATTCTCCATGTCTTTGAGTCATTTATCCTACAGAGTGCAGCATAACAGTTCCTGGCAATACTCCTCAAGGAAAAGTTTTGTGTAGGTTATCACTTCATCTTCTCATCAAGAATAGGGCCCAGATTTCCTCAACCACATAAAGCCAGTCAGTCAGAAGCCACTGTCATTTTGTGTCTGACCTCAACATTGCTTAACAAAACATTTTCCTGTTTTGGAAAACACTTGTATATTCAAAATACCAGCTGAATACTATCCTTGTAGTCCCTTCAAGCAGTCTCACTGTGAAGAGTACTCAAGAGACTTTTCTGAAGAGTACTCAAGAGACTTTACTGAAGGTTCAATAACAAACATATTTAGAAAACTGTAACTAATCAGATGGGAAACCACATATTTCAGCACATTACTCTATGCAAGATTTTTTTGTTACAGAAGAATTACTAAATCAAACTGTTGATTATTTAGAGAAAGATTTTTTTTATGACTAAACATTCCCCTTAGTAAAATGACATATTAATCTGCATGAAATACAAACTTTATCAGACTTCTTTGTCTACAAACACCCTCTGCATATCCCTAAAAAATTCAATAAATTCTTTTCTGAATTTATTAAAGGGCCATGTCCATTAAGCAGTCAATTTTTGTTGTTCCCCTGAGAGACTGCTTGCGGCAAATTTTACTGTATTTCCTTCCCTCCTGGTATTGACTTATAATAAAAGAAAAACATTTTTTCCCTGTTTAATGCATTTTCCAAAATTACATCAGTATCCATCCACTTCAAACAATTTCTAACAAAGGCCTTGTCCAGCTGGATAAACAAAATGATTTTACATATATTTCATTGTGCATTTTTTGTCTTTTTTATTGTGAAATGTTAGAGCAAAACTTCTTGCCACTACTCAGACAAATAATGATTTGCATGTTTAAGTGGAGGTGTAGGTGTTTTTACTATCACAGTGAAAGTTAAGAAAAACATTCCAGTGTACTGAACTTGCAACCTCACATGAAAATAGGGCATTAGTACACAGCAAGGATATCTCTGGAACAATAAATACTTACTGAGAAAAGAAAATAAATTTCTCATGCTGATACACCTGTCATAAAGATGAGAAGCATATGATATCTGAGCTTGTTTTCTTTCTCAGAAGATTAAACCCATTACCAAAGTTGATGGACAGATTTCCTGAGTGCAAAACTATTCCCAAACAAGTAGCAACACAAGCTGCCTACCCAGTGCCCCCTAAGATAAAACTGTTTTCATTCCCAGCTGTTGAGGGCATGCTCCTGAATATGCTTAGAATGAAGCTTTTGCATTTTGTTTTCTTTTAATTAAAAACATTAAATCCAAGGAAACAAACCCAGTATGAGCCATTCTTATTTCTTTGCTGCTTTGAGAAGATTCTGTTAAAGCTGCATTGAGTTCCATTTGATGAAGGAAAGGAAAGCCTCCTTGTTCCTGAGGACAAGCTGAGTGGCAGAATGGACATGGGAAGAATGTCACTGTTTATGGATATGTTTCAGCATTTCTGGTTTTTTTTTTTTTTTTTTTTAACGGACATAAAGATTAATTGAAAATTAGTTGACAATACAGAAGAGTTTTGAGTTACTGCAAAACCCTGAAATATTCTTTAAATCCAGCCTTCACTTCCATTATCATGATCTCAGTGGAGTCAGATTTTCTTGCGGTGTTCTGCTATTGACTAGAGAAAATTTAAGAAAAGGGATTTTTTCCAGTATTGGTTTTTAAACTGATGAGTGCTTGTAGTTGCCAGAGTAATCGTGACTACAGTGTCTCACCACAGAAAAGTGGAGTCCACTTTTCTGAAAGCAGCAATGTACATCAGTAATTACTTTTTATATGAGGTACCAATTAAGCGTGTGTGTTTTCTTTATGTCAAGGTTTCATTTTCCCCCAGTGACATGTATTTTAGAGCATCAGAGAAACTGGTGACTGTGTCGCTGATTCATAAGCTTGTGGCCCAGGAATTCTGGGTCTTGCTCCAGGGTGGTCTTCCTGCATAATCTTTACAGTCAAGGGTCATTCCTTGTCTAATGACAACTGTGACCTTTGCATGCCACCACAACACAGTAATGCATCGTGGTGGGTTAGCTCTGGCTAGCAGACGAACTCCCACCCAGATGCTCACCATCCATCTCCAGAAGAATGGGAGAAAAAGTAAGTTGAGGAAGTTTATTGGCTGAGATAAAGATAGAAGATTGCTTACCAGTTGCTATCATAGGGAAAACATACTTAGGGAAAATAAATTTCTTTTATTTTCAATTAAAATAAATTCAGACAGTGAGATACAAAGGCAGTCAGTGGAACAGCTCTCCTACCCTCCATTCCAAGGCCCACACTGACTTCTTCACCCCTGACTCCTCTATCCACCTCCCCAAGTTGCACAACAGGGGCTGCAGTAAATGCACTGCAGTCTAACTCCCACCCAGCTGCTCCTTTCTCCTCACACTGTTCCCATGCTCCTGTGTGGGTACTCTTCTTGGACCCCAATTCTACAGGATAAACCTGTTCCAACATGGGTTTTCCATGGTCTTCAGGGAATCTCTGCTCTGGTGTGGAGGATTTCCTTCTCCTTGTCTGACCTTGGTTTTTCCCTGGGCTGCTTGTCGCTCTTTTTGTTCTCTCCTTCTCATTTGGCCCTTTTGAAAATAAGTGTTCCCCCACACACCAGCGGCATGGCTGAAAGACTTGCCTGTGGTGGGTCCAGTGGAGCTGGCTTGAGCAGCTGTGGCCCATGGGGCAGCCCCTGATCTCCTCTTGCAGGGACTGCTCCCAAACCTTGCTTGGACATAGTGCCAATATTGCATTTCCTAGCTGTACAAAGAAGTGCCTGCCACAATACTTGTTTTGTCATATCACTCTGTGCTGTGACATTATGCAAAGCAAAGTGACAAAAATTTGTGACTGGAATGTGGTATTAGTGTTGAAGGTTTGCATTCTTTTTTTCCCAGCAAATTTCATTTCTCTGCATCCCTCTTTCAGCTTCCAAAAAGCATTATGAAAATTGATAGGTTGAACCAGGTAGAAAGATTAAACAGAAAGGAAGTACTGTACCTACAGCAATCTAATCATCTGAACAAATGTTGTCAGCTAGTTATCTGCCTGTGTGCTTATGTAAAAGAAAAGAGGGATGATAAAAGGAAAATAGGGAGTGAGAGTATGAAGGAAGAGAAAGAACTTGGACCTGAAGAAGGGGAACTTAAAAACATATATGCTCCAGACATTATGAGGCATTTAAAAAAGCCACAGATGCAGTTATCCACAGGAAAAAAAAAAAAAAACCAAAACAAAAAAACCCATCATGCACAGATGCAGACTGAGCTAGCCTCAAAGAATGTTCACCTGTCTGTAACTTAGCGAGTAAATCTGTATCATACAAGATACCTTCATTTTTCTGTGGGTACCAAAGCTGGGAGGAACGTACAGTTAAAATAAAAAGGATTAATGGAGTAATAACAGCATTTTAGGAATGGAAATTGATTTGTGGTGTCAGATCTTGGCTGAAAAAAGCAATCTGTTGAGGACAGTGGTGGTTAAAGGGTATTTGATCCAAGCTGCCACAACCCATTACAGAAAAATTGGCATCTGTTTAATATTACACCTATAAGAAATACTTTAAAGAAAGAAATTCTGAAGGTGACTACAGAAACCACAGAGTTTAAAAGAAGTTCTGAACTCTTAGTGTCAGTAATCCTTCCTGTATCAGCCCTGTAATACTAAACAGCCTTTACCAGTGTATCATATGGGTGAGAAAACTGAAAAATCTGCAACTGGGAAACTTCTGAAAGTTAAAAATTACATATTCAATCTGAACACATTGTGGCTACACTGGATCCTCAAGTATGATGAAGTAAACAAGGAAATGCTTTCACGTTTAATTGCCTTATTGAAGCACTTTAATGTTTTCAGAGGAAGAGGTTTCCAGTTCTCATGTATTTGATTCTAGGAGATATTTATTTTTCCTAGTCTTCTTTTTTCTTGCCTTTTCAGAACTCAATATTTCTCAAAACAAGAGAAGAGCAAAAAATACTAACAAGAGGAAATGAGAAAAGGATATTTTTGAAAGAGAAAAAGAGGATATGTGTAGCCAATATGTTTCAAGAATGGTGCTGTCCTAAAGAAACTTGTCTGACAGTTTCCTGCTGACCCATTATTTGACCCACTTGGGGTCACTCAATATATATATGAAATAAAGCCTCTCCCATTTTTAGTACTTATTGGCACAAAGGGGAGATGCATTGGATCAAATGCAAACTATTTTAATTCAGTTTTATAGAGCGCCTGCAGATCAGGATAGGGACAGATTGACTAAGCATTGAGAGGATGCTACTATGAATTCTTCTGGAGTAGGACAAGACAATTTATAAGGCTGTCAACCTTTTAAATTTCATAGCAATATAGTTGCTATTTGCCTGTTTTGCCAGAATGTTTACAATCGAAATAATTTCTTTAATAAAGTACAATGATGATTCCTTAGGATTTTTGTGCCTTCAACTCTTGCTGAAACCATAATGTAGAAATAATATACATACAAATAATTAAATTGCTAAGTACTGGTTTTACTTAACAATTACTGTCTATTATATAGAATGATCATGTAAGATTGGAAGGGGAGCTCAAGGATCATCTGGCCCAACTTTCCTGGCAAAAGCAGTATAGGCAAGATTACCCAGCACCATGTTCAGCCAAACTCCCGAGTCGTGCTGGGGAATTCATTACCTTCCTGAGGAGATTAATCCAATGGCTTATTGGAAAGACTTTCATCTACTGTCTAAACAGAATATCCACAGGAGTAATTTGTACCGATTGCCCCTCATCTTTTCCATGTGACTCCTTGTGGAAAGGAAGTCTCAATTTTCTTTGTAGCCAGCCGTTAAATACTAGAACACACTGATTAGATCTTCCCTAAGTCTTTTCCCATCTGGCAGGCTTCCTTGGTCTTTGTGTTCCTTCTCTGGACTCTCTCCAGCTTATCCATGTCTCTTGTTTTGTGTGGCAGGGGCCAAAACTGAACACAGTGTTCCAGGTGTAGCTTGACAAGTGCTGATTAGATTGAGACAATGACTCCTCTCTCTCTGCCAGTGGTGTCCTTGTTGGTGCAGCCTGGCATCTCACTGGCTTTCTCTGCCATAGCAGGACTGTTCACTGAGCTTGTTGTCCAAGGACATTCACGTCCCTTTCCACAGAGCAGCCCCTTAGCCAGCCCCTGCTGCATTCATGGGTTATGTTTTTCCAGGTGCCAAACCTTCCACTTGTCTCTGTTGAACTCCATAAGATTCTTGTTACCCCATTCTTCCAACCTGTACAGATCTGGAGTGCTGAGGGCAGTTTTGGGCACCACAATGCAAAAAAGACACTGAACTGTTAGAGACTATCCAACATGAGGATGGTGAAGGGCCCTGAGGGGAAGCCATGTGAGGAGTGGCTGAGGTCACACTGGAGAAGAGGAGACTGAGGGCAGACCTCTCTGCAGTTCTGAGGCTTCCTCATGAGGGGAAGAGGGGAGGTCAGGCACTGGTGACAGTGACAGGACCTGAGGGAATGGCCTCAAGTTATGTCAGGGGAGTTTAAGATTCCTTACCCAAAGAGCGGCTGGTTACTGGAACAGGCTCCCTGGGGAAGTGGTCACCAACCCGACAGAGATCAAGAAGCATGTGGATAGTGCTCTCAGGCACTGGTGTGACTCTTGGGGTGTTCTATGCAGGCCCAGGAATTAGACTTCAATGATCCTGATGGGGGCCTTCCAACTCAGTATGTTCTGTGATTGTATGGTTTCTGAGGGGTGGCTCTTTCTTCCAAAGTATCCACATCCCCGCTTAGTTTAGTCTCATCAGCAAACTTTCTCAAGTTATACCTGGTGCCATTTTATCAGTGACTTACAGAGCTATTAAATAGAGCATTGGGCCCAGTATTGATCCTTGGGGGATCAACACTTGCGCCAGGCTTCTGCTTTTAAAATGCCCTTGGTGCATTCAGGCAGCCCCTCAACGTCCACGCGGACGTCTTGTCTAAGCCATAGCCTATCACTCCTCCTCTAGGAGTAGGCTGGGGAAACTATGATTTATTTGCTTTCTTTAGACGTAAAGTGACACCTACTTTAATAAAAACTGAGCATTTAATTTTTTCTGGTTTTCCTGTTTTTGTCTGGTTTACCTGTTTTTCCATTGTTCAAGGAAATACACATACAGCATCATGTCCTGTCCTAAAATGAGGTTAAGAATTACAGCTATGTGCAAGACTGTGTGTTCCAACATTTCTTGCTTAATATTGCTTGCTGGAGAATTTCCCCATTTCATCCTTGTAGATCTAGCAACTCATCCCTTACATCTAGCTGAAACAGTGTGTTTTGCTTCACAAATAATAGTTCAGCTTTGCTTTGACTCTAAATTGCAATGACGTTTGGGAATAATATTCTGTTCCTGTTAAATTAGGAAGTCAACTGAAGTAAATACTACTTATGCTTGTATTTTGGAAGTGGTTCATACTAAAAGTCTGGAATGGTAGAGCCACCACCTGATGCACCCTTTATTGTCAATTTGTGGGAATCACAGTAGTACAAAACATGGAAGAATCATGTCCATTTAGCTGGGATGAAGTTGATACAGGCTGACAGAATGCCTAAACAGAGATGTACACTTGGAGTGTGTCATTGTGAAGACTAGCCACAGGAAAAAGAAGTGATGGAAAAACATAAAATATGCAACACATTATGCCCCCCAAAAGATTAACAGTTCAGAGCAAATTTGTATTTTGAGCCAGGAGCATAGAATCATCTTACTGTGAAATCACAGACCACCAGATTGACTGCAGGTCCAGAAAGATCTTAGTACCATTTACAGGTATAATTAAAGCTTTATATAGAGTTTTGTCTGGTTTCAACTCTGTAAAAATTCTTGAATTTAATTTGGACTGGGGACATTTCAAGATGTAATTGAGAGTTAGTTATTCTTCTAACTTATTAATTTGAATAATATAATTTAGGTGACAATTTAGGTATATTTATTTAATTGAATAATTTAGGTGAAAACTAAGTGAAATATAAATATTACCATCACATCAACCTTGCAAAATTCCCTTTGTCTGCTTATGCATGATAAGTAATTTATTATTATATACGTGTTATTCTGATGGGAAAATAAGTTATAAATAGTTTTTTGCATCAAGGAGTATGATGCAAGTATAAAGGGGAATTTATGTGGGTGTAGTTTCTCATTCACATTATCACTTGGCTTTTATGCCAAGGCTAACATCCTTTCTTTCTTGAACACTTCTCTACATATAATGGTTGCAAGTTATTTAAGCCCTAATTCTCCCCTCAATTCACGTAACATGCTGTACCTTGAACAACACAGCACTTCCTACCTTTGTGCTGCACAGCAAGGTTCGTTAGCAGTGACCCAAAAGAAGGCTGTTATCACCATAGAGTGCAGCACTTTCCAGCAGTATACTTCCATAAAGTCAGGGAGAGCTGACCATATATTGACTGTCTTCTGGACTACATTTAAGATATTGCTTCTCAACTATTCTCTTGTACTGTGTTAGCTAATTGGCAGCTCTCTTTAAAACTGCTTTGCATTTATGGTTTCTTAAATACTTTTTAAACACTTTTTAACAGAAAAGTATTTGCGCTCTTCAATCTCTAGTGGGCTTCCTGATCTTAGTTAAATAAATCATAATACTTAGAAATGAGCCTAGAGTACAAAATTCTGTTAAAAATATATTTTAAAAATATGTTGAAAATCTGTGCCTGAATATCAATTTGGTGCTACCATTTGAAAAATCGAACTTGTTTGTCTTACACACACATGTGGCCCTGGAGCTATCAGGAGAGTAGCAAGGACGAAGGAGTCCAGAAAGGCTGGCTGTGCTTTCAAAAAACTGTTAAAAACTCAGGAGCAGGCTGTCCAAACGTGTGGAAAGACAACTTATCAGGGAAAAAAGATTGGCCTGGTTAAACAGAGAAGTTAGGCTAGCGCTTAGGGGAAAAAGAGACTCTGCCATGTCTGTAAGGGGGGTCAGGTATCTTGGGAGAACTATAAGGATGTCCTGAGGTCATATAAGGAGAAGATTAGAAGGGCCAAAACTCAGCTAGAATTTGATTTGGCAGCTATAGTTAAAGATAACAAGAACGTTTCTACAAATACATTTGCAGCAAAAGGAGGTTCAAGGAGAGTCTCCATCATCTGTTGATAGCAGAGAGTACTGTAGTGGCACAGGTTGAAGAAAAGGCAAAGGTGCTTAATGCTTTCTTTGCCTCAGTCTTTAATATCAAAACCAGTTGTCCTCAAGATAGCCATCTCCCTGAGATGGGAATAGGTGATGGGGAGATCAGTGAAGGCTGCACAATCTGGGAGGAGATGGTAAGTGACTTGCTGTGCCTCCTGGAAGGAGGTTGTGGTGAGGTGGGAATCAGTCTCCTGTACGGTGCCTGCCATGAGAGGGTAAGTAGAAATGGCCTTAAACTGAGACATGAGAGATTCAGATTACATATCAGAAAAAAGTCTTTCCCTCTTAGGAGCTTAGACATTGGAATAGGTTGCCCAGGGAGGTGGTGGATTCTCCATCCCCAGAGCAGTTTCAGAAGTCTCTGGATCTGGTACTGAGTATACTCCTGAAGATTTACTAAAGGGAAGACAAAGTAAGACATACCTTTCTAACAACTTTAATGCATTTAATCTCCTTAAGAGTCGTGTAGTTTGTCATGGATTTGGATTGCTCAGAACTATGTAGTCACATATGAAATAATCTACATGTAACCACTGCTGGAATAGCTTTTTTTTCAATTTAAACCACAAGGCTCTCTTATCTTGAACCCAAAGACACAGATGTGCTTTAGATAACCAGTCCCTCTGGGTTATGTCCCTCATGATATAACCTCTTATATACTCTGGCTGTAGATCTGCCTAGAACAACATAGGATATGATGCCCTGTGGATAGTAGGCTAATAGTCACTGTATATTTTAGCTGTAGAAGAACCAAAAGTTCTAACCTCTGTTAGTGTTACCATGTTACATAAAAGCCAGATTCCAGGATGTGGACATTTCCACTAAAACCTACCAGAATGTCTGTTAAATCTGGCAGACAGATTATTTTGGGAGCACTATGAAGTTATTTTAGACAAATTCTTTCGTCTAAACAGTCAGTTAAAAGTCTCATCCCATCAGAAGTTAAAGACTATTTTTACTCCTGGGAGGTCTTGAAACCACCATCATACCTCCTGGACAATTTGGGATCTGAATGGAATTATCTTCAAATGTAGATTAATACATAACATAGCTAAAGGAAAAGTGAAATTGCAGGAATGTCCCAATATTTTGGCTTTCACAACAACACTGCATCTGCAAGTTTGTGAGAATGTACGAATTTGTGATTTCCAAAATTTTGCCTAAATAATTGTAGATGTTCTTGCAAGTTTTCTAACAGAGAAATGACTGGGGATTTGATAAATTAAAAGTGCTGACTTTGCATTATAAAACACAGGGTCTTGCCATTCAAAGGAGGAAAACTGGGGATGATTCACTACTATGTCTCAGTTACAGCCCTAGGCTTACTGCTGATGTGACCCTAATGAAGCTGCCCTTAAAGACACATGGTTTGCTCACTGTCACACTTCCATGCCTGGGAAAGTCTTCCCTCAGGTGTGGGCCTTCAAGTCTCTTTTACTGCTTCAGCATTCTCATTTCAGAGAAGCAGGACAGCAGGTCAGAGAACAACTTTCTAAGTTAAATGTGCTGGTTGTATTTACATTTTATACATGCACACTTGTATGTGTAACATATACACACACACAAAAGAAATGTGTGTGGAAATAAGATAGCATTGTGCTTTCTACATTAATCAGAAGTAGCAAGTTCAAAAGGTATTAATATGCTAGTGAAAAAAAAATTACATTTTAGTATAAACTTGGCAATGGTCATATTTTTTAATACTAAAAAAATATCTCCCTATTCCCCTATTCTGCACCAGTCATGACTTTTAATTTGTATTGTTCCTCTAAAAACATCAGTTTGGTCCTCTATGAAATGAAAGGTTCTAGTCTAAGGAGCAACCTCATCAAATTAAAATGTAGGAAACTTAATATTAAGAAAAATTATCTACTGCAAGGGTTATGAAACACTTGAACAGGCCAAGAAAGCAAGTGGAGTCTTCATCCCTGGAGATACTCAGAACCAGTCTGGGCACTGACCTGAGCAAGCTGCTGAGGCTTCATATACTTCATGAAGAAACAGAGACCTCTGCCCTCTGAGGAATCCCTACCTCAAATGTAGGGATATTGGGAGCTGTTCTCTAACAACAGCTTCCTTTTGTTGCAAATATGTAAGGCAGGATGTTACCAAAAGCTTTTCCTAAAAAAAGTCAAGAATTGCAGGCATGCCCCAAAGTAGGCGTTGCAGACAGTGCTGCAGCAGCACAGGGAGCAGAGAGCTCTCTGGTGTGACTCCAGTGAAGCCTTTTAGCCTGGTATCTGCACCCTGATGAAAAGAGCTGTTTGTGCTACCTGAAAAAAGGTGTTCATGAGTGATACCTTTGACTAGCAAAGGCAAAACATCTGTCCAAGGAGTGCTTAATGTTCTTAGGAAACCCATTTTGGAAATATTAAACCTGAAAACTTACCAGGGGAAGCCAGGAGAGGGCAATGAGCACACAGAATATTGCTGATAGCTAGAAAGGCCCAAGTTACTGAATTGTATGCCATTTTTTTCTTTTCTATCAAGGGATAAATATATATTTGCACCATCACTGGTCTTGAAGAAGCTGCAGTTCTGGGGTTAAATTATTACCACATTGCACACAATAGGTCTAAGGGTCTCTCAAAACAAACCAAAGGTTTCCTCATCCATCTTGCTAAAATAAAAAACAGTTCAGAATTGCTGCTGAGAATTTCCTCTTGCGCTAAATGGAAGAATGTGTTTAACTGGAAAAATTCCCAGAATCAATGCCACAGAAATTTGCATTAGAAAACAACAACAAAACCCCTCCCCAACAATCAGCATTTAGAAGTGGAAAACCCATTGAAAAAGAGCTGTTCTAAGAAATTGCTTTCACAACAGTCTTCATATGAATGCACTCTTAAGTTGCTTCTTTCCCAGCACATATTCTTTTTAAGAAACCTATTTAGCACATTTTAGTCACTTTCAGGAAGTTTAACTTTTGGTGAACTCTGAAAAATCCATGTGTTCATTAACAAAAGGAGGGTGGCATTTGTTTAGTTTCCCCAGAAAAAAAAAGCTTGCTGCTCTGTGTGTTGCTGTTAAGTCTACTGCAGACATAAACAACAATAAATTGTACTGGCGGATTGAGGCATATAATTTTCTTCGTTTAAGAAGACAGGGTAACTGTTAACTTCAAAGATGCTGCAATAAAAAAATTAAAAAAAAAAGAAGTTGCTTCAGCAGAAACAAAAATAACCCTCTCCAAAAGCAAATGAATAAGGTACATCATTATTCTCAGGTATAAACAAGTGCAGGGGTTTAAACTGGAGCCTTTTTATAGCTGAAGTGGAAATATGTTCCACCAAAATAATATTCTTCTGAAGCTCAAGTCCTGATTTTTTATTTTTCAGCCTTAGTAATTTAGGTGGCATGTGTTGGATTCTGTTTTTGTCCTAAAGGTATTGGTTTAATATTTTATAACATAATATTTAAAGTCCTGAGGAATTCAGAATACTTTTAGTATCCACGGGAGCAAACAAACACATATTGCCTGCATACCTAATAGTCTAGTGGTTTGCTTCAGTGAGAACCTGCCCACCACTTTTTATAGTTTATCCTCAGTGCTTAGTTTTTTATGGGTTCAGATGAGTTGAGTTCATGTTTCTCCAGGATATTGTTTTCTCACACTTAACCCGCACAGTTTGCTCACTGCTTGGAACATCCTTCTGACACAATGCATTTTAAACACCTCTTTATAAAAACATGATTTCATAGGATATGAAGAACAAAATGACCATTTTTTTGGTCACAGAAAATGACTTAATGAAATCTTATGTTCTTCAAGAGGACAAACTTTATTGTTTATGAGAGCATTACTGTTACAATTGGGGTGCTGCCACAGGGAGCGAGGTAAAAATGAAGGCAAATTTTTCTCAAGAGTATTTTGAAACCTAGAGATAAGAGGTGCTGTCCAGGTGCTATACAGCCACCAAAGATTCAGAACAGGAAGGAACATATCTGTAATCTCTATTTTGATTTGCTGGCTTTTTTTGGAGAAGTACTTTCCAGTAGGGGTTTTATCACATAGAGGTGGAGGTGCAAGAGACAGGTGCACAGGAATCAGTGGGATTGCACAGGCAAGACAGGACTGCCTGGGTCACACTAATTGCAGTGGAAATCTGTACCTTGTTTTTGGACTCTGTTTGTTAACTTTTGAACCCAGAGAAAGGAACCTGGTCAGTTTCTTCAGGTATGTTCAGGTATAGTTTGCCTGACACCTTTTAAGCCTGGACAAAAGCTGCAAATTATAATGTAAGACTAAACATGAGGACCTCTGTGGTCCCCCAGTACCAGGTTTTTTTTGAGAAGTCTCTCCACCGAGTATGCCTTTTGACTACAATGGGGATCCTAAATGTAGTTTTATAAACTACATTTATAAATGTGTTCTGAATATAAATTTTGAATGGTGAAGGAATTTGAATTTTTTCAAGGGATGCAGTACTCATTCTGATCACAGTGTTCAGCAAGCAAAAGGCAAGTAACAAAAGAGAAAAGACTTAGCAATTTCTCCTAATTAGTGTGTTTGATGACTCCTTGAGAAAAAGACATCGGACTGCCTTCAGGTGCATGTATATGAAAACTTCCCAAAATGCTTCTGGAGGATATGTGGATCTCTTCCTCCCAGCTGACAGTTACTAGTGGTTTTCTCAGCCCAGTGGCATTCCATCATTTGGTAGGAAGAATTTAAAGTTAGATAAATACATTTTCAGCACACCAGAGTCTGCATCGAAAATCTCCTTAACAGCAACGTGCCCCTTTCTCAGTCAGAAATCCAGGGAAGGACAGTCACTCTGAAGACCAGATAATGGCAGGGGTGTTTGATAGATGCTGCAGCTCATCATCAAAAATCTGATCCCCCCTCATGAAGCAAGCAGCCAGGAGGGAAAAGTGAGGGACCTTATAAAAATGAGGGAATGAGAACAGTAAACAAAACTTTGCTTTCTTTTTCTTAATTCTCTAGTCAACACTTATGCTTAAAACATTTTTAATCATGCTTGTGTTAACAGATGTTTCTTAGTACAGATGCTGTCCTGAATGACAGCTTCAGTGAAGGTGTTCAATTCAAATTATAAACAAGGCACATTTGTTATATTTTGTAGGGAAGGGAAGAAAGTATTGCATCAGCTGACTTTGGGATGTGGTGTGTCCTCTATCATTTGACCTCTTTAATCCAAGACTGTCTTTCTAAAAAAGATATCTTAGCTCAGATAATTATGATCTTTATGCAGAAATTGCTGGGTGAAATTCCATTGCCTGTGTTATGCAGAAGATCAGATTGTACAGGTCCTTCTTGGCTTTAAAATTTTGTAAATCCAAATTCTAACACATATAATCTTACTTACAGATTTCTCCGGGGATTTCTATAAAAGGATATTTCATTTTCTTCCTGCCCAACACTGCTCATTTACATTACTTCAACAGAGTTAACATTCTCTTCCTCGGTGTTGTGCAAAGACCAGCCATGGGAGAGATTTCTGTAACATGCTTATGTACCTTTCATGACATGACACAAACCAAAGTTTCTTCTTGCTGGCTTTCAGTCTTTAGCAAATACTAACCTGCAAAGAGAGTGCAGTAATGATGGAAAAGACAAGTAGCAGTCTGAGAAATACAGTACCTTGCCCTTAGCTCAGGACTTTTAGATTGTGCTCTGGATCGACTTCCTATACATTTAAACCTAAATTAACCAAAGTTTTACACCACAGTTGTGCTAGTAACCATTATAGTTTTAATGAGAAGCAAAATCCAAAGCCAGACCTACAATAAGTAGTTTTGGACACCACAACATAGGAAAGACATGGAGCCATTTGAGAGTGCCCAGAGGAGGGCCACAAGGAGGCTGAAGGGCCTTGAGGCCTTTGGGGGAAGTCTTGTGAGGAGTGGCTGAGCTCCCTTGGTCTGTTCAGCCTGGAGAAGAGGAGACTGAGGGCAGACATCACTGCAGTTCTGCAGCTTCCTTGTGAGAGGCAAAGGAGGAGCAGGCAGTGATCTCTGTGGTGACAGTGACAGGACATTAGGGAACGGCCTGACGTTGTGTCAGGGAGAGTTTAGGTTGGTTATCAGGAAAAGCTCTTCACCCAGAAGGGTGTTGGGCACTGGAACAGGCTCTCCAGGGAATTGGTCATAGCACCAGCCTGACAGAGCTCAGTAAGTGTTTGGGCAATGCTCTTGGGCACACGGTGTGACTCTTGGGATGTCCTGTGCAGGACTTGATCTTTGTGGGTCCCTTCCAACCCTGCATATTCTGTGATTTTATAATTCTGTGCAATAAATGGAAAATATAATACCTGGAAAATACAATACCTGGAGCAATTTACGTTATTTTAAAAGTCCATCACAGGTCACTTTAAAAACGTGTTAAGTGTTTTACTCTCAGCTGCAAAGTCTCACGCTGGTGAAACTCAATTAATTTCCATGGGAGTTTTTCACTAGAACTCAGTATTATCTACAAAACTTTTAAAGGGAATCCAGACACGCTGTATTCCTTTCTTGTCTGTGGGGGAAGCATCCACTTCTGGAACCATTCATTCTCCTCAAGTGGCATCTTTGCTTCTTAAACCTGCCAATGCTTAATCAGGTTCTGTCTCTCTACATGGTCTCTTCTGCTGATATGATTCCTTCAGCAGCCCTGTAGCAGTTTCTGTAGTTTCTGCTCTTCTTTCCTCAAGAGGTTCATGAGAGCGAGTAAAACAATTCCACCAAGTCAAGATTTTTGTACTCATTATTGTTTTCTTTTCACTCTTTGGAAGAACTCTTTCTGGCTTACCCAACAACAACAACAACTTCACTGGAGCAGGCACAGAAACTTCCACTTGAAAAAGCAGAAAACCTTGGAGCAGGCACACTTCCCTAAAGCCCTTGCACACTGTTGTGCTGCAAGCTGTAGTCTACTATGACTACTAAGACACCCCATGCTGCAGAACAGCTGCCACCCTCCTGAGTTCTCCATAACAAAAGACAGAGGTGATCAGAAGTCTAAAATCTTCTGAAAGTTAGGACTTTATGTGGGGTTTTTTGATGGTCTTTGTAGATCCAAGAATTTGATTTTGTACAAGCTATGCCAGGAAATTGTACTTGTACCTAGATACAGTGTTATATATACAGATGCACAGAGAAAATTGTGTTAAACAAGAGCAAGTACAGAAGGAAATTACCATGGTAAAACTAGACCAAAAGAAAAAGTGTGGTGGGTTTTACTGTAGATTTATTGGGGAGGATAAGTAAGGGGTTTAATTTTTCCTGGTTTTTCCCGTCTCATGTCCTCACATCAAGCTTCCATGTCACCACACAGATAACTCATACAAACCCAGCCACTGTGTGAAACCACAGCTTTCCCCCAGAGCTTTCAATGCCAAGAGAAGTCAGTGTTGCACCAGAGTTGAGGCTGTTGTCTGTGTGCTCCCACAGCCCATTGCCTGTCCTTCCGTGGGCCCCACCAGCAGCACCAGCCCAGCCCAGTGCCTGACCTGCTGCTATCACACCACCCTGACCCAGCACAGGGAGATGGCACGAGTCAGCTGCAGAGATGGAGAAAGGGCTTTGCATTCCCAGTTAAAGGCAGCAGCCACCTCTGTCAATACAGTACCTTCAAGTACACACTTTTGACTAAACTACCTCTTTTCACATAACTTCTGTCTGACTACATGACATTGAATGCTGAGATAATCTGGAATTCTCTGAAATTATGCACATAAGAGCAGTTTAAACCAATTACTGTGTGAGACTTCAACTCGGAATAAACATTGTGAAGTCAGCTTGGCCTTCCATTCGGGTTCTGAGCTTGCCCTCAAAGAATGGTTGGTCTTCCATTAGGAGCTGCTTGAGTCTGTTTGCCGTGCGGGAAGAAAGTGTTAAACATCAACTTTATTTCAGCTCATTAAAGTCAAACAAGTTCTTTCTAAGTATACACTTTTCTTCTACTCTTAGTTGGTAAAGCAAATATTAGAGTCATTGCCCTGATATACCTTCAGCATATTTTTATAAACATTCTTTTCAATCTAACTGCATGACTTAATGTTTTACTTCAAAAAATTTCCCCAATCACTGAGAATATCTAAAGCTAAATCTGAAAATTATGTGTGGATGAAAATAGGGATTAGATTAGGAATGTATTTCAAAAAGGATCTACCATAAAGCAGAATAGTAAAAGAGTTCATAATATTGGTATGTAAGACAAAATATTATGATGAAATTTAGACCAAAGGGAAAACCACCATGGGTGTTTTATTTGAGTCAGAATTGCTGAGTGTCCACTCTGTTCAATAACACACACAGCTGCATGAGGGTTTTCACATGTTCTAAATGTTGCATTTGTTCAATGAAGCATTCTGTATTCAGGACTGCTCTTCATATTGTAGCAGAGGCCAAAAGTAATAGACAAACTCAGTGCCCTACTGTGAACATCACTGAGCTGACACATAGGAAGCTGCGGTCCCTGCCCTGGGGAAAAAGGGACATAATAATTGGAAAAAAAACAGAGTAGCAAAGAGGAAAGATCATGTACTTGATAGGATGAGAATCTGAACAACAAACAATTTCTCAATAGTTTTAGTGTTCTCTTCATCTTATAAGGAAGGTAAATAAATAAAGTCTGTTTTTCCCAAGACTTATTCAATTAGATACTACTTATTTCAATCTTCCTGAAATAATTTAATTAGTTATGCCTAGACAAAGAAACGCTCAGAAGCCAAGAAATGCTCACCAGTTCAGACCATCACTTTAGGCAAAGTGGCATATCTCTACTGCTGAGTGTATGCTGATTTGTTTCAGGATTGGAAATATGTCTATTTTCACAGACTCATATAATGGTTTGGATTGGAGGGGACCTTCAAAGATCATCAAGTTTCAACTATCCTGATATGGCAGGGACACCTTCACTAGACCAGGTTGCTCCAAGCTCATCCAATCTGGCCTTGAATGCTTCCAGCGATGGAGCATCCACAGCTTCTCTGGGCAGCCTCTTTCCATGTCTCACCGCCAGCAGCATAAAAAAATTTCTTCCTTGTATCTAACCTATACCTACCTGCTTTCAGTTTAAAAATATTCCTCCTTGTTCTGTCAGCACAGGCCTCAGTAAGAAGCCTCCCTCCATCTTCATTACAAGCCACCTCTGTAGACTAATAGATTGTCTCCCTGGAGCCTTCTGTTCTCTCGGCTGAGCAACCCCAGCACTCTCAGCCTGTATTCAAAAGCAAGTCCTCCAGCCCTCTGATCATTTTTGTGTCCCTCCTCTGGACGTGCTCCAACAGGTCCGTGTCTTTCTTGAGCTGATGATCCCAGAACTGGACACAGTACTTCAGGTGGGATCTGAGTACAACACAGCAGTGGAGCAGAACTGCCCAGGATCCTGTTGGCTTTCTAGGCTGGAAGTGTATGCTGTACTCCTTCTCTCCAGCAAAGAAAACTGCACCACTCAGAAAACTTTTTCAGGATGCCTTTAATCCCACAGCTTTTGTCATTAATAAAGATATTGAGCACTACTGGTCTAAATATGGACGTTTGAGGGGCACCCTTTGTTACCGGTTACCATTTGGACACTGAGCTGTTGATGGCAGCTCTTTGGATTTTGCCCTTGGTGAAGACATGCTGGCTGGCTCTAATTAACTCCCTGTCATCCACATGGTCTTGACAGTTAATCCAGGAAAACATGTTTATGTAATCCACACAGAAAACCTTTTTCAGGGTTTACACATAAAACTTTCTGAACACAGCTGTCTGATAAGCAGAACAGAAACAATAGGTGTTAATAATATCAAACATTTGCTTGCCAATACCATGCTAGGAACCCTAGGAACCAAGACTGAGTTGCAAATGTGTTATTTTAGAAACAGTCTTCCCCCTGATCAGGTATTTTCGTTTTGACATCATGTACAGATACTGTACATATTCAGGAGGGATAGATGCCTAAACAATACTGTTTTTCTATAGGAGCTTGGCTAATACCACTCACAAGTTGGAACCTGCCTCTCTTACCAGAAGACCTTTGTCAGGATCCTGTGTCCTGCAAGAAGCAGATCTCACTGTGGAGAAGTTGGACCATTCAGCTCTTTCTATTCTTCCCTCATTTCTTTTTAAATGGAAAATGCAAACTCTATTTGTAATGTCCTTGTTGCCTCTAAACATTCTCTCTAATGCAAAGACACAGGGGGGTTGCTTGTTTTTACTGCGTACATATTCTCCAGTGAAAACAAAGTAGACAATTAAAATCCTAGCCATAGGAGTTCCTCTACCAGTACTTTATTTACCATCATCAGTGTCCCACTTTTTATACATTCACATTTACATTATGAAGAGCAATATTGAAAAATGTTTTAATTGAGCCTTGTCAGTATAGCACCATTTTTTTTCCTAATGTCAATTATGAAAATTCACCTTGGGATTTGAAATAGGCATTTTCTCTGTCATTTTTCCATCAGGCATTGAAGTTCCACAAATATAGTCACCTGTCTCTGTGATGGCCATGAAAATTTGGGGATGGTTATAAAGACAAATATGCTATTAAAAAAAAAAAAAATCCCATCCAGGTATTTAGGAGAGTTTTCGGTGAGATGCATAGTAAAATCATGTGCCAGAATTTCCACTGACATATTCTGTTCTTACATTATCGGGCAGTGTTCCTCTTTGTTAATGGTTTACAGGCACTCATCTCCTGCTGAAAATGGAAGGAAAATGAAAGATTTTGAAAGCTATCAATTTCTCTCCTTTCATACATAGTCTCAACCTGGTGAATGTCTTGATTCAAAACTAATTATTCTCTCAAGCCTTCCTCAGCTTAGGCTTACTAGATGGGTTTTCTTGCTTTTGTGCAAAATATGCATAAGGAAAGACTCGTTTTGGAGCACTGCCACAACAAAGATGTGTATAGAACTGTTCAGCCAGTTTGTGTTTTTCACAGTAACCTCTCCTCAGTATCCACAAGTTTCAATAAAATTAGGTGGGCAGTCCTTTAGCCTGAATGGTGGGCAGTCCTTTAGCACCTGCTCAGCTTGTGGAGACAATACTGAACTACCCAAGCAGTAAGGCACAGTTTACCCATGCATTGTCCAATCTAATCTGAATTTTATTGACCTTGTTAAATGAAGCTAACTCTAGTTCCTATCACAGGTGTTTATGCACAGATCTTTTCTTTGAGTGTCTTGGACTTCTGTTCCTTTGCATGTGCCATCAGACAACTTACATACCATTGCAATGAATACTATGTAGAGAATAGGTAGGGAAGCTTTCATTACCGATGCTCATGGTATAAGAAATGAAAAAGCTTTGGTGGATTTTTGACTTTCTGAATAAATTTCCAGCAACTGTGTATTTATCTATTTATTTCACATTTTTCAGAATCTCACTTTTATAGAAATCTTGGAAGACAGAAAGCAAATAGGAAAGTTAGAAAAAATATACAGAGATGGAACACATTATACATTCAAGAAGTGAAAGGCTTTTTGTTAATTCACTATGCTCTTTTAAAAACTACCTTCATGGTTTCAAGAAAGAAACCATGTAACTGCATCCCGTGAAACCACTCATGTTCAGCTTTAGCAACACTTCAATACTCTAGGCTTAATAATACTGCAATTAAAACCTCATCGTAAACCAGTGATTTGACAAATTCACTGATATCAGAAGGCTTTGTCTTCAGCCTTACCATGCAAGAAAAGAGCAACATCTGTCTCAGGTCCTGTAGCTGCTTTTCCTGATCAAGTTGTGAGGTCCTGAAGAGATAGACAAGCGCAATTAACTTACTTCACCTGGTGCAGGTATTTGCAATTCAGCAGTTCTCCCCATGGTGCATAAAACAAAGCAACCACAAACTGGTGTTGTAATGCAGATAGATAAACCCAAAATATTAGATAAGGGACAGGTGGCATTTTGGCTGTTAATTTTGAATCGAGGACCTTACCTGCTAATAAAATTATAATAATTTTATTTTTTCAACAAATTGACAAGTTCATTGAATCAACAAAAATCTGTTTGTCCCTTTATAAGTTCAGAGCAGAAAAAAAAAAAAAAAGTCTGAACGTTTACATTTGCATTTTACTTATGGTAGTGGAAAGCTGCCTGATTAGAGACTTCAAAATCAGACATACAAAGGGTAGCTAAATTTAACTGGAGGACTAACTTTTGTGAAAATAATAACTGTCTGCTCCAAAGACTACTGATGTCAGAAAAAGTCTATAACCCTTGTCTCTAATTAAGTTGGTTTGTTAAAAAAATCTCATTACAGACCTGAATCTGAAAGTGCTCAGTGCTCTTAGTTTAATACAGTTCACATACTGTAAAGAATACCTTTACATCTTTATCCCTATTATTAAGGGGAATTCATTAAAATTAAGAACCTTTTAATCCAATGGACTAACAAGTGACTTTCTAAGTAAAGATACCTGGACCTTCTGTAAAACATGCTTCAGAAAAATCCACAGTGTTCTGGTGTGCAACAAAATTACACAGCTTTTAATATTTGAATGCAAAAAATGGCAAGTAATAGAAAGTATTATAAGTAAGATCTACAACATAAGATAAATTTGAATAATCTAGTTGCAACTCAGTGTTTATGCAAACAGAAGAATCAGAGTAAATTCTTTTTCTATTCAAGCATAAATCAGATTAGTACACTGAATAAAAAACTTTTTCCCAGGTAGAAAAAGTTTATGGTAAAGTTTCATGTGTGTGACCCTAGCTAAGCATACCAGTTTTTGACTAAACAAGAACACAAATTATCCAACCAATAACTACAGAGCTGATATTAAAAAAAAATATTTAATGTAAGAAATAATGTGATTGATGTAAACTGACATTTAAAATTTCTTCCCCTTTTTTAAACTATCGTACTTTTTTCATACACATATCAAATAGTAAGAATAAAGGACCTTAAAATATGTGTCTTAGGACATGTATTAAGACATGCCAAATTCAAATAGCTTTGGTTCTGTTTGAGGTATTTTTGTGGTGAAGAGATTAATATTTTTCCATTTTCAAGATTTACAAATGAATTAGAAGTTTAGCAGTAGCGTACATATTAAGGTAACTCCAAATGCTACTAATGCCATTGGAGACATTTTTCCACTTGTAACATCTGAATGAGGATTGCTACAACCTTACAATTAAATGTAAATTTAAATGTAAGTTACCACCTGATACCAGGTTCTGAGACATTGCTGCCATTACTTGCTGACATCTGCTTTAATTATTGTCATTTTTTAGTGAAGGAAGATTTTATTTCTCAGTTGATATACACTGTATTTATTTCTGCAGATGGCAGAAATCAAATCCCCAGTGCAAGAAGTACCGAGGCATACCAGTCATTCCAGACAAAAAAGAAAGGGGTAAGCAAATGCTTAACTAAATTAACTGTGATCAGTATCAGAACTGGACTTTACAAAGCAGCTGTATCAATCTCATGAGAAAGTTTAATATCAGACTGCTTGACAGTTTTTTGGGCAGTCACAGTACCTGACTTGCTTATGAGTCTTTTTAAAGTACTGCAGAAATTTTCACCTCCCCACCTCGGGTCACAGAGCTTTTTGATGGTCTTTTCAGACCCATGATGTAAAAACCTGGTGTAACTGGGCAACCTGTGGGGAGGGGAAAGTAGTTGAATGGACATGGGCACCTAATGCTAAGGGAAGGACATGACTCTCTAGTGATGCTAATAATGCCTTTCAGGCATTATGAACCCTAAATTAATTAGCAAATGAAACTTGTGCTACGGAGAAAATGGCAAACAGTGTGAATAGCTGATAGATGGGTGAGAATACCAGTCTCAAATATGCTTTCTCCAATTTCATGAAAAATAGTAACTTAATCAGGCATAAGAAAAAATGGCTGGAATCCCACTGTGTGGAAACATTGTCTAATATCACACATTGGGCAACAACCTGATGTTTGTAACATTACTAAGATTTAGAGGAAGATTAAAAAGACAGAAATCTCATTCCTTCAGTGTTGCATTTTCCCTATCTTCAACCTTTCCATTTTACTCAGCTTTAGTCACTGATTGTTCCAGGCAAACCCTTAAATGGAGAATAATATTTTCAAAGCCACAATGAGAAAGATCATAGGGGATGAGCAGCCTGAAATATGATGAATAAGAGAACCCAAACCAAGCCACCTCTGCAGCAGACTGCCCAAACTAGCACAGCCCACTTGTGGAAAGGCACCAGTTACTACTGTTCTGCATGGGGGTCCTGTCCAGCAGATGCTCCCCACCATCCTGGTGCTGGCTAGCAATGCTAACAAGCACCCACCTGGCTACTGGATATGTTCTCAGGTAAGAAGACTTTACTGTCTTTGGAGCACAAGTGCCCTGTGCTCCTCGGTGTTCTGCAGACTGACCATTTTTATGGTCAGAGCTCAGCCAGCAAGCCTGGCGTGGTGAGCAGCCCCAATGACCCCCAGTCCACGGGGGGACACGCAGGGTGGCACCACTGATTTCAGGGTGGTGAAAGTACTTTAAGGATGAGCACTGCAACTAATAATTCTATAGCAGTGTAAATCAGCATTCACCCCATCCATCACAGCGACAATGCAGGACCTCACTTTGCTGTTTTTCTCTTATTAAGTGTGCACCATTTAAAGTAATAGGCAATTAAAATAAACTACAACACAACACATGACAGGAGAACTGTACAAAACCATCAAAATCCAGTCACAATATCCACCTGGCCAGTAATGTGTGACCTGTTAACCTGATCTGGGGAAGCTGGCAGAGGTCCTAGGGTGCCTTGAATCTACCTGAGTAAGGTAAAAACCTCCAGCCCAGACTGATCATCATTGGCAGGATTCACTTAAATATTCTCACCACCAAACTTCCAGTGAAGGAGAACTTTTGTGTATTCTCCTTGATTCCTTTGCAAGGATTCATAAGCAAACACTCTTGGAAAAATACACCCAAAAGAAGTTTTGGCTGAAATCCATGGACCTTAATTCATTTGCCTTACTGGGTGATTGTACTTATCAAAACACAGCCTTGATGAACTCTTGTAAAAGCAGGAAAGAAGGGAGAGGCTATCGGGCCGCAGCCTGCTCCTCTTCCCCAGCATGATTTTGGGGACACGCTACCCAAACTAGGTTTATTTGTTCTGGTGATGGGGCTAAGCCTCTCCCATGTGAAATTTCACTTTTCAATGAAAACTTACTCAGGGAGGAGCATCGCCAATATATTTCTCGTGTGACTCATATGCACAAAACCCAAAAGTCAATAGTCAAGAGTTTATTTGATGAAGGTTTTCTCCTAATTAAGAGGTCACCAAGGGGATCCGACTGTTACTCAGCGCTGAGACGAAGGTCACCAGCAGCTGCTCCAGCCCGGGGGATGTGCCGGCCAGCACATTTTCCAGAAACATGTTTCCTCTCTCGCCAGCGGCCCCTTCCCCCTCCCCGCCACCCCGTTTCTAGTCTCTCCAGCGCTGATGAGCTAATAGCATTTTTCCTTTGCATACTTTGGCGCTGCCCCACGGCATACTCTGGCAGCCTACGTGTGTCTGAGCGCGCCCGCCCGCCCGCCGCAGGCTCGGCACGGCTCGGCGCGGCTCGGGGCGCGGGGGGAGGCAGGGAGGCAGGGCAGGGCAGGCAGGGAGGCAGGCAGGGAGGCAGGCAGGGAGGGAGGATGGGGAGCCCCCGCCGCCGCGCCGGCCCGAGCCGCCCCGTTCCCCCCGAGCCGCCCCCGCGCGGGGCGGGCGGGGGGCGGCCGTGGGGGGAACTGTCAGGGCCGCACGTTTCCAGCCGCATTACGTGAACAAATGGCGGGGGTGCAGCCAGCCCAGCCAGCGGGGCTTGTGTAACTTTGCGAGCGTGCCAGCAAGTTTAAAGTCCCTGGTCTCTCCTCCTCCTCCTCCTCCTTCCCTCGCTCCAGACACCAGCGCGGGCCGGAGGACGATGAGAGGCTGATTGTTTGCTCCGGCTCCCATTCGCATCCCCTCGCCTATAAATACCGGGGAGAAGAAAAGCCGCTCTCGCCGCCTCCCCCGGGCCGGGTTTCCTTTCCGACGGCCCGACCTGCCCGATGGCACCTCCCGGGTGCTGCAGCGCCTGAGACCCCGCTGCCCGCCCGACCCTTCCAGAGGCTCAGCCCGCGCCCCTCGGCCTCCCCGCACCGCCCCCCCGCTCCATCCCGAGCAGGAAAGGCCCCCCTCGCTCTTCTCTCGCCTCCCCACCCCCCACAGCTTCCCTCCCGTTTTCGCCCGTGTCTCTCTACCCGCCGGCGCCCACGAAAGAAGAGAAGATGCGTTTCGCGCCGCCGGGGCTCCTGCTCGCCCAGCTTCACGCGTGCATCTACTGGAGCTGCCTCTGGCCCGCCGGCTGCCAGCAGCAGCCGCCGCGCCGGGATCCCCCGCCGCCCCCCGCCGCCTGGAGGCAGCGGATCCAGTGGGAGAACAACGGGCAGGTGTACAGCCTGCTCAGCCTGGGCTCCCAGTACCAGCCCCCGCGGCGCAGGCAGGCGGCGGAGGCGGCGGGCAGCCCCATCCTGCTGCTGCGGAACAACGGCACGGCGCTGCCGCGGAGAGCCGCCGCCCGCGCCGCCGCCGCGCAGCCCCCGCCGCAGCCCCAGCCCCAGCCCCAGCCCGCCGCAGGCAGCCGGGGGGGCTCCGGAGCTCGGCACTGGTTCCAGGCCGGCTACCAGGCTTCCTCCGGGGGTCGCGCCGCTGCCGCACAGCGGAGCCCAGCGGCCGCCACCTCCGCGGCCCGGAGCGCCTCCTCGGGGGCGCCGCGACCCAGCCCCGCTGGCGGCACCGGGACCGACGGCAACGGGAGCAGCGCCGGGGCCGGCAGCCTGCCGCCCCTGGGCAGCTTCAGGCCCGGCCGGGAAGATGTCATGGTAGGAGACGACCCCTACAACCCCTACAAGTACACGGACGATAACCCCTATTACAACTACTACGACACCTACGAAAGGCCCCGCCAGGGCAGCAGGTACAGACCCGGCTATGGCACCGGCTACTTCCAGTACGGTAAGAGCCCTCCTTTCCGCCCGTCCCGTCCCTCCCCCGCCGGCGGCCCCGGCCCCGGCCCCGCCGCACGATCCGCTCGCTCCGCGCACGCCGGTCCCAGCGGGATGCGCTGCCGGGGCCGCCGGCCCTGCCTGGCCCTCGCTTGGGGCAAAACCTGACCGGGCAGACGTTCGCCCTGCTCCCGGACTGCGGGCAGCCCAGTCCGCGCGTCTGGGAGAGGGGCGAGCTGCCCATAAGCCCACCGCGGGGTCCGGGCGTCGTGTTTGCGGTGGGGTGTTTGGGACAAGCCTGAGCAAAGGGGAATGCGAGGTTAGCGGGGTCCGTAGCAAAACGACGGTTCCTAACGACTGGGATGGTAGCCAAATATTTGCAAACGTGTCCTGGGTTGATCTTACTGTTATGTGGTTGGTTTGATGAACTGCAGGTCTCCCTGACTTAGTCCCGGATCCCTATTACATCCAGGCGTCCACGTATGTCCAGAGGATGTCCATGTATAACTTGAGATGTGCTGCCGAGGAGAACTGCTTAGCAAGGTACGCATTGTCCCAAGATTTTGCCCGTTTGCTGTGGGTTGCTGTGCTCCTGATTCCACCTGTGAACGCGGTGAAGAGTGAGAAGGGTGAGACTGAAGGGCTCACAGAAACACAGCCCTTTGTAACCTTCGTCCAAGTTTGTGGCAGGTGGTAGAGAGAGCAGTCCTGCCACATTAGAGAGACAAGCTGCAGATCTCCTGAAGAACCTACACACCGTGGAAAGTTGTATTACATGTTTTTATTGCCAGGCTCACTTGAACATTTCTGAATTTTGTGAAATGGAGGCACCTAGAAAACAACTTCATTCTGTTGATTTTCACCTCCCTCCTCTACTCCCACAAGATCATATGTTACTTCATTAAAAAAATCCCAAAACCCAAAGAACAAAATCCCCATTCTTAACCAGCACAATTTACTATTAAGATTATAATAAGCTAATTGTTTCTGGGCCTATGCCTTTTAACGTCTCCTAGAACTAAAATCCCTCTGAGAAGTGTTTCAGAGTCTCTTAAGGGGTTGAAATAACAGCTTTGTTATGAAGTTAGGTCTTGTCCAGTTGGCAAAGAAGGATTTTCCTGTTTTGTTTGGAAAGAAATCAACATGACTGGTTTTAACCATTTTAACTTGTTTGATACCTTATCATGCAAAACAAATTTATTATTTTACCAGCATCATAAATTTATGTTTCAGGGTCATGCCTGCTCTTCACTTGCAGAAAAAAAAAAAAAAGACACAGCAGGTTTTTTTTTTTCCTAGCTTCACAGTGAAGACTCATTGAAGTGCTGGCTATTAGTTGATTAAAATATTTCAGTATTTAAAAGAGTGTAGATAATAGCCATGTAGAATAGGAAAACACAGCCTGATTCATATACACATTAGTTTTTTGGAGTTTTTTTACAACAGAATCAAATATTTGTTATGTGATCTTGCATACACAGGGAGTTATTTTGGTGAACAGCAACTAATAAAATTATGTTTTTTGGTACCAGAATAATTTTACAGCTCAGCAGTGATCTTCTTCATAGAGGGAGTCAGTCAGTGGTCAAACTTCCGTTTATAGAATTAAAACCAGGTCTAAATTTTACTCAGTTCTTGGTCTGACACCAGGCATTTCCACACCATATGGAATTCCTCTGTGAATCTCCAGGCTTATGGAGCCTGAAAAGATCCCTGCTATCAGTTACTTCTGACACAATAAAAAGCTTTTTTTCAAAGTATTCCTTGCATGTGCTTATGGCTTTTTCCTATGTTTTCTTTGATTTGCATCATTGCAGTTCAGCTTACCGAGCGGATGTTAGAGACTATGACAATCGGGTGCTCCTGAGATTCCCCCAAAGAGTGAAAAACCAAGGCACATCGGATTTTCTGCCCAGCAGACCCCGTTACTCGTGGGAGTGGCACAGCTGTCACCAGTGAGTGAAGTGCTCAGTATGGCATCTTCTAATTATGCTTTTCACTAACAATTGTCACTTACAAGGCGACATTTTCTAAAACTAAGGAGAAGTAGAGAGAAACCATGGGGAAAATTTAACCTTTTACAATCGGATTAATTTTATGTTGTGGTAATTACTCTTTGTAGCTATTGATAATTACACTTTGCACAGACACATGAAATGAAGATGGATACAAAGGTTATCCATATGCATGAAACTCTTACAATGTGTAGATTAAATACAAATACAAGTCTGAAATGAGATTTGACAGTAGCACTTTCTCCTTTTATTTTACATATAGTCCACTTACATTTAAGTGTAATCAGTAAATAAAAGTCTCGACCATGTAAAAATAAAAAGAAACCATAAAATGTACATTTACTAGCATATTCCGTATAATAACACCTCATTTTAAACCGTGACCCATACTTCTTGAACTGTACTTAACGAGCTAGTCCTTCACAAGGAATGGTCTGATCAATTTGGAAAAGGAAAGCTACTGGGTTGACTGATCCCCTTATCAATGATATTCTACATATATATATATATATATATATATATGTGAGATGATATTTTGACATAGCAGCATTGCTCTAGAAATAATATATTTGCTGGAGGCACAGCAAGGAAATGTAGTGGAACAAGCAGGTAACACTGCAAACTTGTACCTTTTGAGAAAACTCCAAAAAAATATGCAGGAGTTTGCAGGTTTGTGCCAGTTTTTGCTACTTCTCAGCAGAAGCAGTTATAAAATACTAGAACCAATTATTCAAAATACTTACTTCCACCTTACTTTAAATACAACTCTGCTGCTACTGGGACATAAATGATATGGCACTTAATGATAAGTCACTTAATCTTTTTTTAAAAATGGTATGTAACGTGGGTTTGATCTGAAGGCCTCTGAGCCAATGGAATATTTCCCTCTAGATTCAGAGGCTTTTCATTTTATTGAATGAAAAATTAGTATCATTAGAAAAAATTCTTTCAAAAAAGATTCATATTATCAGTTTATTAATTCTTGCATGCATCAAAAAAGCTAAAACTAAATCAAACCTAACAAAAAAGCCTCCACAAATGCTTTAGTTAACCTCTATCCCTGAAAAAAAATTTCCTCCAATAACAAAAATCCCCTGACCCTCATGCTTACAAACTTGAGAAATGGATGAAATGGGTAGAGAGCAGTTGAAGTTTTCCATTTGTAGAAGAACAGTTTCTTACTGTGCCATGATAGCCCAGCTACCACTGTCCAGATGCAAAGTGTCTCTGATGTTGATTCAGTTCTTGGACAGAAAATACGTTGCCTACAAAAAAATGCAGCTCTCGTGATCATTTCCATAACAGTGAAGCAAACTCATTTGGAAATGAGCCCCAGCTGCCAGTTGCTTTGGCTAGCCATCAGACCTCAGTGTTAGTCATCATCATCATCTGTGGACCGGTTTTAGTGTTCTGGATGTGCTTGTGAGGCTCCCGTGCTGCTTTGTTCCACCCAGACATTTGAGTTTTGTTTAATTAGGCCTTTCTCATATCCCTCTTGAGCTGAAATCATTCAAAAGTAATGGCAGCCAAATGCTGCAAAGATATGGTGCTGGTAGAGAAGAAAAGTTTATTTTCCCACACTTTTGGAAAGGGTGAAATTACAAGAATAAGAGGTGTTACAACTCCACGGTAAGAGCTAGAAGTCACTTTGTGTGACTTCTAGCAAGAAAAATGCATCACTTTGCTCAAATCAAAAGCATACACGCTTCTGAAATAGAAACAGCATTAAGTACAGACTGTAAAAATAGCTGAAATTGGATGAAATCTGCATTGCCAGTACACAGGAGCTGATTTCTTTATACAGATTTTGTCTTCACCAATGTTATGAATGTGTTACATTGTCCAAGGGCCATGGAAATGTGAAACCAAATTGTTGGGGTTTTGCTAGCAAGTAGCAAACTTCCATGGAATTTATGGTATGTAAGGTAAGCATTCCTTGCAAACCTCTGGTTAAAGGCACTTATAAGATGTTCAATTCAAATACAAAGTACTTAATACTTGCTATTGTTGTTGGAAAAGAGGTGAAACAAAATTTTGGAAAAACAGTGCTGCTACGGAATCTTTCCTATAACAAATTAAAACCTATTATTTATTTATAGGATGACATGTGGTACTTGAAGATGAGAGTAATGAAAATAATTGGGTGGTCAGTAGTAGGAAAATGTACTAACATGCAAGTTTTGGGTAGTAAATAAAATTTGTCCAGATTTAATGGGATGTAGATCAAATAGGAATATGTGAACATGTTATTGATAAGATCTGATCCATCTCTAATAATGTATCTGTGGTTTGACAGACATTACCACAGCATGGATGAATTCAGCCACTATGACTTGTTGGATGCAAGCTCACACAGAAAAGTTGCTGAGGGACACAAAGCAAGTTTCTGCCTTGAAGATACTTCCTGTGATTATGGCTATTACAGGCGGTATGCATGTACAGCACACACACAGGTAGGAGCTGCTTTGGAGACAACCACGCGTTTGTGTTTGGATAACTCTTCTGTCAATCACCTGATGCCCTAATTAGCTGATGCCCTAACTAGCTTCTGGAATTCCCGATTATAGAGGCCAGGATACTAACCTGGAGACTGGTAATTCACCCACGTGCTGTTGACTGTGGGTTTCTTGTTAAAGGGCAGTGGCACTCACTAGTGTGGCACCACTGGTAACTGAGCTGTATTAAAACACACCCCAAGTTCTCGTGGCAGTGGGACTGGCCAGGCTTGCTAAGAGGCACTTAGGATAGCCCATAAAGAAGCTGTCCTCAATGTTCATCTCCCCAGACTGTGGCTGGTCCCAGAGTTTGTAGCTGGTATTTTCTCCCTTGTGGAGAGTGAAGCTGTAAAGGGCTGGATTTCTCCAACACCTGCAGCTGCTGGCTGGCAGCCTGGCACAGAAATCTCAGGGTATTTTCTGTGCCCGCAGAGCAGGAGGCTGTTAAAGAGAAGGGCACCTGTGTGGATGCTGTGGTGGGCCACGTACCAATGTAAAGCCAGGTGCCAGGGCTTGTTAGGGGAACATGGAAAATGGAACATACCATTATGATAGACCAAGGCAAGACTCCTGCCTTACATATTGCATCACCACCTCTCAGAACTGCTAAAGAACAGCTTAAAAAATCCCAACCAGCCAACCCCAGCAGAACAAGGTTGATCAGCAGTGTAGTATGGCTAAGAAGTTTCATAGACTATTCCATTTGGAAAACCAGAAGTAACACCAAAACTTGATTGGTTGTGAGTTGAAAGAGGGAATTTTTCATATTTAATGACAATAGTTGATGTTTCTGTCAGTATATGAACTGGAGACCTGTCAGGCAACAGCTTTAAAACAGAGAGGAGTGCTCTTTGGACACATGAATGAAGTATTAAATTCCTTGCCATTGGATGTTTCAGAGAGCAGTAATTTCCATGGGCTCAAGAAGAATTTACACAAAGCAACAGATATTATTAAACATGAAAATCTAATGGTACCCTGTGCCTTAAATACAGTTAAATGCCCGGAGGAAGGAATTTTCCTGACATTACATATCCCATTCCTTATGCTCTTTACTCGTTAAGAATCTGCTGCTGACCACTGCCAGAGACATGACACTGAGCTTTGCTGGATCTGTGGTTTAACTCGGTGTGGCCGTACGTACACATAAACCTGTATCCCTTATTCTGCAGCTTTTAATCTAGAAGGTAGTTATTCTGTCACAGAGAAATGACAGCTATGTTTCCCGGGCTGACGTGTCCACATTTGAATTTTAACTATAATGAATGATCTGCAATACACAGAGGCTTTGAAGAGGTTTTATAAATACCTTTTCTACTTCTGTAGACTATGACATCTAACTAAGCGACATACATATTTTACAACTGAGTATTTGTGTCACTAGAATCATGGCTGTGTCAGCATTTCCACTGGAAGCCCATATTTCAGGGGTTTGTAATTGGACTGTAAAACTTTCCTCCAGCCTCAGACTTGGCACAAACATGCAAGAGTCTGAGCTGATCACCAGCTGGGTCAAGAGGGAATTCCTGCAGGACTTGGGCTTTCTGCACTCTGTGTGCTGCCAGAACAGATCAGCTCTGCCTAGAGCAATCTGTATTGGCCACAGCTAAAGACACTATCTTTGAACCACCAATACATTCATATGTGGGATTCTTACTCATGTTCCTAACAAGAAAGATGCATCTGGAATAAAGGCTATGTTTTCAGTTCCCTCGGATTCTTGTGTCACTATTTGCCTGAAGAGAGACCATTTCCTTGCAAAGCTCAATGTGAAAATGACCCTTAACCCTATTATTCAAAGATGGCACATCCATAGCAAAAAGTTGCATCATTCCTAAGGGTAGAGAGAGGATCCAACATGGTGATCAAGTCTGCCTGTACTCATGACCTCAAAAGATATTCACTCAACATTTACAGATATAAAAGTCTATAAAAGTGGAATTGTTCTAGTTTAGACACACAAAGAAAATGCCAGCTAAAAATAAGATTAATTTTTCTAAGTTAATTTTCAAAGTGAACTGTGATAGCTGAGTGAACTTCAGTCTGAGTGTCCCTAATGTCTAGAATGTCACTGTTTGTAAAGATACATGTTTTTTCACATCCATCTTAACTTCATTCTTAAGGGTCTGAGCCCTGGCTGCTACGACACTTACAATGCTGACATAGATTGCCAGTGGATTGATATTACTGATGTAAAGCCTGGAAATTACATTCTGAAGGTAAGCGTATTGGGAATGGGGAGGTTTGGGGTTTTTTGGGAGCGTTTTTTTTTTTTTTCTCTTCTGTTTAAAGAAGCAAATCATTTGCATACAACCTCTGGCATGTAAGTTCCCAGCTGAAGCGTGGCAGCAGACAGCAGTGTGCTCTCTCCCCTCCAGGTGAGTGTGAACCCCAGCTACCTGGTGCCTGAATCCGATTACTCCAACAACATTGTCCGCTGTGACATCCGCTACACGGGCCACCATGCCTACGCCTCTGGCTGCACCATTTCACCGTAAGTGCCTCCCCACTGCTGGCTTCTCTACCACTCTACCCCACTGCCAGGATTTTGTTTTGTGGGAATTTTAAAATTTGTGGGAATTTTGCTCTTGCGCTCATGCCGTTGGAATATGTAACGCTTTCCAAAACTGCTGCTCCCGTCTGGTCTGCCAGACAACCACCTCTGGCTCACACACCTTCCTTTGCTCTTGCATTAGGACCTTTCTAGGATCATTCAGTACCCTTTTACAGCACCCCCACACAACTGAGCAGCTGCAGTGCTCTTTAAGGCATTCTGCAAAATCCCACACGTGTGTGTTACTTCGGTGCTGCTGCTGCTGCTTGCAGAGCAGCCACTCTCCCTGAAACAGTTCTTTCACACATCCTTCCTTTACAGTTTTGCTCTTTAAAAGTTTAAGCAATGCCAAAATTGTGCCTTTTTTACATTTTTTCCTCCAAAAAGGCAAATTTGTTTAATAAATGTCCTCATGGTAGATCTTCTGTACCTTAGTGTCTGTGAAACACACACAGAGAAAGCAGTCTTTTGTAACACTGAGGTAAGCAGTCCTCAGAACACTGTGTAAGTTGCTCATATGAAATACTTCTCAAGAGACTTCATTTGGATGATATAAGGAGCATTAACGTTGTATAGAGATTCCTATGAAACAAATTCCAGAGTAGTAAAGGAAAAGTAAAACATATGACCAGTGTAGTCTTCCATAACAGTATCAATGAAACAGATATTAATGATGTGACTTGCTTAGTTAGCCTGTAAAATATTCATTCCTCACTTTGCATTAGGAAATCAGTAGTTAAATGAGCCAAACTTACGTTTCATGCTTTTAACTTCTAATCTCTCCATCTTACCTCTGAAAATGTTACTGAGTACATAGAATAATAGAATAGTTAATGTCAGAAAAGCCCTTTTAGATAATGAAGTCCAGCCATCAAACTCAGACCTACACCACGCTCACCATTAAACCATATTCTCAAGTGCCATATTCATATGGCTTATGAACACTTCCAGGGATAGCAACCTCACCACTTCCCTGGGTATTCTGCTCTAATGCTTCACAACCCTTTAAGTGAAGAAGTTTCCCCTGATATTCCATCTAAACCTCCTCTTGAGGCCATTTCCTCTCATCCTGTCTCACTGGTTATGTGGGAGAAGGGACCAACCCACACCTCACCACTGCCTCCTCTTGGGGGTTTGTAGAAAGAGATAAGATCTCCCCTCCTCTTCTCCAGGCTAACACCTCATATATGTGTGTGTGTGTGTGTGTGTGTTCATCTATGTATAGATACATATATATGTATATATATGTATTATGTCTCTCTCAGGTACATATTCATGCAGGGCTAGGAAACAAAAAGTCTGTTACTGACTTGTGCTTTCAAGCTGACAAGTGGGTGTTCAGCAGTTCCTCTTTCTCTGTGTGCCTGCTCACCTGCATAAAATTATTTCTCCTCTTTCAACAGATATTGAGAAAGATGCAAGAAGTGGACGAGATGGTGACAGATGTTTTGAACTGAAGTATCATCATACAAACTTCACTAGGATGCAAACACTATAGAAAAAAAACTACAGAACATACACAGATACACCCACACAACTTATGTGACTTTGAAGCACTTCTGCTGCTTCTCAACCAAAACTTAACTGGATTTTAAGAATCTAAATTGGCATTACTTGTATTGCTATTGAAATGTGCGAAACTGGTGCTTTGTGTAGAGATATTTTAAATTTTGATAATCTAACTCATTCATAAAAACATGGGACCATTTCTTAGCTCCTTCAAATTTGGAGTTTACGTGATAGTAGATGTCAGTGGGAATATTACTGGTGAATGAGTTGAACATATTTAAAAACGTAGAAAAAAATGTACGCAAAATGAATTAAATAAAACTCAAGAGAAAGTACTTATGTCAGCTATCTCAGAAAAGATCATCTTGAAAATCAGATTAGAGTGATGATACAGTACTATTAAAAATTCTTGCTAGGACACATTGATACGAAAGAGAGAAGTATGTTCAGTTTTCAAGGAATATTAACATATAGCAGAGAAATACATATATATTATATATATCAGTTATACCCCTGCAAGAAAAGTTATGTTTACATTTTTAATACATTAGAAGTTTTTCCATTTTCTTAAGTGAAAAACAGATGGGGTTTTGAAATACACCTTTCATCTGTGAAAACGAATTAAAAAGCTTACCCACCTTTATATGTTCAAGGTGGGACTTTTAAAAAAGTTCTGCAAACTTTTTTTAATGTGGATAAAAAATACCTGTCAAGAAATGGGCTCTTGGAGATGATGAGGAGTCCCTGATGTGGTCATCTGTGAAAAACATCCAACTTGAACAGGTTAACCATCAAAATAATACAGGCAATTAACTCAGGTGGCACCACAAACAGAAGTAGGTCAGAATCTCTTACAAAGTATTTTTAGTGTGAAGAAAACCTACTACCCGCTTCCCCCTTAAGTACTGTAGTTGAGTTTAAAATGTATATCTCAGTATTCAAATAACAAAGTTGAAAATATACTATGCAGAGAGGAAGAGCAAAATTCAGTGTATTTGACATCTACTTTAGGCTGTTCAGGAACCAAACGCAACATTGTTAAGGGGAAAAACTTCCAGCCCAAATTGATTTTTGCTGAACTGCTTAACTGGTGCTGGGTGTACTACTCCTCCTCCCATCCCCAAATTATTTTGCTTTTGCAGTGCACCCTGCTGTAAGCTGCAGTAGCTGTGATTTTTGTTTTAAACTGTGAAATGACATATCACAAGGGGATCTGGCTTTTTTTTTTTTTTTTCAGAAGAATTCTGATCATGTAAAATGAAGAATCTACTTCTGGAGCAATGGGACCTAGAAATATTGATTGATGTTCATTAATTTGGTCAGCAGGTCAAAACACCTAATGAAATATTGGAAGCTCAATAAATTAAAAAAAAAAAAGGAAAAAAAATGTGCTATTCAATATAGTTAAAAACTTAAAAATCTGAGCAGTATGGAGAGGTTTTATTATCACTATTGAGAATACTTCAGGTAGTATTTGGAAATATTTTATGCGTTAGAACCCTATGGATTTATTTTGGAAGTTTGAAGAATTACCATAATATCCTTCACGGATCAGCTGTTCTTTAGTACCTTTATTTAAGTTTATTTCCACCTTAATAATAACTTGGTTACAAATTTGCACAATCAGAACTTAAAAGAAACCTGAGAACCAGCAGCCTGGTGATCACTACCCACCAGTGGGAGAGAGTGGGGAATAATACCATTTATACCTGCAAGTCCCTTTCTGTTTGCTGCGAGATCCATTTTAGCAATCTGTAACCAGTATGGGCAATGAACAGAAGCAAAATTTGGAAACTTGATTTATGAGAAGACCCTTTGTTACCTATGTCTGCAAAAACAAGGGCCTGTTTAAAGTCTAGGCTTCTGAAATCTCAGCCCAAAGAGTTCTTAGGTTTAAGAGGTGTTAAGGGATGCAAGCGCATTCACCTTTCTTTAGACTTAGGTCAAAATCGGGGTCAAAGTCCTGAGAGCAGCTTGGGCAATGGACACAAAAGCTACTGAATGGAAGCCAGGCTGTGGGCACGGGCTGCTTCCTGGGAAGAGGTGGTGTGCTCGTACCTCATGGTGCCTGAGGCTGAGCGTGGGATTTGGGAGCGCTAACTGGAGACGGAGCAGCCGCAGGAAGGGGGGTACCCCTCGGCATGACACACTCACCTGCTCACACGTCTGTGCCCAAACTACTTGCAGAGCTCCACTGAAGTCAGCAAGGAGCCAGAGGGCCTTGAGCATCTGTGCAGGTGGAAAAAGTGGGAATGGCCTCGTTTGGAAAGGTGTTGAATGCTGTAACTTTGAATATTGGGGATACTGGAGCTACGAAAATGTAGCTTTTTTTTCCGTAGCAAAATATTGTATTTGTTTTGAAATGTGTGTTAAGCGACATGACATTGGTGTACAATAGCACAAAAATTGCCTAAGACATGAACAGACAAACAAGGGATTTTAGGATTAAAAAAAATGAAGGAATGTGACTTCAGCCCTGTCTAACTATAGTAAATCACAAAGCAGTAGAAGAGTTTATTATATAGCATGTGTAGAAGTAGTTCCAACTAGGGGAGCGCCAACCAATATTTTCAGTATCTTGGCTCTGCAGATTTGACACCTTATTTTTTGCATACTGGAATATGTTTTTGGGATTATGTGCATTTCTAAGAACTGTTTTGGAAAAACTTTTTATTTTTACTGCAAATTTTATTTGGATTCCATTTTACTAGACATCGAACTTGTTCCCTTATCTTTGAAAATACGTCTTTGTATTGACATTGGTTGCAGTGGGGGCAAAACCAATTTAAATTTTGTGGGATTTCTACTATGAATTTGCTGTCTTGCAGTCTCAAATTTCTTCTGAAAAGCCAGAATGTATAAATGTGTGTGAAACAATAACCTCCCGCACTTCAAATCTTTACTTAAGAATTGCACATAAGGAACATAATGTATGTCAGGCTCATTAGAGGAAGGGTTTGTTATGTATTTTTTTTAATCCTGAAATACATTTGGTATTTGTGTATTTCTAGACCAAAGTGTAAGGAAAATGACAGACTGGTCACCAATGGAACCAAAACATTGTGTAGATGATGTTTTTATGTTAGGAAAAGTCTACTCGATTTTTTTTCTGCTCCAGCATGAATGCACATATCAAATGTACCTTCCTATTGTTATTCATGCATTGTTTGCAGTCTGCTCATTCAAAACCAGCAGGGTGGTTTTCATAAATGAGACATTGAAAGGTGGTTTATCCTGTGTCTCACATTTATGCCAAAAAGGCATTTTCATTTCCTCCAAATCCTAAAAGGTGCTGAAAGATTTTTAACTTGAATTAAAACCAAAGAGTATGTAATTGGGAGGTTTTTATTATGCAACTAAATGCTACAGATACAGTGAAATGCCACTTATTTTTGCAACTTTCTTGAAGACTTTTCATTATTTCCTTCACTTTTCTTCAAAGAGTCTTAATTTCAGTAACTTTGCATCTTTATCTGAAGAGCTCTAATTTATAATATTCAGGCACTAGCTTTGTATTCTTCACTGCACTTTCATATTCTTGTGTTACCTGCCCGTATTATGGTTGCAAGTTTATGTGAAAATGACTTGAATAAAATGTTTCAAGCGTTCTACTTGTTGAAGTATTACACTTACTGCACAGGCCAGATCCATCCCTCAGTGAGAAGGCTTCAGTTAAGGTTCTTATGTCTACACGAAAATGAAGAAAATTCTGTCTTGCCGACATGGTCTCAGAAAAAATGTGACAAGAAACAAAAAATAAAAAAAAAAAAGGCGTGATAAACTACCCCCCACACTACACAAAGGATGAACGTGTCAAGGCTTAACAGGAGGAGGCATATCGTTCATCTGGAAACACGATTTCCTTACCATATCTGTCTTGCTAAAAACAGGAACTTAAAAAGCACTTTCAGAATTTCTGCTCCAAAAAAACTAAGCTTTCACAGAAAGAAGATTTGAGCAGTACATGGTAGGAAGTCTGTGTACTCTAGAACTAGCAGATAAAACATGCAGTTACTCCAAACATTGTATCCTGTTATTTCCTCTGAGTGCAAGCCAGTGTCCTCCTGCCTCTTCAAACTGTATGCTAAACTGATGAAACAGTCTGAGTTGTGAAGCATCTCTTGTCCCTTCACTGAGGGACTACTACAAACGAGAATAGTTAAAAAGAGACTTGGGAGTCTAAATAGTTGAATACTTAAAAAGTATCTTATTGGAGACTTGTTCCAATAAGTCATCAAATACTTAAATATCAACTATTGGCACTCTTGGCTTCACGTAAATGGAAACAAAACCAATGTAACGTCTTTTAAAATTAATAAAATAAATGTAGAACTATTTCAGATATAACCCACTTTGTGTAATGTTTTGCTATTTGAAAAGTATTCCCTATCCTACTTCTTATTAGAGCTAAGAGCTTCAAACTGAGAATTTCTCCAAGTGCTATTTCTAGAGCACAGAACCTGGAGTGGATCAGCTTCTGTGCAAACACAAAAATGCAATAAAAATGGTGTATGATAACTGCAGAAAGCATATTCAAATCTATTGAAAATAAAGCATCTCCTAGTTCCCATGTACCTTCTACCCCCATTCTGTGATCTCATTTTCACATTAGACCGCCTGCCTCGTATCACAAAATGATCTAACAGCAGCAGATCTATCACCATTCACAAAGCAGCTCAACATTTTCACTCCAGAAAGTATTGATGTAACTGAATTTTCATTCAAGCACCATTTTTCCTGATCTAACAGTTCCATAAAAACTGATTAAAGAAATACTTATGCCTGTTTGGAAATCTACAAAATGGTCCCATCAATAATACACCCATTTGCTATTAAAAAAACCCCAACAATCACATTTAAACTAGCGATGACTATCTTAAAAGATACTGAAAAATCTGAGATTGATTTGTTGGTAAGCCTGAAGTGAGAAAATTGTGCACCTGAAGCAGCCTAGTAGTATCTGACAGTACATACCTGGCTAAAGACATTTCTTCTGTGGTATGGTACTGAACTGAAAAGCATGGTTCTCAACATCTTAAAATCTAATCATCACAGAAAGAAATAACTTCCCATGTCACTACAAAAATAAATTGCTAGTACTTTGTCAGGTCTCTGACTAAACAGTGCCATAGATATGATGTAAGTTAAAATCACATATATGCTGAAAATGTTATGTTGTTATAATGAAGAGAAAACGTTCTAAACTTTATCAACAACCTCCAGGCAAGTTCCCTGGGTTTATCAGTTCATAAACAAATTGCCCAGTTACACGTAAAAGATATTATCAAGTCTCCACCATCACTACTCATTTATATAATGTATTAAGGCTGTGATCCAGGTGAGTCACTAAGCACCAGCAGTAACCCATTAAAATATGAAGCAATGCCAGCATCCTAATCTCTCTTCTCTCATTCATGTTCAGTGTATGTTATCTTTTTTCTTTTCTTTAAAGTAAGAGCTCAGAATATTTTTGAAGAAAAAAAAAGAAAAAGGGATGTTTTGGTAAGTCAGGCTTCCTTCAGGGAGAATTCTGTGGCCACAAATTACAGCTGTAATAATGCAGTAAGAAACTTGCTCTTATGCCAAGACAAACCAGTGCTCCTAGATCTTTTAGGCACATGCAAAAAAGCACTTTAGAACACTGTCTCCCTAAAGCCTTGAGGTTTTTTTTCAAACTATTTGCAATCTTTAAGTTTTTGATCCTTAAATAGGGTACTCATCTGCTAAAAGAAAGGTAAGCAGTCCATGAAAAACTGTTACAACTGATGACACCTACCAAAAGACATTTCTCTTGCCTTACACTGGAAGGAGAGAATTCACATACCAAACCTTTGTTTGTTGGGACATTCATCTAGGATTTATTTACTTATTTTATTTAAAGCTTTAAGGATTAACATTTGCATCTGAAAATCTTGAAGTTTGTAGAAACCAGGTAAATGCATGGCTTTTTCTGTGAAATATAACCCTAAAAAACCACAGTAAACAAGTTTCTGTGCTTTATTTTAAAACTTTTGGCCTTCAATACTGTTCCCTACACTACAGTGAAAAAAACAGCAACAAAATCACTTTGAAATGAAAGGTGGTTTGAATCTCTCCTTCCTCTGGGAGGCAATGCCATTAAAGACAGTATCACATATATTGACATTTACTCAGTATATAGAAAAAAAAGCCTAAGTGAGGCAAACCATGCCTAAATATTAATGCAGAACAGACCAACTCGAAGGTTTAGTCTTCAAGAACTTAACACAAGATGGGACGTGTATAATGTAGCATTATCTGTGCTTAGTCCAGGGCAAGGATCCTCATACTGCTGGCAACATTTTGCAGCCCAGGAACCTGATGGCTTTGGCTGAAACACAGAGAAAGACCAGGCTTTTTCAGACTGCAGACGTAGGAAGGCCATCTACACCTTAAGGGATGACATATTCTACAAGTTTGCAGGAATTCAGAGATTTAAATCTGAAGAAAGGAAATTGATCAAGGATTATGAAACCCCATAAGCTACAATATCACAAGATGTCACTGAACTGTAAAACTGGAAGCTTGAAGAGATGGATGTTGCATGATATATCACTGTGTGCTCCCTCTGTCCTTAAAGCATCCCTTTTTGACTACTTTCAAAGATACTAGGTTAGATGGGCCTTTGGGTGATGCAGGGCTTTCTTCAGGCATCTCAAAATGCTACATGAATAGTACAGTCCAGTCATTTACTAAGTTTATTAATTAATTTGATTATGAAAGGTAACTTTTTAAATAAACAACACTATTAAAGATTAATTACATATTCAGAATTTCTTTCAATTAGGTAGTAGAAAAAGCACCTGAAGAAGTATTCAATGAATTTTTTTGTCATATTCTAAAGAGATGAACTCCCAGTGTCAGACTGGCACTTAAAAGTCCAATGTTTCTCAGTGTACAAAGTTCTTTCATGCTTTCACATTCTTTCAGAAAGTGCAAGACACACATGTTGAAGAATCCAGACATTACTACCAGAACAAAGTATTAAAGACACCTCTTCATTTCTTCAAATTGGCAGAATAATCAGAGGACACAGATCACAATTTAAAAGCACAATATTTTATTCTCTCCAGAAATTTTCATATTACGCTTAAAACGGATTGACTTTTCCAGCTACCCAATACACTCATGAATTTATGAAGTCTCTTCAAGTTTAAGAATCTTTTACTTTGTTTCAGCTGAGATGCGACAATATAGAACCTTTCTTTTGACAACCAAAGTCTCATAAAAAGTACATTTTTTTACAGACAAAAAAACCCCTTCCAACCCCCCCCCCGCCCCGCAAAGAATCTGTCCTATTCCTACAGGGCACAAATTATGTTCCTAAAAACCCTTTATTCATATTAGGGTATATTTCATGAATGGTGGCACTACATAATGGGACTTAGGAACCAGCACCAAATGGCCATTACATTAATCAACAGACAGCACAAACAATGGATGAAACAATCTTGATATTCTATGATGGTAAATAATAGTTGCAATTTTGTAGGTTGCAAAGGATATGGACAGTATAACAAAGATGTTCAAACAGCAGTTGCAAAATAGTTTTTTTAGAACCTCCATTTACATATACTCTAGTCATCAAATTTAATCTTTTTCCCCTGGAATGCTGTAATTTGAGACGCTTGCTCTCTGCGTCGCCTGCTTGCTTCCCATGAAGGGTGGAGAGGCTGCTCCAAAGGTGCTTTCTTATTGTGGCATTTAACATCCCCTGAAGCTTTTGCAAATGGTTTCTTCTTCTTGAGCATTGTTTCATTTTTAAGAAAACCTGCACGAGTACAAAACAAAACATTAATTACATCAGGAACACAGTCATCTGAATATTCACAGCCAGATTTCTTCATCTTGCAGCCTGGTAAAATGCCACTCCGTTGACTGCAGATAGTTAAGATTTATTAATACTGACTACACTCTAAATTTGTGTAGACAAACATTCAGCACAAGTGTAAACTTTTTTCTTCACAATAAACCAATGACTGTTACACAATGTAATTCAATATGACTGGAATTATATCCTCAGTGCAATGAACTCCAAAATGGTACCACAGAAGATAAACTGCATAAAACATTCCATATTCAGGAGCTAGAGAAGAAATTACTTATGAGATAAGGTACTAGTTACATATAACAATCTGGTACCTTTACCTGTGCACAAGTAATGCTAACTGCTCAACAGACAGAAAAGCACTTTCCAGTGTAAACCTTATGTTAAGTATTTCTAATATGAGAAAACAGAAAATAGCAGACAATATCCACAGATTAAAATAAAAGCTGAACTGTTTGACCATTTTAACAACGAATGTTAAAATATGGGCCACAAACTTAAAAAGAAACAAATACATCCCATCATGAATAGACTGCAGAGGCAACAAAATTTCAAAATGTTTTTTCTCTCCTAATTTTACCAGGTTAAGTAATACATACCTGTTCTTTCCTTTTTGAGAGGCTGGTCTTTAGTATTTCTGAAAAACAAAAAGAGAAATTAAGATTTTTCAATAAAATTGTAAGATTACAAACACCTGTGAATAAATAATCATTATCACCAAAACACTAATGGAATAACTTCAAACATAACACGCAAGCTTCTTCAATACTGCTCCACCCATGTTAATAAAGAAGTAGAAAGAGAAGTATTCAGAAGTTTTTGAATTTGCATTTAGATCTAGTTAGGAATCATAAATCAGTACTACTGCAAATTTAAAAAATTGTCAAGAAAGCTTAAGAAGACTAGTGAGTAGTTTCTGTGAAAATGTTCTAAGGTTTAATGGGCTGAAATTCTCTTTGTTTAGTAAGGATTACTAGAAATCATAACTAGAAATCACATTTCCATTGCCATGAAGGAGGGAAGGAATGGAGAACATAGCATGGGGAAGAAGCTTACCTTCTGTTCTGAGATTTCTGATTGGTGGTAGACAAAGAACTGCAGAACACTGACTCCAGCTTGCTTGCTTTTGCATGTGGCTTTCTCTCTTCCATGATCAAATCCTGTGCTGCCCTAGACACTGTGCTCTTTTCTGTTTTCATTACATTTTTCTGAACACTACCCTTTTCTTTTGTTGAAGAAAAATTATTAACTGCTGCTACTTTTTTCTTCTTTTTTACTTTTCCAATGAAGAAATCATCATTGCTGTCACTGTCAGAATCTGATGACTCATTATAAAACCTCTCCTCAGTACTATCATCAAAATATTCCTTTTCATTGGGATGCTCTTGGGCACTATCATTAATTATTTCTTTTATTGCATTTAATTTGTTCACACTCATATTTTCTTTCCTTTTTTGATAGTCAAGTTTCTTTCCTGTTTTGTTTTGAGCAACTGTTTGCACTTTTACTGCCTCAAATTGAGGTTCCTCTGGAGCACTTACTCTCTCCATTTCCACAGTTTTCTGCTCAGATTCACTCTCACAGAGCTCTTCAACCTCTTTGTCATTTTCTACTTTCATGCCTGGTTTTGTTTTGTGTTCACATCCTTGCTGTTTTTGAGGCCGCTTACAAGCTTGGTCATCCAAGTTGTTATTGGAATGTTGTGCTGATTTAGGCTGTTCTTCTGACTGATCCTTTTTCATAGGAATGGCTTTGTCTGGGTTCTTTCTTGCATCCTTAAAAGCTTTAACAGCAGCTGTACAAGGGGCAGAAAAATATTTTGTTGCAAGTACATATGAACTATTTTTATATAATAAAACAATTTTGCAACTTCTACGCGTTGTATTGAGCATATTTTGAATGTCCTTATGAAGTATTTACCAAGCACATGGGACAAGAGATACCTTAGAATACAGTATCAACAAAAGTGAAGGAAAAACCCTGAAAATATTATCAATAAATACACTATGAAATTTGGGTTAAACCGTGAACTTCTCTTAAAAAAAAATAATCTGCACTGATAATCATACTCACTTAGTGTACACTTGTACACACATTTACACTTTGTGTGTAAAACTGCAAACTAATATTAATTTGTTCATATATAACTAAATGGGTATTTGATATGCTCTGTTATTAATGAAGTAACTTTGTGACCTTACTACATGGACTTTATCCTTTTTAACATTAATTTTAGGTGGAAAATTCCAGTTTCAAGAGAAATCCTAAATAACCAGGAAAGATACCCTAAGGATTCTGAATACAGTTTTCACAGAAAATTAAGAAAGTGATTTGTAAAACCTTTTAGGTGCCTGTGAAAACCAAGTTGTAATGATCCATTTATGTTCCTATTTAATTTAGAAACACTCCATTACATCTATTTGATTTTTAGCATTCCCATTATAAGCTCTGTTTGTTCAACACCCTATATTAAATAAATGTCATATTGTATACTGTCACATATAAAGCCATATAAATGGTTTGAAGTTTGTAGCTTGGCTCACTGCAGCTAGTTAGGCTAATTACAGAAGCTTTTAGTTTTTGTGGGTTTCTAACTTTGGTTCATGTCAGAAATATACATGAACAAAGTAACACACCAGTAAGCAACAGATAAAATAAAAAATTCAATAAAATGTTTCATACCTTTAAGCTCAACAAATCTGGGCTTCAGGGTGGGGTGTGTTGCAAGTCTTGCCATGGCTCGCTCAGCTGCAGTACAGTTTGGCTACACAAGAAAAATTCAAGGGCATGAAGTCAACAGAACAGTCAGCTTACACAGGTCTGTGTCAGTAGGCTACAATGCATACTAATATGATTCTCACCAGGAACTGAACAAGAGGGAAGCTTATGGCACTAACAAGTATTCTATTTTTCATGTATTACTACCATCATTCTACATGCATTAAAATCTGCCTGCCTAAACATTGACAGAAACGTAGCAGATGCACAACACGTGATATTTCTCAGGTACTGAACAGGGATAACATGATTTATGCTTTCTTTAAAGCCTAACAGACACATCGCTCACTGATTTTACATTTACTATTTTATACAAGAGCAAAGAAAATAAATGAACTCACTGAATAAAGAACATAATACTGGTAGAAGGCATTCTGCTTGCAGGAATGCAACAGCTTGCAAGAATTACAGTATTGATCCCATAAAAGTTGGCAAAATGACATAGCAGATATTGAAGGAATACATGTAAACCATTGAAAGGCAAGGTCTAACTTGACCATAAAGACAAATAACCTTAAATTTGACGTGGTAGAATACTGGAACTCTGCAAATTGATTCAAAGAAGAAATATTCTTGCTTCAATTAAAAAAAACCCCAAAAAACCAAAAAAACCAAACAAAAAAACCCCTTCTATTCTGACCTTCTCTTTTACATACTGGAAATCACAAGTTTGAGACTGTTTGATTGTAAAAGCTCTCATTTTCAGGTTCTTGCCATCACTCTGCTTGAAAAACAAAATGAATGGTATCTACGACTTTTCCAAAGACAGCTCTGTCATCTGTTTTTTTTTTCTGTGTGATTGTTCGTTTGTTTGTTTCCTTTTTTCTTATCTTCTTTTTTGAAAGAAGGAAAAGTAGGTTCAACAGATTCGTAAAACACAGCTTTATCAGGAAGATTTCTTAAAGCCTGCAGTGGAATTCTCTGGGAGATAGTGGAAAAGACCTACAAAAGACATACCTTTCTCTCTTCCTCCCAGTGGTACTGCAAAGGATACATACTCAAATTGTTTCCGTGATTTCAGCTTTCTACTATGGAAATATCACAGCAGAAGCCACCAGAACCAACAGAGGACAATATTCATAAAGAACCAGACAAGTGCCCTGTGACCCAACCGGAGCTGATTTTGGTGCCATCAACTCAACAGAGCATGCTGCCTCTCCTGTTCTAAGCAATCACCACAGCAGATGGAGCCCAAGCCACAGGTGCTATCTGGTAAATAACCAGGAGTAGAAGTGGTACTGGCTCTCTCCTGAGATGGAGTTAACACGCCTCATAGTAGACAAGATGGTGCTGTGTTTTGGATTTGTGACTATAACATTTTAGAGTTGGTAAGATATCAGTGTTTTAGTTACTGCTGGGCAGTGATTGCACAGCATCAAGGCCTTCTCTGTTTCTTGCTCTGCCCCTACCATAGGCAAGGAACACCCCTGGTACAGCTGATCCACATGAACCAAAAGGATATCAAGTCCTTTTCAAGTCATGCTTAGCAGTAAAAGCTTGAGGTAACAAAAAGGAATGGGGAGATGTTTGTGGTTATGACATTTATCTTCCCAAGTAATCATTATGTGAAGTGAAGCCCTGTTCTCTGGGATGTGGCTAAACATCTGTCTGGTGATGGGAAGGGGTGAATAAATTCCTTCTTCTCCTTTTCTTGCACATACAGCTTTGATTTCCTCCTCGAACTGTCTTTATTTTAAGACAGAAGTTTTTCTGACTTCTGTTCTTGGGATGCTCTCCCCACCCCACAGAGGTAGGGTGAGTGAGCAGCTGCTGGGTGCTTAGCTGCTGGCTGAGGTCAAACCACCATGACACACACAATACCCAACACATCAGGAATTCACACTTAAAGCAGCTGACGTGATCCATGTAAGACTGCTCAGTGGTGAATGTTACTTGTTTGCATGTCCATTTTCTTCCAGCAGAACCATGTGACTATAAACAGTTATATATCCAGTGCATAAAGACAGATGGGACAATTCCCACTGACTGCTAGTGCAAGAGAGTGACGCTTAGTGCTTTGCTCTGAAGGAAACAGAGCAAAAGAAGGCACTACAAATAAACCAGAGTCAGTACTTCTAAATGCAGAAACATTTAATTGGTTTGCCAGCCATAAATCTTCTTCCTCAACGAGTGGAAAGCAAATCCCATTTTGTAATTCTTTTGCCAGTTTTAGAGCTTATAAAATATACTCTGTGGTCAGCCATATTTCAAGTTTGAAGTGTAGAGCATCTGGGAATTCTAGTCCTTTCCCCTCAAGTCTCTGCTACTACAAAATTATCTCTTCAGGTCAAGAAAAACTTGAAAAATGTTCTCTCTGAAGACTGTCTATAGAACTATGAACACTGGCCAGAGGGGACAGGTCAAAAGATGGGTACATTTCCAAGGGCCACAGATTGGCTTACTTCCAGGCTAGTTTAGCTGTAACAACTCGAAATCTGAATTTTGATCCCCATGTGACAGTGCTGCATGCTGCCACCAGATTCTTGGGACAGAAAGCTCACATTTCTGAAGATCATATGCTATTTTCTTTGGAGATTTTCCTATAGCTGGAAAATCTATTTCTGAACTTAATTAATACACTTTTTCCCTCAGCTACTTCCTGTGGGTTTTGAAAGAATATACCATGACGTTCAGAAAGCAGCAGCAGCTTCTGTGCAACATCTGGTGTCTTTTAATTCAAGTATTTATAGAAAGGTTTTAAGCATATACAGGCCAATCCATATGGAATAACTGCATTTTTTTCCTTAGAGCAAAATACTTCAAAAACACTACTCACACTGATAGCCACCAGCTAGCAAACACACGATATTCACATTCCCTCAAATTTCTCATTTTTCTGTGAATGGGTTTTTTAGTTTTGCTTTGCTTTGGGGTTTTTTTGGCACAGCCCACAATCAATTTATTTTCCCTCAAGTATTTTCCAGTATATAAAATGTTTTAGAAATATAGACAATACTGAAAAAAAACTTAACAAAGGAAATGCCAACTGTCTTTAAAATCAAAAACACTTTTATCCCTCCTTCCCAGCCCTTGGATGTTAATTAGATACTAAAAATGTACACCTTTTTTCTGACATACTTCTGCTACTTCTTGTATTATTTTGCACTACTTATTTTTTATGCAAGAATGTGCTACTACTTTCTACAGGAATGTTCTTCCTTCAGTGTGCAACTGAGGCACTGGGAAGGGGACAAAGCAACTGAGCAGTGTATAATCACACTCTGCAGGGAGAAATTTTAAGTTACTGTGCTGGTTAAGGATGGGATAGAGCTGTGAATTTCCTTCACAGTGGTCCCGGGATGAGGCTGTGTTTTGGCTTTGTGCTGAACACAGGGTTGATAACACAGAGATGTTTTTGCTATTGCTGAACAGGGCTTACACAGAGCCAAGGCCTCTTCTGCCATTTCTACTTCTACGCTGGCAAGGAAGTTGGGGGTGCATGAGAAGTTGGGAGGAGACACAGCCGGGACAGGTGACCCAAACTGACCAGAGGGATTTCCAGACCATCTGACATCATGGTAAGTACATGAAATGGGGGGTAAAAGGAGGAATGGGGGGGACATTTGGAGTGATGGTGGTTGTTTTTCCAAGTGACTGTCACATCTGATAGGGCCCTGCTCTCCTGGAGAGAGCTGAACACCTGCCTGGCTTAGGAAGCACTGCATTCATTCCCTGTTTTGCTTTCCTAGTGTGCACAGCTTTTGCTTTCTATATTAAAGTGTCTTTATCTTAGCCCATGAGTTTTCTATGTTTTATCCTTCAAATTCTCTCCCTGATCCTGCTGGTGCAGGAGTGAGTGAGCAGTTGCCTGGCACTTGCTGTTGGTTACAGTTAAACCACCTGAAGACAGTCTCCTCTAAAATTCTATCTTGGTAAATAATGCATTATTTCTGTAAATAATACTAAAAACATCTATTATCAAACACACATGTAAGCCATAAGAGAGCCATAAGAGAAACCATAAGAGAGACAAACTTGGTAAATAGTGGCAATGACTGTGAAGAGAATGGAGATTACAAACATGCGAAGATAAAAGCAGATTCACAATGCAAGTTCTGTGATGTGTTGAACAGGTCAGAAGCTTGGAATGGTACTGAGAGCTGGCACCACAGGGTAGAAAGAAGGAACAGTGTGATGTAAACATCAGGGAGAAGCTGTGTGGGTAGAACTTGTTTCATACAATGTAGGTAATAAAGTGAGAATGAGAAAGTGAGTGTCTCAAGGCAGATGGGATTGCATGAGCTGAATGGTATGCCTTGGTAGTAAGCCTGAGACAGTAGAGCTTCAGGATGAATTAAAGGGCAGAAACCTGTGATCAGTCTGAGAACATGAAATGTAGACTTTTGACCATTGCTATATTCTGAACCATCTTTCTGTTCCAAGACTACTTTTGTCTGTACCCTCTCTGCTATAGTTATAACCAATAATACAAAAGAGGTAATATTCTGTTCTTCAACTCACTTTTGCACAAAAGGGAACTGCCTCATCAGATCTCATCAGAAACAAGACCGTTATTAGAAGCATATACTACTATAAGGACAACAACTAGAGTTTCACCTATGTGAGAGTGCTACCAAACTGGTAATACTTTGTGGCTCTGCATTTTTCATTATTTAGTCAGTTATTTAAAACAATGACATTCAAATGGAGAGACAGTAAGAAACCCCACTGGGAAGTAAGCTGTACATGGAAAAAACATGACACAGAAACCAACCTTGGGGAATATCATACTAGTTTTTAAACTATCGAGAAGTGCAGTTTAATTTCAAATTTTAACAACACCCTGAATGTAAGATAAAGGGAAAAAAAAAAAAAAATCAATACTAACTAGAGTAAGCATAAAAAAAGTAATACCCGATTTTGGGCCAAAAAAGATGTCATTGCAATACCCTTTATAAGCAGCTTGGGAGTAGAGCTCTCTATTAAAATATAGCACAAAGCAACCAAACAACTAGAAAACCTGTTAATCCACACATTCTTTACAAAACTCTTGAGTAGTTACAGCTGTCCTTCAGAACAGCAGATGTGATTAATGTGAAGTCACAGGGTGGCTGAAGGTGCAAAATCATGGCTGTCACCCAAGTCTATATCATGACCTCATACTACTTTGGAACAAGACTTGAAAGAAGTTACTTTCTGACTGTGAAACTCAGCTAGTTCTCCCTCTTGCTTTACGTCTGTAAGGCATACAGCATGTGATTTGTGGCCATCAGACATGGTAAAGATTTTGGCATGGGAAGCAACTGGTTAACGGTATCACTCATGGCAGCATTGATGTCTCAGCTCCTGACAGCAAGGGGCTGGCAGTTGACTGTCTCTCACATTAATGATGACAAATTATTTACTCATCATCTGCCAAAACCTCTCATTTTTATAATAATCTACTACTTTGATTTCACTCAAGCTTTAAGTATTTTCAAAACGATTGCACAGGTGTTATAAAGTAGCAGTTATAAAAGCTTAATAGCATGACAGGTGAGAAGTTTTTAAAGAAATAAATTCTTTATGGATCTCAGGAAATTGTCCAAGTTTCAGTAGATTTTTTTTTAAATTGGACAATATACAATTTTTAAAACAGGCTGATGAAAAATTTCCTTTTTAAGATAAAAAAAAATCTTAACAGATCTAAAACCTTTGCAAAAACTCATCAAGACATTGTTCTGTGAAAGACCTACAGAATTAAAACTGAAGAACTTCTTACAAAACACCAAGATACAGAAGAAAACTTGTTTATTATTCTTTTCAATGCTTGCCACAATTTATATTAATTTACATTGTTTTCTTTTATCATGGTAATTCAGCCATGAAAGTATCTGGATATTTCCTTTATTTACCTTGAAAGCCATGGTGGGTCAGCCTCAGCTGGACGCCAGGCGCCCAGTGAAGCTGTTTTTATCACTCCCCTCCTCAGCAGAACAAGGGAGAGAAAATACAATGAAGGATTTATGGGTCGAGATATGGACAGGGAGAGATCACTAACCAAGTACCACAATGGGCAAAACAGACTCAGCTTGGGGAAGTAATAATTTATTGCCAATTAAATAAGAATAGGGTAACGACATCTAAAAACTAAATCTTAAACACCTTCCCTCCACTCCTCCCTTCTTCCCAGGTTCAATTTCACTTGCCTTTTCTCTACCTCCTCCACCCCAGTGGCACAGGGAAACAGGGAATGGGGGACCTTGGGTCAGTTCACACATGGTCTCTGCTGCTCCTTCCTCAGCTCCAGTGCCTGAAGCACCTCCTTCCCTTCTTTCTCCCACATATTCTCACTCCTCTGTTCCCTGGTTGCAGTTGCTCCTGTGCATTCCCCCCCACCCCCATTCCTTTTTAACTCTGTTATCCCAGAGGTGCTGCCACCATTGCTGAAGGGCTCAGCCTTGGCCAGTGGTGGGTCCATCCTGGAGATGGATGGCATTGGCTCCATTAGACACAGGGCAAGCTTCTGGCCCCATCTCACAGAATACACCCCTATAGCCACCCCACTTACCAAAGTCTTGCCATGCAAACCCAGCACAAAACATTATGAAACTGAAGACATGGGGTACTCGGCAATATGCACATTCTTTTTGCTTATATGTAAAACTGCACACAGTAGAAGGCAGAAGTCTGGAAAATCTATCTGAGCTTGGGCTGCCAGCAGCAGCACTGACTCAACTCATTACTGCGTACCACAGACTGTTGAATCCAGCACCAGGAAACAGCATGAGATGCTTCTAAATACTATCAAGGTACTTACACTGCTGTAATTTTATTTGAATGTCTGGACCAAAGCTACCCTTTTCAAATAGATTTGGTCACTTAGATTCACATTCCTTTCCACATTAAGTTTGTCTTGTCTTGTTTTTTGGCTTGTCTTTAATCAAAGAGAAGTCTGATGTTTCTATCATTCCTCCTCTTCTTTTAAAATAAGAGTTCCAAATAGGTCATCGATTCAAACAAAAATATTATTTGCTGTTCCTCACTACATGCATGATAAAAAGTACCTACTATCTAAACATTTTAAGATGTTCACAACAGGCTCTTTAAAAAGCCTAGCACTCTGCAAATGTCAGATGACCATATTTAATATGAGTATAAAAGAGTCATTAAAGTTTCTTTGGACTAACCTGTCACAATTAACTTAGCCAGGCAAAGAAGTGTGAAGTAAATGCTTATTTTTCAGATTTGGAAATGGTCAAAGAAAAGTGGAGTCTTTCATCCCAAACTATTGGAGAGATCTACAGCAGAGCTTGGCATAAACCCCAGACCTGCCCAAGTACAAATTATGTACTTAATCTTCTACACTTCTTTTCTTTTTCTCTTTATGCAAAAAACCAATTCCTATGATTGTTTCAATAAAAAAAAGTCAGAATAAAAAAGTCAAGATTAAAGTAGGCATGGATTCTTGATTATTTCCTTATGGAAAACAGGGTCAATTCTAGGTGTAGGTGGAAACTGCTTCTAACTCATCTTCATTTTTTCCAAGGCTAGTGAGACTATGTGTCTATAATCATCTCAATTTGGCATCCCACACAAACAATGTGCACATTAAAAAACCAAACAAACAACTTCTTAAGGTTATGAAAGAGGACATAAAGTGAGCTCTGTGACAACTCCTCCCTGAGTTGTGGTGGTCTAACTCATATGAACACGGAAACCACTGCTGGCCTTTAAGAAAACCTCAGAGAATGCTGAACATTATTTTATGCTATAGAAAACTGTGGACAAATTCCAAGTGAAAAACAGATGTGAAGGGAGTGCTCCCTAAGTCAGAGTCTAAAAAAAATTAAATAATTTAAATTGTACATCCAGGACAATTGACCAGGATAAAATACATGCAGTTCTAACTTATACAAATGTAAAATCAAACACATAAAGTATAAGTGTAAACTCCACATGTTTTTGGTTGTTTTTTTGTTTTTTTTTTTTTTTTTTAATATATAGCTTTCTTAAAACTATATGCCTTTCATATTTTTTTGACATTTGAACTGTTTGGGCACAGTATTGATATAAAATATATGCACCATGCCAAACAGCATAAACAATTTTGGGGGAGAGCATAGATGGCACTAAAAAAACCCACCCAAACACCACATAAGAAAATCAAGCAAACATTCCATCCCAAAAAAGCCAAGAGACAATCACATTGAGAGATTAAACGGCAAAAGCAAACTAAGATGAAATAGAAACCCTGAAAGAAAATATGTACTTCAGGGGGAATAGAAACAAAATGCCTCTTGGATAACAGGCAGTAGCTGTGAGAAAGAGAAAGTTCTTTGCCACAAAATTCACACAGACTTAGAAAAAGAAAATTTGGAGAAACATCACAAACAAATTAGTTGGACGCCAATTATATATCAGATCTGAAACCACAACTGACTTTTACAAAAAAGTAAAGTTGAGATCCTTTCTTTTAACTGACCATCTTGAATGAGGGTCTGAAAAATTAAAACAGGCAGTTGTCTGAATAGAGAGCTAAGCTAGGTAATATAAAAAGTAAACATGAAAGATTTTTTTTTTGGAAAAATATTAAAAATTTATTATTTATACTTCTTTGTTATAGAAAAGAGAGTAGATACACAAAGGAGACCAACAAAACTCAGGCAGCGCTGTAAAACAATCAGTAAACAGAATTCTCTGACTTCACTTTAAGGAGAACGCATTTGAACTCCCATGAGTCAGCTGTGCACCATGGGCTTGTCCAAAGACTGAGTGGAGCTCATGCTAGCAATTAAATTGGTGATACAAGGATGAGCTCTGTATTATTAAAACTATTATAATGAACCAAAAAGTTCAAAATATTCTGTATTGGATGAACCAAAGGACTTTCAGAACTGAGATATTCACAACTCTCCCTCTGACATCAATATGCTGACAAAACTCTGTACCAAACTATCAGGGATGTAATCTTGAGATACCCTTACAATATTTTACTTTAAAACAGATGCTCAAACCTCAAACTATAACTATTCAGTTGCAGCCTGATACCGCACCATAAGTATAAGCACATATGAACTTAAGTTTATAGCAGAGAAAGTAGATGTAGTTGAGCTCTTAAAATTTAAAACAGATGTAATGCTTTAAAACTAGCTAACATTTCAAAAAATAGTGCCACTTTATTCAGGTATAGTTCAGATAATTTATAGCATAAAGGAAAAAAAAATATCCCTGTGGACAAATCTTGCTCAGACCTTTCCATTTGAAAGCATTACTACCAGGGAACACACCTATATATAATTAAAGTATTGTCAAGTTAATGTCTTCAGATAAAACTCTCTAGAGAGGTGCACTTCTGTTCAAAGCACCATTGAAGGAACTAAGAGAGAGGGAAATGGAGGCACAGATGACTTAAGACTTCACAAGTACTGCACACACTAATCAGGGTTAGGCCATCTTATAATACACTACTCAAGACAGGGTTTCTTGGCATGCCACATTGCAATTTGTGTGCATGATTGAAAACAGATTTTTTTAATAATATATATATGTCTTTCAGACTTTTTCTGAAAAAGACAATGGAAATACAAGTTCAGTTCACTGAAAAACTATTAAAACATCAGAGATAAACATGCCAGTTCTCTGGCACCAAAATGTAGATTTTCCATCATGAAGTCTATTGACTTAATGCACTCGAGACCAACTTTAAAGATAAACACACAGATACACATGTAATCCCTGGTATCACTTGAGCACATCAGCAGGGAATGGATGTAAAATAGATGGCAATCCTGGGTGCTCACATTTTATAGCTGGTATTTCACTATATGGCACAAAGAACCTTTATGCTCAGAGGCCCTCGGGCATCTTCTAGGCTACTACATTATTATTACTTAACTCTTGCATGCTGTTTCCCTGGTGCAACCACTGAACCACTCCAATCACTTGGCAGTTATTTGAATTCCAAAACCAAGAAAAAAACAGATCATCACCACTATAAACTTAATGTTGTTATATTTCCATTAAGTCACTACTTACTTCCAGGTTCCAGTACTTTGTCTTACCTACCAATATTGCCAGAGAGGTGCAATGGGCTGTAAACTTATGCTGTCATTTTACCAAGCTAAAACCTTTTCACATGGATGGTCTTAGCAGCTATGTTCATTGGCTTTATGTGAGAATTTTTTTAAAGAGAATCCAATAATTCAGGAACATCTTCTACAGTTTCAGGCAATGGAGGCTCTAGCACTTTTCTTCCTAGTTTTCCAGTGTTGGCAACAGATGATGGGCTTCCTCATGAGCTCAATTAGCCTGCTTAATTCCATAACTTTTGTTTTACTTTTTTGATTTTTCTAAGTATCAATTTCTTAGTGCTTAGTTGGACACTTTAAAAACTTACCTGGATAGCAGAGATGGGAAGAAATCAGAAAAATGTACTTTATTTTTACATTATATATATAATGAAAAATTGATAGAGTTTCATTTGCAAAAATAAAAGGAGCATAAGAACCAGCAGCTGGTTTTCATTTTCAGAAATATCGGGAATGTCAGATTTTTTTTTTATTTTGCAATGCAATTCTGAGTCACTAAACAAAGCAAATATACAGAAAGAGTTTTTCCTTGTTAATAATGCACATGAAACTTTTAGTCTTTAACATAAGTAATCACACTTGTTTATATAACATTAAAGAAATCTTAACACTTAAAATTCTCTAAGCAAGTAACCAAAATAATGTTTAAACTCATGTAAATTCTACCTTATGTGGTCTCCTTGCACTTTACTTCTAGACAGGAGTGCATTCACTTGGCACACTATCATAGAGTCCCAACTCTACTGTGCTTCTCAAAGCAAGATCAGGACATAATAAACTATGGCCATTTTCCCCTCCAGGGTTCACTGATTTCTCACATTCACAAAAACAGAAAAAAGCCTTCCTGCTGGAAGTTAAATCTCTTAAAACCAGCTACGGGAAGCTTGGTTGAAATTGCTCAATGAGTATCTATTCCCAGAGGATTTTGAGACAGATGACAAGACAGAGGAAATATTTTCCTTTGTCATTTGGTTGCACAAATCCATCTCCCTACCCCTTAAAGTGGATCAACTTTACAAACTGATTACTTTCCTTATAGATAAAATACAATGTAAAGATTCTGTCTTTAGTATTCAAAAGGATTAAGAATAACTGAAAACACAGACTCTTATTATTTGTCCTAAACATGTAGCTTCTCTAGTCTCCTTGAACATTTTCTGTTCATAATTACCATTCTCACTGGGGCCTGTAATACATAAGTGGCATGAAACTTTTGTTACAGTTGGAACTTCCACTCAAAACACTTCTGAGTGCTTTTTTTTTTTTCTGGTAATACCTTTGAGCTGTTAAACTACAGTGCTTCACAGAAAAGTACCACTCTCATGCGTGTACATCACATCCCATTATCCCTGTAAATTGCTTTAAGTATCTTGAAGATGCGGTGGAAGGAGGGCATCTATATTGTCTGTGATGATGATACATGTCAGGAATTCCAGTTCCCTGCCATTATTGTTTTCAGTCAAGGGTTAATACTGAAGCATTCATAATTAAGACTCTTTCCCTGTACCTTAGTATTGGAGGTGTGAATCAGCTGTCACTGCAGTCTGATTTAACTTTGTTACTTGTTGGATCAAGCTGTTCTGTCCTTGGTCTGTAAGAGACATCCTCAAAAGTAGCCACATGCTCCCTGTTAGTTTGATGTTCCTCCATGCATATAACCTTCCCTGTGCTTTTAAATATTCCTTTATATCCTTTATGTCCTTTATTCCCTGTCCTTTAAATATTCCTTTATGTCCTTTAAAATTTTTAATGCTGAGAGCCCAGGGCAATAAAGATTATGCTGCAGGGCATCTTTCTTGGCAACTTTTCCTGGCCCCAAACATACTACAAATATCTAAGTGTCTTGTTTTTATACCACACACTTATCTAGGCACTGATATTCTGCCTCATAGGAATTGTATGCAAGTCTGGGCAATATTCTGGAGAAGAAGGTTGTGGCCATCAGTAACCTGGCCTTCCTTTGTCAAAAAAAAATCAAAAAAACAAAAAACCCAAAACCCACCAAAACAACAAAACCCAAACCAAACAGTTGCCAAATCAACCACAGTACCCTGAGAACCTCTTTTTATGCCACTTTTTCTGTATTTTCTTCAAGGAAAGCCCAGAAACAAGAATACTTCTAATATTCTCCTCTATTATTTCTATGACAGCTCATATCCAGATAGATACTGATCACACATCACTCAAATATCCATTTAAAATAGGAATGAGAGTTGTGAGTTGCTTGTCTTTTGTGAGTGCTGTAACATAAAGCCTTCTGTGACTGAAGAAGTATAGCCATGTATATATGCAGCACCATGCATCACAACACCACTGCCACAGGCATATCTGACTCTATTAGCACTGTTCTTCCCACCCTGCTTTTCATACATTATAACCTCATTTTGTTTGAATTACCTGGGGATCCAAGCCAAGTCTCACTCACAAAAATGTGAACCAACTTCCTTTGAGCTTTACTAACTGTGATATGCTTGCCCACATTCTGGTCTGGCACATCAAGTAAGTGAAATGAGCACATTCAAATCAAAGGCAATCACACCACTTCTGAGTCTAGGGACAAGACTGTACTTTAGTAAACTTGAACTTTCAGCCAGGCAACAAAATTAAGAAATACAGCCTCACAGGAATGCAAATGAGTGGTAGAAAGATTCTTGGACTAGCAATTTAAAATCTGAAAGAAGACAGCCCTTTTGTGTCAGAGATAAACAATATCTCTGTGAAACACTGCCAAAGTTACTAGCAGCTTATTTAGATACTGAACTTAGAAGACGACTCCTTCCAGAATGAACAAAATCAAAGGTGTGGTTAAACTGAACTCATTGCAATTGCTACTCTGCTGTTGAAGATGATGCTAGATTTGGTCTAGCCTACCTCCTTACTCTCAAACAGTGCCACTATAGTGGAGTGTGTATGGCAGCCTAGCTGGAATGTGAAGGGGCAACTGGAGAAGATTGGTAAGGTGGGAGTGACATGGACAGAACTCAGCACAACTCTGTACTCTCCCACTGGAAGCCTGGGGAGGGATTGATACTGGCTAGGCTAGCAGACATATGGACAACTGCAAAGCAAAGCAGGTGGGAAGAAGACTGGAGAGAGATTTGTCAAAAATTGGCAGACTTCATTTATACTGACATAAAATTCCAGTTGCAGCCACAGTAATGGATACTAGGCTCCAAAATACATCCTGGTATATATAAAGGCCATGCTAAACAGCTCGGAGTTCAAGTGATCAAATTTGGAAGACGAGGAACTTTCAGGAAAAGAAGACAAAGAACAATCAGTTACACAGAGGAAGTATTTACACCTGAATGTGATATTCATCAATAAATGCAAAATTCTTCACTTCATCAGTGGTCTTCAGAAGATCACAGACATTCCTGTTTAAGACTAACATCTGGTGTTTGACATGGAAAATTCTCAGGAAACTGTGGCTTCATACATTTAGTGTAACTTCCATTGAAACTGAGTAAAAATACTAAGGACAAAAAGAATTAAACTGTAACACTGATGCCCAGCATAAAGACCTTAGTCTGTAATGCAGAAAATTGTAATATTAAATGAATGCAACATATTTCCAAAAAATATAACATGTTGACAGATGCATCTATTAAAGAGAGAAAAGTCTATTTGACACCTAATATGCAAATTAGTACCTATTGTTTCATACTGGAATAAGATGGGAAGGTAACATTTTACATGTAGGAAAATAAATTGACTATTATTATTTTACTATTTTCAGCATAAATACTTCGTTGGAGAATAGAAGCCATGTACCTAGTAAGGCAATACATTCCTTCTGGAGCAAAAGGAAATAAGATAACAATGTTTCCAATACTTATAGAGAAGGGGGCAGAGAGTGAGATGGAGATTATCTATGAAATCCAGGTAGGCTATTAAATTATCAGAGTGTAACAACCAAAATTTAGATAAAAACGAGGATCAAGTTTTCCATGGGTTCCCCAAAACCACCAGCCATTTGCCCCTACATAGCCAAAAATCAAACCATAAAACTGTAAAGTATTAATGATAAGCATATTATACAACGTTTATGGACTATCATATCAGTATTACAAAGAAAATTGATTCATACAATAGTCTTGTCCCTATGGTTTATGTACTCCAAACAAAGTATTTCCATAAGCAATGTTAAAAATCCATGTACATAAGAATCTACTAATAAAGGCACTAGCAACATAAACAGAAGTTTTACATTAATAATAACATCTAGACTAATTACTATGTTTGTGTCATGAGTACAATTCTTCAGGAGGGCTGGGGGGAGGAGAAGGGAGGAGGTTGTAGAAAAATCCTCCGAACACTAAACAAAAGACAGCAACAACTCTGCATCTGATCCAAAGCCTCTAAAGCTAACAGCAAGTCTCCAGTTAAAATGAAGAAGACCCTTTTCAGGGGCCCTTTTTATGATTTAGTACATTTCCTCAGATTAAATCTACAGTACATGCAGAGGGGTTTGTTTAGGCATTCTCAGCTAGGAAGTACATTTTTAAAATAAATGAAGGCAAAGATCACAAACATATATTTTAGGATTATCAGATGAGAGAGAAACATTTCCATTTTTCAAAATTAGGAAATACAGATATGACTCAAAAACCATACTTGATTCAGAAATTAGATCTTTCTTACCCTGCCACAAAGTTCAAAAGTGTGAGAAGTATTAAGTTTGAAATTTCCTTAGTAAATAAGTGTATTTATTAGAACAAAGTCTTGTATATTCCTTTAGCAAGAATGATGTCTTGTATCCATCTGGTGAGTTATTCTGGGACACCTGGTATGCCAATTAATTACCCACTGTTAATTAAAGCCTCAAAGCTAGCAGCCTTTCATAAACTGCCTTTCACATACTGTTGGTGTGAAAAACACTTTCAATGTAAATCTAAAAATAAGAACAAAACTAGTATTGTGACTACTCCACCCTTGCTCTTTCTTTGTTTACTAATGACAGAGAGGCTGTGAATTGATAGACTAATCTCAGGCCGTCACCCGCATAATTTAAAAAGGACATGAATCTGACAAATGCTATTTTGATTATGTGCTTGAAACACACTTTTGAAAGAAATAAAGTTGATACATATTTAGCCCTATAACTCTGTCATTCTTCTTCCCATCTGTCCTGGGCAGAAATACCTTTCTAACCACTTTCTCATCTCCTTTTTGCCCAAGAACTTCCTTAGCTCCACACCAGAGATTGAGTGAATTCAAGAAGTTTGAGATGTGAAACAGAAATGTTCTTCTCACATGTGAATAAGTCAAAGTCCTGTTTGATCAATCAGAGAAAACCCTTTCATATTACTCTCAGTATTTTGGTTGGTTCCCCCATCCCAAGTTCATTTAAGCCATATAGGTAAAGTGCCAGAGATACTAAATGCACTCACCCCAGAACTTCTAACAGTACTATATCTTTAGGCATCTGTTAAAAATATCTGCACCAGAAGCCACACAGCACTAAAGTCAACCCTCCAAAATCATGTTAAGCCAAGTTGTCCTCATCAGGCAGCTTAGATTTTAAATGACCAAACTCACACTGTGTACCCAGTTGCTCAGTTAAATCCTGGCATGTCTCTCTATGGCTTTTCATGAGCTGCCTAAGATCCGATTTCTAAAGCCTTTGAATTCCTTTTAAATTCCAAACAAGACAAAGTTGGTTCCTGTACATGAAGCAATCCAAAACAAGCTTGCCAGACCTTAAATTAGGGAAAAAACCAAAAAGAGGCGCTTCAAAAAGCTACTAATGACTTACATTTCTGGCCTACAAAATTTTTTTAAACATATTTAGAAACTGTGGCAAGCTTTTCAGTAATCTTGAGATTCAGAAGAATGTGGCCCCAAAAGAGCTCTGAGGATTATAACATACTCAATACTTGCTGTGCAGAAAAGCATCTGCATGATTCAAACACAACAGGATTTGAGCAATGGGTGCAAATACAAGACTTAATAGGAAAAGGTGGCATTCTTCGCAAGGACCACAGATTAAAGATCAGTGTAAAAGAAGGGAATATTATGCTCCTACAGTTATGTGAAGATTGCATCTGGAGGCAAAAAATATAGGTGGTATTCATGATCTGTGAATGCTTGTTCTGCAAGTCAGAAGCACATCCTCAATCCAATCTCTGATCATAATGTATATTGATACTCTATTCACTCAAAGTAAAATACAACAGTTAATTTCTGTTTCAACCCTGCTCCCAGGGGTTGGAGACTGTTGCTGCATTTTGAAACACATACAGTCTGTATTCTTTAGAAAAATTAAGATGTATTTTGACTTAAGGCAAGATGACATATCACTGCTTCTAAGCACAGTTCCATTATGCTGGAATTTTGTCATTCTCAAGTGTTTAAAACACAGGGATTTCTTCTTTATGTTCTATACACCAAAGACTTACTGGAAGAAAAGCTAAATTAGATGCTACAGTAAGTTAGTCAACATCTGTTAGCAAAGGCAACAAAACCAACTGTGGTTATGATGAAGGTGTTTGCAGGTGGACCAACATCCTCTTTTCCTGAGGAAACAGCCCAGATTATAAACACAATTTTGTAATACTGGAAAAAACATTAATTCATATTAACTTATTTATCCAGCCTATCTTCAGCTATCTGAATTACCCTAAATCTCTGTTAGCAAGAAGTTGAAGGTAACACTTAAGACTTTGCCAGTGCTCAATTCAGTTTTCTGCTTGTAATGAACAACATTACATAACTTCAGTGCCCTGGAGCACAACACTGATGATCAAGCCACCAATACACTGCAGGAATATATGCTGTGTGCAACAGTTCAAAATGCCACCACAGCTGCAAATGTGGGTTTAAAATATGAGCTCTATGACATGCTTTTCTAATTTACTAATGTCTGTCAAATATATTTGCGACAGACAATGCACAACTTGGTACAAAAAGTGCACAAGGACTTGGAGAAAACCTACAAAATACAGGACCTGTTAGAACCAACAATATAAAGCCTAATCAAAGTTGTATGGTAACATTAATTACAATTTTTACAATAGGATTTATCACCTGTTGGTAACAATGGTGCTAGCTGCAGCAATATTCAAATTGATTAAAGATACTTCAGCAGACATACACAAAGAATTGTTCATCAGCTGCTTCTTATAATGCTTTTATAAAAAGTCTTGTGTCATGGGACTGGTGACTCTTGCCAACACCCCCTGCAACGTGATAAATCTGATCTGTTTATCAATACAGCCATATTAAAATCTAAATCATGTGAAGTCCCAGTAAACTGCCACCTGCTAAACACTTAGCACAATTTCATTGTACTTGATGGAAATGTACGCAAACTCTTTTTAAACAGAAAAGTATGCTTAACTTATTCTGAAAAAGTTTGGGAAACAGTAATGGAACATAAAAGCTCAGTGAGCAGAAGCAATTAAAAAAATATCTTGACTACATGACCACTATGCAAAACTAATATTCAGCATTCCACAGTGAATTAAAAGCAGATTGCCTTTTGTCAATGAAAACAAACCCATTCTGAAAATGAAAACAGCCACAGGATGTTTTCCTTCAAATATTTTGAAACTCAAGTTAATGAAAAGGTAAACAGTGTGGTCTGTATTTCATGAGACTACAGAATATTGCTAAGGATAGAGAATCAAAATTTTTTTAACTGTATGTTTAATGACTAATTGTGGGAAAATAAGAAATAAAATACTGGAGAATTAGCTTCTGTTTAAGCACAGAAGGGATGTCTTCTTTAGTTGGAGATATGTTATGGTCAATTATGATATATATTGTAAATATTCTTCTACTGCAATGAGGTTAAAACCCTCTACGGATTTAAAATAGGATGAGCATCTTTTCATCAGCTTTATTTGAAATGTAAGTTCCATCCACTAAAAACTGTGAGATTAACAGACTTCCATTCCCTGGAAAAACAGGGACACCAGCAGAAAGTAACAGAAAAAACCACAGATCAAAACCCTGAAACAACTCCATGCAGTATACATTTTCAATAATTAAAGCTAAATTAAAGCCTATTTTAAGACTTTAAATAAATATGAGAAGCACACCATCAGTCATGAATACGAATATATAAAAATAATGAATTTATGAATATATAAAAAATATAGAAAATAAGATTAATTAAATTCCTTTAGCATTCAATAAAATTGCCACCTTAGAAAATAAAATTCCAACTGTGAACCTACAAACTCCTTTAAAAAATAGCATCAATAATTTCATTTTGGTGCTCCTTCACTTTATGAAATCAGCATAAGCCTGAAGAATTTGAAATCTTGGCAGAAGAATTTCCTATGGTTAAGTGACAAAATGTCACTGAATTTAGCATCCCTCTTCAAGAACGAAATCCCTCTCTATGTGTCCTCACACATTCAAAATCTTTGTGTTTGCCCTGATTCTAATATCAGAGTAACCAGTTTCTGACTGCCTCGTCTTCACACTGGAAAATCCTGGTCAAACAAATTTAAAAGAAGAATGCTTTTTAGCTTTATGCCACTGTATCTGTGACCTTTTCCTTACTCTCTTCTATCATTAAAAGAAGGAAAAACAGTTAAGATGCTTCTACCCAAACACTTCTCCAGGAACACCGAATTCCTATGATATTTTCCTATTAACTTGATTTTGCTGACATAAAACATTGAAAAACTTGCTGCACACTATGCTAATAACTGAACTACATTACACGACTGCAATATGCAACAGCAGAGTTATATTACAAATTAATGATGCCATTACAGGAGTAAATGACCCAATTCTACATTAAAACTTACCCTGTGTACAACAAACATTTGAAATTTCAGCCTTCCTCAGTGGGCCACCCATAGGAATTAAGGATAAAGTGGAAAAAACCCATAAAACTTCATGCATCGACATTTTTAAACTCAGAATTGCTTTCTCGCATCAAAAATGTAACATGCTCTTTGAAAGAGGGCTGCTCTCAGCCTCAGCTGCTTATTTCAACGAATATCTTCACACTTCCCACTACTCGAAGATACTTGAGTATCTTCTGTGTCTTCATTTAATCTCTTGTGACATCCCTAGCTAGGCTGTCAATATTTGATACTGTACCGTCAGCAGGCTTCAAGAGGAACATTACATTGAAACGAATGAGCCACAGGGGTGTTAGAATTCCACTTTTATTTCAAGCTAATGTTTGTCCTGTTTTGTTTACACATGGAAATTTCTCTCTGCATTTAAAAGTACTGAGAACCTTTTCCCAACTGTTGCTGAAAGCTTATTTAGGATTATTTATACTAATTGAAAATGAACTTATACTAATTGACTTTATACTATTTCATGTATATATGCTATAAAAACAGAACAAATCTATTTATAAAGACTAAGAAATAACTACTATGCTTCCTGGTATTCTGTTCTAATTACTACGGACTAGCCCACCCAGCTAATGACAATTCATACTAGATAGCTATTCATTTTTCTGTAGATATGTCCCAATGGATAAACCTCCTCAGAAACAGAAGATCTACAACGAAGATACAACAAAACAAACAGAACACATTGTGTCAAATCCATGTACTTGCACCTTTTCACACTCAGAGAAGCAGGGGAAGGAAAACAAAAACTAGCAAGTCTTACCTTTTTGCAGACACTTTCAAAATTAACTTCTGTCCTAAGAGCAAGTCTGGTAACTTCATCTGGTTTTATTTCCTGTAGATGAAAGATAAGTTTATTCTTCTTATGATCAGACTATATGAAGTCTTTCAAAGGTTCACCTTCCTTATAAACATTCTAATCATAGCACCTCCCTAATCTCTTAAAGGAAGAAAACCAGTTCATTATGTGGCAAATTTTTTTGGTGTGTAGGTAAACACTACATTTATACTGACTGGCCTTTTCAAAACACTACCTTATACCTAATCTGACTGTATATACTAGTGCTGAAGGCAAAAGGGATTTTTCAAAAGCAAAGTATGTAGAATGGGTGGTTTTATTCGCAGAAATATTTCAATTGTCCATATTGTTGTACTACAAATAAACTTTGGAAGGCCTAAATCCTGACTTCTCTTCTGATGAAGTTACATCTTATCAATGTACATGAATATATAAGTTAAAGACAATTAAAATTAAGCTAAGATGAAAAAAATACTATCTTTTTTCTAAAGAGACTGACTGAACATGCAGTTTGCATTCCTGGACTTAAGCATTTGCATTGGCAGCTGAAATAGAGGAATGAAAATCCTGGACAAGTGGATTTTGTTAAAAGCTGAATATTTTATGAAACATGCCCCCATGACAGATTTTTTGCTATTTTAAGACATATGCTTTATGTAGGTTGTATTACAAAATGCTCTATTAACCTCATCAAATGAATTAATTTAACATTATTTTCTTCCTAGGGCAGTGCAACAAAAAGTCATGTTACATACCAGTTGTCTCCCAGACAGCCATTAAAAAGCAGTTTAGCTATTCTTATGCCAGACCCCAATAACATCCACACATTTTGAAAAGTTAAAATTCTCTACAAAGTAATTTAGTTCTTCTGATCGCTTTCATGTTCAACAACTATACTGTATTTGTTAATTTCTTTCTTTCCCTGCTTAAGCATTCTTGAAACCTATTCCAATACCTTCATTTTAACTCCACTGTTAAGTTCCATATTCTATCCCTTTTCTGTTGTAAATCTGGAGCAGTCTGTACACTTCCTTAGACATAATTTCAGGAAAAACTGAGTAGCTTACCGTCTTATAAAAGGTATTACCTTGCATCTCAAAATCTTATGTTTTTCTTCTCTATACTGTCTAGGTAAGATACTTTACAGACACTTGCAATTTATCTATTTATTTATCATGAATTGCATATGACTTAAAACTGTAAACAATTATCTACTAATGGGAAAAAAGTAACAGAACTCAGTTACATTAACAACAACAACAAAAATATCTTTTTGTGAATGTCAGAAGAGCTTCCTGACAATGAGATCTAGAACTCTGCAAAATCATCTTCCAAAGGTACTAGAGGAAGCCAAATCACTTAGAGGACAGGATCCACACTGGAAAAACACTGGTGGATGTAGGAAACAATCTTCTACTGGCAGATGAACAGTTGGATGACCTAACAGAGATGGAAAAGACCTATGATTCAGTTTTCCATGACTTTCCAAAGTGTTTCACAGATGGTGAAAGTAGGACACGTTGGTTAAGTGACATGCTTACTGTCACATAGGAGGTTAGGAGTTACGAATGAAGCTCTGTAATTCAATATTATTCATTAAATCAAGCTGTTGGTTTATAAAAAAGGAACAAAAACACAAAAAAAGATAATTCCTATGATCTTTATCCCAAATAAAACTGCTTATTTCCTGTTTTCTTAGGATTTAAATGTTGCAACAAGGTTCAGGGCAGAGGCAGACAAACGTCAGTGATCCCTCCATGAGAGTGTCAGAAGTTTAATTTTGATATGACAATACTGCAGAATTCCCAAGACACTGCAGAATCATGAATAATACTGGAGAATTAATTACACTTTGGAATGTGAAGTCATTAAAGCCACACTAAAATGATGAGGATACAAAATGAGGCCAAGAACCTTCCGTTCAGGCTCAAATCCTCAACTTTATAAATAATCTCCTTCAGTTCTCCTACGCCTAAGGCAAACTAAGCATTTTTGACTTAAATATTCTTCCATAGAAGAATATTGTTTGGTATTGTAAACACAGTCACATGAATCAAGTTACTGTAATAAATACATGTTTATTCTGTCTCTATTAATGGTCAGCACCATCAATAAAACAGAAAAAGGAAATAGTGGTATTTTTCTCAGTACTGTTTTCTCAACTTTGAGATGCACCTGACTCACAAGGAAAATCTTAGTATTGAATATCCATTATGGAACCCTCTTTCCAATTGTGCTAAGGGATGTTATAATGGATGCCCCCTACAGCACCTCTGAGGCCAGTCCAGAGATTCCTCCTGCCCTGATGCTGCAGCCCAGCCCAATGAGTCCAGAGATCTGGAGGTATCTGTCCCAGGTCCACAGATGTAGCACTTGCTTTCTTATTGACAGGTTCAACCAATAGTGAAGCTCAGTTTTGCAGTATGTAGCACTCTCAAGACTTACATGAACTTCAGCAGAGCAAGCCAAGACCTCTTCCTTCTTTTCTGATCAGGACTGAAAGTTCACTACTGAGAGCATGCCACCTCCCAGCCCCTCAAAATGCACAAACACATGAGGACTTGTGGATCCCTCAGTATCAGCACAGCATATCCTTCTGTCCATCAAACACCCCTCAGCCTGAGCCATAGCCCTTGTGCCCCTCTCACGGGCCTCTCATTTGCTGGCTGGTGGCAAGTCACCAGCAGGTAGATACACACATTCACCTTACAGGCACCAGCAAGATACCTGATACCCCTGATACCCCTTCCCAGATCACGGAACCACAGAATGGTTAGAAGGGGCCTTAAAGATCCTCTAGTTCCAACCCCCATCATGGGCACCCTTCCACTAGACAAGGTTGCTAAGGGTCCTGCGCAACCTGGCCTTGAACATTCCCAGGGATGGGGCATCCACAGCCTTGGGTAACATGTGTCAGCACCTCCCCACCCAAACAGTAAGGAATTTCTTAATATCCAACCCTAACCCATCTCAGTCTAAAGCTATTACCCCATGTCTTATCACTACATGCTCTTGTAAAAAGTCCCTCTCCCACACACTGCTACTCCCATTTGAGGTTTGCTAGTGAACTGCACATGCCAGAGAGTGTGGAGAGACAAGCACATGAATATTAGACAGTCTGCCTGTCCCATCAGCAGTAGCACGGGCACACAGGCTGTGACCAGCAGCCCAGTCCAGATGTGCCAAGAGCCTCACTCACCCCAGCACGACTCACCCCAGTCTCACCTGCAGATGCATGAAGGACACAGACTGCCTGTCCTCCCAGACAGAGCATATGCTGCTACTGCCCCTGTGGCTGGAGCTGAGACCCCCACCCACTGCTGCTGACACCACAGGCTTGGGGCACCTACACTCCTGCCCTGATTACTGCTGCTTGCCCCACACCCTCAGCAGCTGGCACCTAGTCCTAACAGCACTTGCAGGCAGGGGGCAAAGAGGTGAAATTACAAACAGGTAACAAAAGAAAAAAAAGTCAAGATGACACTGGGAAGAGGTGACAAAGGCATGGCAGCAGTAGGACCAGCCTGACTCAATTTCTCCAACAGCATGGGGACTGCTCCTTCTCCAGTCATACAGTACCCAGGCAGCTGCTCCAGTGGGCAGTGGAGCATTGTCAGGATAACTGACCTGTCAGCCAGCTGGATCCTGGCTGCAGGCAGATGACCAGGCCTTGGCCTGAGATTAAGATGAATAAACAGGGTGTGAAAAACTACTGAACGTATGAAAACTGCTGGATGTGACAGACAATGCAAGAAGCTGCAGAGTGGCTGTACAGACCATCACGGCAGAGTTACACAAAAACCAGACATGGAAAGGTGGAATACAGGGCAGACTTCAGGGCAGACATCTTGCAAGGTACTAAGGTAAATGAATGGCACATGAAGCCAACATTGTTACAGTTACAGTGAAACATCAAATTTATGGAAAAAGTAACTATGGGTGGGCAAAGGCTGGCCTGGGCTGGGAAAAGACAGCACTAGGGTACAGGAAGGGGTAGGTTGTGGGGCAGGCAATCACCTCTGAACAGAGTACAGGAGGCAGCGAGCTCACCCCACGTACTTATAGAAACTTAGAACAGAAATATTGGGAGTTTTTCTTTTTTTTAATAAACTATAATTGTCTTACACAGAAAGACAAGACTATATTGAAGAGAAGTATGTAAAGTGTAAATGGTACGTGAAAATAAGATTTCATGATTATATTGATTGTGGCTGCTCAGACGACACTTTATCCAAGTGATACTGAGAAAGATAGAGGTTCTAACCTAAAAGGCATGGAAATGTAATTTATTGAATAGCCTCCGGAAGACAGCAAAACCAAAAAAAAATTACTGTCAAACGAGGCTTCAACACATCTCAGAAATGCAAGATTTTTCACACAAAATGTATTCCCAGCTATGCTGTCTCAGGCAGTTTTAGATGACTCAGGAAAAAACCCTGGGCTGCCAGTGCCCTGTGGAAGCAATTTAAGAGTCCTCAGACTATTAAAAAGACACAATTTCAATTTTGTTTTGACTAATATTTTTTGTTTACTTTTATAATAAAATCCATTACTTCTCATCATTATTTTTTCACATTTTTTTAGCTGTGAAAGTTTTAAACCCTTCCACATGAAAAGACAATTTTAATCATAAAATGCTAAAAATCCTACAAAAAGTAAGTAATTGAATCAAGGTATATAGAAACAGAAACAGAACACGCTTACCAAAAGTCATATTTCTGGTGAAATCTCAGCTATAGTTTGCTACCCATTTAATACACTTTCAGCTTTTAAAACATAATCATTTAGTCTGATTTAGCTACTTTCTATCATTTTTCTTGGTTGCTAAGAGAGGAGTAGGTATAAGAGAAAAAATTCTAAACAAGTCTCTAGCTTTTTTCCCCTACAATTTAAGTCCTATATGTCTTCTTTTCATAACCAATTTGCTCCCCAAAGTCTTCAGAAGTTCAGTATTTTAGTAATTCAGAACAAAAGTAGTCTTAAGACTTATGGGTAAGTATTACCATTGTGAAAATACACAAATATGGGATATCTTCAAAGTAGAGAAATAAATCAGCCATGTCTCATCTGAAAGCTTATCCAGCTTCCAAAAAGAAACTAAATCCATTATAAAAGCACAAATTTTTTTAAGTTACAAAGGCATGTTTTCCAGAAATGCAATGCTGTAACTGATTATTATCAAACTGATTATGAAGAAAAAGAATACCTTCTTTCACTAGCAGTTTATAAATCCAAATCCCTTGTCAGTAGCTGTGACCTAAATACACACACAAGAATTTCCATTCTAAGTCACATTAGTGGACCACCACACCAAAGTAAATGGCACTCTGCCTATACAAAAAAAGGAAATAAATAAATCCCAAACCTTTATCTCCTTAAGTCCCCATTTTACTAGATGTACCCAAGATGAAAAGTACTACCATAATAAGAATTTGGATAAAATTAATAAACAGAATGAAAAAAAAATTGATCTGGTAAGTAAAATATAACTATTTATATTGTCTAGTTATTGTCTAGTTAAGTGTGGCTTAAGCTTATTAGCAAGTTTATTAAACAAATCAGTGCTACACTGACTTACCTCCTTTATTTTAAAATCCCTATGTCTCTAAGTAATTTTATCACAGACAAAGCTAAGCAATTTCAAGCAAATGCCTGACTTACTGCCAGTGTTTATAAACTATTAGTAAAACACCTCTCAAGCTCTCTTCTGAGTAATTAGATATCCTGAACTTCATCTACAGAACAAAAGTTTAAAGATATGTAAGGACTCTAAGCATCTTTAGTATTTGCTCTCATTTTTTAACTACAACTTTTAAAACAGGAATAAAATGGGAGGCAGTATCTTTCTTGGTAATATCACATAGAAGAAGAGAAGTCTGATCCTAGACAAAGAGACTGTAGCCTTAGCCCTGGAAATTTCATCTTCCATTTGGCTTTAGTTTTTTCCTCAATGGAATCCAGGCAATCCAGGTCACTCATCTTTATCCACTACCTGTAAATTCCATAAAATCCTTCCAGCGAGGCCTGCTGATTCGTCCCAAATTTCTCTAACTGTACTCCAATGATAGGTAAACTCAGAACACTGTACTTGCTACTTGTTTGCAACTGCAGATTCTACAGTAAAGCATTTTTCACCTGAGAACTCACTTTTGTTTTAATGATTTCCTGCTTCGCTGACTGTGACAGTTCTCAGTAAAAAATTATCCTTCCAGCTGAAAGACAACGTGAGAATGCCCAAATGGTGCAATTGCTCGATTTATTTTACTTGGTGCAAAGAAACAGACTGGATAATCATTAAGATGTTGTATTCTTTGCATTTCTAAAGCAATTCTAAAAAGACCTACCATTGCCTCCTTTTGCAGCGGGCAACATCTCTGGATATGAAAGCACAACACATTTACCAGGAGTTTCCTGATGAGAAGGACTGAGGTTTTCAATCCACAGGTGAGAATTCAGTGGCAGCCAGTAACAGTCTCATGAGATGTAAATTGATTTGACAGAAAGTCCAGGATGGTGCTGTTAGGGCCATCTCTGTCACAGGTCTGAAGCTGACTGATGTCCAGAAAATTATGAAGACTGCCAACTCACTGGTAGAGAATACTATAATCCTTCATGAATCTAGTAAATACCTATGCATCTCCATGCTAAAAACTTTCCTGCTAGTTCCTTTTTTTAACTGACATTGGGAAAAAACCTGCACTCACCCATCCTGAAAACATCAGCTGACTCACTGGCCCATGAAGCTGAAATGGGGACTTGTTCTTGGAGTTCATGGCTGAACCACACTTGGGGCTCAGGGCATGGAATGTACTGGGGAACTTCAGCACTTCAGCTCCCCTCTGTTACCACAATGCACTCATACAACATAGGGAAGGGCCTTGCTGTGCCTACTAAGAAACAGTTAATGCTGGATTTAAATAAAATGCCATTAGACCCATTTATTTTTAAAACTTGAAAAAGACAGAAACATCTACAAAAGCTCTTAGGAAAATAAATAAATGACAAGGTATACCTAGTTTACCCATACTAAGGTTAAAGATCTCTCTGCCTCATTCTGTTTGACTTGCCATTCCTCCTGGCAAGACAACATTTAGGATTTTCAATGTTTGAGCACATTTATGCCAGAGCCTACACCTTTCAGTATAAAAAAATAAAGGAATCTATTTTTGGGAGCTATATTCAGGATTTCTTTGGTGATTCACTGGCATAAAGTCTTGCTTTTCAAATTACAAAAGAACACAAAATCTAAGTGGTACTATCACGTAAATCTCCTTAAAAAACACAGGACTCTACTGTGTGGTAAGAGACCATAAAAGATAGTAACCACTGTGGGGTGCATGTGTTTGGGAAGACCTTCTTATCTAAAGTAACGTAATATAGCGACGAAGTAAAGACTGTCTGTTGAGGCACATGTGCACTCAAAATTAATAAAAACAAAACAAATCAGCATATTACTAATGTACTCTTTATTCCAAGAAAATTAGGTACCACATTACAGTTGGGGTGGGAATGTCTTTCCAACTAGCAATGCTCTGCATGTTGTGGAAACTTCTCACTATCAAAGACATATATATATACTAACAGATCTCAAATGGAAATCTAATAGTACTTGAATAAATACCATTTCAGAAGTTTGCACATATTCAGAAACAACATATTCTTTTAATAAATAACTTCAAAAGTTTGCCTTTGCTAAGCTTACAGTCAATGCAGCAAGTCTGATAAATGTCCAAACGAAAAAAAAAAAAGTAGAAATGTAGCTTTCTGTGGAAGTCAAGTTTTACTGTACATACCTGCGTCATAAAGGACAGACAACTACAGCAAAGCAAGAGCACAGTAAGAAAAATATTCCAGCAATTTTTAAAATTTGTTTCACCAGTATAGCCAACACAGCTTTTGCCAGTGACCTGACTGGATGACTTGGTTCTGTATCACCATATACTGAAAACAGAAGCTTTATCCAGTAGAAATGAAGACATTTTCTCTCCAATTGGAGAGACAGGTTAATTAACTATAATTTAAATATATTTCCCTGTATCACTTGGGTTTAAGTTTATTATGATGTTCAAAAGTAATGACAGAGTTTTTAATTAATAACTTATCTAAGATCTGTATTACAAAGAGGAAGAAAAGTGTAAGAAGAAGTGGTTCTACAGTTTTTAATTTTCCTGATGTATGGACATTTAATGTATTTTTAATAACTTTGCATGTTTTCTCTACTACCTAAAATTTTCAAAAGCTGTATTGAATTTTGTGTTGCTTTAACTGGTCTCTGATTTTAATATGACATCTCAAAATAAAAAATAAAAAAAAAATTCTTGAAATCATTAATTTTCAATCTTGTTGGGTTAATAACAACTTGGGAGAGAAATACTACAAAACAGATTAAGAAAAAAATGGTAAAATTTAATTCATATTTTAAAATACCAAAACCAAAGACATCACTAGAGGACATTACCAGAATACAACTTCCCAAAAAAATCAGAAGCTTAGGAATCACCTTACTTTAGATGAACAAAGGACAATTGATTTTGATGCAAATTAACTATTCCTAACCTGTCAAAAAAAAAACCCCAAAAAACCCCTCCAAAATCACAGTTAATCATTGGGAATTTAAGAATGTACTTCAAGGGGAACTTGTCTAGCAATTGTTCTTTTTGTAAACTATACTGGTGTCAGGTTTTTGCTGGCACCAGTTTTAAACATTACCAAATGTCTACAGTACTGCTGTCTCAGTTTAGATCCAAGTGAAATTCAGTGTCAACCTGTGAATTTTCATCTAGTAAGTTTCACAATACAAAATTTTATAGTTTTCTGGGTTTGTTGTTTTCTGGAAAATTAAAGTTACAAAAATACACATCTAACCAAACAACACCATATTCTTATAAACACAGTTTTGCACAAATGGTTACCTTCCTCAAGTTAAATACCCTCATTCTTCTATGCTGCATAACCTCTTCTAAAAGCAGAACAAGCAGCTGAGGGAAAGACTACTTATTCATGCTTTAATAACAAAACAAAATGAATAAAACAACTGCCCAAAAAGAACACAACATGGCTAATTGTTTGAGCTTTTGTAAAATACCCAAACTTTATTTGGCAAGTATAGGCCACTCTTTTCTGCCACGTTTATAAACTAATTTAATATTTCAAGAGGTATGCAAGTCAAATGCCAGCAATTACATCAGTCTACTGAGATGAACACTGTGAACTTGGCATTTTATTCTGTCAATTAGATTAAACGAATTGTTTCATTTTGGAGGTTCACATCTGATTCAGTAGTCACATTCAGAGCACAGTCACTATTTTCACCACAACATACAGAAATCAATTAGCAAGTCTGCAATCTTGCGACAATTTCAGAAGTAGAAGGTATTATGAAAGTAAACTACAATTACAAGCATATAAAAATGACAAAAAAGAGAAGTAAAACAAGCTTAGAAGCACAGCAAGCACGACGCCAAAAATTATCATTATTTGAATATTCCTTTTTCTTCAAACATCCCTTTTGTTTTCTGGTTCTGAATGTCAGTGTTCCCTCGCACTGTAATGCAATCTGCAATATCATTGTACTGACACACTTTGTTCCACAGTGCTTTCCTAACATTAAAATAACAACCACATGCGACTTGAGGGTTAACATATTTCCAAGCAGCCCTGCGCTGGCTGGAAGTGCCGGGGGTTTTGAGTTACTATCCGCGGCATTCGGCGCGGCTGCCAGCAGCGCCGACGGCTGCCAGCGGCAGGCGGGCAGGCAGCGCTACCTGCCAGGAGAGGGCGCGGGGCTCCCCTGGCGCGCCGCCCCGCTCCCCGCCGCTCCCGCCCGGCAGCGGCGAGAGCCAGCAAGGCGCCACCGAGGCAGCCAGCGAAAGGCCGTGCTGGACGCTCACAGCATTCCCAAACAACAAGATAGTGAGTGACAAATGGGTGCAATCCGCGTAATAACCCCCCCACCCGCCACGTTCGGGTTTGAAAAAAGAGACGGAAACAGAAACAAGTAGTGGGGACAGAAGAGCCCGGAGAGACGCAGCGTGAAGCAGAAGCACGTGAATACACAGACCCCGTATGCACAATCTCTTTGTCTGCTTCCAGAGGGCATAAGAGTTCAAAGATTAGACACCATGCAAGAAAAAAAGAACTTCTGGTTTTCATTTCTTTTCCCAGTATGCACCGTCTCCAAGAAAATTACTCCTCCTCCAGTCCTTTCTTCAAGCTCCACGGAGGAAAAAATGAATTTCTTTTTGTCCTTTCCTGGAGATCTTGAAACTTAAGCAACAGCATACGTCACCTGATTTGCCCGGGATAAGGAGTAAAGGCAGAGTAAAGAGTAGATCGTAACAAAACACAAAAAAAAGTTTTGCTTTTAATACATGCAGATTTTCAAACAGGATGTTAAAACCACCTCAGAAAAATACTGGTACACAAGATCTATCCAGGACAAACACCTGAATTGTGTAAAACTCCAGCATCAGTAGCTATCTTATATCTTGGAGAATCCTCTTCCAATTTTGTTATCCCTTATGTGGATGCTGTGCCATATATGATCAATCTTGACACTCTTCTTTATACTTTTCCTAGTTTATCTGGTTGGTTTTTACATACACAAAGATGATTTATGAAATATACAGTAAAACAATTAATTTTTATAGGAACAGACTGTCTTCTATCTGAGGACAAGGAAGAGCAATCTAGCATTTTCACAGATATATATAGTAACTCTGATACCCACCTCCTAGTGGTATTGGCAAAAGCCAATTTCTTTCAATCCAGTAAAAATGTAGTACCGGAAATGTAATTCTCACCACCACCACAAGTACTACTTATCATTTATTACCATTGAATTTCTCCGGTCATTTAGCTGCCCAGTTGATCAGTTCTGCAGTGTTTTAAGTATTAGTATCTTCACTACCCCAAAATTCTGGAATCATCAAGCTCTGTCATTCATTCACTTTTTCTGAATCATTTCCAGCACTGATCTACACAAAACTCCACAGTTAGCTTTCCAACACTACAAAAGCCAAGCATTTATTCTTCTCTTTCACTTACTATGTTTAACTCTATGACTAAAAGAAGAAAATTCATATTCATGGAAAGCTTTAAAAAAAGAAAAACCAAACAAAAACCACTAGAGGCTTTGGTGAAAATAGCTGGACAATGTTTTTTTTAATAATATAAAACAATATAAAGACTAAATCAACAATATGTACTATGTATTTACTCCTTCAAAGACCTCCCACTGATTCGCAAGGCATGACTTTCATCTCCTAAAGGCACCATCATTCTACCTCTTACTATTTGTCTATGGGTTCACTAAATCCTCACATAAACAAAAGTGCCAATACATCTGTCCAGCACTGAAGTCATATTTACATTAGCATTACATTCCCAAACAGACTTGATTTTTTTTTTTTTAAGCAGGAGGTAGCCATGGGGGAAATAAGATTTTATACACAAAAGCATCAGTTGGAATAAAGAGTCATAGCAGCTGCAGTCACCATTCTGAATTAATTCATTTCCAAGTGACTACAAAGATACTACAGTAATCTCCAATTTCTTCCCCCCTCCCACCACAAACCCTTCAAAAGATCACATTTCTATGGAAAATTTCTTGAGAAGAAAGAAGACAAAAAAGAACAGTTGATTAAGGAATATTTAGTTTAGTATTTATCCACCATACTAAGAAGATTCACTATTTATTGCAGATATTATTAGTCACTTCTCCAGAATAAATTAAGTACGAAGACCAGCTAGTATACAGCAAGAAGTTCATTAGAATTGTCTCAGAGATCGCACAACAACTACAATACCTCAGCATAGGATGATCAAAATGCAAAGCAAGAGTATGTGGTACTTAAAGAAATGTTCTTTTCCTTTTCAGGTTCTCATGAATTATGGAGACATTTAAGAAAACGCCCAGATTGGTTAAGTAAATGTATGTAAATTGTAAAGTGAAATGTATGTTGGGATGATGAAAGAAGTCAAAAGTACAAAAAAAAAATCTATTCTGAATACACATAAATATTTTTAAAATGAGTGCAGAAACAAGCTGACACTCCAGTCATTATTTTGATTAATAGTAAGTGGTTTGTTTTATTTTCACTCATTTTCACATAAAGGCATATGAGTTGCATTTTTTTAAATCTTACTGCAAAAGTGGCCTCTTTATTAAAATAAACAATGAAAATACACAGAATTCAGAAAAGAGATGAAGTCTCATCTGCAAGCCTGATATTTTCAAGAAGTGAAAATGGCTTATTCTGCATCCTTACAAAAAATGAGATAGTAACATTCTTATGCAAGACTTGATTAGAAAAAGCTTCATCTGCAAGCTGTATTTTTAAGTCAGTTGACAACCCGCACTTAGAATGTACTTTAATATTTTCCTTAAGATGTCTCAAATCCAGCAAAAACTGTCCTTGTGATCTGTTTTGACTTTGCAACAAGGAATCTAATGCATAAGAAAAGAACCACAATAGCTGCTTCTGCTTAAGTATCTTGTCAACAATAAAGTTTTCAAAATGAAGCTGATGATATTTTTACTGACTTTCAGTTTTAAGACATGCAGCCCATTCTTTAATGTAATCCAGGACAGTATCTCAGTGTATTAAAAAAGCCAAAGAACTTCTGCTATCATAATGTAATAAAACAGTAAGAATGGCTGTCAGCTATTTTCTTCCTTCAAATTAAAACTGTATAGCGTAAGATCCCACACTAATTTTCCTTTCTGTCTTTCCTACAATATTAAGTAATCTTTTATGCTTGCTATCTAGAAAAAAAAAAAATAAAGTGTCATATTCTACAGTACTGTCATGTTGAGACTGCTCATTCAACATATTTTTACCTTGCAAGAGAAGCAACCAAGAGTCTAGCTTAGGTAAACAGTTAAGAATATTAAGTATGGAGTTTCTCATTTTAGCATAAATATGAACGGAAGCAATGTACCAGTGAAAAAGAGTATGAAATACTATGAAGATTCATAACAGAACTCAGCCGGTGATTATACCAACCTGCCTTCTCACTATTTTGAGAATCAAAAAATGCTGTAAGTAGGAATATTCAAGTAAAGTGGGTACAATGAGGAGACATGAAGGCACCTGATGAGGTGTTCCTTCCTCATTCTTATTCATCAATTAAAAAAAAACAACATTAAATAGCTCACCTTCTTCCGTATCTCCACACTGAGCTGTGGACTTTTATTTTCCTTTAGCCATACTTCTGCTGCAGTGTACCTACAGAATCCATTCCTGGAGAACTTCACATTCCTCACTAATTGAAAATCCATTAGAATTTCATATTTACTAACATCATTTCCGCACATCATCAGCACAGTGTCTTCTACATTCCTCACAGGCTGTCTGTTCTTGCTTCCACCTTTGATAGACTTCCTGTTTGTGTTTGGGCAGTGTTTATCCATACCACCTTCTTCTCCATTATGTTAAATGGTCTTTACATTGTATTCCCTACTTGGGAGAGCTTTTACTTCAGCCTTAACATAATTTTAGATAGCCACTGAATTAATACGCAGTTTGTTTAACAAAAGTAAAATTCCCTAGTAAGGCATATGTTGTCCAGAACAGCCGTGAGCTGCCACTAGCAAAGTAGAATGTGCTGTTAAGAGTACAAGCAGCACACTTTTGTGTTTCCTAATAGCGCCTGACGTCTCGCACGTCTATGCTGACCAACGCACTTGTGGATATACCTGCCATTCAAAGTCCCACGCTTCCTGCATTACTATCAAAGAATGCCTCATGCATGGATAGAAAGCCAGACGCCTGCACCAAACCAAAGATCTGGACTGCTCCATTGAAGGAGGGCTGAATAACTTTAAGCACTACCCCTTCTTCCTTCCCTGAAATCATCTACAAGTGGCATCTGGCCCTCACCATTGTGGAAGCTAAACCACTCCTGCCTCTGTCTTTTTTTGAGAAGCATCAAGAACTGCTCCTAGGATGACTACACTGAAGTTTACACAATTCCCATTACTCTTACAAAAACTTTTAAAGATTAAAGATTCTACAACATTAGGATGAATGTTTGCTATCTATTTTAAAAGAAAATATGCAACACTGTTGGAAACACATGCCAGGAGAAAGAAAAAACAAACAAGTGCCTTTGTTTCCACTCTGACTTAAGACAATTTTACAGTGTGATGTTAACTGAAAGTCAGGTTACAGATGATGAAACCATTAATCAAGAAAGAACACACTACTGCAGGAAAAAAATGACAGATTTACAAAAAAAGACTGGTATTCTAGGATATAAAAATTTCATGCAAAAAAGCCATACTAGAAGACCTACCAAGTTCCCTAAGCTGACCTACTACAAAAATCATCAGTTACCCAGCCCTGTCCTCAACCTCACCACTATTCCACACCTATTACTTTCAGGAAATTGAATGGTTGTTGTTCCAAGGACAATGAGTGCGTCCTTGAAAAACATCCTTCAAACTGAGGTTCTACTTTTATAAAATAATTTGGCTTTCAAAACCATAGTAATGGAGTTCACATTTAAGTCTACTTCTGTTAACATCTTGCTAGAATATAAAACTAAGAAAATAATGTAAAGCTTTATTTTTTTCCTGTATCTCTTGTACTAAATTCATTATTCTGTAATAAATACTGTAGTTTAAGTGTACTAAAACTCCTCACAGTATTAACTAATCTGTTTCTCCAGTGATAGTTTTCAGGACAGAGAACATACCTTTCCAAGACATGTGAAAATGGCTGAAACCAACTGCTGCTCATTCCTGACAAACGGAAAGCATTTTTCCTTCAAGCACTGCAAATTGCCTTTTGTCCATATTTTCTAAATGGGCATCCTCCAAACATGATATAGCAACATCTCGCAATATCATGACAAGATTTTTTATGCAAGATAAAGGCAAAAGTACTCCTAAACACCCGGTAAAGAAACAACTATTATATTTAGATCTTTCTTCAGCAAGAAATTTCAACATCTCAAGGTAAGCTACACGTTGCTAAGAAATCATCACTAGACAATCTGTTATTTTTGTGTCAAGAAATTTTTAAAAAATAATAGCTTCTTAAACATGGAAAGTAGTATCCTACCATAGATAATTAATCCATTTTGACAAAGAAATAAAGAAATATCTGTAGGTATACACAATTTTATATTTCATAGAAGTCTAGAAAGGATCATACCATTCTTTCCCCCCGTATTTTGTGAATTCTGGAATAAATATTTATACAGTTTTGGAAAAATGAAAACTGAAGAACTCAAAAACCAGTGTATTATTCCAACAGCTTTGAGAAATCCTGCAACCAATTAACCCAGTACCTGCATCCCCGTAGTTGGAACTTTTAGCTGCTCTCATTTCTCACAATGTTCACTTCTGATTGTTGTGCCTGAGACACTTTTAACTGTATTTTCAAGTTAAGATTTTTTTAATTCTTCAGTTCTAATAATAAAAATATAGAGAATAAAATATTTAAATGACATTTTAACAATAATACAATATATACTACTTGAAAATTCAAGTAACAAAAGATTTTTCAACACAGCCCAGCACCAACGTTTCACAGATTTTCAACATATATGCAGAACTGTGCATGCACGACTATGTAGAGCATATTAAAAAACCATGGAGACTCTATTAAACCTAAAAAGTAAAAGCATCTTATACCATCTCACTCCTAGGAAACAGTGTGTTTAAAGTGATATTATGTCAGCACTGTCTGCTCAGAATTTACCTGAGGATAGGAAAACAGCATCCCTAAGAGTTAGTAATACAACTGTTAGTAACAGCAAGCATTTTGTCCCTCCTATTGTATCAGACTGCAGTTACAAACTAGAAAGAAAAAGAGAAGTTATAGGGAGAGAAAGTTAAAATCCAGAAAAGGTCTAGAAAGAGAAGTTAAAATCTTCTAACTGAAAGTTCAAATTTGTTTTATTCAGAGAAGTCCCACTGAATTGCAGGCTCAAAAAATTTAAGAGTTAACAGGCAGCTGAATTCAGAAATGCAATTCTTAAGAAAGCAAAGAATTTTCTCTGATTAGGATTTCAAACCATTAGATTCTTTCTCTGAGTAAAAGAAACTTAAGCCATTGCATTAAAAACTTCAGTAAACAGACTACTGTAGTCAAGTTTGTAGAATTTCAGTCTTTCTTCTATAAGACTGAACCCAACTCCCTGTGAAACAGAATCCACCAATAATGCCTTTGGAGGTCATCAGAGTACATAAAGTCCTTCCAAAGACTTTGCTGCCAACAGTCCTCAGGTGGTTTTTTTTTCTGGATATATGATAAGGAGAAAGGAGGTCTGGGTCTGTTCTTGACGATGGAAGCAAAAGGACTGATGTTTAGAAAGAGCCGTCTTTATGCATAGGTTTAACACAATGGCTTTTAGGGGAGATGGGGGAAACCACACAAGCGTCTTCTGAGAGAAGCTCCACGAAGTTACTACTGTGCCCAGAAAAGCCAATTCCTGAAGGCTCTATGACAGACGTGTTGTTGACCCAATTATGTAAGTTGGTAACGCCTCTGCAATAACTTATTTAAGAAGACTAGAAACACACTCAGTCCTTCCTCTTCTTCCAGGGGCTGGGGAGGCGCCAGGGCCATCCCGGTGCGGCAAGTGGCTGCCGGGGCCACCTGGCACACCATCTCTCGGCACAGCTCGCAGTGAACTTTGCCTGCTTAGCTGCTTTTAGTCAGCCATGCTGCAGAAAAAAAGGGCAGAGGTGGCTGCTCTTTTTTGGTGCCCCACATGAAGAGAGGTGCTGAATGGTGCCAGCACCATGGTGGCTGGTACCCCATGTGCTGCCAGTGGGGTTCATGTGTACGACAGTGAGGGGCACAATGAGCAATTCCCTGATACAGAGCCCAGACGAGATCAACCTTCCAGCACTGCAAAACCCTATGAGAACATTTCAACTGACAGAACTTGAGAACAAACATACAGACAACAATTTTCTTCCAAGGCAGAGAAAAGGAAAAGATGAGGACACATGAGGACAGCAACATGGCAATACTAAGGTTGCAGTGAAAGGAAGGAGGCAGAGGAGGTGCTCCAAACATCAGAGCCAAGAGTCTTCTCCAAGCCAAGAGGACTATAATACAACAGTTTTCCAGTAATTCATGGAGTGCATAGGGGGATCCAGAGATCCATTCACAGCCAGTGAGAAAAGGTGCTCATGCTGGAGCAAGTGCACACTGAAAAGCTGTAGTCTAGTAGGAAACCAAGCAGAGAGCAAACCCTAGCTTCCAGAGATAGAGGAACCTTGCTTCCTTACTAGAGCAGCTTATCCTTAAAAAGACTTACATATACCCCATGAACTAATATGGCCCACACCATGTAGTTTGGGAAGACTCTTTTGCCTGGGGGAGGGAATCACATTAGAGCAGGTTGGGACTGCTGCTCATAAAAATTGTAACCATGCTGGAAAAGTTCACAGAGAACTGTCTCCTGTGGGAAGGACCCCATGGTATAGCAGAAGCGACTCCTCTCCCTAAGCAAACTGAAGAAAGATTTAAAGTGAAAAACTGACCAAAACTCCCACGCCCTGTCTCCCTGTATTGTCAGTGGGAAAGGAGGAGCAGCTAGAGGGAGGAAAATGTTCTCAAGGTTTATTTTAGTTTTCATTAGCCTCTATTAATTAATTCTGTTAACAAATTTTTCTTTATACCTTTTAAAGTTTTGAGCCTGTTTTGCCCTTGGAGTGTTTTCTCCTTAATCCTTATCTCAACCTATGAGCCCTTGACTCTGTCTTTCTGCCTCCTCTGCTCAACTGTAGCAAAAGAACATGACTGAATAGTTTTTCTCGTGGGTGCCTGGTGCTTAGCCAGTGTCAAACCACAACTTTGGCAACTGGGAAGAACTTGGGAAAAATTGTCTTATTTTCTTCAACCTACAGAAAGCCTTCAGGCCTTCAACCAATAAAGAATTTCCAGAAGTTGTAAGTTACCACTTCAATAAATCTTTTATCCCGAAAATACACACACTATCAAATTCTGGTGCAACATCCATTTTCTGGCTCCAAACTACTCTGGCTGCTGTAATTATTTTGTTGGATTTTTTGCCTTTTCCGCTGAACTGCTCTTTGCAGTTTGCAGCTCCTCAAGACTAATCATTCACTAAGAGAGAACAGGTATTTTTTCTTGCATAAAACGCATAAGGAGAAGTTAATGGACAACTTCTTGATGTTAACAGAACATGAAAAATTGCTATAGCCACCACACAATCCATCAATTTTGAAAGGATTTTGAATTTCCTCTGGCATGTGTTTGAGATCCACACACTAAAACTGTTAAAATAATCTAGCATAACTCAAACCTTAGTTGCTCTAAACTGCAACTTTATAGATAATTTTTAATTTCTATTGTATCCAATCTTTCCTTAAAATTCTCAAATTCATAATTTGAGTTATGTGAAGGTGTTTTTTATGAATCTTATGATCAATAACTTAAGACAAAAGGTTGCTGAGAGTGAGATTTCATCAATATAATATCTTCCAGTCATCCGAAGTAACATTACCAGTTTGTGTGAATGCTCTCTTTTTTACTTCTTCCATGCTGAATGAGGAATATTTCTATGTCAATTCTAAAAATCTCTGTAAGTGCAGAAATCAACAGTGGCTGAAAAAGTATGTTAACAACTAGTGTCTTTTAGGCAGTGATTCATAAGAAACAGGAGTTTTTCTTTCATTTAAGAAACAAATATACTGTAGACCTAGTAAGTGTCAACTTGTGCATTTTTGAAGGCTAAAAATCTCCAAGTAAACAAACTTTTTCCTATTAAATATTAATATAATGGTGCATTGTTTTTAACAATAAAGTGAACTTACAGCTCTTAAAATTTCAGATAATCAAGCGCATTTACTAATTTCAACCTACAGCACTACTAATTTCAGATAACCAAGTGCATCTACCCAAGAAGTGGGAGAGTTCTTCCTTCTCACCTGCTTACTTTGAGGACACCTCCCTTTCTATAAACTATTTCAGAGCAAAACTTGCCTTCAGCTTTCTAGACTAGAAATCTATCCTCCCCTGACAGCCTTAAAGCTACCACTTCCAAGCCCTGTACGTGTTCAGGCCAACTGAAGCAACACTTGAATGGACTTGGCCAATACAGTCCTGAGTGCAAGCAGGCTTTAAGATGTCGGCATGAGCTGATTCTGGCAGTAAAAGCACAATGTTGACAAAACAAAGACTCCCGGTAAATGCGTGCAGAACAAATCTTGCAGTGAAACCCTATCGAACTCACAAAAGCCCCAATAAAAAATATGGGCTTCTGAGCTCAGTGCTCCAGCACACCTGATCACTTCATCATTTTCTTAGAAACTGAGACACACATACTTGGTATTAAAAAACAATTTTAAAAAATTAGAAAAAAAAGGAGAGAGAGAAAAAGGAGCAAACACAAGACCAAGTTTAAGACTGTAGGTAAGTCAGTCAGATGGCAATGCAGAGTGCCTCAATATTACTGTCTTGGTGATTGAGCAGTGCTGCCTGTTTTCTTTTGCTGGTTTATGAAGACTCTTCCTGGAAGTATTAAGATAAAAATCCCACTGATTCTACTTGATCAATTTGGCACAAAGCACATCTAAATTGGTCAATAAAGCCCTTCCTAGGCTATTAACCTTTTTGAAGACTAAAATCTCTGCAAGGTTGAGAAAAGAAAGAGAGAAATGCAAAAAACAAACAAAAATATTGTGTGCCCTCAGAGTAGCACACAAGAGTAGTGTAATGATATAATCACTACAGTTATCAATTACACTTGTCAAGGAAACAATCAAAACCAGCCATATTGTGAGAAAACATTTGTCACCACCTATACATGACTTGCACTCAAGTCCTATGATTGGAATTCATAACTCATTTCACCACACAATTTTATGTAGAATCAACTAAAATTGAGAAATTAGCACAAATCATTATGAAGTTATAAACTTTCTGAAGCATTTTCTTGATGTCATAACATATAAGATACAAATACTGTATCAATGAACAGCAAGGCTGAATGCCAAAAAAAGATCTGACTCAAGTGTAACCAGTCCCTTACAGCTACAATTTGAAATTATTACAGAACCAAATACAAACGGCATGATACTTAGAGCTTGCAGGACAGACAGTGAGGATACTGTACTGTTAGACACACAAAATGCTTCCCTATACTCCTGAGCAGCACAAGAACTTCAAATTCTGTGCTTTAACTCTTACAATAAAAACTTTAAACAACACACACTGCTAAGCAAATTCATGTTTAGCCTCTAACACTTAAGATTCAAATTGTTTAACACCTTGACAAATGCAAATACTCACAATTTGCTAGCTGTGTTCACGTTCAAGCTTACTCTGAAAGTACTTAAAGTTTCAGTAATGCAGTTGCAGAAAACAGACAACTTAAAATATAGATAATTTAAACTCTGATACTGAATTATCTAAACATGGCCTTACCTTCATGGCATGGATTTCTTCTATTAATCTCTCAACTCGTTTTTGGTTCTTTAATTTCACATCTTCTGAACCCCTGCAAGTGAAGTCCATCATTATTGAAAAAAAAAAAAAAAAAATCTCAGTTTAGTTACTTTATTTCCTCTCTGGCAATACTAAGTAGCAAAATAAAAAAAATCAGGAGATGGTGCAAAAACACAATCCCTTATTGGCAAATGAACATTTTAGCAAAGAGCTGAACATAGCCTAAAGCCTTTGCTGTACTGAACAGCAGAAAAAACACTGAGGATTTGCAGAACAATGTGAAAAACAAACGTTACTGTATCAGAAAATACAAAAAGGCAAATCATATCAAGAACAGGTGACACCAGTGTCTCAAATATAATTTTATTTTAAGATCTGTAGTATTTAAATATGGAAGTTCACTGGATTTACTTCTTATTTTGGAAAACTTGCTAAAATTGTGAGAGTATCCTCAATTTACACTATGAACACAGTAGGAGGTGTATCTCACACCATTTCTAAGACATGTCCTAAGTTATTTCAGGCCAGTAATCTTTAAAAACATAATCTACAATACATTGTTTAAGCTGTTGATATAAGAATTAATTAACAGTAATTACTAAAATTAAAGAATGACCTGTATACCTATGCAAATTAAGTATTTTTTGCTACACAATCCTGAAGACAACTACAGTGAGAAAACTTGGTGCAACATAAATTCAACAGCAGAATAACCTGAAAGATGATATCTGACACTTTCAAACGTTCTGTAAAAGGTTCTGGAACTGATTCAGATTAGCTTCCAATACACTAAATCCCATTATAAAAGACATCCCAATTCTGCTTTATGAAACGCCTTTTAGTTAGTATTTTTAGTCTAAAATTATGTTGAAATAAGACAAGTATGTGTTTTAGTGCCTTAAGTTGTAAATGTAGCACATTTTTTCTCCCATTTTTCCATTTTGGTGAAAACAATTAAAATAGTGCCTTATTTATAAGCCATGAAAACCCACTATTATTTAAAACTGACTTTTTCGATTTTAATTTCCCGATGTGTCTGGTTAGTCTGCGAATAGTGAGGACTCTGGCCTTCTTCACATCTTTTCTCATCTTCACAACCTGTGAGAAATATGGAAGACATTATAAACTGTTTTCCTTGATTATGTTCCATACACAATACATTCATTACATCGACTTAAATTTTAGAAATTAGTTCAACAAAGAGAAATATTTTGAAAATAGAGTGCATTTCCCTGCTAACCAAATCTCATTTCAAATGAATTCAGATTTCCATTAAAATCAAACTGCTTCCATAAACATCAGAGGAAGAATAACCAACAGTCTAAAAATGTGTCTGAGGTCTAAATAGAAGACAAGACATTCCTAACTAGCCATACTTTAATATTATTCTTAGAGCTAGACTGAGCTAGGTATTTGAAATGTCTCACCTTTCGCCTTCACTCAGCTTATTTTTGTCCCAGAGAAAAACCATTAAGTCCATTGGTGCATAATACGTAAAAGCATTTTAATTATTAAACATCTTCAAGTGTTAAGGAAAGACTCTCAAAAATTAACATTATTTATTATGGAACAGAATTTGAGATATTAAATTCTTGTTATATATTTGAATTCATTCTTGTTGAAAACAGAAGTCCAAGTGATTTCTAACTTGTTACAGTCTGTCTCAACCTGCCATCCTAGCCACTAGTCTGTTCTCAAATTTAAAGCAGGCAGTTTTTAAGAAAATTTGGCAATGATATTTTGGTCTTAATTCTCACTGCAATAACAAAGAAAGAATTATTATTATTAGTCAGATAGGATGAACAAAGAAACCTTTCCAATCTTTTGCAATTAAATTCCACAATGGAAAACCTTATGCCCAGGTACTGTCTCATGATGAACATTTCAGATACAGGGAATCAATAGTGATCCTTTATTTTTACAACTCAACTTCCCCCTTATTTATACATATATATCTTACTATATCTACTAAAATTTTGTATTTAACAGTTAAGCTTAGAAAAACATGAAATACTAAAACAAAAAACCGAAAAAGCAACAGCAACAACAACAACAACAAAAAAAAAAAAAAAAAAACCACAAAAACAAAAAACAAAACAAAACAAAACAAAAAACCAAAAAACAATCTTCTTGACAAAAACCATATTTATCTTAAATTTATCCAGTGGGATAAGTTTCAAAATTAAGTTGGCACCTCCTTCTCAAAAAAAGTTCTTTACATCAGATTACTATTCTAATTTTTCAGCAATAACATCAAAATGACAGATTGATGACGACTCCACCACCTAGTAAGGTCAAGAATATTAGTACCATAAAACTACATCAGGCTTGAACAAAACAAAAACCAAAAAGAAAAATCTTCAAAGCTCACAGAGCAGTACTTCACACCTGTGATGGGGAGTCTAGCTAGTACATACACACACCCTGTGCAGAGACCATGAAGATCACACTTAAAAAAACAAAAGGAAAGCAGAAGACATACTTTCCATAACTGATTATGTTTGTAGCTTAGTGCACTGATTCAATCAAGTTGTTAAGCCCCGCGTGGTATTCACCAGTAGCTTAACTGAAGGCTGAATCTGAGCAAAACAATCTCTAGAGCGGCATGTCTGATTGTCAGCCTTGCCTCTGGCAGGCAAGCAAAGGAACATGGGAAGCAGTGCTCCTCTGAGAAGCAGGGGAGGGGAACTGTATGGGGGGCAGCATTAGTCACTTGCACCATGAGAAATAACAAGGTAAAGGAGACTTTTGGGATAAAAATAACTGACCTAAATGAGGTATCCTGTTCCAAAAACTGTTACAGCAAAGGTCAGTACTTACCTTAGTTACCCTAGTAAAAGTAACTGTACACACAGATCTACCTGCAAAAGCATTTCTACTTAACAGCAGAAATCACATGCCAAAAAGCACCAAGTGCCAAGTTTCTGCTACACAGCAGCACTGCTTCAGACTTTAACATGTTAAGGAAGAAACCCAAAACATCACCATTTGCCATCAAGGCATGCAGATATTTCTTTTTTATAAGACATTGAATGAGATTATCATAGGCCCCTAGAGTACATAATCTTCGAAAAGGAAGAAAAAAAAAAATGCAGCTTCTGTCTGAACACCTCTTAATACAATACATACATACTGGTACATTCAATGGAATGTTTGGAATGTCAGAGGAAAACTGGGTATGCCTTCTTAGAACGTCTGGGGAGGGGAGGTTGTTTTGAGTTTGGGATTTTTTATTCTCTATTTTTTTTAACAACCACTAAAAACATCCACAAGCTAGAAACATACTGGAATTAAAGTAACTCATACTTTACATATTAGTTACTGTGTATACAAACATAAAGTATATTTAACTTTCTCTCAAAAATGTTTTGTCAGGTATTTTTTAATAGAAATATTAATGCACACACAGCATGTTTCCAGGGCCTACAAGAGCCAAACTTCAGCCTCCTCTGCTGCCAGCCAGTGAAGGCTGCATAGACATGACAGCAGGAATGAGGGAAGGTATTCGCTCCTTGGCAGACTAGGAGTATCAATTTATGTAATCCAGTCACTTCTTTCACACGGGACAGTATGCATCAGCTCTGTTCTTGGAAGTACTCATAACGTTCTCAAGAAAGCAGTCAGCTCTTTGGGAAAGAAATCAAAAAAGTTTAGCTTCAGATTTAGAGTGTGCCTGAAACAATGGGGCTTAGACCACCAGGGCAGGCCCTGGTCTCTTGCATTACAAAGTGAGAGAGGCAACTTTGCCATCAGTAGGAAAAAAAAAACCAACAAACTAAGCCAAACCAAACCAAAAAAACCCCATCACAAATAGTCACGACTTTCAAAAAATAATAACAAATATTTATTCATAATAAGGTACTTTTTATAAATAGTTTAAGAAAAGACAGTAAGAAAAGGGGATGTCTTTGCACTGAAACATAAAAAGGCTGTAGTCTAAGTCAAGATCAGACTTTATGCTGTAAGACTAGGCAATAAAGATTTTTAATGCACTCAGCAGTGACAGTAAGCACTAAAGAATAATTATAAACAAACAAAACAGAAACCAAACAATTTCTTCTATCAATAGGATCTAGGATTCCTGGAAATTAAGGAAGTCTGCAATTGTATGTGGAAATAACCACTTCAAGGATTATTTTGAACAAAGAACAAGAGATGTTTTCCTTTGTTGAAGACAGTTCTTTATTTTGTTGGTAAATACTATTCATGAGACCATTAAACTATACCTCCTCATGAATGCTACCAAATGTCTGTGTTAACACACTAATAATAATAGATAATATCAAAGTAATAGTAGATATAGACTACATATCAATTATCAAATTTAAAGAAATCATAAAAGAAATGAACTCATTTTTGGAAACAAGCCTAGGTAGTAACATATAGAATGCACATAAGCATATTTCAAAAGCTATGGTTATAAACAAAAATCATCCATTTAACACTATGCGCTTTCACAAAACAAATACAAAATGTATAAATATTACTACTGATGCTAAACAAAGATGAAGTCCAAAAAAATTCCATGACTCCACAAAAAGAGGCATCCATCAACCCAAGAGCTTTTCACCTGCAGTAAGCACTGCCACAAAGCGTTGACATGTACCAACCAGCAGCACACAAACCATCTCAAGCCATAGGCAGATGGTAGCTGCTGCTGCCCTTTCAAGAAAGGGTAAACAAAGAGCACAGCAGGGGATCAGCAGATGACAAGCCAGACAAGAACTAGAAACTCTCCTGCAATTCACCTTTTCCAAGGAGTGCACATTTCTGAGGGAGATTGTAACAGCAATTGCTGGCTTCAGCACAGTCTACATTAACATGACACTTGGCACAATGCTCCCAGTACTCATGTGGCAATGAAAACAGCACCAACTTTAATGTATGGGTACCACTCGCATAGTACAAAGGCACCAGAGGGTGATTTCTACCAAATAATAAAGAACAAGTGTGTGTTTAAAGACATCACAAGAACTGTATTTAACCCAGAATGACCAGGCGAGAAAGGGAAAAACTAATAGCTTCACCTACTTTGCTTTCTATTTTAGGTTATACCTGGCTCCAAAGGGTTAAAAGCCATTCCCAGAGATTTGTCTTTTTGTGTGGAAGTTCAATCAGATCTTTCCAAGCTCCAGCATGTCCAAGCCCTTCTCATGCCCAGAAAGAAACTGACACAGAATTACTTAATTGCACCTTTGATCTCTTAGTCTTCTCTAGGGTTTTTCCATGAACACTGCAAGTTCCATTTTGACACTGGTATTTCACTTGTATTTTTCACTTGTAATTTTCACTAACAAAAGTCTTGGAAGGGCTGAATCAGTTCCTATATCAGTGTTAGACAGTGATAGGAAAGAGCTTCTGATCACAGACATGATCCCTTTTAGGTTAATGCGACGCTGTTCTTGTATATAATACAAGACAAAACACATGTACAATAGAAGAGGAAGTTATTTCAAGAGCCTCCCACATAATTCATCTGTTCCAAAAAAACTTATTTAAAAATTTTCAAGTTTCTTTAAGAGAAATGTAAGGTATTTTTAGACAAAACATCAAGAAGGCTAGTTCTGAAAGTCTGTATTACTACAAAACAGTCCTCATATTAGGGATGGCAAGAAAAACACTAAGGAATGTGGATAAAATGACAGTGTAGGTACAATTATACATTCAAATTCACATGACTAGCCAAAGATATTTGCCTTCACATTTTTAAGACAACAGCAGCAAAGTTCTCAAACAAGCATTAGATTAGAATAAAATGTTATACTTGGCCACGTCTGAAACTTGTTTTGAGGTCTGTACAAGCAACATGACTCCAAACTAAGCTAGTGTTCAGCCAATTAGAAAAACAAAAAAGGAAAGTGTGACTAAAGATATGTAGATGTATCAAGAAAGGTACATGTCTACTCTGAACTATGGTATCAACCGTACTTGACAAAAAAAACATCCAAAAACCAAACCATTATTCAAAACAAAAAAATCCAAGGGATTGAGAGAAGCACTAATATGTTTCTACCTATGACTTGTTTGAATGTATTTTATTCGAACAACACTGAAATACTGGAACAACTGTGAAGGAAAAGCTTTTTTTATTATCACATACAAAATCTAATTCTGTATATGAAAATATCCAAAGGACCTTGAATATCTTAAATTCTTCTTAACTAAATTTAATAGAAGTTAACTTTTACAGTTAGCCCCAGCTATCCAAAATGCATGAAAGCCAATAAACTAATGGACATGTCCTTTTCTTTGGAGCAGTCTGAAGCACATACAACTGTTCTTCTTGGGCTTCAGTCCACGAGGTACTGAATATTTTGGTCCTGACCCAATAATGCACTTAAAATATTAAATCCTTAAACAACCAGCACTAGACAGACCAGAATTTCTTCATACACTTCTGCTTTATGCCAGCACACAGTCTAGTCCTAGTTCTGGTACAAGTAACCAGAAAAGACAAATCATTCTGTTCTCTTCAAGGAAGGACACTGCATGTAACCTCATCTAGTGAAAAAAACCCTTATTATAAGAGTTTATAACATTGTGAAATATCCATAATGTTGAACAAACACACACTCACTAAACAGAGGCCTCCAGCCAATCCCTCAACATGGTATGGTATCTATGAAAACTTCTTCAACAAGACAATTTTGCAGACAAAACTGCAAAAATACTTCTTTTACAATTTGAAGACAATGTTCCTAAAGCAGTGCTCTGTAATTTTACATAGACACATCTAAATTCAATATAAGGTGCAATATAAGGTCTCTTATGTCTTTTCTATCATTTGATGCCTGGGAAAAAAGACGGTAGTTCTTGCTTTTCCATTTCAGTTTCTTCCTGTACTCTCCAGGCTAACCGGATTTATTTGACATGAGGGTCACATGTGAGAGTGGATAACAAGGAGAAAACATTAAGAACCAAGGCCATTAATTCTGTCCCAGGAAGGGTCTATTTTAAATATAGCCTATCGAATTGCAATTGACAAACTACCACTTACCAGGGTCTAGTGAATGAATGACAGGAAAAAGATGAAATTACAGGTACAGGATGTACTTGAGCCCTCATTCATTCCCCTCATGCCAAGAGAACTCTAGGAGGTTGAAATGAGAGCCTGATCTACTGGAATCAAAATGGCTCAAAGCAAAAAGAAAAAATTATTTATACATGCCTCTAGGTACACAACAGCTTTCAGATTTTACTGCAGTAAGAGATTTACTTTTGAACTCTGTCAAGTTTAAACAGTGCTGCTAAAGTAGAAAGGGAAGAAGTCACTAAAAATACACCAAAACCACTTATATTTTATACATTGGCCTTTTCTACAAATTTTTACAAATTGCTTAAATTACACCTTAACAAGCGTCAAAGCAAGAAATCCAGCTTTAAAAACCCCAAATCAAACAATAAAAGGAAAGTGAAAAGTTAAAGATAGATATTCAAGGTCTCTCCAATACCTGCAAAAAAACCATGGAACTCAGTAAAGTTTCAGTTCTCACTGATCTTCTTTCTCTTCCTCATTTCAGGGCACATCAAAAGCATTGGTTTCACTTTATAGTTACTTGACAGTCTTCTAACAAAGAAGTTACCATGGCAACAGAGTATTCTCAATGTTAATTTTTGGTGCTATTTGGCAACACAGAGTTTTAAAATTTGAAACACCTGCAGTTGGATCACAAATTAGCCAGAACTAACAATAGTACATAATCTTTTGAGTGAATAAGCTAAGTGAAAAAATGTTTCTGGAACTTCATTACAAATATTTCTCTCTAATATCTGGAATGCCAGCTTGAATGCCAGCTTGAAAGATCTAATCATTTTTAGATTCTTAGGAAAAGTTAGCAATTGCCAAGTTTCCTTCTTTCCTTTTTTTACAAAAAGAATCCTTGTATTACAGTACATATTTTATACATGTCAAAATATGTGGAACTAGGCAGAAAGACTTAATACTGCTTCATACATTTCATTATAATAACACATAGTAGGGTGGCAAAGGCAGCAAGGAACAACACAAACACACCTGTGAGCAGTATCACTGCTCAGTTCCAGAACAGTTTTATACAGATACATACTGCAAAAAAGAATAAATATAAAAAAACAAAACAGGGTGAATTTTCAGCCAGATCAGTTACCTAAACTGTCTTCCCTTATGGTCGCATAAATGTTACCTAGTTCCAGCACAAAAGAGCAAAGTAAGAACACACAGAAGACACATATGGACCACAACAAATCAGACTACAATAAATGACCTATCTCTTCATTTAATATAAAGATCAAATCCCAACATAGGAAGTGCTAAGGAACACAGTTTTTCAATTACTGTTTGTGCCAACATCAACACCACTGTCATGTTAATCTTGCCTTTGCCATCTGCAGCTACATGAGAACAGGTTTGAATCAAGTGGATTAAATTCTATTCCAATACAACTATCAGAACATACAGAAATTCTTGAAACATGAGGCAAATTCTTCTGGATTAAACTATTTCACTCTGCTGCCCAAAGCTAACAGAAGTGCCACTGTTGGCTAGAGCATCCAGAAAGCAAAACACCTTCAGCTTCTCAGGCCTCTGGGTACTCACCCTGTCAGGTTTCCTAAAGGATCTGCTAAGGATGAATGAATAAAAGCACACCACCCACTTGGGTGAATTTCCACCTTCCTCACAGGAAAAGTAATACACATCTCATGTGAGTTACTGTCAAACCCTTCCTCCACAGTCTGCCCATGCTGCTTTCTTTGTATTTTCGCAATTGAAGCACTGAAATATCAGTTTCTTTATTCTGTATAGCACTGTATTTCCTCCTGCATGGAGGACAGTTGTCAGTTCTAATGTAACTTCTCCAAGTGGAAACCACAGGGAGTACTTGGAAATGCTAGAAAAGATCATTTTCATCTAAAGGTTTTGAAAAGCAATTCAAAGTATCTAAGATAGTTGGGAAGGAGTAAGGCTAGCCTAGAATTACTTGATCATTGCCAAAGACCAAAATTTAATGGATTTGCTGCTTCAAAGTCAGTGTCTCACTGGATGGAGTCAGACTCTATGCTGTACTTCAGAAAGCATTCAAGTCCAAACCGGATCATGAGATGGCTAGACACATTTCTAAACCCTAAATACACATCAGTAGTTGTAAACGTCCCGATAAGAAATAACTGTTATAAACTAGCCTCAAAATGCTATATTAGATATATCACTTTGCCCACACGTAAGTAGAAACTATACATGTTTTCTAAAACAGAGGACTACCTGAAGGTAATTTCTAACTGTATTTAATTGATCAGCAAGTTTAAAAACATCCAGCTACCACTCTGCTAAAAATATTTCCATGGAATGTTGAAGGAGGATGAGATCAAGGCATTCAATATAGACAAGCTCAACTGAATGGACTTTGATGTCTAGGACTTCTTAATCAGACCAGAGCTCTAGCTAGAACGCACACATGAATTTCATGACTCCTTAAGCTCTGAATTTACAGAAAGACACAAACAGCAGAAGCTGCAGTAGTAACATAAGAATTACGAGGGTGAACACACATGAATAAATAGTAAGAGTGCTGAGGACTTCTGCCCCTCTTCAAATAGCGAACCTTTTAAAAGCAGCTGGAAAAGAGCGCTGATCACAAGGCAACATTATGAATCTCCACATTACTTGCATGAACTGAAGCATGACACCACAGCTTGACTACAATGACTCACAATCTATGTAATTTTTTACATTAATTATATAGGTCACAAACATGATCCACACCTGTAGAGCTGAACTGCCATCACGAAAATTGTGTCAAAACTGGATAAGAACCTTTCCCCCTAACAAATATAAAATTCAATCACAGTGATTCCAGTGTTAATTTGAAGGTATGTTTGATGGTGTGGCTGCTTTGGCTTGGGATTAAGAGATGCTAGTATAAATGGCAGTATGGGCTCCTAAGTCACCACAAAAAAACTTCAAGTCTTGAGTGCTAATATGTTGCAACTTTTCCCAGCTATTCTGAAAGAGCAGAATATCAAAACTGTGTATTCTGGAATTATACTTGTTAGCCTGATTTCAGAGAAAATTAGGTTTGTCAGCACACTGCTTGTCTGTCAGTATCCATCTCTGGTAACTTTTGGGCTTATTAAATTGAAATCAACATTGACCAATAATCACAGCTCCTACATGTTTTGTGAAAACCGATAGCCATGTAGAGTTGTAAACCAACATCAGCATGGCCAGCATGGAAGAACGCAGAATTCAAGTCTTTTCCATTTTGGCTAAGAACAGTACATGCATACTCATTCACCATAACATGTGACACTGAACCAACCACAGAACATCCTCTCCTGACTGTCCAAACAGGCAGGAAACATAGGCCATAACTACAGTTACTGAGAAGACTCTAAAAGCATAACAAACAACAAACCCCAAGGATAACACAATGAAAACTAAAAAGAGACAGAGGAATAACTCGTGATCTATACTATATGAAGTTTTATGGAGTACTGGACTCAAAGCTGTAACATGCCAGGCATCATTGGTTCTCAACTTACACACACAATACATATTATTTTTATGACATTGTTTGTACTGCTGATTTAATCTTGTGATTGAAACTTCAAGGGAAATCAGAACACAGATGACTTGATGAATGGCATAGGAGAAGAGCTTCTTCTATGCAAGACAGTTCATGAGCGATATTTTTATAGTTACTTCAACTGCCCTCAGCTTGCACTAGTCTCACACACCAAGAGGCCCGGAAAAGAATGGGAAGCTTGAACAATGTTACAGCATCACAATATTTGACAAATATTTGTATCTTAATATTATCAGGAAAATGCATTATTATCATCTGTCATTCAACACAAACACTCATTTTGTAGTAACACTCATTAATTTCAAAATTTGTATTACAATGTCACTATATAGTTGTTATTATTATGCAAGCATAAAGGAATAATTAAGGAAAAATGGTTTCAAGTTCATGAAATGAAACAAAACAGCATCAGGAGAGGAGTGATGAAGTTGGAGAAATACCTACTAAATAATTTTCCATTTCTACCTAAATCTGAATGATAATAAAACTAGTTAAGTACCACAATTTTTAGATTAACCATAGCTATACATAGATATACATATATATATTTAGCCTGCATTATGGTCTAAGTACTAGAAAAAGGCTGGAAGGCTATTTAAGTATGTGAAAATCCCCATTAAAAAAGGGGAATGATCAACTGTCAACAAAAGGAACAGCGATCAACTTCCGCTGCTCATGCAGAAGTCCGTGTTCTGGATAGAAGCAAACCAGGCCTCAAGTTACATCTTGCAACAGTTATAGCTAATTTTCACCACCAGTATTGCCACCTTTTGGAGGGATAAACAGGTGTCCCTATTACGTTCTCCTCACAACCTGAAGAAATTTCAGTCCTGCAAGTATATTTTAAAATAACAATAAAAGTTTCTCCTCTCTAAACTGTAACTTTCAAGACTGGGCTTTCTTGTCTGATGTTCTGATATGACATGTATAACACTTAGAAAGACAAAGAAATCATCTATAAAAGTATCATCAATAGACTGTAACAAAAAACTTCACACAGGAAGGAAGTAGAATGGTATGTCATGGAATGACACAGCATGACAAGAAAAGCACAGAATGATGTTAAATCTAAAACACTGATCATATAAAAATGAGTGAGTTGAGTTCCAGGAGGGGAAAAAAAATTAAGAATAAAAAAAAAAAACACAAAAAAACCCAACAAACTAAAACATGACCACTTTCTTCTTACACCCGGGAAAAAAGCTATTGAGAAACAAATAAGAAGGATTCAGTATTCACATTTTTAAAGGAAAAAAATTCTTTGTTAAAAAAAGAAAAGAGAACAAGAAAATAGGGAAATCAGAAAAGATGTGTTTGTGGTTTATGACTTTCAAAGTATTTGGTATTTTTGCCTTTCTTAAAAAAAAAGTCTGTCTCCTTATTCAAAAAATGTTACCAACCCCAAATTTCTTTGAAGAAGCATGAAACTCCTTTTACTAATAGACTATCAACTCTAACTTTTTATCTGTCTTATGGTGCCCCTAGCACAGACACCTGACATGCATACAAAAAGTAAGTATCAAAATGCATTCAGTGAGTACAAGTAAGTACAATCAACTCCTGTTCAGACCTAGGGTATGCCAGCAACCAGCAAAAGCTATAGCCTCAGGAAACAGGCTCTGATAAAAACCTCATATAAGGGAAATCCAAATTTGCATCACAGATCTTTCTGACTTAAACTTCCAAACAGGATGAATATTCAATCAAAGACTATGAACATCACCAGAACATGAGGTAAACTTCCACTGGCTTCAAACATGCTACAGTATTATTGGCCTGACAAACTCCGAAATACTATCCTACTTCTCACAGAAAAACTGCTCATCCCTTTCTGCTATTATGTCTTTATAATTTTTATGGGAACTTTCTCTCAGTCAGTAGTTATAGATTTATGCAAAAAAAAAAAAAATTAAGTAGCACTACCTCATAAGCTACTCTTCAGTCTTTTTGGACAGATGGTAAGAATTCTTGCTAGTGGGAATAGAGAATGGAGAAATACCTTGTTACACCAGTTAGTGTTCCTTATTCCCTCCAATCAGTTTAAAAAACAAGACAATTTCACGATGAGAATTCTTCATAAATACGAACACATGGGAAAGTCAGTGTTTAAAAAAAAATGCAAAAAATCTAATAATCTCCATTCTTCCAAGAAGTTTCTTCATGACATCAATAGAAACTGGGGAAAAGGGCAAGTATAAAAAGTAGAAGAAATAAAGCGCTTAAAATATCCTTGCCAGATGTCTGACATCTATTCATTAATTTAAATACCTTTCCACAAATTGTTCTCCATCAGCTGCCAAGATGCCAAATGTACAACAGATTTGTACACAACTATCCCAGTACTACTTACTAACAACTTGGAGCAATGTTTAAAGGCTCCTGCAAAACTTTCTTTGTTGTGACAGAAAAGTATTCTCACCTGTCTGCCCAATAGTATGTACATTGTCCAGCCACTGACAACTTTTCTTTCACACCAAGGGCTGTTTCTGTTGGAAGATTTCCTTCTACTGAAGCTTGCTACCTTTTTCTTCAATCTCTAGGTGCTTCTTACCTAACTGACTTCCCCTTTCCTATCCTTATAAGCTCTCCTCACTCATCAACCTATTTCTTCTTGTTCAACACACCCCATCACCCACCCATCATTTTCGTCTGTTCTAATATTCAAATACTTTCAAGCCCCTTCCCTCCTTCCTTCCGCCACTTCCTTCCTTCCGCCACTTCCTTCCTTTCGCCACTTCCTTCCTTCCCTCCAGCAAGCAATCACCTTAACTGCCCTTTTGTTTTATACTGTTTGGAACTTCTATATTATCCATGTAAGGTATTTGCTATTCACAACCTCTGTAGCATTTCCTCAGTGACACCTGCCTCTGGATGAAATCCACCATTCATTCCTTTGAACCAGTTGCCATTCAGAACAGTCCTTGCCAGCCTCTCATGCAAACAGCTTTTATCTGCTCATCTCTTGCTATATTAATGTACCCATACATGACCTTATGTTTTCTGATATGTGTCCTCATTAAACAGCAAAGAGGATTCCAAAATCATTTACATTGAAGAACACCTTTAAGACAAAGTCTAACCATAAACCAAATACTGCCAAGCCAACCACTGAACCAGGTCCCTAAGTGCCACATCTACACACCTTTAAATACTTCCAGGCATGATGACTCAGCCATTACCCTGAGCATCCTGTTGCAGTGCTTGACAACCCTTTAGGTGAAGAAAACTTCCCTAACAGTCAAACTGGCACAACTTGATGCCATTTCCTCATGTCCTGTTACTTGGGAAAAGAGACCAATCCCCACCTCACTACAAACTCCTTTTAGGTAGATGAAGAGAGCAATCCACCTCAGCTTATTTTTCTATGCACAGTTTCATTTGGTATTAAATGCCATATGAATAAACAGGTATCATTGTGATCCCTCTTTGCAAAGGAAATAACATAATGGTATTTTTTTTCAGACAAAATCAGTACAAGACTTGTAAGTCCCTTTACGTGATTTAAAAGACGTTCAAAAGAGTCACTGAATTTAGCAGTTGGCCACTTCATTAATTGCTCTTTACTACCGCAGCACAAGACAAACTGAAAAGAATTTTATCATTGCATATCAATTAGGAATTGCAATGAATCCACAACTGGCTACTATTCTCTTACAGGAACATCTCCCCCACAAAACCCCCAAGTTCTATTATGAAAAAGTCTAACACCACACCTTCCCTTCTACACCTATTTCAGCCTTGCTCCCTTCTTCATTTAGCACCAAGTTCCAGACCCAGCAATGTAAAGGCTGCTGAAAGACCTCTGCAAGGACAGCAGTAAGCAATTATGTCCATTTACTGTAACAGAACTATTTTTAAATTGTGTTTTACTCAGGCATATATAGCCATAAATTACATTTAATAAAAAAACCTACACTGTGTACTGCAAGTACCTCACAGTTCCCTTAAAGTAAAAGTTACTAAGTTTCCCATGACCATTTGCATGTTTTTTTCATTATTGTACACTACCACACCAAGGAACCACAGATGTTTTTGTTTTATGAGAGCATCTTACTAGCCTACGTGGCCTACCACACACACTTTATATAAACCACTTGAGCTAAGAAAAAGTTTTCATTCCTGTCCTCAAGTACAGTAGTCCAATAACGGCTATATACAATACTGTCAGAAGTAAAAAACTTCCTTGTTAGCCATGGTTAATTGCTTCAGTAATCTGCTGAAAAAATCTGTGTGAAGAGCAAGCAGATCAGAATTTGCTGCTAATATTAGTAAAACTGATGATGTGGCAACTCTAGAAACTTTAGAAACAGCTGCTGGAACAGTTCCTAGGGGGAAAAAAAAGCCACAATTCCTCAGAATTTTATCTCACAGAGTATAAGTTCGGAAATTTCATAAGCTTTCAAAAGACTTTTTCCTTAGGACATTTACATGGTCTGTAAAAGAATGTCAGCAATTTAACACTTGAACTGTTTAAAGCAGAAATCAAGCTCTATGTAGTACAACTTTCTTTTCCCTCTTTAAGAAACTGTTGTGCCTACAATTATTCATTAGTAACAAAACTAATGCAAAAATTTTTACATGCATTTCTATACAACTAAAATGACTCCTGCCAAGTAATCCAGAGTTTAAAAAGAAAGCCGTGTGTGCTTTCCAACTCTGCATAGACTTGTAATATACAGAAAAAACACAGTGATTTGCCAGTATACTAAGAAATGAACTGATGGAAAAGATTAGCTATTTAGTTTTGAATCGTGCAGAAATTTATCTTTTCTCAGTTCTCATAACTTGTTTATATGCCTTTCCAAGACTTTAGACTGACTTTAGTGGCATTTAAGAGAATGCAGAACAAGCTTCAAGAAAGTATTTAAGACCATGTGTGAGCCAGGGATACACAGATCTTGGCAGTGCCAGCAGTCAGCCACAGCTTCAATTTGACCACAAAGCATCCTAGACACCCATACTTTTTCAAAAGTATCCAAGTGCTAGCTACTCTACCTTAAGAATAATTTTGAAGTGGTCACACATGAACTTCAAGCCAGCTTAAGATGACCAAGAGGCAGAGATGCTGTGATACATGTGTGAACCGTACTGGCAGATAGCTCAGGAGAGTACAAGAACTGGTGTCCACCATCTGAGGAACAGTCTAGATGCTGGGGTACTTAACAGAACTGAAAAACCTGGTATAGGAGTCTAGGGTAAGTAAATGTTTCTACTTCAAGAAAAGGGATCGGCCAGCACACTGAATAGGTGCTGGATGAAATACAGCTCACAAACCACAGAGAAAATAGCAAGAGAACTTGTCCATAGACCAGCATGAAGAATTTTCTCAGGAGTAAAGAGTTCCAAGTTCCAGTTTTTCCTTTCAGGGAGCTCACGTATTTTATGCTAATTGTTGGATAAGCAGCCCTTGGAGCACAGTCAAGGACTTTTCCTACGGAAATGCTCCCACTGGTGAAACACATGACCAGGCTCCCCATACTCCATAAAATCACCCTTTGCCAGACAGTAGCCCAGCAATAGTATTTGTTAATATTTGTGATTAGTGCACTCTGCTGGTCATTGAGATTCACAGGAACCAACTCACCTCAGACTGAGGGAACTGGCAAGTTTTACAACAACTAAGGCATTAAACTAAAAAATTTTCCCCCTCAGACAGCTTCATGCCTTAAAGAAAAAGACTGTATTTTGAATTATGAGCAGTTAAGACATCTCACAGTACAGTCCAACACCAGGTAACTGGTGAGATGCCTCACCTCAAGTCTCATTTCCCCTTTACATAAAGAGACCAGACACAAATATGAAATTGCCCTAAGGGATTCCTCAATTACCTCACAGCCCAGGGGATAGCATAAAAATAGATCTTTGGGGGCAGCTACTTTATTTCAGTGAGACGCTGGATCACTGCACTGGACTGACTGCCCAGTATTTCAAACTGCCTTAAACACAGTAGTGCCTACAGCACTCAGTGTTATTCTGAAAGCTGCCATCTCAAATTCTTTTTCATCACTGTAAGGAAGGCTTAGGAATATACTTTAAAATATCATAACATACCTTAGGTAATAGAAGCCATTTCGATCCTTGGATCTAATACAATAAAAATCTGAATGCTCACATCAATTTGCCCATGATAGCAAAAAGCATTTTAAAAGAAAGCCCATTGAAGCATCAAGCTTCAAAAAGTCCTTGAGAGCAACAAGTGTTAACTTCTTAATTACTGTTGGAAATACAACTCAAATACTACATTTTCCCCTACTTATTACCGGACTGCAACTTGTTCTTTTGCAACAGATAAGGAGACCATTTTTTTCCCCCCTTAGTCACATTTCCCAAAAAATAAACTTAAACTTAGTGACATACAAGAGACAGTACGACCAGGTTCAAGGAAATATTTAAGAATACAAATTGTAAGGGATAAACAGATCTTGGCAGTGCCAGTATCCAGCCACAGCTTCAATTCTGACCACAGAGCATCCTAGGCACCTGTGTACCTAAACACCACTGAAATTTTAAGATTCTCTTTAAAGCTGATTTTTAACTAGTCTCATAGGAACTAATTATGTAAAGCTATCAAGATTAGACAAATATAAGGGTTCCTTTGGCTTCTCCTTTGAACTCTGTATTTCTCCTGCCTTTACAGCCTTGACCACTATTTAACTTCTGTAACAAAACACCTGCCAGACAACATAACTGCACATTATGTATCACCCTATTGTACATTTTTATGGTTCAATACCCTCCTTAAATTCTATGTTTATTTCACAGAAAGCCACTGCTTACAGAGAAACACGTAAATGAGATTAAATACAGCACAGCTCTATCAGCCAACCAAACAGCTCACTCACTGTGGTGGGATAGTCCATCTCTCTACCTGTGTGCCCATCCCACTCATCTCAAGTCCCACATGGTTCCCACTCCCACTCGCTTGTAAGACCCTGGTAAGATTGTTACCATCAACCTGTAGCAGAAAACTACTCTAGCAACAAACTTCTCATGATCACAGTAGCTGGAGGCAAGACCACGTGGCTGGAATGGGTGAGGGAGAAGCCCCAGATTCAGAAGCAGCAAGTCCAGAACGCTTGTGAAACCACAGAGAATCACACTCCATCAGGGGCACGTATCATCTACCTGAGCTGCAAGGCAACTCTCCACAAAAAGCCTTATATTTAACATTGAAGGCGCTTCAATGTTAAAAACTCTCTTGGTTTCTACAGAATAAAATGTGAGTAAAAAACTAGAACATGAATAAAGATTTTTAATTATATGTCTAATTTATCACCCTAAATCAATAAAAACACAGAGAAGTATATCACATCTGAGTGACAAGAAAGTCATACATAATGCTGAAGAAGGCTGAAAATTTCGAAAGATCTTATGTAATTGCAAATAAATACTCACTTTGTACAGAATGCTTATTGCAAAAATGGTGACCATTCAAAGACTAAAAAACTTCAGGTTAATTTTATTATCAATTAAAAAATATTATACTGGCATGCTAGACGCACTGTATAAAAACTAGAAATACATAATACACAAAGGACTAGCATGGGTAAATACTCAGATCTTTCACATTCAGTGCACCTTACTAAAATCATGAGGCAGTTCCTGGTTATAGAAATCAGTTCAGCTTCAGGAAGAATGAATGACCCGCTCAAATTTCCCCCTCCTTAATCTTTCCTGATATTATGTTCACACCACGTTCTCTTTACTGCTATACAGAAACTTTGGTGACCAAAAGTTATTTACTTATAAAAGGATTTATTTGAATTTTCTTCAACTTGTGAACGAAGACAAGTATAAATGCAATTTCAATAGTGCTTTTCTTTTTGTTTTCTATCTTAGCTGCATCTGAACTCCTAAGGACAAACCCAACACCTACCCATACTACACCATGACAACTCAGTCTTTACACAAGCATCTCCAAACATACATTTACTTCTGTCTGCACTGTGATAAAAGATCAAATAATTACAGATATAGTTCTGTACAATTATTAAGCAACAGCTCAACTCAAGACTGCAGTTTCAGACTTCCAGAGACTGTATAACCTTCACTTTCTCCCTAAGTTAAGGTTATTCCCCATGGCTTTTTTGCCTGATTTTTTTCCATTATCAGCCACACTACTGACACCTGACTTTGCAATACACCAATTTGAATTCTTAATTCACATGTCCAGACTGCTTTCTAAACATGCCATTACCTAAACTGCTGCCTAGGTAAATCAGAGGCCAGGATGTCAGCCCTAAATCTAAAGAGTAGAAGAGCTTAGTGTCGCCATGCAGAGAATCACAACGCAAAGTGCTGGGACCCAAAACAACATAAATGGAATGTATCACCTTGAGCTTTATTACAAAGCTCCCCACATAACAATTTCAATTCTGGACTTTGCTTAGCAGGCTGAAAAATATGTGTGCACACATGCACACACATCATTCTCAAGGTATGGTCTTATCTTGATCCTACCTTTTAGGAAAGAAAAAGAACAATTCTATTGTAGATGACAAGCATTATGCAGACATCAGCTTTTACTATCTAAAACCTGTAGTTTTGCAAATACAGAGAAAAACTAGTTTGTTCACATAAGATTAATTATTACAAATTCAAGATAAAAATTCACTTGATAGCAAAGTTTTGATATCCAATCATGCTTGGAAAATTTGATTCACATGTCCCACAGACAGAAACGACTCTCAACTCTAAGAATTTGCTTTATATATATTGCCTTACTAATATTCAACTTCAGCCATTACAGCACTCATGGAGATACATATAAGAGCACTTATTTTTACATGAAGTCTGTATACAGACTTCATTTGCATTAGCTTCATGAGCTTTCTGCAGTATAGCTCAAGATAGCTGCAAACAGAATACAATTCAGAAAAAAAAGAGGGTAGAAAGAGAACTGAATTTGTTGCAATAATTCAATATTGATAGCAAATTAGGACTGTAAAAGCAGAACAATTTAAGAAACACAGGTTCTGAAAAAAACCCTAGAAATCTGTAGGGCTCCCATTCAACAGCTTCTGCTTCATACTGTTGTGTATTGCTGATCAACAAGGATAATTTTTCACATTAAACATGAGCTATCTCCCTTTAAACTTGATGATGATGTGCTGCCATCTAGCAAATGTTTCCAGAAAAGTTTAACTTTGGAAGCTATTCTGTGGCAAGACACCTGAAATTTCTTAGAAAGCTTTTTAAAAATAGGAAACATATTCAAGACAGCAAGAGGTTTTTAAAATTCTTCCTTCAGCCTGCAAGCCTGTAAGAGTAACCACAATTGGAGAATACCATTGGGCTTAATACAGACAAACCCTTCAAAAGTAAGACCATATACAGCAAATATGGAATGGCAAAACTGAAATTTTCATTCTATGACATATGCTTTCCTTTGTTTCAGTGAACGCAATGAGTAGAAAATGGTAAGAAATACTGCATTTTCCTCTTTCCCAAAAACTCTAGTCTTCACTGTTTCACTTTGTCCCAATTTTCTAGTATTTATTTCCTTTGCACCCACCCTCCCTCCTTCCCCCAGCCCATTGTTTTTTGGGCAGTAATCAAAAAGCAGCAATCCCATACCGTAACATGATGCCTGCATTACAATAAAACTGTGTTTCTTAACCCTTATCAATCTCAATTTTTCAGTCATGCAGGCACACTGAAACTGTACCATGCTATTTACCAGCAGCAAGATGGCTTCCTAAAATTACTGGATCTTGCTGACTGTGGGTTCTGACAAGACCTTACTTTATTGTTATTATCTAGGTATATATTCAATTAGATAAAGCTAATGAAAACATTTATACAATTTTGGCACACGTCCTGCTTGTTAACATGGAAATAGTGTGACGTTTTGAAGCACTTACACTGCTATTAACAACTTTTCATAAAAAGAGATATCAATGAAATGTCTAAACTAATTATTTGTGAATATGATTGGCTTCTTATTGTTTTCTGTCTTATTTTACCTTATCACAATAATTGCAATTTCCTTTTTCACCCTGGGTCCTTAATATTGTACAGCTACCTTAAATGTCTCATTCATCCAGTCACCTAAACAGTACAATATTTTCATTCTTTGCTCCCCATAGATCAGAACAGTTGGGACACTACTGCTCCATGGAGGTATTATTCTTCAAGCAAATTATAATTAAAAAACCCTAAAACCCAACAACTTTTGAGGTCTCCATTCCTTTCCAATTTCTCTGAAATTAGCCAATGACTTCAAAAAGCTCTCAGAAAGGACACAGACATCACAGTTCACTATTTGTCTCACTTCCTCAGAGCATTTTCTATATCATCATCATTAAATCATCATGCAATTAAATGTCCTCTAGTTTCAAAGCATATATACACCTCATGTAGCAGACACTGCAGAACAAGTAAGCTTTTTGAGACTTATAACTATTTGTTAGCAAACAAAAACCAGTAAATAATTAAAATAAAAGTCAAATAAAGGTCTCCAGTTTATCTCACTGAGAAACATTGGTCTTAAGAATACCTGCTCTTCCTGTAAACAAAAGGTGAATTGGTAAAAAAAAAATTGATATCTGTCTTCCTAGAATTCCTTAAGATTCTACCATTTGGCATGTCATGGTATTTTACATTAATTAATAAGTAGAAGACTTTGCTAGAATTAAAACCTGAAATATATATTATCACAGAATTTCATAGAATAGTTTGGGTTGAAAGTGACCTTAAAGACCACCTGGTTCCAACCTTGCTGCAATGGGAAGAGTCACCTCCCACTGGACCAGGTTGCTTGGAGTGCATCCAATCTGGCCTTAAATACTTCCAGAGACAGGGCATCCACATATGCACAGCCCAAAACACGCTAGTGCCTCACCACCCCCACAGCATAGAATTTCTTCTTAATATCCAATCTAAATCTACTCTCTTTCAATTTAAAGCCATTCCCTCTTATACTATCTCCACATGCCTTAGAGAAAAGTCTCTCTCCAGCTTTCTTGTAGACTCCCTTCAGATAGGATTCCTGTAAATCCAGCAAAGACAAACAAGTTTATCATCAGCTACACAAGGGTGACAAGGTTGTCTCTGCAACAAATACCATCATACCTACTGTAAATGGCCTAATGGGAAAAAAAAATATGATCCCTAGTATTGTCTGATTGTGGAAAGCTGAAGGTGCACAGAATAGAGCTGCTCCATAATTTGCTTTCCCTTAGCAAACTGGAAGAATACACAAGAAATATTATTTAATAGACTGCATTTTCAAAAGTTATTCCTTTAAACATGGTCCTAATAAAATTCCTCCATTTCATCTTTATTAGAGGAGGATATGATTTTTACTCTTTAAATGTATTCTCACAAGGGAATCTCTGTGACAAATACACAGAGGGTATATGTTATAGAGATATGAAATATCTACGTATTGGTAAATAATTTATTTTCCATTTTATAACTAAACACCATGGTCATGAATATAGCTCTGACACCTACAAAAGGACATATGCATAGAAATGGAAAACACCTTTTACTCTACTCACACTAGGTCTCATCCTACTCTAAGCCAGACTGACCTCCTGTTCCCTCTAGAACAGATGGCAACCAGGATTTCAGTCTCTGTCCTACCTTACATCTCAGATGGACCTATTATTACAGTGTGTCTACTTTTTGTAGAAACTGGTAAAAGCTACCCCCTCCAGAACTTTCAGTTTCCTCTCAGGAGAAAGTTATGTTTGAAGTAGTAGATGAAATGACATTCCTAGTGTCCTCACTGAAATCTTCCAATGTTTTGTGCAGAAACTTACTGTACTCTTCTTCTGAAGAGCTCCTCAGTCAAAGAATGCTCCCATTTTCATCCCTTGTTATATTAGCACTTTTGCGGTGAAAGACTGTGAAACATCACCCAGATGTGAATCAATCACAAGAAGTCCACACTACCACAATGAGTGAAATACCCTCTTCTTTCCTTGGGGATTTACAGGTATGTTTCAATGTCAAATCACTCATTTCTGACCTTACACTTCTTAACAGCAACAACCAAAAACTACTGAGTAAGCATCCTGATTCTATGCACTGTCATGCACTTTTCCTGATAAAGGGGCTACACTTCACTAAATTCTTGAAATCAACTTGCAAATTAACCCCTGTCCAAGTTACCATATGCCTAAAATAAAGTAATTTTTGTTCTGCTGATAACTGTAATCAAGCTGTTAGTTATGTAGGAATTCTGGAAGTGCACACTGCTAAGTGCAGGTGCTCATATCACACACGCTGAGCAGAACTGCCAGCTACCCTAAACTGATGGTGCAACACCTAAAATGAGGTTACTTTAGTTGTGTCAGGCTTACTGTGCACAATGATTTGCAAATATGTAACCAAAACCCGCCACAAGCGAAACACACATAACCGAATTCACACTATAAAGAAGACAAAAATACACTGAAATAAACATGAGACACCAAACTTCTTAGAGAACAGGAAGAAATTAGCTGTAGCCTATTAATTTTTCGTTTTCAATCCCTCCATGTCCAAAAGAATAAGGCAGTATCTTTGCCATCCAGGAGACAGGCAGATGGGGCTTTGGGGGGTCCGCCAGATCACCTGCAAAACTTCAGTGTGAACACAAACACAGCAGGACAGGCGTGATATAACGGCACTCAGGGACAGGACGTCGCACCGAGGCACACGTGTCGAAATCGCGTGGCACCCCCCCTAGAAGTAGCTTAACTTCGCCCGACAGATGTTTGTTTTCATCACAGCTGAGCTCCAGCACGATGGGATGCGCCTCCCCACGCCGAGGGGCGGCGGCAGTCACCTACGGTCTCCCCTACGGCTCCAGGCCGCCACGCCGGCTGCGGGGAGGGTCGGCCCCGAGCCGGCTCGCTCGCAGAGCGGTCCGCCGCCGCTGACCGCCGCCCGCCGCCCCGGCCCTTCCCCGGCCCAAGGCCCCCCGGCCCGCTCCCAGCGACACCCCGAGGCCGCGGGGGGTCTCACCTCGTTGTTGAGGTTCAGCACGGGAGCCATGGCGCCGCCAAGCCGCGCAGGCCGCTCCGAGCGCTCCGCACGCCGCCGCACGAACCGAAACCGCGCGCAGGCGCCGAGGCGCCGCGCCCGCCCCGCCCCGGAGCCCGGGTTCAAACCGGGGCCGAAGCGCCTTGATTGGGGCTGCGCTCGGGGCTCACGCAGGGGGCGGATCCCGAGCCCGGCCTACCCGAGGCGTCTGGGCCGTGCCTAAGCGAATCGCCTCGCTCCGGGTGAAAGCTAAAGTATCGCAGCGCGGCGTTGTGCCCGGCCTCGCCGGCTGGCCAGCTGCCTAGCGTGTTCCGTGTGATGTAGGTTTGTAAATCCTTAGACTGAAGTGGCCTCTGCCGCCACGACTTTTTGTAGTAGAAATATTGTGGGGTTTTTGCTTTTCCCGCCGTGTTGCTGCTGGGTGGAGCGCGTTGCTGGAGTAAGCTGCGGCCGCTGCCGTGGCTCTAGACTTTGCTCCATGCCCACCATGACAAAACAGCATCTGTTTTCAGAGTGCCTCGCAATTTTCAGGTTGAGTTTTCCGTTTGTGCAGAAGGAAGATTTAGGGCAGTGTAGAAACTATACGTCCTGAAGCTTTGGTTCTGTAAAATTTTATATGCATAACTAATTTTAAATAGCCGTGGTGAAGTGTGGTTGAGCATGTGTTTTGGACTGAGTGATGTCTCAGTCTGAAAATTTTGGCGAAGTTTTATCAGAACTTTCCTCATCATTGCCAGTTTCTTGTACTAGAAGGATTTGTTGATTTAAATTGCAACAAATATTCTTCTATTGAAACTTTTGCAAAACCCGTACTTAAATGTAAGCAAAGCTTAGTATGTTTTGATTTTTTTTTAATATATTTTTTACATTCCTGTTTATCTGCTGCAGTATTTAAAAAGAACAGAGGTCATATTTGAAAATACTTGGGGAAATTGATTTAAACAAACCAAGTTTTGTTTATATAAGAAATAAAAAACCCCAAAAATCAAACAAATAAAAAAACAAAAGCAAACAACCCAAAACAAACCAAAAACCTCTCCCAAAAAGTTTCAGGAAATTTACCAGCAATTAGCTGGCCCCTGGATGGCACTGTTGTGCCTAGAATTCTGCTTTGAAGTCTGAATGTTTAAACAAATACAACTGTTGTCAGCTGTCTCTGTAATACATTTTATCTGCAGGACCTAGCATTTGGATCTTGTTATATTTTAATATTTGATTTCTAACTGGTGCTTAGGCATCTCCTGTGAGTGAACTGCAACAAAATCACCCTTGACTGCGCTTTTTATCAAGCTTTGCATGCAAATGAGGTTAGCTCAAAGTAGTCCTTTCAAGGTGTAACTTTTGAGTTCCATTTAGGATGTTTCTGAAGGTGGTGCTGGATGTTCAGTAGCAGTCTAGGTGTCATCTGGATCAGTAAAGAGCCAACTGAAAATACTTTGAGCTCATCCTTTCATCTTGTGGTAAAGGAATTTTTTTCCAACAGGAGCTGAGTTTAATTTAAAGTGTATGTTTGTTTTGAGAGTGCTTTGAGTCTCACTGCAGATGAGGGGTGTTTACCCCAGCTGGTGCTTCACAAAAGTTCTGACTTGGACTATTATATCCCATTTAGCAAAAGTCAGGCAATCGTCAGAGAGTGAACTTTTCTTTGTAGTACCACCAGTGTCAGGCAGCTACAGTGATCTGTGCGAGGAGGAGCTGAATCTGACTCTGAGAACAGATTAGTACTGAATGTGATAGACACCATGTTTAAGAATTAGTGGATATAATCTTACATCTTGTGTTTGTGTTTGTTTGTGTGACCGTAAAATTGGATGCAAAAAAAATCCAGAAGGAAAGGTCTTCCAAGGAAAAGAAAGAGCTCCTTCCTTTTGTCTTGGTATTTCATGCAAAACTAATCCTTACATATGCCAGTTTTAGGTTCCATTGTGCATCTTAGCAAAGAGAAAGACAAAAGCAGGAGCAGGGAGCCAGCTGCGGTTCTGTGAATCCAACCAGTGCCAGCCTGGTCTCACATCAATTAGAGTTGTTCTATCTGTGTAGCCTATTGGGTCATAACTTCAATTTTCCTTTCCATTTCCTCTGAACACTGAAATAACTTGCTTTGAAAGTTTCTTGTAGGCCCTGATGACACACTTCTGGCCCTTCTTCATCCAACAATTTTGTTTTCTTCTGACTTAGTTAGTCATTGCTGAAAATAAGTGCTTTATTTCTTTCTCCCTTTTTAAACCTCAGTGGTCATCCAGAGTTAAGAATCTTTGTGCCTCATAGCTTCCTCTTCAGCCCTTTGTCATACTATTTTTGACTTAAATCTTGACTAAGTCAAGATTTTCTTGTCAGCTTGTCACAGTCAGGATGCTTTGAGGCATTGCCCCATATAACACTTTTGTACTTTGATGTTCATTCTGACATTTCTTCCTGTGGTGTCAGTATTTCACTCCAATATTTTGGCACGTATCTTCGGTGTTGGAATGCAGTTTTCTGAACTATTTTCTCTCCTTTGTGAACAACTGTCTGTGTTTGCACGTTGCAGGGCAGCATGTATTTATGGGCTGCTCATACAGAGAGCAGCTGAGGACACTTGGTTTGTTCAGCCTGGAGAAGAGGAGACTGAGGGCAGACCTCACTGCAGGTACAACTTCTTCCTGAGGGGAAGAGGAGGGGCAGACACTCATCTCTCCTCCCTGGTGACAGTAACAGGAGCCAAGGGAATGGCCTGAAGTTGTGTCAGGGAAGGTTTAGGTTGACATTAGAAAAGGGTTTTTTACCCAGAGGGTGACTGAACAGGCTCCCCAGGAAAGTGGTCTCAGCACCAGCCTGACAGAGCTCAAGAAGTGTTTGGACAATGCTCTAAAGATGTGGAGTGATTCTTGGGGCTTTCTGTGCAAGGCCAGGAGCTGGACTTGAGTGATCCTGATGGGTCCCTTCCAACTCAGGGTATTCTACAATTCTGTATTTCTATTTGGAGGATGTAAGATGTTGCAGAACAATACAGGGGAGTTGAAATGAAAAACTATTTAAAGAAATAGAGATTTATAGCTGTGTCCTATTTCTTTCCCTTTATCTTGGCACTCTCCAGGTTCATGTGATGCGGTAGCAGCTGTGTAGACCATCTTGTAGTTACAACTGGCCTTGATCCCAGAAGCCGTGCATAAAAGTTATATTTTTGGAATACTTACTGCAATACGTGGTTATTGCAGACCCAGGCATTTGTATGCTCAGTACAGATGTAATGAAATATGTATGAAGTTTGTTTTGTGTTGAAAATAACAACAGGTAAATTTTAGAATTTTCAATTAATCTTTTATGTTTTGTGAATTGAATTTAAACTTTAAGAAGTTTCATAGAAAGAAGTGCCTTCGTAGAAAGAAGTAGTTAACATTACTAGGCACTGAGGACAACAAAACCAGAAGGTTTTCTGCACCTTGGTGTTTCCTATAGCTTGTGCTTTGACTTTTGCCGGAGGAGTTTCTTTTTACTTATACCAAGACATCTGTTCTGGGCTTGCTCCCTTTCTTTTCATCATGACAATTTAAAGATGTGGACACTCATTAAAATGAGTTGCCTCCCCCTAATTTCAACCAACCGCTTTCCAGCTACAAGGAACAAATATTAGTAGATATAAGTTAAAAAATATCAATTACTAACAGGCAAAACAGCAACAGCAAAAAACCCCGACACCAACTAGTAAATAATCACTTAACACAAAATTGCTAAATCTCAGGAGCCCCATTGGAACAAGGAGACTCCCAAAATGGTGGGAACTGCCCCCTCCCAAGATGGCAGCCCCTGCTGCTGACTGCGTGTAGGGACACAAAGGGAAAATTATGCCAGCCTCTTTCCCAAGATAGGAATTTTTATTTACATAGGGAAATTATTGAAAAAATATACAGTAACAAATTCCTTCATCCTCTATAAACAGGTTCTATGAAATTAGTTGTTTTGACTTCTAAGATAGAATAGAAAAATTTGTTCTTAGTATTGCAGGTGTTTTCCTTATTATTTTCTTCACTTTTGAGTCTTCATACACACAAAAGACATGAGTCTTCATGTGTTACTGTCCTTATGTACACATAAGAGCACACACTTTGGTGAAACTCACTATATTTACATCATAAATGATCATATCCCTCTGTTAATAAGAAAGCAGAACTAACATTGAAATTCCTTCCTGCTTAAAATCCATTCAACTTTGAGAATTTAAATTTAAAAAAAAATCTGAATTTAATAATTATTTTAATGTGTATGAAAACAGAGCTTAGAAAGAAGATTTTGTGGTGAACTTCCACCTGGGATATTAAGTTTAAATGTGTAAAGCACATTGTTTTCTTCTACAATCCATCATAAATGCATTATTTAATAATTTTTATATCCTACAGTTTTCTTTTTTAAGAAGCAGTTCCACCAGTTCAGCTGGCTATTTCAATTGCTTGTTGTGTGAGGCCAAAATTTTCTATTATTACACACAGGTAAAGTATTAAGTAAAAAATGGAATCCTAATGTCTGTTAGATTCCTGAATTATTACTATAAATTAAAAAAAAAAAAGAATCCCATGAAAGTGTCATGGGTAACTCAAAACATTCCATATCCAGAAATTGTTACAGCCTGGTTGGTGGGTTTGGAGTAGAAAAAAGCAACTCTATGTTTGAGTCCAGCAATGACTGCTGAATTTATGATAGCAGAAAAGACTACTCAAAGACAAGATTCAGGTGGAGAAAAAGACAAAAGACCAAGCTCTCTCTGATCCCTTGCAGGAGGAACACTTGAAAATAAACTGCAGAAGCACTCTGAAGAGATCCCATGAGCACAAGACGGACAGTGGGTCTTTGTCATGGTGCTCAAACAAGAGATGTACTAGGAAAGATGAGAATGAAGTGAGTCTGACTCATTCACAGAGAGAGGTTGTTCAAATTCACAGTAAGAGATGCACAGGGAGTGCACATCTGTGGTGTCTACAGTTAGAGCTACAGTACAGTAGGATGAGTCCTTGTACCAAGTCCCTGAAAAGGAATTTGGAAGTGAGTGGTGGAGCTTAGAAATGGATTGGGGAAGGGGTATATGGGATAGTACTGGAGTGACTGATGGGTTTAATGGGACTGTCTGCTGCCTGTATGGCAAAGTAAAAGCTGCAGAGAATGAGAGGGCAAGAAGGGGAAAAATTTTAGTACAAAAGTTTCAGTAAGTGGGATCAGGAGTATCATGGAATCATTACTACTAATGGTGATGTATGACCAGACAAGTAGAGTAGAAACTTCTTGGCTAAAGTGGAAGAGAATTTCACATCCATAGAATAATTTTATGAAAATGTGAAAATGTAAAGCAAAGTATCATTTAATTTTACTCTGACAATTCAGAGATTATTTTGTTCCAGAATTTAGATTTGGTCAGCATAAATTTTTTGTATAGAAAAGTCTGAAGGCCAAAATTTGTCACATCCAGTGTTAGACTTTTAAACAGGATGCTTTGTCAGGCAGGAGTCAAAACAGGATTATTTGTTACTTCCATTCCCTTCAGAGTGAGACACAGGGATACTTTCAGAGAGCACTTAAGGCTTATCTCAGGCTTATCTTGCTGAGAGTAACAAGTCTAGGGTGGCTAGATTCTTGATCTAAGTTCCTCAATTAAAAATTTGTTAGATAGGATGAAACTTAGCATGGGTGTCATTGTAGGTGTGATGAAAAACTCAGAAATACAGAAGGAGAGTAACTGGTAGTTACAGTCTGCCTAAGTCTGAAAGCATAAACAGATGTGATTTACTCCAGACACAACATGGGGATTCTTGAGTGCCCCCTGAGGTAGTTAAAAGCCTTTGAGTCAGTGCCATGTTTCATCAGGTTCACAGACAAAATCAGCTGGGGAATTGAGTCTCAGGGCATATTCCAGTGGGCACCTGACTGATCAAGATTGTTCTCTATTTTCTTTTCCTTTTGGAACTGATCTGGGAGTCAAGTCTGAAGTTGAACAGAATTTGGATAGGATTCCTCCCTCAGGAGTCCGGTCCAAAGCACTCCTCAAACTCCATAGATCAGAAGGTGACCTGTGAAACTTCCTTGCTTCTAAAACAAAGCTTTTGTTTGGTAAATCAAATGATTAAAGTATAAAGAGTACTACTTTGAAAATTGTATGTTTACACAGTACTGTTAAGTGGTCATTAATGAGACTCATGGTTCAGTGTTGATACTAAAAGTTTTGATATATGAGAAAGATAAAAGACATACAAGAACAAATTTTAACAATGTTAAGTTCTCTGAATTTCTTTCAGGCTAATAGTTAACAGTTGTTTTTACCAGAATGTGCAAAGGATTGTGGCATTTTAACCTGAGGGTTTTTTTAAGGCATTGTTTCGTTATATCCCATTCTTAAAGTAAACTGATTTTTTCTAGAAAAAGATTCATGTTTTGTCTCCATGAAAATCAGCAAAATGTAAACAAAAGCTTGGAATGCACTGTAAGTTTTCTTAAAGTGATTAGTTATACTCAGTAGTTCTTGGAACATGCAAATTTCCTGTCACTGATCTTCTGACTTTAAGACAGCTGCTGTCACTTAGGTTATGAGCATAATCACAGAACTAATGGAAGTTCTAAGAGGTTTGGGTAGCCAAGAACACGAGCAAGCGCTGCAATATGAGGTGCATAATGCATTTTACGATCTCATGTACATTTCAAGCACTGCCCTTATATATTTTCACTTGACCATCTGTTACATCTTTGAATAGGAAAGTACATTACTGGCCAATTTCAGGATACGTTTAATCTAAGATAGATTGTAGCAACTTGAGAGAAGAAGGTTCTACTTACAAGCATGTGAGTCCAGTCAATGAGTATTCATTTGTAGTATCAAGTTCTCAAGGAAAGCTTCATCATTTCTTTCATCAAAATGAGCAAAAAGTTAGAACAATTTTCAATAATTTGTCTTCAATATGTAATTTATGAAATAGTCTGATTTTTGTTTTATGCAATTTATAGGAACATAAAAGCTGGGAGACTTTATGCTTTAAAGCTGGACAATACACAAACACAACAAGTATTTTCTTATTTCTTTTTGTGTGTGTGTGTTCCTGGCTTAGAACTGGTTTACAATTAGTCTTAGAAAGCTAATGTTAATACCTAAACATAATTTTGTGATGTAAGTTTGAGAGTAAGAGTCTGGTGAAAATTCTGACTAATGAATCTGTAGCTGTGGCACCATTAGCAGAATTGCATTTCAAGGTTTTTAAAAGTGTAGTTGAGAAATACAGATGAAAAATTAATGAGTCTTTTTAATTTACAAGGTTGTTGAACCAGCACAAACAGTAAAAAGTGTTTCATTTAAAAGCACTTGGTGTCATTGCAAGAGAGTACATTATGTGATATACTCAGAGTTTATGTAACATATGATCCTTTGGCAAAGATTAAACATACTGAGCTTTCAAGCCACAAAATGATGGAGAAAATCTGGTGTCTTTCCAATGTCAAAGCTGTTGTTGAATGTTTGCTTTGAAATCACTAAAAACAAGATAATTTTCTGAATTCTGAAAGCTTGAGGCTGACATGGTGGAAAGCAACTTGGCAGGAAAACACCTTGGTGTTCTGGTGGGCACTAGTTGACCATGAGCCAGAAAGGCACCCTCATATCAAAGAAGGCTGGAGGTCTCCTGGGTTACATTAGGAATGACATTGCCTGCTGGTAGGTTGAGGGTAGTGTTTCTTCCCCTCTGTCACGTGTGAGACACATCTGAAACTGTCAGTCCAGCTCTAGGCTTCCCAGTGCAAGAAATACATGGACATCCTGGATCGAGTCAAGTGGAGGATGACTACAGGATCGTATCTTCAAAGAGCATGCAAGAGACTAGGACTGCTCAGCCTTGAGAAAGCTCAGGGGGGTTTTACCAATGAATATAACTATGTGATGAATGTAGTGATGCCTACTTGATATGACAAGAGGCAGCAGATGCAAACTGATAACAATATCAAAACCCCGTGTATAAGTAAGTTTTTGGTGTTTATTATTCTATATTGAAACAGGCAAGTGATGGGAAGAAGAATCGGCCGTTCCTAACTGATCAATGTTTATATCTCAGTTCTTTAGGTTTTTTGAGCAATTTTGTCATATCTTGAGGGAACACATCAGGGGTAGAATCTTGTATTTTGGTCAGAAGAACATTGCTGGAGTGATGGAAAGATGTTAGCCAGCAGACTTGCATGATTTGAGCAAAAGAGCACTCCCTCTTTTATGGTTTTTTTTTTTTTTTTGGTTGGTTGGTTGTTTTTTTCCTGATGTGATTTTGTAGGAAGGTGGAGTTTGTTTTTTGTAGCAAGTGAGTAATATGCTAGAACACGTAAGACTTAAGGATGTTGTTACTGTATAAATATACTAGGCACCTGCGATGGTTTTCTTCACAGTCTCCAAATCAGGCCTCCTTCTCAGTCCACTGAAAACTATTCTGAATAGAGATTCCACCATACAGATTGTCAGGGACTTCATGGTTTTTCTTCCCGTCTCTTTTTTCAAATTGCCTGCATTGTATACATCGGTTCTTGTTTCCAACTTGGTCTAACTTCCATTTCTGAAATAAAAGCCTGTCTTAGAGGCATAAGCTGTAAAACACAGTAGGAGAGTAATTGTGTCTGTTGGCTTGGATTCTTTAATTTTTCTTGCATTTCATTGACACTTCTAATAAGCACTCCAGCAATTTTGTGAACCTCTGTATTTTAATTTATTATAACTGTAGGAAGAATATTTTAATTTCTTCTTTCCTTTTTTTCTTGATATTTTTAGCATTAGCAAATTTTTTAAGCTTGCTAATAAAACATTAGTAGGGTTTTTTCAGGGCTTTGATATTTGTGTGTGTGTGTGTGTGCGCGCGCGCACATGTGTTGTGGATCTGTGACTTTGCTTTGATACTGCATGAGAGAATAAATAGAAAAGTCTTTTGCACGTCTGAGAGAAATTTAGAGGAATTCATTCACAAGGGCTTCCATAGGACTACTGCAGCAGCCTCTACATGGCTGAGTTAGTGCAGACACAGCTCTTCACAGATTTTGCTTCTTTCAAAGCAAATAGAGCAGGAGAGGAGCTTAGTGAATAACCTGGCTTTTCTGTTGCATCTACTGCAATAGAAAACTCTCAGTGGTGTTGACAACAGTGTCAGGCAATGTTTCAGTCACAATATTTTTGGTGTTTATTAGTTTTGTAAATTTGTATGTGAGTTCTTCTGAAAATGGTCACCAGAAGTGAATATTCATAAGTGAGAGGCAGTTGGGGTGGTTACTTCTCTGAATAAATAGCAGTTATTTTAGGAAGAAATGCATTTACATAGAGAACTTTTCAAGTTCTCTGCCATTGAATGTACAATGTCTCTGCAACCCTTAATAATATCTTGATCAATACCTGATTGTAATTCTTCCATTCAGAGAATCATACCTGGAAAATAACAAATGTATTCATGATGTTTCAATCAGAAAGAAGCCTGTTTAAAGTGAAATTTTCAACTGAATATATGAGTAAGGAATTCTGTGAAATGATTCTCGCCATCTGATTTCTTGATGTCGAATGATGAATACCCATCTCTGGAAAAATTTCAGAGAGGAGGACTGTCATAAAATATATGCTAAGAACATCTTTTAAGACTGATTAGGCTTGGTTTGCTCAAAATTCTTGCTCAAATTTCTATCAAGCAAGGAAATAAATTTGGTTTATGCTTTTAGCTTTGTGGCTCATCTACTGCATTAGCAACATTTTAGTCTTTGGTTTCCAAGGGACAGGTTATGTCAGTAGTTCTGATTTCTCATTCATTTTGTTGGTAGGTGAAAGACCTGACATTTGTGCAGTGCAGTAGTTTTGGAAGGCAGATAGAAAGTTGATAACTCAACCTCCTTAAGACTTCTCTGCACAACTTCTGGGGGTTAATTAGTGGTAATGGATTCTGTTTTTACTCCTTGCCCTGATGTGGGAGCTCCTTGGGAAAAAAGAGAGGTCAGGATAGTCATTAGCCACTGAATTCTTTTCTGCAGTTGCTGGCAGCAGGCTATTAGGATGCTTAAATTTATGTGAAGGTCAAAAAAGCCAATTGAAGGGCTGCTGGATGTCCGAAACTGACAAAAATTCCTTGCTGAGCATAGCCAACTGAACCAGAAAATCTAGGCTGAAATCATATTGGAAATCTTCAGTGCAAAAGCACCTTTGTGCATAGGCTTCACACATAAAAAGTTTGGCTTCAGCTCATGTAAATAATTCATTCACTTGGCCATATAATTTTTTTATCAGTTAAATTCAAGTATCTCATTAAAGCTCAAAAATAAAGATTAGAGTCAAGTTGAGGGGTTTGGGATGGGCACAGGGTTAGTCTTGTTATAATGATCTGACCAATGGGGATTTTTCTACCCCCACAAGGAGATACTTTCAGAGATGGTGAGGTCTTTTATGAACCCATTAAAATGAAAAATTGGAGAAAAAGACCAGAAGCCAATTTCCACACTGCTTTTTGAATGTTTATATAGTCCTTAAAGTAATACGTGGGCATCCACAAACTGTGCAAGTACAACAAGAGAAATTAGGACATTCACCGTGTACACACAGCCTGAAGAGCATTCTCTGAATATTTATTTTTGTACTCTGGTGTCAAACCAGAAACCTGAAGGAGAAGTTCAGAATTACCTGGTTGTATATTTAAATAATTTTCCACTTACATTTAAACCAACTTTCCTATTGTGTTGAACAACACTGGGAAGAACACCTAGAAAAGAAAAATTTTCCTCCTACACTTTTCTTTCTATTATTTTCTGACAGTTTGGGGTAAAGTTATTGATAAATTATGACTTCTTTATTAAAAGAAGTTTCTCTGCAGTATTTGTTTCACTGTATTGATTTTGTACAAGATGTCTGAATGGATAAAAATCCCCATTTCTTCCATGTGTGATGCTTTGGATGATTCTGTTATTGACTCATAAGATGTGTGCTCTACCTGAGAACCCTGATTTGGGTTGTGTATGGATTATGCTTGTAATATAATTTCTAAGAGACAAATTATCATTTTCTGATTTTCTAAAGTTCAGGTTATTTTCAGCAGGTTTCTGTCTGCATCCTAAATATTAGAGAAAGAAAGTGTGTTCTTTATAGACAAAAAGGTACTGCTGGTCATGCATAATTAATGTTAATGACATTAATATTACAGTAATTTGAATATTTTCCTTGACTCTGTTATAGCAACTTAATTTTAAATGTGACTGTGCGTTAGGAGTTGTGTGTTCTCTTGGCTGGTTCTCACAGATCTTGTGTATGAACTTCTAAGATCTTCTATGAATTGCTTTGCTTTCTGAAGTTATAGAGATTTGCTGCAGGAAAAGTGAGTACAGCAAGCTCAAGAGTTCAGGCTATGGTATTCTCTGTGTTGTAGACTTTTATTGTGAAATAGCTTTTCTTGTGTCTATAGTAAAGGATAAAATAGAAATAGGCCCAGCTGCTTTGTTTCAAGTAACTTATACAATCTCTTCTCTCTTAATTTCTGAATTCCAGCTTCTATTCTTATGGTTTATGTCTCTGAAATAAGTAAGTTTACCCAATGGAGTTTGGGTTTTTTGATAGCTCTGGGTTGGCTACTGCTGAACTTTTTACTAAATACTTTAATAAAATTTATCCCCACAGCAGATCATTTAGACCCTCTTTAACTAAACCTCTTTAATTGTTATGTTTTTCAGTTAAATGGCAGGAAGTGTTATGTGCATATGCAATGAATTGAGGAATGACTGTTCTGGCAGAAGATGTCAGTACTTCTCCTGATAGTCTAAAAGATGAAGAAGTGCACAAATCTTGCAAAACATTAGATTATCTGGCTTGCAGGGAGCCTATATGCAGTTCAGGATAATGCATGTAAGTGAGGAATTCTTTCAGTTTGTTGTTGGCTATTATAACTGGGAGGTCCAAAACCCACTAACATTTACTTGCATGAATGTTCAGGTGCATTTTGTAGCATACTTTTAGGTATATGTTAACCAAATGGATTTTCATTCTGCTTAAGTCAGGAGAGAGAAAATAGTTTATAGAAATTTTAATGTAATACTGACTAAATTCTGTCAGTTTTATGAATACAAGTCCACGCAAGTACTTGCTAAATTATGGTGGGCAGATTTTAAGTAATTTATGTGATGTGTGCAATTCCAGATAATAATCTATGAATAAAGTTAGGCACATAAAACAGGTGGTGGGATGCACCACATGCATGAGAACAGGAGGTGTTTTCTTTCTCTAAGTAAGAGTGAAAATGTAATCATATTTGTAACTTTATGTCATGCAACTACTAATTAAGGTGGATATGAAAGAAGTTCAGCTTTTAATATCACCAAGCAATGCCTTCAGACATCACTCAACAGTCAGATCTAATCATGTAATTTCAGCTATTTTTACAAATTTTGCTCACTAATCCATAAACAGCCAGTCTTCTACCATCATAACCTAGAAGCACTTTTGGGAAGCAAATGTTCACTGATTAAAGGAAACTTCAAGGTGTTTATAAGCATGTGCGTCCTATCTTTTGTTCTATTGATGCCAATATTCTTCTATTTGTAAGAAAGAAAAGGAAAACTACTCTTGTAGTTATTAAACAACTTTTCACTGCTAAAAGGGACAGCTTTCTAAAAGTTCACACTAATTTTTCTGAAAGTTCACACTGTTTAATGGTAATTTTTTTGTCTACTTGACAGAAGATGCAATGTGCAGAGATGTTCATGTTGAGAGAGACCTTTTTCTCGATTACAAAACTCTTAGCATAGTCTTGCCATACATGCTCTGAGGTCCTCATTGGAGACTTTTCTGTGTACATCTGTTCATAGAAGTGGTGTATGAATGTCCTGACTTAGGTCAGTCTGCAATGCAACTTTTGAAATATAATAGGATTTCAGTTTAGTCTTCATGGTCATAAAATTATTTATGTTGTAGTATTATACTTACTCTACAGGTACCAACCCCATGATAGTCACAAAAGTTCCCCCTGGAGCTGCTGGAAAGTTAGCATTTCATTGCTAACTCTCATTTCTATAATGTTTTTGCCTTTGAATTTAATTTCAGAATAATTTGTTGTCTAATATTTAAAAAATCATATTACCAAGCTCTGTATTGTTAGGTTAGAATTTAGTTATGTAAAAAATAAAAAAAATTTATTAATAAATAGTTTTTAAATATTAAATGCTGTTTTCAGATACTTTGTACTCAATGAGGTTACTTTTAAAAGCTGAGGTATTATTAGTCTCCATCACTGTACTGATATATGTGTTGTTGCAATATATTCTTATATTTCTAATTTCTATATATTCCTATATTCCTGGAGTATTCCTCAATGAAGCTGAAGCAAATGGCTGTTGGTGCATTGAGTATTGTTTCAAGATTTGCTTCTAACATCTGTTTCTCATTTGAGCTTTCTGTACTCCTTTATTTTCCTGCCCTGTCTGGGCCTCACTGTGAAATAGAGCTGCCAAAAGGAAAAAGAAAGAAAAAAGAAGTTTTGGGTCCCTTGAAACTCTGGTCAGGCAGCAATGTTCTGCAATATTTTCTTTTTACACCATCTGACATAAGAACATACGCTCTCTCTTATTCTGTGTTTTTTCTCGCAGGAAAAACTCTAGCCAACTTTATGACAGAAGAAAAGAAGCAAGAAAGGCTGATACATGACTCCAGGTTCCAGAAGATGTTTTAGACATTGTGGTCTGCAAATAGATCTACCAGTCTATTGATCTGGACTAAGTCATCCTTCAAAGGAAAATAATTTATCAGGACTCAGTGGGCAATAGTCCTTCTGAGAGCACTCACCTTGAAGAGCCAAGATATTTCAGAGACTTGTGTTGTTAATGTGTGTTTTAGGGTTGCTTAAAGAATCATTGGCAAAGGTACTGCAAAAGCAGGGCTTGTGTAAAAGCTAAAGCATAATAAGTTCATTGCTCAGGTTTACCGTGCAACTTACTAGATGGTTAAAGCACACAGAGAAAAAGCAAACAAAAATCTAAAGCCATTCAATCTGCAACCAAAATCAACCCCAGAATTATCTATGACAAGGCTTGGGGGCTGTGGGAGGAGGAGGAGAGGAAAAAAAATGGTTGGAAAGTATAAGGGTCATAAGGGAAAAGGAATAAAGAAGGACTGGTGCCCCCTGAGTTTAGGTTTAAACCTAAACTTAAGAGCAGTTAGTCTATAGCTCAAGTTAAACAATTGAACAATTCATACAGAATTTATGGTAGCACGACAGTAACTCACAGGCCTAATTTACTTACAAGTCTAAAATACTTAATCCGGGAGAACAACATTCCCAGTACATTTGCTGTGGCATATTCATGTTAGCATGCACACAGATGTCAAGGGGTGCAGGTCAGATAGACACCTCTGAAAAAATTCCATTTCAGTGAAGTACTTGTGTCAGATGCTTTTGCATCTTCTCAGCAGGCAAAGGGTTGAGTCTGGAGGAGGAGATGTGTCAGCATCAGTGTTGTTCAGTGATCCTCCAAGTACAGCAGGCCAGAGAGTTCACTGCCTCTGAGAGGCTGTGCTCAGAGAGAAGAGCTGGTCACAGCTGCTGCAGTCCAGGAGAGCTCCAAGGGTCTCACTTTGGACAATGGTTTATAGGGTTACAACAGAGTGAGCCTTGATCATAATGATTTCTCATCCTGGCTGCGATTCGGGTAGGTAACTTTCTTCAATAAGTGTAATTTCCCTTGGGCAGTTTTTCAGGCTTGAAAAATAAATTTCCAACACTGTTTGTTGAAAACCGGCAGCTTGTTGGACAGCACTAGTTCCTGGGAACAGTTTTTCTGACAAGCTCAAGAAAACCTGAGCCCAGGTACTGTTCTTCAAGGCTGAGACCTAATGAACATTTCTCAGGCATGGTTTGGCCTGAGCAGGGCAGGGCATGCACCACCACAAGTTGTCACAACATTGCACTCTGCTTGAGTTGGGCCAGGTTTCCCTGGATGAAAACTTGCAGTACTACCCAAATCTCACTTCAAGACAGGTCTGGTGGAGACATTTTAACAACACGTGAAGGAAATTTAGTGAAATGTATATATTTTAAGTAGACAAGTATTTTCAGAAAATTCATTTACATATATATGGGCTGTGAGAATAAAATTGTATGGGATATTTTTGTAAAAGATGGAAAAGTTTTCTTAGAATTCTGAGAAACAGTAATTTTTCTAGAGCACATTAGCAATGACTCATGAGATGCAACAAAAAGGAACTCTGACAAAATTTCTTTGTCACTTGGAATGCACTTAGATGATAGCAAAGATGGTGCATTTGCAGCATGGTTCAACACTGAAAGTGAAATCTGCTAGGAGGTAAAATGCTATATAGTATGGTAAAGGGAGATTGGCAGAGGCTAAAATCTGGTTTGCTTTTTTTTTTTTTTTGGTGGGTTAGTGTATGATGGCATTTCATGATAGTGTTCCAGTAGTTGACAAGGGACGAAAAGACTGTGTTTTATGGTCTTCTCTGCTTTCCAGTTTCTTCTGTGATGAATTCAGATTTTTCAATCATATAGCCAGGTCAAAGAGAGAGAAGTTCACATTGGATTGTGGGACATGGTACTAGAAGAGCCTTGGCTGAAATGGATGCCTGAAATAAAATTTCCATAGTGCAGTGTAGGGCCTGGGAAATGATACTTAACCTTTTTTTGTGTCAAAAGGATGTTTCCTTTTGGTGCATTATAAGATATATGAGTCAGAGAGATTCACAATGAAATATTTGATTTTGACTTTACATAAGGAAAACAGTTTTCCTCTGGAAAATTCACAATGAGCTTTAGTATTAATATTAGTTAAGTAACTGTTTATTCACTAAACATGTGGAACTGTGCTAGCTCTAGTAAATTCCTTTTTATTTTGTATCCAAGAGCCTTCAGGAACACAAATATTTCAGTAGAAACCAGTGATCTAGCATGAGTTTTGTTCTTTCTAGTTAAAATTAATAAGGAACTTGTAAAGACTAGATAAAATTTTTGTCATTGATATGTTTGTATTACAAGCGCTGTGAGGAGTTACACTGAATGGAAAAGAATATCGCATGTCAACCGTAAATGAACAAAAATCAATGAAGCCAGACTTTCCTTTTCCCTCTGCTCACACTCCTTACATACAGGATCCAGTTGTTCCAAATTTTGATCTTGAAGCATTTATAGACATAATTTTCTCATCAATTACTTAATTTGGAAATGTTTTAAAACTAGAACAAACTAGAAACTTATGTTCTCAGGCAATAATTCAATTCTGAGCTGTTATTCAGTCAGTTCCATAGATGACATCTCCCTAGTTTCACTCTCAAATGTGGATTGATTTATTACCTTCATACTTTGCAACTTTGTTGTCACAATTCTGTCTTGGAAGCCAGACAATACTCCCTTGTGGAGAGGTATACCAGTTGTATATTAAAAGTCATCTGCATAGTTTGAAAACAATAGCAGAAAAGGTTAAAAGATTTTAGTAGTCAATAATCCTATGTTACTTCCATAAATAGAGAAAAGGCTGTCGATGGCACATAGGGCCTTCTCAATTTCTGCTCAGAGAAGCAGAGAACTTAAGTGATACTTCAAAATGTGTTGGAAATAGGAGAGGTCCATACTTAAATATTTGCAGACATGAACCAGGAAGGAAAAGTGGTCATGCTGACATCATAGTTCTTATAGACTGCTCCATGTAAAAGAATAATGTTGTGTATTTCATTGCCTTATGAAAAACACTTCATTACTCTTAATAGTGCTGAAGAATAAAGCACCACAAATACTTTTTGAGGCTTCTAGGTAGTTATTATCATCATTTTTAAATGCAAAAAACATCCCAAGGTTATTAACAGCCTGAGACTGAGCTAGGGAAAGGACTAAAAATTCTTGAATTCCTTTGACTTAACCAGATGACCTTTTCAAGACCATGTGTCCTATTTCTGGGTGTTTTCTTAATACACAGCGGAAGAAAGAAAAGGATTTGTTTGGTATCCATTACTTCAAACTTTTCCTGTTAAGTCTGAATCTCCTGAAGGTAATGTGGGGGCTGACATGTTTATCCTGTGTTCCCGGATGAACATCAGGAGAAAAACACTGGTGAAGAAATATTAAAAGGGCTTTTAATAAGAACTTGCTTCAAAAGTTCAGGTTTCGGTAGCTCTTGTGAATCAAAGTAGCAATGTGATCAAAGACACCACAGATTCTAAACAAGCAGCATGTGCAATTGAGCCTCCTGTTATGTGTGCAGGAAATTCCTTGCTCAGTGCTGTTAAGTGTAATGTTACAAAACTTAACATCTGGAAATTCTGAATTTTATTACTGCTTAATGAAGACTAGTTGTATTTTCACAAATCCCGTCATTGGTTCAGCTCTGGCTGTTGTATGACAGCTTTGCACATGGAATTGTAGAATGGCTTGGGTTGAAGGAGACCTTAAGGACAATTCCACCCCTCCCTGCCGTGGGCAGGCACACCTTCAACTAGACCAAGCTGCTTAAAGTCCCATCCAATCTGGCCTTTAACACTCCTAGGAATGTGACATGAACAACATCTCCGGACAACTTGTTCCAGTGCCTCACCCCTCTCAGTAGAAAAAAATTTTTCCTGAAGTCTAGTCTAAGCCTTCTGTCATTTAAAAGCCATATTGGAATTAATTGTCCAATTACAGCCTCAGGTTATGAAGTCCCATCCTCCTAGTTTGCTCCTCTCAATTTGTTGTTGTTTATACTTTCTTGGGCTTGAAGATGCGATGGTGACCTTGGTTTTCAGGCTGGAAGTGGATTGTGTTGTCTAACTAAACTGTGAAGAGAACTTGCTAACATTTTATGTATAGCTCAGAGTTATATACTAATACAGTACAGAATCTGAAAAATATGAGAGCGAAAACTTAAAGCGCCACTGGAATACCTCAATTAGGTCACCCCAAAATTTTCTTTTAACTAAAACCATAAAATTCTTACACAGGATCGGAAACACAAATGAAGACTTTTCCTAATTAAGCATTTTTTATTATGTGGAAAGAATGTGATTTTATAACAAGATCTACATTTCAAACCCAACTTTTGTGGGTTTGAAATTTAAATATTTCCTTAAATACTTGATTATACATTGCTTGTGTTGGAGAACTTCCAAATAAGCTGAGGACACTGAGCTATTTCTTGAACAATAGCATATAGAATCTGTCTTTGTAGGCTTCCACAGTGTTTACATTAGTGAGGATTGCAATTACTGGTGAAGGGAAAACCACTTTTCTCACTTTCCTCTGCACTAGTACATAATGATCAAAGTTAGAAAACCACCTTTTTTTTTTAGAAACCATCTAAAAAATGAAATGCAGTATGATTTTGTAATTATTCTTAGGCTGTCTGGCTGTGCTGTTTTGCAAGCCAAAAATTCCTTTCATCTAAGAGGCATTAGTGTAAAGTTTAGGCAGGCATCTATTTTTTCTTATGATGTGCCATTAAAAGCTTCAAGCAAGCACAGTATTAAATTAGCTTTAAAGAGATCCTAAACTCTTTTTCTTGCCCTTTCTCAGAGATGTATCAAAATGCAGCAATGTTAAAAAAGCAAAAAGATCAAAACTTCATTAATTCCCAAAAAAATCATAAATCAAAACCACCAAACCTGGAGTAAGTACTTCTGAAGTGTCAAAGATTTCTGTTATTTCAAGGTAGCCAGAATATTATGCTGCAAGACTTTCATGCTTCAGCAAAAACTCCTCTATGTAGCTGTGCATTGAGATAAAAGTCATCAAGTCAGTGTGGTTAACAGATGTAAACAATATTTTATCACCAGTCTCCTCTAATGGTACAGATGGCATTGAAACACTCATAGTAGTACATTAGGAAAGCTGATAGAATTACAAGACATTAAAAGAGAGGAATACCCTTGAATATCCTTTTGAGACCATGAGGCAAATTTATTCTAATATGTTGAAGTGCTAAAGTAGAGCTGTGATACAAATTCTTCCCTGTCATAATATGTCACAATGAGTGCCTTGTCAATTTTAGCTAATTACCACTGCCGGTAATCCCAGTAAGACATTTCCTTAAAAATAGCTTATGATCTCATGGGTACTGGAAAATTTAATTCCCCTGCTGCTATATCTGTCTTTTCCAACTCTCTACATTCAATTTATAAGAAAAGCTTAAATTCCCTTAAGTTCTCTAAAAAATAATTGTAGTATCTTAGTGATTTCATATTTTGATTCTGGCTGGTGAATTTGAATATAAATTCATTCAGTCTTGAGTTGTTAGACTGAACAGGATGCATGGGGATGTACACAAGCAGGGGATGAGTTATTGGCTTTTGCTTATTTCAAGCTGCTCAGTTATGACTAATCTAAGAGATTTATTGGCACTCTTTTCTGAGGGATGGATTCACCATTTGCTTTACTTTTGTTTTTGTGTAGAGGATCTAATGAGTGCTCCGTGCTTTTAAAGAACACCTTTCTACAAAAGGTTAATTCACAAGTTGTTCCCTGTACACTTTAACTAATTTTTTTTCTTTTTATTTTCTTATTAAATAAGAAGACTAGTGCAAAAAGCAAGCCTAAGAAAAAAATCACCATCAAACATTAATTTACATTAAAATGAAGTTTTCTTGCTTTGATTTGAAAAAATAAAAGGAATGACTGTTAGGTGGCGAAGAGTCTTCAGTAGCTAATGAGCAAAGAAACTCCAGAACATCAGCTATTTGCACTTATGTTGAAACTGAGTGAGAAAATAATTGCTAGATAAAAAGAACCATGAAAAATATTAAACATTTTAAAGTAAAACAAAAAATAAAAAAGTGAAATAGATTAAAATTAATGAACAAATATAGAAATCAAGATATGGCATTGCACTGCCAATTTACCTTTATTTAGTGAAAATGAGAGAAGGGAAGAACATATTAGCAATTCAAGGTGAAATATAATTTAAATGAAGGTGATAGTAAAAAATTAAATGGTTGCACTATGAAATCTAACTTTCCCAAGAGGGAGGCTATGAGTAAGCCATACTAGTTTAATGGGTAATAAAACACAGGTGATACAGGATTGAAAGTGAAGTGGAATAACATAATGACACTAAAGGCATGTATATTTTTTCTAACTGGTGGGTTTTTTTAAAAAATGCATGTGTGCAAGATTAATGTTTTAGGCTGGCTTACTATGACTTCATAATGGACACAGATTTTAAATTGAAAAAGGGTTTGTTTAAAAATATTGGAAGTTCTTTACTGTGAGGGTCGTGACCTTGTTCAGAGCAGCCATGGATGTGCTATCCCTGGAAGTGTTCCAGGCCAGCTTGGGTGGGGCTGTGAGCAGTATGCTCTCATTGAAAGTGTGCCCTGCCCATGGTGGCAAGGTTGGAAGTAGATGATCATTTAGATCCCTTCTTACCCAAACCATTCTGTGGTCCCTAGGATTCTGTGACTTAGTTTTGGATGGTAAGAGGAAGTGAATCACAGCAAGAATATAAACTAGGAATGCATAAGACAATACATTTTCCACTTGCCCAATATTCATTCTGTATAAAAGACCATGAATTAGGGGCCAAATTAATTTTTTCTGAATATTTATTAGTTTATGCATTGTTGGTTTTTAGCAGTAGTAAAGGTTCAGATAGAAAAGGTGGGTTAGAAAAACGTCTTAATCTTTGGGTATCTACTGCCAAGTCCAGAACAAAATGCTGATTAAAGTCAGCAAAGTGTTAAATTTTGCGTTACAGCTCACTGCACATGAAATCAGCTTGAAGATCTCACCTGAGACCTTAGTAAATAATCATGGCTAGCACATCTCTAGGGGCCCATAAATGATAGTTTTGTCAACATGAGTTAAGTATATGTTGCTTTTTTCAAAGGTTTTGCAATTTCTACAAGTTATGAGAAATAACTACATAACTCATAACAACAATGTAGAAGACATGTGCATTCAATTTATATGGAACAGAAGAACAGACTGACTGCTCTAGGTGTTTGAAGCACAGACTTCTTGTCTGGCACACTTCTGATATGCAGAATGATATTAATGGCTTGATTGAGGTAAGCAAAGATAATGCACTTTGCAAAAAAATATTCATTTTCACAAAATCCTCAGTGCAAAATGAAATAAAAGTAGCCCTTGTTTTGCCTCCTCCTCCATCCCACAGAATGCCCCCTAAGTGTCCCCCGTGGCTTTTTTTCTCTGAGCTTTTCAAATGCTTGTTACTAACAATGTTAATACTTATTTTAAGTCTGATGGAGTGCTTCATGCCTTCCAAGGGCAGAACAAGCCAAAGAAGCATTTTGAATACTGTAGTTCAACAGATAGTTTTTATAGGTTAGAGGGAAAAGATTTTGTGAGTTTGTTTTGTGAGTCATGTTGGCTTTTTCCTACAGCATTGCTAAAGCAAACAATTCCTCCTGGTTTACCTGCGTCTCCTCTGACTGTATTCTATTTGAAAGTCAGACATTCTTCTAATTACATCATAGGTATTTCTATTTCCATCACTTTTGAGGGAATTGTATAGGCTGTGGAGGAGTATTTACTGAACACTCCCCTCAAAACCTGAACCTTCTCTTCTCCAGATTGATGCTTCACTGTCACTTCTTACAGCCATCACACAGTAAAGGGATCTTGTCCAGTTTGTGCCTTTTTAGGTACAGTTAAACCTCATATTCCTTATTTCTACAGGCTTGGAAGTAGAAAGTCTTCTTATGCACTAAAAATTGTAGATCTTATATGTACTACTGCACCCATTTGTCTGATGTGGCATTTTTCAGTAGATTAGGGCTTGTGTTAGAGGCCTGTGTTGGAAAGCATGAAGTCATAATCAGGCAAAGGTATAACACTGAAGAACTGGTAAGATGTTGAGGTTCCTGGGGAAAAACAAACAGTAAAAGAAACCAAGGAGGATGACAAAAGAAGTCAGAAATTGTATGACAAGAATTCAGAAGTTGATAAACTAATTAAAAAGGGAGATGTTTTGTGGTTTGTAAGTGTGCAAGAAGTTTCTGACAGTGACTTTCTATACTTTAAAGGAACAAAGGTAAGATAATAATAACCTAGATAAGGGACAGTAAAATTGCTATAGAAGAAGACCAATGGGAATTTTAATCACTGATATTGCAAATCCCCTGGATTGGAGAACATTAAAAGCAAACAATAGCAGACTGGATACAATAGAGGAGAGACCAAAAAGATTGTGGTTAGGATTCACTACAAAATTGGGCTTTATTAGCTATTGGGACAGCTGAAGGGGAACTGACTAGGATAAAAAAATTATAAAAAACAGAATACATGAGAGCATCCAGCTATTGTGAAAGCAAATGTTTCCGAGGGTTAGCTGTCAAAACTGATAAAGCTGAACAGTCTCTTTATTACTTACATATCTTCTTCTAATGCTTTAATAGTTCATGGCAGGAGATAAAAATTAACTTCTTTTCCTATCAGTCACAGGAATTTTATTGGGTGACAGTGTAATAACATTTTGTGCTGCAATGGTCAGTTAAATCTCTGCAAAGTTATGATTGATATTCATCTCATTTGCATTTTTTGACCTTTATTGTGGAGTTTTTCTCCTGCAAAACTACTGCAAGTAATTTCTTATTCATCCAATATTCTAGCACCTGACCTGATTGTGACACCATGATTCTCAAAGTAGTTACTTAACTGCTGTGGGCAGCCAAGGTCCACAAGTGAAAGTCTGAGCAGCCTGAGAGAATATGAAGTACATGCATTAACTCTAGCCCATTGTCACCCAGCACTTTGGAAAATATGGAGTTCTAGAATAACCTAGTTGAACAAAACCATTCCTTGAATTAAAGGTTTATGTAAGTTTGACATAGAAAAGGCCCATGGTTTGCTTAAGTAAGGGTTTGAGTTCTTACTCAGTGCATCATAATGACATTATAGTGGAAGCAAAACCACAGTTAAGCAAACATGCTGACCTTCTGTGAGCCCCGAGGCTCTCTTTGATTCTTATATAGTGATATAATGGAAGCATGAAATTGTACACAATTTTTTCTGTTGACAACAGTCTTGTGTTCAATACTGCCATACAGAGATCAATTTAACTGCATGTAGTTCTGGCATGTGATTTTGAACTTCATCCTTATGTGTCAGATTGCTAAAAGTCACTGTACTGATTTGAAGTGTGAATTTAGATGTATATCTCAAGGAGGAATATGGAGTACAAGTTATTTCCACTGAAATTCGGGCTGGTATTTTTCTGTTTGTGGTTATCACATGTTCACACATTCCACACTCCATTCCAAGGGACAAGGGTTGGTAGAGTCATGTAAGGTCTTTTTTTATGTTCAGAGTCATAATTTCCTTTGGGCATTGTGCAGGACCCTGCCCTGAATAAACTTGTGAGAAATAACAAGTTGCAACTTTGTAACTGATTTGGTGAAACTCCACACATAAGAACAAATCATTATTTGCTGCATTTTGAGTAGCCTTAGCTTTTTTAATAAAGTAGAATTTTGATAAACCAATGATTTTTTTTTTAGTTACCTGTATGTGTTCCAATCTTTGTTTCTTTACTTACAGAAATAAGGAGCAAAATAGTGTTAATGTTTGTTAAAAATTAATAGTGAAAATTACAGAGAAGTGATCTGTAAATCAGTTTGTATTTCATCTTAGGTTGTGATTAATTTTCAGTTGCTAAATGGTTACTTTGCAGCAAATCTCTTTTGCCTTTAAATACATCTCAGGTAAGTTATATTTGTGCTGTTAATTAGAAAGAATGAAGTGGTTGTTTTAATCTGAGGAAACATTATGAAATAACCTATATTTTCTTTTCAGAACAGAATTGCATTTTAACTTTACCTTTACAATATTACTATTAATTTAAAATAAGAAAACAACCAAAACACTGGGGCCAAATTTTCCTAAATCTTGTAAGCAGCTGCTGGAACTAGTGCCTTCAGTTCAAATTTCTGCTCTTTAGATTAATTAAAAATGAATCCAGCTTGTCTTCTCTCATCTTGTAGAACAGTACAGTTTGCTTCCAAATTTTAACTTACATATGAAAATAGTGGAAAAGCTTTTAGTCCTTGAGATAATGTAAACATTTTAAATTGGTATGATTATCAGAGTCATGGATATGCTATTTTACTAATGTAATTACAGCTGTGCTCCCTAGTATGAGTGCAGAGTCCTATCCCTGTGTTTTCTGAGGGTATACATTCCCTCAAAAAGTCTGTCATATCATAAAACTGTGTTTATATTCTGGCGTTGTTTTCTTTTCCAGCTCTGATGGAACTGCTACATCAGTGCAACTTGGATGTTGTACAAGTGGTGTTTCATGGTTACTGCTTTATGCAAACACTGAAAGTATGAGCAACAGATAAACACCACCCATTAGTGTGTTTGCTGGCAAGGAACAGGCCAAGGCAGTTCTTCTGGATAGACAATACCAATTCTTCATCTACATGTTTCTATTTGTGGAGAGTAATGGGTTTTTCCATATTTATCTATCCAATGTTTATGTATATAAACATTTTTGTTGTGTTGGAATCTAATTAGGCATTGTGTGTGTGCCAGTCTGGCAAAATCACTACATCTGCATGAAGATTGTGGCTTCAGGAATATTCAGAGCTCTAGATGGGAGTTGTTAAACAAATATCCAAGATCAAGACATAACTTTGTGCTGCCTGAATAGAGAAATTTTATTGTATTTTGTTCCTCATAAATTGGCATACCAAAACCCTTCACAAAACCAGCATCCTCCTTTTGGGGGCTCAATGATTCCAATTATCTCCTAAAGCTGATTTATACATTCTAGTAATCTCTAGAGCTCTTTAATTCTGTATTTACACTGAAAGTATCATGTCAAGCCACATTAATCTGGTGTTTCTGATAGCTGTTGAAGAGTTTTAACAGATAATTCTTCCATAAGCCACCATGACTGAATATTGACTTATGAATTTTGTGTACAAATTTGTTAAGCACATTTTTAAAAGCAAGGATTTCACTAGAAAAGAGTACATCATCCTTTTTCATTAACACATAGGTAAATTTCTCTTAAAAGTAGAACAAGGCAAATTCCAGTGTAGTTTATTTTTATGTATCAGAAACGAGGAAGCATGAATAATGCCTTAAAGCAGAATGTCCTAGGATATATGTTCTTAATATGTGGGTATTCCAGATTTATGGTAAACAATGGCCATTTTTTTCCCCATACAGAGCACATAAATTTGGCTATAACCATGGTAAAAGCGAAAGGGGGAAATGTTTAATACTCCATACTCCATACCTGCTGCTCCCACAACAGCCGTGTCAGGTATAGGCAACAAGGAGTGTGACATCTTGTGTTTCCTCCCCACCAGAATGACCCTCATATTCTGTCCATAGTTTTGTCTCTGGCCAAGTGCAAGGGCAGGGAACAACTATGAGAAGGGCAAACTCTTAAACTGTATCATTGCAAGTTGCCAGAGATGATGAGTGAGGCATTTTAGGGAGAATAGAGGGAGTGTGGACAGATCTGAATAAGCATAATGTGGTATTTGGAGTCAGTGTTCATAAACAGTTTCCAAGAGGCATGCTTGCCTTCTTCTTTTGGCCATCAGCTTCATCCTGTGAAATGCTGGGCTGCATCTTTGAACATCTTAAGCTTCCCCTGGCCTTACTTGAAGAGTGTTCATTATTTCTGAAGTCTCTATATACTTTAAATAACAGACATGAGAGTGTGAAAGCCTGTTTTTTTTCTGTGGTGACATTTCCCACCACCTTTTGTCCTTCTAAATGGCAATTAGAAATGTTGACATTCTCCTCTAACAATGTATGAGTAAAGAGAGTTACTTTTTCTAAGAGATTGGAAGGTGTTTATACAGTCTTTGCAACTACATCTTGGGCAGACTGGGTCTTATCAATGAAGACTAAAATGAGACTCATGCCTGATATTTCTAAATTATTCAGTATTCAATCATCCTGGCATAGTTACGATGCTAGTAATGATGCTCATTTGTTATGTATATATGTCATTTTTCAAAAGCAAATACAGACAACACACATGTACATAGGAAATTAGTGCTGGTTTTGACAATATCTGAGCCTGCATTTGTATGCTGTGGGGATTTTGAGAATAGTAACTTGTTGGTCAGCTCTGACAAGTAAACAAAAATGTTTCCAGAATCGTAACACTTTAGTGAAATAAAAAATGTAAATGTTGTTTGTAAATTAAACAATTTTTTACGTAAATTGACAAGAATCCAAATGTATTTTAATACTGAAACTCTGTGACATATTTTGTGGAATATCCTTGCCTCACAGCAGTTATGTACTTTTCAGTATATGTATGCTTGAATAGAAAATATAGAGATATTTAAACTATGTTCCCTTAACTGTTAGTTTAAACCCTGCCTGCTGTGACAGAGTTGGACAGGCTTAGTTGTTAAGGTGTGAAGAGCAACCATCAAATAAGAAGAAATCAAATTGATTTAACTCAATCAAGTTAAGTGTTATTGACCTCTCCAAAGAGTACTTTTTATTTCAATATGCTGGGGAAAGAAACACAATCGTGGGCTTTTCACTCCTGTAAATGCCACTTTGAAATAATTTAGTGAGTTCCTCTTCCCTAGATTAACTCCATTATTCATTCAGCTTTTGTTTAAGAATCCCATAAAGGCTTGCCAAACAGAGTAACAATTTAGTGGTCAGGCATTGATTCATATTTGACTAAAAGTATTTAGTATTGTGTGTTGGTGACAAAATGCCTTCTCCTGCATTCTCCCCACACTCATACCTGCTCTTCCTTGCAATTTTCTCCAATGGGCAATATGGTTTGTCCAACATAGGAGTACCATGTGTAGATTACAGGGGGGACTCAGGATGATCTCATGATGAAAGCATTTCAGAGATGAAGGAGCTGTGGTGATTGTCATGGGTTTTGGTGCACACTGGCCTGCAAGAGGGTACAAAATGCTGCTGGGGACTGAGCCGACCGGTCTCCTGGGGTTGCAGGCAGCTTCCAGATGGATCTGTCCCCATCCCCTTCACTCCCCTCACTTCCTTCTCCCCCACCGCCAGCCAGGAATGTCTGCCAGGTACATCCAGCCATAACACTGGAAAGTCTCACTTTTGAATGGATAAGTTAAAGTGTTAAGATTCTGATTACCTACAGAGATAAAATCTTAAAGTAGTTCCATAGGTACTTTGTTGCTTTGCAGCTGTGCATTCTGCAAGGCCAAAGCCTGCACATTTCTAGGGTAATCTGTTCATATTTCATCTCTTTAGTCCTATTTATACTATATAGTGCATTGACAATGTTTAGATATTTTATTAGCAACAAATCTAAAAATAATCATCCACATAACCTAGTGGAAAGGCTTTTCTCTACTGCTTTGTTATGTTAAAATTGAGAAGAGCCTGGGCCTATCTGTTTGACCCATCCTTATTTTTATGTCCTTAGTTTTTATTTTATTAAGATTGCCTCTTCATCTTCTTGAGCTTGGAGGAAGAAATGCTTGAGTAATAACCAGCTTTCTTAGGCCAATCTTTCCTCCAAGGCTTTATCCCAAGGCGTGTTACCAAACAGATCCCTGAAGATGCCAAGTCAATCCTCCTGAATTCCAGGGTAACGAGCTTTCTGTGCACACTTTTCGCTGCCCCAAAGATCTTGGACTCCATTTTATGGTCACTGCAGCCAAGGCTGCCCTTGTGCTTCACATCCCCACCAGCCTCTCCTTGTTAGTGTGAACAAAATCCAGTGTAACGCCTCTCTTTTTAACTCCTCTATCACTTGGAGAAGGAAGTTATCAAGATAAGAATGCTTCTGGTGGAGTTAACTTTCTTCATAGCATTTTCCCACATCTTCGTTTTCTTCTTTCCTTTGCTTTTAAATTGTCTTAACACATTTATGTTCCTCTGATTCTCTTCCTTTTCTTGCTCTAGGTTTCAGTCAGTGAAGAATGAGGTGAGGACTTACCTACCAGCAAGGGCCAACCCAGCACAGTGTTGTGGTAAGTATGAATGCTGTTTTGACAGTTGAAAAAACAGTAAACTTCTATTCCTACTAACTGTTACATTGTTTACTATACTATTCAGAACTTAACCAGATTTCACTTCACATCATCAGAGGCACATACCACTGGCAATTTTAATTTAGGGGTTTTTTAAGCGTCAATTATTTGTCAAGGCAATACCAGAAATGCAAACCCTATAACTTATCTAGCAAAGCGTTTATACACATATTTCACTCCAAACTTAGCTAACACTGTCAAAAGTAAGATGAGACTTAATGTTTAATTCAATGAGAATCAGATCACACATGAAGTTAAGAATGTGTTTTAATATTTTTCTGGATTAGCACCACGCAGCACATGTTCTTTCCAATTTGTAGATCTACAAATCAGGAGGCCACTTTGAAGTCCACATAATTACAGGAGTGAAAGGAGGATTTTAAAGAAACCGGGTGTATTTAACCTCAATTTGATAAAAAGCATCACAAGGAAAAAAATCTCTGTGCAGTAACATCCAGTTGGCTGGACTGCAAATGGCTGTCTGGCTGAGCTCCAGATCTCTTCTCATTACAATTTTAGCACTGTGGGATAGTTAAAGAGTAGAGGAGAAACAGCCCGTGTTTAAAGTAATGTTGCTTATATTGCTGCTTAGCCAAGGAATTAATAGCTGGCCTCTGGGGAATGTGGTTGGCATCTGGTTCATGGCATGATTGAGGGCGCTGCTACAGAAGCTAGAATACTAGTTATCTTATTAATAAGTTGCCCTCATGTACATGTTTATTACATACTCTGTCTTCTGTCAGAACTATTCTTTGTTCACGGAGTCTTTATTTATGGTTCTAATTCCCTTTCCATTATTTATCTACAGTGACCAAATATAAACACTGAAAGGTAGATGTACTATATAAAAAATGTTTGGCTGATTGACTGAGTGAATCAATATTCATATTTATATTGTATATATCACCCAAGGCCCCCTCAGGGCTTTCCTGTAATTACAAGAAGTAATAAAATATTGCCTTAAAGAGCCAACATAAATGCTAAATCCTGAATTTATTAGCCTGAGAACTCTGCATCAGCAGTCTCCAATTTTAAAAGTGCCAAAGCAAAAACTATTCATGTATCACAAGGATAGAAGTAGCCATCGGAGATTTTTAAAAATCTGGTGAAAAGATAGTTTGGAAAAGATAGATTTATAGACAGGAAGTAGTAATATGATTCTGCTTCAGATTTTATTTGCTGCAAAAGGAGTATTTTTATGGCTTCATCTTCATCACAATTCCAACTCCTGCCTGTGCTGTCACATCAAGTCAAGGGATGTTGTTCCCTTAGTGACAGCAAATAGGGGGGAAAATCTGCTTTTTGAAAAATTAAGCTTGCATTGACAAGGATAATGTCAAAATCATTGGTTTAACTCTAATGTAACTCCACCATTTGTAAATGAAGTTCAGTTTCCCTGAAGCTACTGAAGTTGTGCTGCTCAAAAATTAGTCAAAATCTGATCGCGTTCAGAAGCAAAAATGAGATGATTGTAAGGAGTAGAAGTAGACCTAGAAAAAGCATGTAAAATGGTTGAGTAGGTTTCAGCAATGAAAATGGATGTCAAATGATATCTTAAGTTAGAAGTTCAGGTTCAGATTCACAATTTTCAGCTGATCACATTTTCTTCAGTTGGTCTGCTGGATCTGGACACTGTCAGTCCCTATGGCTGAGTTACCTCTCCAGGGCAATATCTGGCCTTGAGTCTGCATCTCAAGTACTGATTTTTTTAGAAGAACAGCGTATAAAAGGTAGAAAAGTCAGAAACGAAGACATTTTTCAGGAGTAAGAATTGCAGATGAGATTTTAAACAACATACTTCAGATAGATTAATATGTGTGTAATAAGTTATTTCAGTGACTGGCTGGAGACCTTCTATATTATGAACAAGTATTTGCTGATCTACTCTAACTGCAGATTTCTTTTTTTCAGTGTAGTTGCCATTTATTTTCTCAGCTCAGAATCTTGGAATCTTCTTTACATTAAACTTTACTATCCTTACTCCAGACATTTATCCTGCCCAATACTGATTTCATGATGTTTATTCTAGCTTTTTGTGTCATGGAAAGTGGAGTACAGCTTTCAGCACATTGCTTTGTGTTGCAGAAGCAGTGAGAGAAGTGTTTTACAAGAGTGACTAACCAGAAAAAGGAATGTACTGTAGTCTGGCTCTTGTAAACTTTTTTGCACATACATGCCATCCTTTGAAATAGCCAAGCTATGTCTAACGTGCCCACTGGGGCTAATGCAGTCCGATGGCCATGGCACTTCTACCCAGCAAATCACTCTCAAATCCAACTGTCAAGTTGTATTCAAACAATTTCAGAGAAGCAGGAATCAATTAGGCCAAAGATCATCTCAAACAGCTCAAGTGTTGGCAGGAAAGGTGATGGAATCAAGGTCCAGTTTGCAAACTAATGAGCTAATGAACATGAACCCTCAGTACTGATTACAAAAGCTATTTGGTGATCTGAGTTTTGCTGTGGGCTTGAGCACCTTTCAGGAAATCTCAGTTTTAACCACATTCTAGCAGTGCGAAATACATTCTAATTGGGCATTCTACACCATACTTCATTTCTTATTCTTAGGTAAGAAGATGGCAAATCCTTGTAAATTTTCTTGTGTATGGTGAACTTTAGGTGTCACATCATGTGACACCTAAAGCTGGATATTAAGCTCCTGTGTGTCTTGTGTCCTTCGTGTCAAAGGTGTCATTCGTGGCATGTGTTACACTAATAAGTAATGGTAAATTCACAAGGGCCAGCTGGTTGCTATACATATTTATTTTGAGATCATTATAAATATACTTGAGAAATCCAGGTATTATAAATGATCTGCAACAAAGATAATAGCATATTTCCAAACTGTATGCACTATTAAAATAATTGTGTGAAGACCTTGAAGGTATTGTTTCCTAATGTCAGGAGTTCAAGAACAGTGTTATAGAACATATGCACAATGGCAGAGAAGAGTGGTATAAATGAAGAGTAGTGTAATAGTGAAACTTCAAGTCATTTCATGCATGTGGGAGAATAAATGAATAATCACTTGTTGATGGTAAATATGTCACATTTACAATGATTTCTTGGCCAGGAAATGGCTAGTAAGGACATTAATTTTCTGTAACATTACTTCAAGTAACATCTGTAATTTTTTCAAAAAACATTTATGCCTAAATGAATTGTCAGCAGTCTTTCATTAAGTATGAATTATTTTAAAACAATTTTTCTTGTGTAACCTGAGAAACATTGTAAAGGTTTGGTGCCACTTTATTCAAAGTCTGGGTCTCTCTGAAGTAGCCGTAATTTTTGCCATTAATTTCACTTTAACCAGAATCCTGTAGACACAGAACTTCTTCCTGCTGTAGACATAGAACCGTATATAATCTGGTCTAGGACAATTTTTTTCTCCTTTTTCTGTGATCAATAACCTCCTGCTTATTATTATTATTAATAAGATAGGAACAATAACAATGAGATCTTACAGCAAAATAAAAGATGAGCCAATTAATATCTAGAAAAAGGAGAAAATACAATCACTATTTATTGTTTTCTACCCTCTGCAGAAGGTAGTCTTTAAATAATCAGGATACCTTTCTTATTGCAATACTTCAGCTTAAAATAGTTTTCCCAGTTTTGATTTAGGATAACAAAAATGTAAAGCAAAATGTTTATCTGACTATATTACTTTTAATGATTTTATGTCCACGAGCTGTTTTGACAGATATAAGGAAAGCTTAAGAGTTACAGAGGAGAGAAATACTGTTTTCAAAAATATCAAAACCTTATTAACTTCAGTTACGATAATATTTTTAATAAAGAGATTCTGGAATGGTTTATTAAAAGAAAGTTTTGGCATTCTTTGAAAGACGTACTAATTAATGTATTTCAGAGCATTTAGCAAAAGCATAGAGACATTTCTGTATTGTTATTTGTAAGGCTTGAGTGGTTTTTTAAAATCTGCCTATGATATATTCCAGAACTTCCCTGAGGTCAACTGTAATTCTCCTTTTTACTTCAATGTAAAAAAAAAAAAAAAAAAAAAAAAAAAAAAAAAAAAAAAAAATTACATGTAAGCCTTGGGAACTGAAGTTTGTAAACATTTGATCTGAAAACTGCAAATATAGTTAGTTATGTTCATATCTCAATTTTGAAAAGAAAATGGGCTTGGTAATTTTTTGTAGATTTGCACTTAAGAGCTTAAAAGTTATACTTTTTATCAATATGAAGACCATGAAAGAATCCTTCGAGATTAATGTCTTGATATTATGAACTCCTAAAGCAAAAAGATTAATTATTTAAAAAGTAGAAAGAGAAGTGCTAATGGAGTACATTTTTGTGACCTTATGCTTTAGGAGAATAGATCTTGTAAAATGGAAATGGATGACTTCTTTGCTTTAAAATGTACTGTACTACTACTCTCTGACCTCTTTCAAAGTTATGGCTCAATGATTATAAATATACTTTCCAGATTAACCTGTAAGAGTTTTTTGAAGAACAAATAGGTAATTCCTATTGTGAAGAATCACAATAACTGTAGCATGAGCTCAGTAGTATAACCTATAGATGCAACTGTTTTTTCTGTTATTTCTGTAACTCCTGTTTTATCTTGAATTGGATATTGATTTACTTGAAATTAGACCAAAAATCTGAAGAAAAATAGACCTTCTGAAAATTAGAACGACTTAAAGGAGATGAAATTAAGTAAATTGAAATTCATATTGCAATATAGAAGTGGTTTAAAGAACTGATGCCTCAGAAGATAAGCCAGATATTATTCATAAAACTTCAGTTTATAATTTTAGAAAGATAAATGGACAAAGTGTGGGCTCAAATGCAGATTACTACCATGGTACTCTTATGATTAAAACAGGTAAACCTCATCTTTTCTTTTTAGCACTGACAATATTTTGTGGAGGAATATGGATGTCATCATTCATTAAAAATTTAAGTTCATACTTACACATTAAGTTTTAAAAAAATTACTTTATATTTTAATTACTTCCTTCACCCCAGATAAACATTGTGTGCGAGAAGTATTGCTAATACGCTAGTACTGATAGAAGTGATGCATGATCATGTTGTGCCCCATTGCTCTGTCACTACAATATTTGCAACATTTTGATGGGTCTTGCCCTAATTATAACACCACAAAGTGCATTCAAAATAGGGGTTATCTCGAATCTGAATTTCACTGCCCTATTCATACTTTTTTTTAATTATCTCAAAGTGAATTTCAGAGTTATGAAAAGTCTTGGCATGTGTTATGGAATATTTCAGAAGAAGTTGCAGTTAAATACTTAGTACCTGCATCCTGCTGGGTGTCATTGCATGAATGTATATGGGATGTTTGAGAGAGGAATTGACAAATACTTCAATTCTTGTTAATAGGAATAGGCAGAACTTTCCACTTTAAACTTCAACAGTTCACTGCCTCAAGCGTAAGCTAATTCGTGTTTCTGAACCACAGAATTATACAGAATAATTTAGCATCTAGTGCTTCTGGTTGTGCCAATCGAGCTCAATTTTTGTCTTCTTTAATCAAATGCAAAACTTTCGATAAATGTCACCGCTGTCTTTGAATGTCCTTGATCTTTAGCAGCTTTGCTGTAGTTGCTCAGTGTTGATCATGAAGTATTCTACTCACATTTTTCGGGACAACACTGAGAGGGCATCTGAGCTGACAGTTTACACAGTAACAATTCCCTCTGACACATGATAGGAGCTGGAAAAGAATTTATTTGTCCAGGGCCCTCGGCTCTGAATTGGCTCGTTTCCATTCACATAAATTTCCTTCACATAAAGGCTGCATCAGGGTGTACAGAGCAGCTTTCTCAAGAAACTGAACATGAACAAATGAAAAGTCCTAATGAAGGCTTGTGTTAAGCATGTGCTGCAACCTCTTTTCCCACCTGTGTACATGCTGTGCCTGGGACAGTCCAGCATCCACAGAGCTGGTAGGGATGTTCCATCCTCCTCCAGCTTAGGTGTTAGAGCCGTCAAAGACAATTTTGTGTGCTCCTCTGCTGTAGTGCATTGGTACCCCAAGAATCAGATTACCTTAAATCCGTGTGTGCTGAAGTCCTGTCCTCTGCCACTTTTATACAGGTATAATTCCCTTCATTTTGCCCTTGTTCTTCATATATGTATAAAAGAGAATAAAATGAGTCCCAGTGTCTTTGTAGCGTACCTTTCTTTTTTATCTGTCATACTTTCTCCTCTTAATTTTAAACATTTCAAGTGCTGGAAAAAGATTAATATGGGGCATATAAATTGATACATAACATTCTTTTATTTTTTTATTTAAGGAGAACTGTACCAGTGCCAACTCATGCTGGTTTTTAACAGGGACATATTAATCCTTTTATTTTGAATGATGAGAAAAAATGAATAATGTTGTTTCACATATTTCTAAGATATAGAAGAGTGATAGAGTAAAAAATCTTTCATTAGAACTACTGAGTTTATGTCTGTCCCAGAGTAAGAATTTCCAGTATCTTAGTTTTTTATAAGAGGAACCACATAAACATACTGTTTATGGTAAATTAGAGGTATTTTTTTTCAGTAATGTACCCATTATAATCTGATGGAATTTTAAATCATGTCTGTAGAAGCAGTCATCTGGTTGGTGGGGGAACACTAAGGTGTGAAAAACCTCTGATGCCTATTCTTATGTTGGTGAGGTTGAAGATTTTTATTGCGTTAATAAGATGCACGTTAGAGAGCCATACCACAAATGAGCATTGATTAGTATTAAAACACTGTTTGTCTGGGGTGAGAGAATAAGGTTATGTTTCTTTCTAGTTTTTTTCAAATGGACAATGATAAGAGGATTTCCTGAAGTTTTCCAGAAAATGTAACTATTTATGTCATTAATTGCAATTAAAAAACTCTAAACCAATTTTTATTTGAATGTGAATCATCTGCAGACTAATGGCCGCTGTGTAGATCCAAACTTTCCCTCTTTTCATTGTATGGAAAATAGCATCTGGCTTCCCCAGGTTAAAAGGCTTCTGTTTGAGTTCTGTATGATCAGAGGGGGGTTCTGAAAAATGACAGTCAGAAATGAAAGATCAAATTTTAATTTATTCCCATCACTCCATATATTCTCTGGTGTATGGCATAAGGAATTGCATGTGGTACAGTGCTAATCCAGTGTTGGCAGCACTTCCAGTTACTTAAACATATTTAGAAATGTTTCCTGGTGACTAAATTTGAACTTTTCAAATTCTTTTCCATTAATGGAAAATTATAGCTTGTAGCCTCATTTTGCTTTATCTAGCATTGTTTCTCCACAGATATTTTAAATATGATGGGAAGAGACTTTCCTACTTATTCAGAAGTGGCCATGGTGGTGGGGAAGTCACTGTCTTTTAGGGATCAGCATAGAAAAAAAAATGTACCTGTGAACCCCAGTGTTTTGTCTTTGTGTATTCCTACAGGTTAGCTTTGAAATTTCTGTCTGGCATAGCCATTTGCAATCTGATATTCCATACTGCTGATGTTAAGTGCTCTATCTATTACTTATAGGTAATATGACCTTAAAACTGATTTCAGTCTCTTTAAGGTAGTAGATTAGATTGGACTTTAATTTAGGTCAAGTCATGGAAGTCAGTCAAGTCATGGAGGTCAGTCAAGAAAGGATACAAAGATAAGTAGCAACCCCCATCAATAAAAAAAATAAAACAAACCCTCTCCACCCAGATAACCCATCATTTTTTATTTAAGTAGAAGCATGGAAATGGAATAAGAGTAACAATACTTAAAAATGGTAGAACATGCATTTCAACACTGAATATTTTGATGTGTGGCCTCTTAAGTGGAATGGCCCAGCATTGTGTGCCTGCTCTGCCTGTCCTATCTGCAGCTGCCAATCAAGGGAAGTCTGGAGCCCTGTAACCTGCTGAGCAAATGCACCCTGAGGGTCAGCCAGTGACGTAAGAGAGACATTTGTCTTAAATTTCTCCATTGGATGACTTTTACAAAACAGCATCACAGGCCCTGAACTTTCTCATTAAGCTGTTTTTTCCAAGAGCTGAACAAGATTCATCCTGAGGCAATCACCTCCTATAGCAGCCATGTTCCTTTAAAGCATGTAATTATCAGCACCTGTATCAATGCCCTGTTATAAGGCACCTCTGTGTTTGCTTGGGAAAAAAACCTGTTGTGCTGGTCTGCACAGGACTGAAACACAATGCACATTTACATCCACAGCCTTCCTAGCTATTCTGTCTGGGGATCTTGCCTCTCTTTATTTAATCAGCATTCACCTGTCTGTGGGTAGTAATTAACAGATTAGGCAGCTGAAGTTTTGGAATTTTTGTACCTAATTTCCAGTACCTGAGTCTGGTACTTACTTAGGTTCCATTCTGGGCATCTAGGTATTTTCCAGATCTGGTTTGGCTCCTCTTTGCACTGCAGAAGAGGAGCATATATCAATGCTCTTTGTCGTTGTCTGATTTCTAGACTCTGTAATCTTTTAGGCCAGCTGTTTTTCAGGCAGTTCTTCACAAATTCTTAGTTACTGTGATCATCATCAGCTTCGTAGATTCTGCAATCAAGAAGGGAGAAAAAGTTATTATTTAAATATCTTCTTCAGATGTCTGAGCAATCAATGTAGTCTGTATCAGTTCGACTAGCTTCATCTTTCTCTTCTCTGCAATATAATCTATTTTGCATTGTATATATGATTCACTTTTTGATCCCTGACTCTCTGATAAGGGGTGAGAGATAAAAAGCCTATCATTCTGTATGAACTCTGTTTTCAAATTTGAGCTGTTGACTTCTTTCAGATGCTCTCCTTTCTACCAACAGTCTTTATTTATTGATTATTTTCCTCTGTGGCCATTCACTTCATTTAATGAATGAAAAAAGGATCCATAATTCCTACTAACTTTTGGGTTCCCTTTCCTTTTTCTTATTTTATCCAGCAGGCAAAGTGTTAGAAAGGCAAAATATTACCATAATTATGAGAGATGTAAGCAAGGTGCATACTTTATAAAGGAAGACATTAGTATTTCAGTGCATGAGCTCTTTATACATAACATCAAGACGACCATATGTTTATTTTTACCAGTAAACTCAGAGGCATTGTCAGCCTCATACTGAACAAGACCAGAGCCAGAAAATGAGATGGATTTGGGTGTGACAGCAGCCACCAGGGCAGAGGACTCACAAATCTGAGGAAGGTGGGCACAGGTCAGAATGGGGTTCACCACCCTCAAGCAGGGCTGACACCTGGCCAGGCAGGCAGCCTGCAGGGAAGTCCAGGTGGATAGCTGTGCACAAGCAAGACTAGTCTAGACTATCAGACTGCAGTCTGTTTATTTCAGACTACATGCTATGTGATTCAGACTGTCCTGACATGTACGTATCATGCTGGCATCAAAACCTTTGTTAGCTCTTTTCAATACTTCATATAAGTGTGATACACAATGTTTCCTGTTTATTATTTTTTATTTTTCTGAATAAATTCTTTGCAAAGGCATGGTAACTCAGAGTTCACACTGTAAATTGCAATTCTTGTTTATTCTTCTACATTAAATTAGTTCTCTGTAGAAGCTTTTGCATTTTGTGTATGCTAAAGTCTTCTACCAGCATAGCTACATTTCCTATTATATCTAAAATAGATACAAAATATTCGTGGTGGATGGATGTTTTTTCCTCTTTCTTTGTCATTGATCCTCTGTCAAACTGCACAGTATTGTTCATTAATTGTTTTTTTAAGAGTAACTTTAATACATTTTCCTGGTCACCTAACTTTGTTTCTTCATTCCACTTTTGGATATGAGGTTTTTAATTGTGACAGGCAGCATTTGTTTAACATTATTTTTTAAACATGCATGTACCTACTAAGAAGTAGAACTACTTGGTTCTGTACATTTTCAGGAAACGAAAGATCTGTAAGTTTTCAGGAAACCTTTTCCCTACACAGAAGCTTGTTCAAATTTTTTTCAACCACTTCAATGACTGATCAGTGTTTTGAGGGTTTCCAGAGGAGGAAGTATTTGACCAGTTAGGAGGGCCCATATTTCTGCTGTTTACTGAGTATTTTTTTAAAGTAATCACTTTAATTGTTTCATGCTCATTTACAAAGGTTTTATTTATCTGTTTTGCTCCTTTTTTACATAGAATCCACAAAATTTTCATGTTAAAGCCCAAGGAAACACATGAAAACTCAGAAACAAGAAAACTCTCTGGTTCAACATGGAAAAGTGGTAAATGAATATGTTTTCTGTCTTCCAGAGCTCTTCTTAGTGTGCTGATTTCAAACACATACATATAATAACCAGCCATAAAGGGAAGACTGGTGTGTACTGGATTATGCAAATCACTGCATTCTGATTTTTTATTTTGCTCAGATCATTGATGAGTATCCTGTAAATGAATAAAAAATAGCCAGAAATCAGTTATACAGATCAAGATCTCTAAATCACTAGATTATAGAAGAGTAAGTTTTCTTCTACAAATGTAAAACATTTCTTTTTCTTTCTGAGCTAATTTCATTTAGGTATAATATAAAAATTATTTTATTTGAAACCTTCTGATTATATGGAATACATTTGGGATACAAAAAATACTGAACATGAATCACTTGTTGAAATATTAATCACTGCAGTAAACCAGAACCAGACTGAACAATAAAATACTGCAGAATGTTTTCAGAATATGGTTTTTAAGACCCTGAAAAAGTACCAGTTTGTGTTTAGGTGTGGTTGTTTTGAGAGAATCTTATATGAGAAATTTTGCATGGTGTTTATACTACATATATCTGTAAAAGGAATCCATTAGGATATGGTGAATCAATTTACAGTGACTCACTTAGGATATATATGTGTTGGCAAATGACTAAGAAAATATCAAAGGTCCTCATTGTATTGTCTCTATTCACATGCACTTTTCCATACCCACTTGCAAGAGACTTCACTAAATTTTCTCATGTGACACTGATCTCTTGTCCAAGCTCAACAGATCTTCTTTGTATCAGAACTTCTCATATTTCTCAATTACTTTCTGCTTTTGTCTTTTGAAGTGACTTTGGTGAGGTGTTCAGCCCATTAGTTTTGATCTGTTAATCCAAGGTGCGAGTTCCTAGTGATGAACAGACCTATGGGTATTTTAAAAATCCTAGTGACAGTGTTTTAGTGCTTATACTTAGTTGCAGAAGGTGAAATGGAATAATAGCAGTGATGATGAGAAACCCTGTGGTAGCAAAGAAAAAATAAGGAGCAAGATCTGCCTAGAATACTAAGAAATAGGTCTAGTAACAAATTATTTTTCCATAATGGATAAATTGATTGCATAGCAAAGCATATTTCATCAACATACTTCATATTTCTCCAGCTAGTAAACATGGTTCCTTGACCATAGCAAATTTTTGTCTGGGTCAAAGTGGTACACAGACAAGATTTGAATGTTTTTGGTCAACACACTTCCCCTGGTTTTTACGCTTTAGCAAAGCAAGCGATCATCTGAATGATAAATAATGGTCTTGGTGTCCAGGATACTGTTAGGTTAAATCTTTTCCTACCATGTCCCAGTCCTTCATTCTAAAGGCTTTTGTTCAGTGGTTTCCAGATGGGCAGATGATGCATTTTTCCAACACTATGCTTTACTGTAGCTGTGCAGAAATTAAAAACAATTATTTTCAAACAAGTTCTGCCATGCTCCCATAAAGGCAATTTAAGTGGTTTTTGAACTCTCTTTTGGACTTTAAATTTCCTCCTGCTTTGGCATTCTTTCTCTTAAATGACAAAAAGCTGTACCAAAGGTGTGCTGGGTGCCATAGAGCTTCCCTCACTATTAGCTTCTTGTCAGAAGTTGGTGACAGCAACTATTGTCACATGGTTGACATGTGTAAGAAGTTGATTCCATCATTTCACTGATATTCTACAAACATTGAATCTTCTCTTTTGATTAACCTGGTTGGAAAGACCTCACTCATGTCTCTCCATGCCACTTAAGCCTAGTGATATGGATTTAAAAGACTCTTAAGATGAGGGCACTAGAAAAGCAGACTACAGTATTGCTGTGCATAAAATAAAGTGGGGGTTCTATTCGTTACCACATTCCCCTTTTCTTCAGACAATGGATAAGATACAAGGAGGTAGAGAGGCACAGTTTAAAGGTAAGTGAATAAAGTAGCAGTGCCAGGTTCAATTCTGTGTGTGCAATAACACTAAGGCTCTCAGACTGCAGTTGAACAAAATTGGGGGCTAGCAGAGCCCTTGCTAAAGTAGGCTATGGAAGGCTACTCTTACATTTTGCAAAAAAATTTCCAGAAAAGAGAAGTATGCAATAAATTTTTACCTCTTATGCCTACCTCATGGAAACCATAGCTGTAGCTGTTGAGTACTGTGGATAGAGAGAAGCCATAAAGAAATATCAAAGATCCAGTTTGCTGTATTATGGGAAGCAGTGGGGGAAAGGTTTTGGGGCTACATTCTTCTGAAAGAGTTTAAAAAAATGGATTATATAAGATCCTCTGTAAAAAGTTTGAAATTGCTTAGATTTTCTGTAAAGGCATAGAAATTCTCACCTATAAAGGGTAATGTAATGTATTATTAATTGTTTTCCTGAACCAGAAATTATTTATCAGTTTCTGTTGACTGTGTAGTCTTAAAAGCATTCTGGGAGCAGTTATTATAACTGCAGTCAGTGAGTGGATAAGATCCATTCAGTGGGTATTTAAAAGGATTTCCTACTGCATTTTCTAGACTGTAATTGGTCTGCACAGATTCAGGTAAGGAAGAAACTTCTCAGTGTTCCTGGCCACATTAACTTTTTTATATAAGATTTTTCAGCAAAGGCAGTGTCCATGCTATCTTGCTATGAATAGGATATGGGCCTACTACTAAATGCCCAGTTCTCCAGCCTGTTGAGATTCTTCTCAACAGCTTCCCAGCATTCTGGGAGATCAGCTATTCTTCCTTGGTCTCCTGGGCAATTCCTGAGGGCTGTCCTTGTCAGTGGCAATCTATGCTAAAAAGCCATTCACTGCCTCTCCCTTCTCTGTGTCCTCTGTCACCAGAATTGCTACTCCATTTAGTATTCTCCTTAGTTTTCCTTTTGTTATTGATGTATTTGAAGAAGCCCTTCTTGCTGTCTTTGACATCCTTGACCAAATTTAATCCCAGATGGACCTTGGCTTTCCTCATCTCATTTTCTCATAATCTGACAGCATCTCAATATTCATTCCAAGTGAGTTTTCTGTGATTCCACCTTCTGTGTGTCTTTGGATTTTGACAAAAGTGCACTGTTCACCCACACAGGTGGACTCTCACCCCCTTTGCCCAATTTCTTGCTTATTGAGATTAATTGTTCTTAAGATGTCACTGCATTGTCTTATAACTGCTTTGTCTAATGACTTTTTACCTTCTTCAGCAAATCAAACATTCGATTTGCTGTCACAATGTCAGAAGCTAGAAAATGGCAAAGTTAAAGCACAGTAGAAACCCTCTCCTACTGTTCAATTGTTTTGAGAGAGACTTGATTCTATCGTTACCATACTATGCTCTTTCACAGTTTTTGGTTCACTCAAAGCACAGTACAGATGGTGATCACATAAAAAGCAAATTTTTGAAATTGCACTTTATTTTTGTTGTTCAGCAGGTATCAGAGAGAATAATTAATTTCCTGAGGCTTTTCTGTATTGATTATGACTGTAATATCAAACATCAATTACATGAACCAACGCCACAGGAATCTGAGCATTCATTCCCATTTCAGAAGCACATGATTTACAGTTTTCTCATCATCCCACATGAAAGTCAGAAATTGCATAGACCTTCCCAGTGCACCATTTTAAATGGCTAGACATGATTTAGATTTTTTTAAAGAAGTTACTACAATTTCCAGTTGCAGCTGTTCGTCCACTCTTAGTTCAGAACAAGCAATTCACATGCCAAAAGAAAGATCATACCTGATAACTTTTTTTTTGAGGTGATTTGTACAACAATACACAGGAAATTGACACACACATCTCCAATCCTCCAGCGCAGTATTGGCAGCCTTAATAATTTCCTGCTTAGCTAGTTCATTAAAAGTCTTTTAAGTTTATGTGAAAATGAAATCAATAAAACCTAGTTTTTATATCATCTTCACTCCATAGCACTATTAATTCTAAAAGCACTACCAATGCAAACATTAACTGCCAGTATGAAGTCATAATAAGATCAAACAACTTTTGCAGATAAATACTTTGTTCTTGAACTCTTGATTTGTGATTGCTAATTCATTATTAAAGAAGGAAAAAGAAATTCTGTGGCACACTGTTGCATGGATATCAGTGTTGTTTGGTAGGAGAATGAGAATGGACTCCATCCCTTGGATTAACAAAATTAACTGATCTCCACTCTACTTCATCGTTTGAATGTGGAGCAGCTGTAAAGACATCTTCGGTGTATTTTGCTAGTGATTCCACAAATGTATCTGGATATTAGAGGAACAGTGAGGAGTAAGAGTCCTGTTTTCTCTTCAGACTCTGGACAATGTCACAGGTCAGTGCACTTTCACGTGTCATCTGCCCCCCAGCTTGTGAACTCTTCCCATCTGACCCTGTCTTCTTTCCTTGCTGCAGAGGCATTCGTGGAAAGGACTGGTCGTGCCCAGCTGCTGGACGCAGCACAGTCCATTCATCATTAGGAGACAGAGTCAGGAAATGGATAAGTTAAATCTTGACTTAGAATGGACAAAGTTATCCCTTGTTCTGCAAAGAGGACTATTTGGGGCAGTCTTTGACAGCCCAAGAAAGAACCAATGCAAACAAAAAAGGTTCACAAATGGCAAAGTTGTCAACAATGGGATTATGATGATTTTGCAATGGAACATTTGGGAAAACCAGAACCAGAAAATGCTACAAGTCCACTTATGAGTGTGCATAGAGTGAAAGAATTAAGCTGTTTACAGAAAATTCAAAACAGAAGCATGATTGTCATTTTTGGAATGCCCTTTGGAACTTTTTGAAGTGAACCACTTTAACTCCTATTTTGAGATCTAGTTTTAGAAACTGTAATAACAAGCTAATCAGTTGTTGCACTTCTTTCTTCCATTACAGAGGAAAAGTGAAACAGAAAACGTTTTATTCTGGAACGAAAATAGAAAGAGCTTTTTCAAATAAAATTTTACCTTTTTTTTCTCTGGAAAAAAATTGTCATTACGTGTTGATCTGAATGTTTGGTCTGTATTTCTGTTTGTCCAATGAACCAAAGCAGCTATAAGTGTTTTGCTGTCTTTCCAGAAATATGACTTTTTACACTTCATCCCAAGTTTAGTTTCTTCTAACTGTGAAATGAGGTGAATTAAAATGCCAGCAAGGTTTGAGGTAACTTTGTGAAGCAACCCTTTTTTTACATTAAGGTCTGTTGAGTAAGTTTGCATTAGAGCTCAGAATGAAAAATTGTCATAAAGGAGATATATTCAGTTTAATTGGCTCTAGTCACTTTTCTGTTTTCTGCGATTTCTTTCTACTTCTGGCAATTTGAACTGCACTAAATAACATTGTAGAACCACTATTTATTTCAGAATAGCCTTTACTTCTTTGCACTTAGGTTCTAATCCCTGTTTGAAAGAACTGCAATTATTATGCATTCAGCTCTATAATAATACATCTATTTACATGTTTTTCCTGGTTTCCAAAACAATCCGACTGATTGTACTGATTGATTCCCTGCCCAGTTTGACATCATCAAGAGACAAAATATCCTAGTGTTACCTCTCTGCTGGTGTTTTAAGCATATTCATTAAAGATCTGATCTAACCTTATGAAAATATATCATCAAACCATATGGCTTCTAAAAATAATTCAGGCCTAAATAATAAACCTGTAAGGGAAAGAAAGAAAAAAAAATCCTACTAAACCTTTTCTGTAATATTACTGAAAGCAGTAGAGCACACTGGACTCAATTCACTTGTATCACCAAATATCCAGTTATTTTATTACATAATAAATATCAGTTGAGTTGTTGGTATTTGTAGAAGATGAAATGCAGCAAGCAGCACAAATCTATGGACATAGAAGTTGTAAGTATTGATTCTTCTTTGTTTAGGATTTTTTTATGCCTTCTGGTTTACAGTTTTGATCGATCTTTGTTTTAGCCAGAAGCAACAGCAGAGAATGCAAGGGAAGGGTTCCAAGAAAGCAACTCTAAAATACATAAACTATAGGGCTGTTGGAAGAGCATTTTGGAAGAATATTTGTTTAGAAGGATTTTCCTCTGCACAAATTTTAATGGGTGGTAAATGGATCAATTGATCTTATTTTCTTTGTAATTTCTAATATTTCATGTGAATTGCTTTCAGAACTATAACAGAGAGGCTTCATGGGCCTGTTCAAGAAGTGTGTATATATTGCTTATGGCAGGTAATTACAGCACTGGGACACTGAAATACTTTTTCAAGTTCTTTGCTTTTCCCTGCAGAGTGAAGAGAGCAAAAAAGGCAGTTTACACTGAAATTAAGTTCAATAAGCTGTATGCTGCACTGTTCTGGTCTTTGTAGTTGTTCCAAACATCTATATTGCTGATAGTAACCTTTGCATCATTTCAAAATGATTTTGCACTATTCTAGCTTGATGTTGACTATACAGTCTCTCAAAGTGGTCTGTTCCACTGATTCACTGTCTTCACTGTGAAAATTTGTCATGTAGAAAGAAAATTCACATATCTTGATGCACTAATCCAATACAGAATTGAAATAGCTCAAGATTTACATTTTGGCACATGTGAGTTAGGATACCTCACGTTCTCTGCAACACTTCTGGGTGGTCCTTGCCAGGAAAATCAACCTGGAGGAATTCAAATCAAATCAAATCAAATTAGATAATTTTCAAATGCCTGTAACTTTAAATGGCAAAGAATGGTGTCATTAACCATAGATGTATAAAAATGAAGACTATGAAAATCCTGAATTTTTCCCACGCTTCCTTCTCAGCCCATATTTCTTTGTTTCCCAGTCATCTGAAATAGATAGCATCATGGAAGACATTTGGATTTAATGATTGAGTAGAAGGACAAAGAATGAAGAAGGACAGGATTTTTGGTACTGAAGAACAACAGGCACTTCAAAGCTAGCATTTACTTTCCAATGAACACAAGACTGGTCCAAGGGGCCAAAGGTGTCCAAAATGGAACATGAAGATACATTTATAGTGGATTAGATAATTATATATTATATATTATTCTATATTTCTATATTTTATTGTATATATTGTATAGCATACTTAAGAGCTTAATACCTTTGATTTCTTCCAAACACAGTTTTAAGCGTGAATTAGGAAAAGTGTTTAAGAATAGCTAATCCTTCTTCATGTAGGTACATCTTCTTTCACATTCAATGATTTAGCTCTTCACAAGCAGATTTGGAAAGGAGTCATGATGCATATAAAAGGGAGATTTGCTGTGACTGTAAGCATTGGATTAATAAGAAGTAATCCTGTTGCTTCTAGCACATGGACCCTCTGCTGCTTGTTGCAGAAAAACCCAATTAGATGATTTATCCACAAGATGGTGTACTAACACAAACTACTGGCATTCATTTTTTCAAGGAAAATCGTTCTAAACTGAAGGAATAAGAAAGATTTCTTTCTTCTGACAGTGAAAAAAAATTCTTATGCCTAAATTTTTGTCAGTATCTATTGCGGGTGTCTCTCATGAAATGTTCATTCTCATCCATTTCCATTCATCTATGTAGCTGTTTTGTGACTTCGAATAGCTACAGTAAATATTAAAAATGTTTCTTTTAAATCCTGGAGCACTTTCTTATCTGAAAAGATGTAAAGATGATTAATGGCCCAAGATGCTGTGGAGAAGCACCATTTTGTAACTGGGGAGAAGATCTTTCAGTAGTGAAGACATGATAGCCAGTTTTTCTGAAACTCTTTTTCCTGTATACCATATAGGGCATATCAGTACATGATAGTGGCAAAAAACTGGTCATATCCTAGGTCTTGTAATAATCCACAGGTGGATTGTAATAATTCTACTGCAGCGTGTGATAGTCCCAGACACTCACTTTTCTGTGCTTGTCTTCTTTTAGAGTTTTGTTCTGACAATAGGTTGTGTCTGAGATTTCTTAATTCCTTCAGATAAAAACACCATATTAGACACTGGATGCCTTTGGAATATTGGTTTTTAAAAATCAATGGAAGCATCAGTCCATTAAGGAATTTTAAATGGAATATAAATTCCATAAATTCCAGCATTTCTTTGTATGAGCTTTTTATTTAACATCTCTAAAGAGGTTGAAAATTTTCTAAATATGAAAAAAGATACATGCAAACCCAAAAGCTCATAATAAATATAGATAACTGTCAGTAACTATTTTCTTTATTTATGCTGTAGGCAACATCTGCATTCATCTGACTATGTGTATAGTCTAATGTAAAAGTAAATGTGTCCAAAATATCAGACTCTGATCTAGTAAAAGCTTTATTAATATGTGTAGTTTTTAGGCCTGAGTTTGATGCATAGTATTGAATTAAGTTGAGACTGTTTTGTGTTTTAAGACTTTGAAGCTTTTTAAAGAATTTCCACTTTCACCTGTCATTAATTTTTCCTTAGAATGAGAGACAAAGTGATATTGAAGACAAGCAGATCTAGAAAAAGTGAGTTTCAGGGCAGACTCTCCATATATCTTTTTCTCCACTTAGAGTACTGTTTCCCATTAGTACAGCTCAGTGATTTGACTGTTCCTGGCAACAGTTTGGTACTGTTTGCTGTGATTCTGGAAATGAAGATTAAACCTTAGTGTCAAAAAGCTTCAGTTCATTTTCAAATAATTTAGTGCTTTAAAAATACCATTTCCTTTCAGATTTAAGCATTTACTGTACATGCAGTTACCTGTTTCTAAAGACATGTTGATGCATTGCAATTTCTTTTAACCTAATAGCAGTAGTTGTCAAATGCTGTCCCCCCCAAAGAATCTTATAAACTGGGGAGGAAATGCCCTCACTTAAGCCTATAGAAGGCTTTAGTATAGAAGGCAAAATGCAAATCTGAGTACAATCTTTTTAATAAAGTATAGTGAAGTATAGGAGAAGTAAAAATGTAAAGCTGCTGAAGTGGATATAGTGAAATAGATGAGGACTTTCTGTAAAACCTCCAGGTATGACAAATTTACAGGCCAGAGAACGTTTAAGGAAAGTACATGTCCTTCTGGTGATGTACCAGAGCATGGACACCTGGGTGACAGAGTGAACTAGTGTACAGCTCTCTTCCCCCCCCCCCCCAGTTCAATTTTTTTCCTGAAAAACATTGATATTTTTAGACTCAGATTTCAAAATTCTATGATAACTACAGATTTTAATGTTCTTCTGGGGCAGAAATGTGAGAATTTTGCTATGCCTCTGCAGTCTTTCAGTCATGGAAGGATCTAAATTCACAGCAATAAACCTATACATTAGAAATCAAGCTCCTTACTAATGTGGTGGATAAGTCAGCTTAGATTAATTGCAGAATAAAGAATTGGTATTGACCTGGCACAAGTCATCTGATTCAGCTGTCCAATTAAAAAAATTATGCTGGTTGCACGGCTAGTTTAATCAAGCTACTAATTTTTTTTTTTGAGTGGGGAAAATATATTTAAAATTGTAATAAGGACATTATTTGAATATTTTTATTACTTTCCTTGCATAGTAAAGCAGGATTGTAAGGTCGATTCTAATTATTATTTCTAATGGGGGCTATTTTTCATCTTAATGAGGTCACTTGTTGATGTTTCACTGGTGTGTCCTCCCTTGTATCCAGTGATAGAATATGTGGAAATATTTCAAAGCTGCACCAGGGAAGATTTTGACTGAACATTTCTTTACCAAGAAGGCGGTCAAAAATTATAACACAGTTTCTAGAGAGATGTTTGATGGCCCAAGCCTGGCAGTGATTAACACGCATTTGGACAATGTCCTTAATAATTTGTTTTAAATTTTTGTCAGCCCAGGAATGGCCAGGTAGATGACTAGATTATCCTAGTAGGTCCCTTCCAGATGGATGATTCTATTCTATTCTATTCTATTCTATTCTATTCCAGCAACAGCTGTAATTCATTTAATTTACTTCAGGGGAATGGTTCTTCATGTTCACAGAAACAGAATAAATACTTTTGGGGGTAAAAATTGCCAGAATTTCAAATTGAATCTGCATTGATTGAATCCTTCAATCTACATGCTATGTCAGTTTTTTGTCCTTCAGGGAAATGTCTTGAAAATGAATTCTTGACATTTAAGCATCTTCCATTGACCTTAGAAGGAGTAAGCCAAATCCTTTTGCTTCAATAGGTCAGCTGCAGTTCCCAATCTGTAAGAAAAGTAGCTAGAAAACTAAGCTCCAAATTTCCTTACGTGAATGCTAAAAGTCCTAGCAAAACCAGGCCATGAAAACAAGTGTGGAAGCATACATGATGACAAGTTTGCATGATGTGAAGTGTCTTGGGAAGATATTAGAACCTTTAATTGTTATGATACCATTGAACTCTTAACTCACTTATGTCTCCTTTGATGAGAGATTTTTTAAATGCCTAGTTTGGAAGAGTTGCTTTGTCTGAGGTTGTACTTTAAAGGAAGAGGTATAATGAGCTTTGAGCCAATGCCTTGCCTCTGGGGTGAGCTGTTGTTACAGTATTGCATGGCACATCTCTCCTGTTGATTGCTGTTAATGATCATTCTGAGTCAATTACTCAGTGAGAATTGATTTTATTGTAAGCAAGGAGCTATAAATGTATAAACCTGTAGTGAGCATCATGCATAGGCTGACAATAGTTAACTCTCCGCTGGCTGAAGGGCTCCTTTCCTGTTCAAGCTGGAAATTAAGAAAAGAGTTTACAGATTTCCACAGGAAGAGGGAACATCATCTGGAATGGAGTTTCCTCTTGCAATACTCTTAATGGCTTTTATACCTTTCTCATTTTTCTTTTATTGGATCTACCTGTCCATTATCTGCTGAATTGGTGCCAGCTTGAGAGAAATGCATGTGTCTTAATCTTTTGCATATGCACCCAAAATAACTTGATTTTTACTACTGAACATGTGTTAAGCTGTAACGCACTGAAAAGTGGAAGGAGCTTCTTGAGCAATAAGTCTCTTGAATGGACATGGGTTTTGGTCTCCTGACCCAGGAAATTAACCTTCACTCCATGATCAGACTTCCCCTTCAGCTAATGCGTTGATTATGCCCTCTTTCATGTAGCACTCATTTCTCTGTCTGAGGTAATCTCTGGAAATAGAAAAGATTAATTAATCTGAATAACAATAAAAATAAATTAAGATTGGTTTGAAAATAAAATGTCAAATATTTCTTCTTCTGTGTTCTCACTTTGTCTGTCTTTCCATTTATGTACCCATTAACCCAAAAAATTCTTCTGGACCTATTCCTGGAATTTCTTTTCAGGAAAATTACTAACCCTTTTGAAACAATACCTTCTGTAATTTCCTGTGCCTCTTTGGCTGGGGGGAAAAGAGTGCAAGGACCCTCCCTGGGGCCCTCCTGACTTTGCCCAGTGGATGGATTTCAGCTTGGGCACTCATCCTTTGCCTGCTTGTTCCCAGCCTCATGCCTTGCACCGCTCCATTCCCTGGGGTGTGGTGAGAACACATATGTTCTGACACCCTCAGCTTCAGCTCCCACAGCTGGTCCCTCTGGTCACTTCCAGCATCTTCCCATGCAAGGTGGAACCACCCTGCTTTTTTTCCAGAGCTCATTCTTTGCTACATGGGACAGTTTGCAGAGTGCATGCAAGCTGTGCAAGTTCTGCATTGACAACTTGTCTCTTATTTTCATTATTCCTCCTTTGCTGGAAATTTCCCTTCAGCCTGTGGTGGAATACATTCAGTTGTTCCTCTGAAAAATTAGAAGATTTACTTTCAAATGTCCCTGAATTTGTAAAACTGCATGTACTTGCTTGACTTTGTAATGTTACTATTAAGTTTTAAGAGATAAGTTGTTAAAAAAAATTAATTCTATGAGATCTATCATGAACAGATTAGGTGCTTCTCCAAGGGACTGTGGTTCTTTCAACTGAACTTCAGAAGCTCAGATTAAGCAGAGGATACTAAGGAAAGTACTCAAAAGCTAAGGTCGATGTTTTCTTTTTCTCCTTTCTCCCAGTTGCTTTAGGCTGAACATTTCTCCATTTGTCAGGATAAATATATAGTATTGTGAAAAAACCAGCAGTTTCCTCAGAGCTGTAAGTTATAAAGAGCTTCTTTGCTTTGTGCTGGTAGAATTGTTTCTAAAAGTTTCTCTGTGTGCCTTTAGAAAATGTCCCGTAATTTGTTAGACATTTTTTTTCCCCAGCTGCAGACTGCAGATGTGCTTCTTTTTGTGTGGGGAGCAGATTTCCTTCTGGTGGTTTAAGGCTGATAGGCCAGGAACAAGATACTTTCTAAGGCATTTTTTTCTATGAACTTTATTACTACAGAAACTACTAACTTGTGATTTTTATATGTGGCTATAATTTATTCTCAACTGATTTTTGTCTGCTCTTTAAAATGTTTACAAAACTTCAAAGTAAATCTCCTCATAATCTTGTTTGGTTGGTTTTTTTTAATCTACAACCAGTGTCGTAGACTATGTCCAAAAAGATATCTCTGTTACAAAAAGGATAGAATTCATAGATCATTGCTTTCTTAAAAAACACCAAACAATAAACAAGGAAGCCCAATGACCTTTGTAATAATTGTTGCTACTTTTATGCATGTGTGTGTCTGTCAGAAATTTGCATTTAGAATTTTTTATAATTCTATTTATTTCTTTCAATCTACCTAATCTATTAGTGAATTATTATTTATTGACATTTATTCTAAAAAGCAGAAATAAATAGGATTAGAAAAATGTAGAAATTATACTGCAAGTAAAATATTTTAGTAATTTAATTAATAGATTTAAGTCAATTGGTTTCTTTCCCCAGGGGTCTGATTTTGTGAGCTGTTGATAGCCTCTTGTATCCTCAAATTAAATTTTTAGCAGCAGGTATTTTTTTGAATGCAGATTGGGAATAAATGTTATGAAAAATGTGTCTTGGCTGTGAAAGACTCTGGCTGTTCAGAAAGGTTGAAGCACCAACATGTGAGAACTACATTGTAGTGATCAGTCCCCAGTGTTCTGGGAAATCTGGCAAGTGGATCATTTTTGAAACTTTTAGCTAAACCATCTTGCTCCTTCTGCTTGTTGTTTTTCATATATAAAAATATTTATAATTATTAAATTCCCTAGAAATAGAGAACAGCAACAATAACTAATGTAAAGGTTTTCAGCTACTCCTGCTTTAAAACCCACAAACCCAGCACTAAATATGGATTAAAAACTGCTGTCACGTTCAGGAAATGCTATGGATAAAGAACATAAATTCTACCCTATCTGCTTTGAAAAATGTAAAGAAAGGATGTTTAGAGCTCTGCACATACCAGTGCCAGGGAAGGGAACTGATTTGGACTGATGTACAAACAAGAGAGCAAACAAATGTGCACATTTTTGCATGAGGAGAGGTTTCTGCCTGTGGAAGACAAACCACTATGACATCTTCTGTACACGTAGCTGGAGATCAAGAATGTTTTGTTATACGTGAAGAATAATATCCATAGCTCGGAAGATGTGAGGAAAAGAGTAAAAAGAGTGAATCCTTAACAATGCCTGTGACTGTGGGGGCAAGTGCGTGGCTGGGGAATACAGAATCAGAAGAGAAATGTTGAAGGGGATGGAAAAGTTGAAGAAGCCTTAAAGAGGAAAAGGATAAAAGAGAAAAACAAAGTAATAAGACCAGCATGGATTTTTTTTAATGTAAAACTAAAGAATGTTGCATGTACTGCTTTAGAGAATGCCAAGCATTTGATTAACATACTTTCTTTGCTTGCATTATGAAATACAGTCTTCAAAACAAAGACTTTGACTATTGTATTCTAAGGCCTACTAAAAACCATTAAGAAAAAAAATTACAATTAAGAGAAACAGTTCTTACAAGGATTGAGTTCTCTGAACATTCAGGTTTAGGATGGTGAAGTAAAAATATGGACAACATGGAGCAACTGATCAAAATTAAGCTTTTAGTGTTTCATTATGTGCTTTTGGTTAGAAGCTAGAATACATCAAAAGAAAATAAGGCATTTAAGATTAAATTTTGGCTGCATAGCCCTCCAAACCACAATTCTAATCTAAAATTTGGTTTACAGTATAGGCACATATTAGAAGCAGGAGATAAAAGAGTAACATAGCAGCTTAGAGGCTCTGCAAGTAGAATATTCCTGTTATTGCCCTTCAGCAAAGAAATATGCAATTACCTTTGGGCTGTTTTTATTTGATTTATGCATTTTATGTTAATGTAATTTTTTCTGGACTGTCATGGAAATTACAATACTGCCTTTAGACAGAGGTCTTGTCCATTTCATTGCACAATTCATGTGCTACTCAGTGTCTAGTGTTGAAGTACTGAACTCTGAAACTACTCCAAGGCATTGCTGACAAAGAGAGAGCTGTGGCTGAGCGTACAGGTTTGAAAACCCATATTAGTTGTTGAATGCACTTTAAAGGCATCTTAAAATGGGAAACAAAAGCATCCAATTATTTATGAGACAGCTGAGTAATTTATCTCTGCAAGTGTTGAATATTACAATTTCCATTAATTTTAATTGCTGTAAAATGCTCAGTAGCTTTAAAAATGAGACTTTTGGAGACAAACAGCAGACTGATAGTTCTGCTATCCTCTCCTTTGTCTCCTTTAGTTCATGCTCCCTCTGTGCTGTGCTACTTCTTGTCTGCTTTATTTATGAACTTTCTTCAGCGTCTTTAAATCTGTATAGCCTAGATGTCAAGGGCAAATGCCCAGTAAACGGGATTTAAATTTTAAGTTCTTCAGCTTTCCTCTGAGGTGTTATGTGATAAATACGGTAATTTGTGATTGAAGGATTTATAATGCACATTTACAAAAACAAACAAACCCAAAGCCCTCAATAGATCTTTCCACAATTTTAAAATATACTGTTCTGAAATTGTGAGCAGTATGGACATGCTGTCAGGCACCTGTAATGTCTTGTCCTGCTTGTTTGATAGCAGACTCAGAATCCTACCTCATTTACCTTTCTTCAGTATCAAGTGACCTGTTGTGATACCAGAAACTGCTTGGTTTTGTAAAATTGGTAACAATGATGACACATTTTTTTTCCTTCGGTATGCATCACAATAAAGTGTTCTCACTTCAGTTTATTTCTGTAAACTCAAAATTCCTTAACAGTACTAAACAGGAAAAAAGAAGGAGTGTATGTCATGCTAACTACAAACCTTAATTCTGGCTTGGGGATGCTCTTGGGGTTTTTCTAGTTCATCAGCCAATGCTGAGTCATTGAAGCATGTTATTTGTTCTGTTGAATTCTTGGCACATGCTGATGATGAATGCGAAAAATTATCTTCCTCTTTTTAAATAAATAGAAAAACACTGCAAGGAGCGAGTGTGCAGATTATAGATATATAGCAGGGTTTTATGTTTGTTTGTGGGAATAACAGCATAGAATCATAAACAGACCTAATTTTTTCACTCACCATTTCACAACCAGATTTTGGTATTATGCAATCCGGGAAAAGAGGGAATGGAATTATCCTCCAATGTGTGCAAGGGTAAGAGACAAAAGAAGCCTAGGAGATGAAAAAAACAAATCAGACTATCTGGTTTAACTCCAAAGAACTAAACTCGAGTTCATGCCTGTCAGGGAAGAGAGTTGTGAGATGAGTGTCAACAGTCCCAGCCCATCTCAACCCCATTTTATTCAAGAAAACATTTGCAGAACTTTCTCCTGAATTTGAAGTAAACCAAATGATGGTGGGTAAGGGAGATGTTAATGATGAAGTACATTTTTTAGTCCAGAAAACCAGGAAAGAACTTGAATATTTTATCTCTTTCTTCTTGTCTTTACTTGGTGAATTCTAAAACAAAAAACAAGAACCCCATGAAAATATTACATGGTATTTATGATGTCAAACACTTGAATGAAAAAAAAGGTAAATGAATTCTTGAAAGAATTTTTTTCTGCAACATTATTACCTACATACATACATATTTTAAAGTTTCTGGAAAGCAGTGAAATGAAAGTGGTGAGAATGATTATAATAAAGGGACAAGAAGCATGGATGTTGAATGAGACAGAATATCTGATGTCAATTAATATTGGCATCGGTATAATCCTACTTTCTTCCCTCACCTAATATGAAGGATTAAAAATATTTCTCTTTCTTTGGAGCACAAAAGTGGTTGAGAGGTGTAAAAGATATCCTAATCAAAAGTTGTGCCTGAATTCAACACAGAGAATGTCTACAGGACCAGAAAATATTTTTTTAAGACTATGATGTGAACATACTGAATGAGGATCCTCATCCTGGCAAGATATGAGCTCTATGAAATTTTTCCTGCTTCCTATAGTGGTTTAGGAGAGTGATGAAAGTACTGATTTTGTTTATCCATGCAATGGTCAGCATGATAGGAGAATGTCATTAGTATCTCCTAGGATGGCAGTCAAAGTTAGACCACATGAACTACAAAAAATTATTTTCATTCTTATTTTGCTGACCAGTGAATTAAAAAAAATAGATATACTGCCTCAATTCCTGCATGCAACATTTATGAGTCACTCAAAAAATTTTTGTATAAATATTTTGGGGCTCATGAGCAGGGTGGTAGAGTGTTGAATCATCCCTTTATTGAGCCCAGTGCACAACTATGACATAGAATGCAAGCTGCTATCTTGCTTACCTGTGAGATACAGGTATTTTACAGGTATTTACAACTGCTTGGGAAATAAAATGCAACTTTTAAGAGGGATCCTTTTCTGCCGTTCAGAGCTATTACATTAAAGAAATACTCAAAGCATCAGCTAAGTATAAAAACATAAATCAAGTTGACATCAATGAGACATAAAAACATAAATCAAACTGACATGACTTAAATTACAGTACATATACATGAAGCCTTAGACTCATTGTAATTCTGAAATGTGCTGTTTTCTAAGTAAAAGGAATTAAGGAGACATAACAATATATAACATTTCAGTAAGCAGGAGACTGAAAGACACACTCAGAATATGTACCGATATCTATTTTCTCTTCACAGATACCTTTATTTTTCTGTTGGCCCATGGCAGCTCCAAATCTTTGAACCATAGAATGGTTTGAATTGGAAGGAATTTTTAGATGTGTGGTCTAACCCCCCTGCAGCGAGCAGGGACATCTTCAACTTGACCAGGTTGCTCAGAGCCGTGTCCAACCTGGCTGTGAATATTTCCAGGGATGAGGCATCCACCCCCTCTCTGGGCAATCTGTGCCAGTATTTCACCATCCTCATTGTAAAAAAACCCACTTCTTATATATAGTCTGCATCTACCCTCCTTTAATTCAAAACTATTACCCCTTGTCCTATCACAATAGGTCCTGAAAGCTTTCTCCCTATCCTCTAGTACAAAAGGCCACAATAAGATCTCCCTAGAACCTTCACATCCCTAGAAGAGAAGGCTAGCCAATCCCAGCTTTCTTGCCCTTTCCATGGAGGTGTTTCACCCCTCTAATTATTTTTATGGCCCTCCTCTGGGCCTGCTGCAACAGCTCTGTGTATTCCCTGTGCTGAGGGCTCCAGAGACAAAAACTCCATTTAGGGTCTTGCCAATGAAGAGAAAAGGGTTCCTTTGCCTGGATGGTAAATGCATCAGTAGGTGCATGGATTTGATAGATTTTTAAAAGACAACATGGCACTCTCAGATACATAACATAAGAATCCTTTTTAATTCCCTAGAGTTAGATTTAGTTGTACTTTATTTCTCATTTAAAAAGTGAAAACCCTGTCTATATCACTAAAGTTTTATCTGCTTATAACAGAGATACTAGCTCAAGGAAAAAATTCTCAAAAAATCCCCTCCAAACTAAAACCCCCACTCAATAAAATCCCCTTGTGACCATTTGTGCTTTTCAGTGGCATAATTTTTGTTTGATGATTCAACCTAGACAAAACATTGTAAGGAAGCATTGAAATATCTAAAATTGCAGAGATACATGGGGTCTTATTAATGCCTTGTCATTGGAGTTTTAAAAGGTTTTCTCTTGCATTGTATCACTTTAATATTGGAAGACCTAGTACTTAAAATTATTGTAGACACGCCAGTGGGTAAGTCCAAAGGTGAGAGTGCTCAGAAGGCTTGGGTTTCAGTGTCATCTCTGCTTCTCTTTAGAAGTAATTAATTCCTCTCATTTCATAGTGTTGCTGCCCTGCGTAGTTATATTATAAAATCTCTGGTGTGAAGATTGTCTTTTAGTAGGCCTAATTTTCTTTTAAGTTATAAAATTATATGGCAAAATCAGGTTTTTGGCCAGGACATCAAGGTCCAATTCAAACGCGTGGTGTGTGAGTACTAGTTAAAATGAGATTTTAGGAGAATCATGTGTGCAATGGGACTGTGGCCTCATTAAATTTGTATGTTTGCATAGAAGACATAATCATGCAGGTGTTCTTTTGCTGCAGCCTGTCTCTTGTAAAATTTTCTAAATTTCACAAAGGGTTCATTCACTTAACCAAGCAATGTTTTTGTTCTCAAACACATATTTGAAAGTAACGTGAAAGAATGTTTTTGTCAGAATTTGCTTTGTGAACAAGACTATATGTCTTGAAACAAGTTTATCTACAATAGAGGTGGTTTTACTAGATTTATGACTATGTATTCTCTTATTCTTTCATTAAAATTAACATCTATTCTCCCTGAAATGCTTTGGCTTTGGGCAGCTTTCTAAGCTCCAATATCTATGCAAGGCACATATTTCTGAGAACTGAGAGAAAATTATAAAATACATGTGAAAAAAAAATCTCAGATTGGGTTTTTTTTATGTCAAGGAACTCTCACACTAAACAGTGCCTTCCATTTTAAAACTCAGAGTTGGGAAAGGAGTATGTTCAATAAGGAAGTAATACCACCTAGATAAAGATGCACTGCAAGCGTGTTTTGTATTATTTTTGTAATGTAGAAATTATACTACAGAAAAGTAACAAAAACAATCAAGAAGAACATCTGTCGCATACAAAACATGAATTATTTTGTGTAGTAGATAACTCATGTACATAATAAATGTGAGGCTTATCCTAACGCTGTGCCATCTGGAATCCAGCCATTTCTATCAGAGTGTTTATTTCCATGTGCATTTAGCTTTGCTTCACTTTGCACTCTCCTTCCTGAAAGAAATGAATGGAAATTACACTCTCTAAACCTCAGGATGCTGAAAATCTCTCATGTCTTGCAATATTTGATTGCTGCCCAAATCTAGCCTGTAACCTGGGTTAAAGGGTCCTGGGGTTTGGTAGAATGTCTGCTGGGATATGGGTGTGTGATGGCTGAGAAAAAGTAGCAGGTACAATATTAAAAGTTGCAACTTACTCTGGCTTCAGGTTGGTACTTACATGAAGCATCAGCCTGCATATGTCCTTAGAGATTCCTATAAGCTTTGAGTTTTCTGGCACAGAAATTCAGTTTAGCTGGTAACAGTCGTTGTGGTCTGTTTTTATTTCCTTGTAGAAATGAGTACTCACATAAAACCCAAGGCCTTAATGGCATGGTTTTGAAGTGGAAAGGGTGAAAATGCACTTAAGTGAGGAAAGTATCTTTACGCTAAGTTCAACTCTGTCAAATTCAGTTTACCACACTGCAGTTTTTCTGTGCATTAATATGACACTGGATGTACGATAAATATAATTCAAATTTAAATGAATAACCTGGTGTGAGGAGAGGAAGGAGTGTCTGAATACTTATTAAAGTCCCTTCTGGAAGACTTCTGATTATTTTGAGAGTTGAAATCACAGAATATTATTATTAATTCATGCTATTGATATAAATTCTCTCCAGAATTTACAGCAAAGGAGAGCCATGCATTGCTTGCCCTTTCTTCTTAACTTTTTATCTATTCTTTCTAAAACCTACTCCTTCCTTCTTTGAGAAGAATGCTATTCATATGGTAAGAATATAGGTAGATCCCACCTTGTAATAATAGCTGTATTACTTTTACTGGCCAGATAATAGTTAGGCATAAGTTTTTTGTTTTTCCAGAAATTTTCAAACCATGATCACTTTTAATATTTGAAGCCTTGGTATTTTATATCCAGCTTTTATTCTGTTGTCTGGCAATAAAAGTATGGAAGAGGAACAGAATAATTTTTAAATGTGTCTTCAACTGAAATCAAGATCATAATTCACACTATAAGTCATCTGGACTTGTTCATCTGTGTTCTGCTTTTCTTTTTAGACATGTCATGTTTCTGACAAATTAACTCAATTTACTTTGAGTTTAATTGATTTGCAAATGAACAAAGATCAAACTTTAGAATTCACCTTATAAGGGTTATAAAAGTCTTTCCAATTTTTTTTCCTAAATTACAGAACATTACATTTTCACTTCATACACTTATATTTTTAGTTCACTGACTCTTATCCCTTTTCCTTTGGACAAAATGCCAGCCAGCAAAACGCCAGTTCTTGTTTAACCCTTAATGTATTGACTTTCGTGTTGATAATTAGCATGATTGAACTCTACTCTCTTCCATAGCTTCTTAGTGACTGCTTCCTGATTAGGCTGGTAGTTGTTCTATCAATTCATAAAACACAAGTGCTGGGTAAAAAGGGGTCACTTTTCCATTTTGCACCATTTGTTAATTCTTCCATATTTCTCCACAAGTAACATTATTATTTTCAGTCTCTGGTGGCATAGACTGGCTTTAGACAGTCCATTCAACTGTGTATTGCTCACAGTTGTGGCCAAATCCCCTCATGTGTGATGTTTCATCAATAGTATGCACTTTGAATCGTAATCCTTGCTTTTGAATTCAGTTAAAGTCTCCATATAATTTCTCCACAACACTGTTATCTAGTTTGTCTGCCTCTGAGTGAAAAAGGGGCCTCAGCTGATTCCACAACGTGCTCCATCTGCTCTCCTGGAGAAAGAAAATGACTTCAAACTTGAAGCTCAGCTGCGGTCCAGCTGTCAGCTTCTCCTGCTTGCGGTGCCAGGGCACAGGAGGGTACTGGCAGATCCATCAGTGCTTCAGTGGTCTCTATTGCTACCCCATGAATACCGAAATCAAAGTTCAACGTGGCCATATTTAGTAAGCCATTAGAAGGTCAAGCACAAAACTAACAACAGTTAGTTTGATTTTATAACCCTTATAAGGTGAATTCTAAAGTTGGATCTTTGTTCATTTGCAGTGTTGCATTTGCAGTGTTGCAGTGCTTCAGACATCTGAGTAATTAAGCTTTCTGTTGCCATCACTAATAAGGTACTTCCAAAATTCACTTATACAGCCTCAGCACCGAGGGGTTTTCCTCACAAGAATGACCAAATAGATGAGTACAATCCAAGCAGTACTCAGGAACCCATGCACGTGGAACACATAGCTGGGATGAATCCAATCTTTGAAAATTACTGAAGTCCTCTTATGGCTCTGTGATTTCTCCTTTCCTAGACAAATACTTGAAGGAAGATTACAGTTCTATTCATGGTTATAGCTGACATTGACTCTTGACATTCTGCATATGTCAAGCCTTCTTCTGGCAATGTTAAAATAATTTTTATTAAAATTATTATTCCACGACTGTGGGATTAACTGCTATTATTTCAGTAGCACAAGGTTCAGCTCTGAATGGCTAAATGAATTCTTTTGCTAACTCTTTGTTTAATTTCATCTATTTTCATTGCAATCAAGTGATAATGCTTTACACTTCAACATTAAGCACTTTCCATTAACTTACATCTTCTTATTGCTAGGTCTAATTATTTGCCCTTTAATTTTTTTAAAAAATTTTATTCTTCCGGTGTAAGGACTGGAAACTGAACAAATAAATGAAGTGGTGGTAAATGGAAAATTACCTACAGGAGACAATCCTTTACAGAAAACATCACCAAGCTGTGAAATCCCCAGAGTTAACATCTCTTCTCTTATTGGCAAAGCAGCCTGAAGTCTGGCAACCTGTTTGACTGACACTTGGCCCTCTGAGCACCTCTTCTTCTTCCCTTCTGGTTTCCAGTCCCCTAAAGAACAGGTCCTAAAAGGCAGCATGTGATGCTGCAATCTTTACTTACCTTTGTGTGGTAGTTTGTTGTAAGTGAGGGTGCTCAGTGAGAAGACTTTCTTGGCTGATATAATGGCAAGGATAGAGACATGGATAAGACAGGAAAAGGTGTCTCTATGCATCTGTCATCTTAGGGATAGGTTCTGCACCCCAAACAACCTCTCCTTAATTTTTTCCCCCTTTTTTTATAGGTGCCTAGCTGTGTTCAGTATAACTTTTCATTTCTGTGTGCTTTGGACACCTGTATTCAGTCACTGGTAGATTCACTTGTCTCTGTTAGGGAAAATAAACTTGTGAATTTTCATACAAGCCCATTCCAAAGACACATGTTTCTGGCCAATCTATGTGAAAGAATGTGAGGTTCTGTGTCCCTTTTATGTAAAAAAAATAATTAATTGCTCTCCTTTTCTACTGTTGCTTTTGAAAATATGTTCCTAGGAGAATGAAACCAGGTAAAATGCTTTCCATATAACTTTTTTTCTTTTTTTTTTTTTTTTTTTTTCTGGGATGGAAACTTAGAGTATTTAAAAATAAATTTTTTTAGACTCCAAGCTCTGTACAGATAAATATGTTTCATAAGCAGTGCCTGGCTTTACTTCAGAGGAGCTTGGGCACCTGAGAATGGTCTGAGCTCGGACTACCCAATTCATCATGGCGAGTATCTAGATGTGGCTGCAAAACAGCAGGTCATCACTGACCATCAGCACTTGGCCTTTGAAGGGTAAGATCAGTGCAGGAGCACTGGGGCTTGTTTTGCTCTTGTCTTGCTGCTTTTGTGTATCTGTGAGTGTGAAACCCAGAGACCTCTAATAAATGTGTAATGTCCTGCAAATTATTTTGGTGCTACCAAAATTATTGTACTAATAATCTCAAACTTTAGAAGGAAATATTTATCCAATAGTACTGCTGCTTAGCTGCTATTTTTTTAAGGCCTTTATGCATCATTTTCACCATTCTCAAATATACACACAAGTTTCTAAACCTTCTCATCCTGAACAAAGCCTTTCCTCTTAATGAAAATATTCAACAATGATAAAAATGTTCATAATACAAGCTAAGCAATTTTGGTAATAACTTTCTCTCAGGAAAGGCATCTCTGTATATCAACAATATTAACTGCTGACTCATTTAATGCAGAAGTAAACTAAACCATTGATTGGAAATGACTGCTTTGAGGAAGTGGTTTTAACTGTCATCTAAATAAAACAGCATTGCTCTGAGAGTTGTTAATAAATATGATAATGTTTTTATGTGCTGTTTTGTACAGTTATGCTCATCTTTCTGAGTAATGCACTTTCGAGCTAGAGTTCTGCCCCTAATATTTTGTTCTTTTCCAATTTCTGGACTTTTAACTCTCAGTTTGGAAGTCTATATTTTTTATGGGAAATAGGAAATTGAATTTCATGCCATTTGAAAGTCTTATTTATTACTGATCTGTTTGCTGCACTGCTAAGCTGAATCTTGAAAACAAGATCAAGCAGTAGAAAGCTAAAGATTTTTAAGTGGTTTGGATTCAAATTACATTTATATAAGTAAGTGTAATGAAATTATAGAGTTTTCAATTCTTGATGAAGTAAGGAAGGGGTTCTGCCTTGGGTTTCAGGACATTGGTTCAGACAGAGCTCTCAGAAAGAGTCTTTGATAACAAAGGGGTTCAGAAAGGCTGGACATTGAGAAGGAAATCCTACAGACCCAGGAACAGGGGTCCCCATGTGCCAAAAGAAGTGCCACTGGGGAAGAAGGCTGGCCTGGCCGAACAGGGAGCTTTCACACAAACTCAGGGGGAAAAAAGAGAGCTTTTGGCCTTGTCCTGGTTCTGGCCAGAACAAGTTGGAAGTTAACAAAGGTTAACTTTTGCTGCAGCTGGGACAATAGAGGCCAGGACCCAGAAACTATTCCATATCCCCTCACATCACATTAGGGGGGTCATGCCTTTCTTCTGGCTTGCCAGTATGTGCAGTTGGGTGACACTAATTTCCACACAATGAGCACACTCAGGTGAATTGTTTGCCTGTCTCATGCGCTTTGGTTTTAATACTATTGTCACTGTTGTTATTTCATTGCCGTTCCCAGTAAACTGCTATTTCAGCCTGCAATCTTTATTTTTATGTGCCTCCAGTTCTTGTTTCCATCTCACCACAAGGGGAGGGGAAGAGTGAGCCAGTGATCTGGGATGTTTTAATGGGAACACTACATTGGGGAGTACCATTCCTAAAGCATGACAGAACTTTGGAACGAGGGCAGTCAGCTCAGGAATCGTATAAGGATGTTGTTTGGTCAAGGAAAGTGAATTCAACTTGTCCACTGATAATGAAAGAAAATAAAAGGTGCTTTTATAAATAGAATAACAACAAAAGGAGCACCAAGGAAAATCTCCATTCTTTGCTGGATGCAGAAGAGAACATTGTCACCAAGGAAGAGGGAAAGGCTGAAGGCTGAAGCCCTTAATGCTTTCTTTGTCTCAATCTTCAAGAGTAGAAATGGTTATCACGAGGGCAGCCAGTCCTCTTAGTTGGTAGACAGGGGCTGGGAGCAGAAAGGACCCCCTGTAACCCAGGACGAGGTAGGTAGTGACCTGCTGGGCTGCTTACACACTCAGAGGTCTCTGGGAGTGAATGGGATTCATCCAAAGGGAGATGGCAGCCGGGCTCACTAAGCCACCCTCCATAATTTGTCATCAGTCCTGGCTCACTGTTAGCCACTGTGACACACACCCACACAATGGGCAAAAGGGGATCCAGGCCACGAGAGGCCTGACCTCAGGGCCCAGGAAGGTCATGGCAAAATCATATGGGAAAGCCAAGGGATCAGGCTTGGGTTTTTATCCTGATCATCTGTAAGTCATACAGAAGATTACAATTGCATACAAAAAAAGTCTAAATTAGGATTCTGGAAATATTCAATTTTTTTCATTTTGAGATAAAAAGGCTTTGTGGAGGAGCTGACTGGAATTTTACCTGGCCAAGCTCTTGAGTAAGAAAGTGCACATATGTGTATTTAAAGTAAAGATTTCATTGCTTAATGTAGGTTTTCTTTTGCATAAACATATTATGTCCAACATGATTTAAAATATTTTTGCAAGAGAGATCAAATAAAATTTTTGAGCTGTTTCCAGGAATTTGAATCCTTCACCAAATATCTTATATTGTGCTACTATTTTCTTTTGAACCTCATACTTCTGGTATCCGTAGTGTATATATGGTTTTGCTGTGACAGCAAGCAGAAGCATTTCTCGGAACAAACCAAAATGCTTGCTCTGCTCTCTGCCTTTTCCCTCTCTCTTGTACCTCTTTTTTTTCCTCCCCCTCTCCTTTATAAGTGGCCAAAGTTCACTAGAAGCACAGTGGGCTGGAAGAAGCCATGTTTCCTCGCAGTTCCCTCATGTCAGCCAGCAGGAATCTCTCAGGATTCTACAGAGGTTTTGGGGTTTCATTCCCCCTCTGTGAGTATATCTTGTTCCCTGGGCCCAAAGACTAATCATTAGGTATTTGAAAAACGTGGACAGCCTGGAAAATGAAGACATAGTAACTAAATTATATACACTATTTCTCCACCAGGAGTAGCAAGCAACTTCCTGGCTACTATGTGCAGTGTAAGACTGCATGGAAAGTTAAAAAAAAATTAACCTTATTACTGGAAGATTATGGATAGAGAGATTTTCAAAGAGACTAGAACCTGTGTATTTAGGTGTCTGACTTCAAATAATTCACAAAGACTGACTTTTAGTCAGTATATATTTTATTGTAAGGCCTAATTAAGCGGAATAAATCCTTGACTGCCTTAATGGTTAAACGGGCTAATGTCTGCAGTAACTCCATCTCAAACCTGTCTTCCATTGTGCACTTTTGTAGAATAAAAGTAGTTTACTTTTGTAAGTTGGTCCTATTTTTTTCTACTGGTATTTGAAAGACAAGTGGCAAGTTCCTCCTGTCCAGGTTTGTTGCACCAACTTTTTGATTATTTTGGTAAAAGATATAAGGTGTGTTCTGGATTTCAAGACCATATTAACCCTCTAACATTTATAACTATATTGTTTATAGAAGATGTTTCTCATGAGGAGTGTAATGTCTCTCATAAGCCCAAGACTGTCCAAGACAGTATTTCTTACCTCGAGGAATATGACTGATCCCTCTAAAATACAAGTGGAGATAATGGGCTCACTATTAGCAAAAAATGCCTCTGATTTTCTGCAGGACTCTTTGTGACTCTCTGTGTTTCAACTGTACATTTTGGGTAATCTGAAGGTGTTCCTAATAAAATGGAGGCAGTATATCACCATTCTCCTCCCCTGAAAGCCTTGATATGAAGTAGTCCTCTCTTTTAACTTGGATATTTGAGTTCATTGAGTGGGCAGAAATAAGGAAGGAAGAAAAGTTACCAGGACAGCAGCAAATTTAAAATTGTATACATTAATGAATTTCTGAAAATTAATAACATGAAATACATTAGGATTTTTTGTTATCCTTACTGTTATGAAAAGACAAGTAACCATTGAAAATGAGATTGTCAAGTTTCCTCAGTAAGAAGTACTGTCTATTGTAGCTTAGATTTGGCATTCCCCCGAAAATTTTTGCTCGCAGCAATTGTACTGAATGTAGGATAAACAGCCTTTTACTCTTTTTTTTTTTCTTTTTTGAACCTTACATTTACTGAATCCCCAGAAAAGCCTATGTGGTATTCTCCCTCTCCTCCAAACAGGTACATCACAGTTAAGTCAGTTAAGAAAATATTTGGAATTGTTCTCAGGCACACATCCCTGTAAATCGATTTGAATCAGTTCATATAATTTCCAGCTGACCCTGGGCAAGGGCTTTCTGGCCCAAATGTGATAAAGAATGAAGTTATTCCTATAGATGGAAAGAAAATTTTATGAAGGCAAATTTTCATCACTTAGGAGGTCAACAAATTAAGTCAAAATAAAAATGTAATTTATGGTTTAATTAACAAGTGGATGAAGTGTGCTAATGAATTAAAGTAACAGCTTTTCATATTGACATATAGAGAACAGTTAGTAACTTGTTCCTCTATTTCCTGTAAGAATCACATTAAAAAAATATAGATTTTGATAATTATTTTGCTGAGTGCTAAAATGTACTTTAAAAAGTTAAATTTATAAAATTTATTTATATGTTATATAGATTTTGTATCAGTTGAGAACATTAAGTATTTGTATCATTAAGAACATTATCAGTTAAGAACTGCGAAATAGGATACCATTAGATGCAATATGATAAGTAGGAAACTTTTCTTTTGTTAAAAACTCATTAGACTGAAGCAGTGGCTTTTTACTTGGTCTATTATGTTAGATACATACTGAGAATGAGCGTGGTCCAGAAACCTGAGAAGTATCAGGAATGGTTTTTTTAAATTTGAATGTTATTGGGAATCTGAATGCTATTTACACCCTTATTTTTAAATTATTGTACTTTGTGTTTTAAGCTTTCTGGTTAAAAAACAATTTAAATGAAGTAATTGTTATGTTTGGGAGAATACACTGAAATTTTTTGTAAAATCTGGATCAACACATAACACAGCACAGTTCTGCTCTGGACTTTATTTTTTTTTGACTTTTCTTATCCTCTTGAATTCAGCTACATATGAAAAAGAAAAAAAAATCATTTTCACGTCTACCAGTTAAGGATCTAGTCACAAAAATGGGCGTGTAAGAAAAAGAAGTGGGACTGAGTGACAGAAGCAGGAGGTGCCATGTGCTGGTTTGAAAAGCTCATGAGCCTTTGGCCTGAGCTGCAATACTGCAGTTCAAGATGAAATTTATTCGGTTTTACTTATATTTTGGCAGAACTATTGCTGTGAAGATCTGTGAAGACCTTTTTGAAGACTAGAACAAAAATTTTTATGGAGAATTGATATTAGGAAGCTATCTCATAAATTGTAAACTGTCTTTTATTGTATTAAAAGAATTTTAATCACATAATGAAAGAGAATGTCATCATGTGATGAATAGGCAGACTTTTTTTCTTGTCTAATGGCCATTAATGCACTAGTGGCCACCATTAAATAAAAAAACTAAAGAGCTCACAAAGCAGATTTTTTTAGCATTTTCATAAATGAAAAATTATCTTTCAAAATATTTTGTACTGTGTGTGCATGTCAGTTTATTTTTACTTTTAGAATAGGTTGGAAGAATAGATCTGCAAAGTGGTGGACGTTGTGCCTGACTGCCTGTCCATCTATTGAGCCTTTCCAACAATGAGATTCTTATTTCATTTAAGCTTTACCAGCTACCTTTATTTGCTCAGGGCTTTCTACATAGCATTTTCAGCAATGTCTTCTGTCAATGATAAATTATTGTATACTATTTGGATACATTCACTATAGCGGAATTCAGCTCCTAATTTGAACACAGAAACAACAAATTTCTTCAGGAACAATTCCATAAAAAAAATGTGATTTCTACCCTCTCCTCCCCATGAGTTTGTGATCATTTTCAATGTTTACTTTGAACTGAAAATGGTACAGAATCTGTCCTCTCAGCTGTGCTTCTAATGACATCTCAATCTGTCGGAAAACAGAGAAGTGTTTTCAAGCAAGTGTCTGTTGGGAAAAATCCCATTGATATTAACTTCAAGAATAATTGACAGATCAGCTTGATTGTTGAAATTGGAGGAAAGAATTGGATACTCATTCGAGAGTAAAATTTTCTTGTGAAAAGACGTCTCAGTAAGTGGGAAAGATTTCAGCAAGGGCCATGTGGTTTGGTGTAAGATTGTCAAGAATGTCTTAGAGGAACAATATGCAGCCTCTGTCAGCTACAAATGTGGACTGTTGTAGGAGCTGGGAGTTACAAAGGAGTGCATGAAGAGAGTTGAAATCTCAAGAAGAATCATTAAACAAAGTTTTACAAATGACTGATAGGTAGCTAGTCATGGGATGGCTTCTGTCTGATGTCTTCACAGATTATTGGAGCACTTGGAAAAGCAGCTCTGATTTAAAGACAAATTTAAATAATTTCCTTAGAACTTTTTACTTTTGTTGTGAGATCTGGTTAAATCATGATCTGCCTTATACCAGAATAACAAATTAAAAATAAATTTTAAAAAAAAGTAAGTGGAGAGTCAAGTTTAACAAACAGTAAAAATTATTTGGCAGGTACCTTGTAGAAATGGTCTCAAGTTTTTTCAGTAAAAGTTGTTATCCAGCCGGTGAACTTTTTAAAAGTTGTGGTTTGACCCATATTTATTAATTCACATTTTGTCATGTACTGTGGGTAAAATTCACCATTTAAATCAGAAGGTTCGCATGAGTTCTTCCAAGGATGGAAATATACAGATTAGCCAGATAGAACAAAACAGAATCTCAGTGGAATGCTGCTTTGAATAACACATTTTAAAGCATTTTTATGAATAAAATTGCAACTTTCTGCTAAGAAAGAATTTAAATAATCTTTCTTTTTCCGTGTAAGACAGTAATGATTTGTTTTTAAAATACTTGGTTTTGATATCTCTGGAGATAATATACTTACTGTAGTCCTGTCATGTACGAAGACATTTAATGACACAAACAGCATTCTATACTTTTAATGATACAGTGGGGTTAACACTGTACATGTATCTCAATGAAATTATGATTCTATAATTAAACCAGGAGACGAAGAAACTTTCTTCCAAAATTATGTCCAAAGGACAGTTGCTTAGTAAATACTTGTGACTGTAATGTTACTCCAAGGTTAAGGGTTCTTCATGTAGGGGAGTGGTGAACATACAAATGCTCTGAAGCTTCTTCCCTTTCAAATAGAAAACCTGTGGCTTTCCTCTCTCTGAAGAGAGAAGACTCCTGATGGCTTTTAAGAGCTTGTTAAGGTTAAGTAATGATCCTAAAGTTCTGCAGATAAATGCAAGCTGAATGTTGTGATATTATCCTGAAACACCCTCTGGCAACTTGCTCCGTGCTTGAGTTCTCCCTTTATTCCAGAGCGGACAGAGCTGCATAGGGATTATGATGTTACACGGACTGGTTTTATGCCAAAGAGACTCCTTCAATTTATATATGTGGTAAGGCAAAAAAACCAAAAAATCTTTTCTGGAAATTTCATAGACGTCTTTGTGGTTTGTTTTGGATGTTTTTTGAAGGCCAGGAGAAAAAGCGTAAAATAAGTTATGAGAATTTGTGTGCCTCTGACTAAACGGCATTTTATTGATGGTTCTCACACAGTCAGTATTTATGGTTCTCACATGGTCAGTATTTGCTTTTCTATGCAAAAACCCTTTTTATTATTTCATTTGAAGCTCCTGACAATGAAAAAACCCAATAGAACTGGCTATTAAGCTAGATGACTGAAAGTAAGTGCTTTGCTTCCAGGGTACATGAAAACAAATATTGTTTCCTTAGGGGGTCTCAAATTTCCAAATAAGAGATCTCTTTCAGAAAAGTAAACTAACACCAAAAATGAATGCAATTTATCTGGGTAAACATCTAATTACTTTAAAAACTGTAAAATTATTGCTTCAACATGCTCTCTTCTGATTTTATTCATAGAATAAATTAGATTTTTTTCCTCAATGTAAATAATCCATTAAAATATCCTAAATCATTACTTGAGGAAAAATACCTAGTCTTGATATATTATTTAATACTGTAATAAAGAAGAAAATTCTCCAATGATTAATTCAGTTTATGCATTAGATTTTCTAAATTTTTTTTGCTTTGTTTTTACAGTTGTTCATTAAAACCTATTAAATGAATATTGATCATGTTTTAATATCTTAGTTTTCTATCTTGAATTTAGACTGTAGGACAAACCTGGTTCATTTTATAGATATAAAAGCCTTTATATGTATATAAATATGTATATATAAAAATTATTTTTTATATATATATATATATATATATATATATAAAATTTATATATTTAATTCGTACAACAAGGCAAACACTACCTTGCCTCAGAACTCTACTTTATTCTCACCCTTTCTCACCTCCTGTCACCAATGTCACCAACAGAATTAGATTTCAGAATACTTGGAACACCTAGGGCAGCACAACTGGATAACATATATACATATATAAATTTAAAATAATTATGAAAGTATACATAAATAAATAAACAAACATATACATAAATAGTGTGGTGTACTGCAGTTACAATAGGTCACATGACTTCTGTGTCATTGTATTTTTGTGTTGGTGGAAAAATCTGTGAAATAATGTGTATAAGACTTTTGTGTCTTTTACACATGAGACTCCTTATACCTTGCTTTGCCCACAACTCCGTGGATCAGATTTCACCTCTAAGGACCAGGCTCTGATTGATAAACTTGTACACAAGGCATGTATAACATTGAAACTTTGCTTAGATCTCAGAAAAAATCCAAAGATATGCTATCTGGAAAATTTAATGTGTTTGAATTGTAATATTGATATTTACTGATGTATACATTCTACAAGACAGGCGGAGAATGTGGTTTGTTATTACAGAGATGGAGAGCTTTTCCTCTAACTTTACCTCTACTCTGTATAACAAATCTATTTATTCACTATTTTTTGCTCTTTGTCCAGTACTGAAATGAACTGGTATATTTTCTTCTCTGTGTTACGACTGATCCTTGCTCTTGATCTAACCCCTGGTTTTTCAATTTTGAAGAGATCTTAAGAATAAAATCTGCTTCTTTACTCATTAATGTTACCTTTAGTTTGGCAGAGAGGTCAAATTAGTTAGATAAATTATAATTAATTATAAATTGTAATATAAATTATACCTGCCCATGGGAGGTGGGTTGGACAAGATGGCTGGACAGAGATCCTTCCAACTAAAACCATTCTATGATTCTATGATATTTGAGATTGTGATATCTACCTGTGCCAAGACTTAATGACTATTTATTGGAAAATGACCAGCTGCTTTCAGAGCCAAAATGCCCCAAATAATCTGGATTAGGTCTTTACTTGAGAAATAACAGGTTTGGTTTTAGAGGTTTTTGAAACCTATACTTCTCCTTGAAGTCAGTGAGCATTGTTTGTCTGCATCTCAGAATGATTTGTCAACCTGGTCACAGTGTCTCAATCCACTGAAGTATGATCCATGATTTACTTTGATTTTACAGTAATTTTTTTCTTGAATGGCAGGATTTTTAAATTTTCAAAATAATTTGTAAATTATTTTCCAAATTATTTTCTAATAATTCTCCAACTTTTGGAGAAACTCATGATTAGGAATTCATTGCATTCCATAATTCTTTTGCAGTCTCTAAAGGGTGATCTGTAGTATGGTCACAGAACTCAGCCTTTTTGGCAGAGAAAATTATCTTGCATTGAATGAGGTGCAGCTGTTGTAGGAATTTTGGCATATATATCCTTTCTTAAGATGTGTTTTCTAAATGATTACATTTAACACTTTACATATTAATAGTATATAAATTAAAAATATTATTATAATTTTGAATCCTTAATCTAGTAAACTCCTTGTAACAATTGATTATTTTTCAGTCAAACAGTTTGTTCAGAAAAATTAGCATTTCTTTTGTCTGAAAAAAATCCCAACTAGACAGCACTAGTGTTAATTGTGTTATTGTGTTGATTTTTTGTGACAGTGACTCCAGAATACATAGGTAGTCTCTCCCAGGGACAGATTTTGGAAGGGCCATTTTTAACTCATGGGCATGTGAAACAGTGTGTTGAATGCATCAGCCCTCAAAGATGTCAGACCAAATAAAATCAGATTGATTGTGGAAGCTACATCCCACTTCAGGAATATGGTTTGGGAAATAGATGCTTATGGTGGTCGCTGACTAGGGATAGTTTATAATTTGAAGTCAGAGTAATAAAATAGCAAATAAAGCTCTTACACTGCCTCAAAATGGGGGAAGTTGCATCTTTCTACTGCTGCTCTTCTGTTTAGAAGAAATGATGGTTTGGATAAAATTTTGGATTAATGTTTATAGAAGTGAGCTCCTTTGATGGGGGAATGAGTCACTCATATGAACAGATGGAAAGAATGAAAGGGAAAAAAGGATCCTCTGGGAAGGCATGACAACAATTAAGTGCTGTGTGATGAACTGGAAACGTTCTTGATTTTGGTGTAGTTATTAATGTATTTTGGTTGATGAAGCTGTATCTTAATCAAATCTCATTAAATTCTTAAAAGCCAGCATAAAAATAAGAGAACATGGTCTCTGCTGTTTAAGTAAGAAGTTGAATTAGACTCACAACTACAAGGCAAACTTGGGTAGAAACTTAAGCTACTCAAATTTTTCAAGAATTTATAGCACTTTGATGTCTTGGTGAACTACTTGTTGGTGACTGTTCTGTACAGCTTTGCTGCTGTAGGGCTTTGCTTCTCCTCAGAACTTTATTCTTTATTACAGAACTATGAACTAAAAGGTGCAGCAGGTGCAGTACGATTGAACAGAAAGAGTCAGATACTGCTTTGAGTTTGGGGAAAAAAAAAAGGCTGCTTGAAGGCAGAGGTAGAAAGGTGTTCAGGAAACTGAAATTACTCCTATAAGTGCTCTTTTTCCAGTGAGATGAATGAAAATTAAGTGGCTTCAGAGATTATCTTTCCCCTCCGGCTCTCCCTCCTGCTTTTCTCTCAAGTAGTACAAGCTGAGATGCTGGCACAGCAGCTGTTGAAGCTTGACATATCAATAATAAAGCCATTTCTGCCTTGCAGGGTGGAAAAGGGTGCAGGAGAGACACACTAGTTGCTTTTTCTCTTGTGATGGCGAGAAGAGGTTGGGCAGCTGTAGCTGCTCTCTTTTTTCTGTTTGCTTCTCTTTGTGAATCAGAGAGTGTTGGCTGGCCTGAGTCACATTTGGTGTCGCCTTGCAATTAAGCTCATGAACCTGAGTTTGTTCACTCCCTTGGGCAGAATATGTTTTTTTTGTAGTTAATGTCTAATGTTTATACATGTATGAATGTTCTTAGAACATGGTATAATCTAAATTTCAACTCCAAAATGGCTCTAAATTTCATTCAAGGTAGGAGTCATCTAATATAATATCATATAAGATAAAGATCGACCCTCACATGCCATTTCTTTAGACTTTTCAGGCCAATTTAATTCTTTAGGATAAGGTAGTCTCTCAGGTGTTTTGAGATGTGACTGCAGTCACTAAGTGAAACAGTATATCTCTTTGGGTCAAATGTTTGCATTATTCCAGTTGCAACTGAACAGCTTATAAATAACCTGTTTACTGCTCTTTTGATAGGTGAGTTAGTAGGTTATGCTTTTAAACCAGCATGGCTGCAAGTCTATGCTGTCCCCAGACTGTATTTCACAGTTGAAGCTAGCATGCTGTCCTCTGCACTTGTTATCTGCTGAACTGAGGCTGCTGGGCATAGACATGTGCTCCCCTGTGCCAGTGTGGCTTCAGGCAAGCAATGAACTGGTGAGGCAGTCAGCTGAGAACTGTGCATTGTTGTACCAGAATTTGCTGTTAGTCCACAAAATGCTTGTTCTGAATTATTTTGCTGTAATATGATGCTCTTCTAACAGTAAGAATCTTCCCTTGGGTTGCTGCAGGTCTTCCTGGATCCTGCAAAGAGCTGCCACCCCTCACCAAGGAATGTGTCTGAGAAGCTCTAAGAATCTCTGTGATGGAGCCTGGCTGCATAGAGGTACATAAAGTACACCTATATCTCACTGCTGTGATGTGCAGAGGGCTTTTCTCACAAACTTGGTAAAAGTCATGATCTTTAGGAAAGGGTTCATTTCACAGAACAAGCTTGTGTACAGCCTTAGATCTAAGAAGTAGAGTAAAGAAGAGCTACCCATTAAGGTGATAAGCTGTGCTTCAAATACAATGCCAATGGCACACAGGAATTAAGTTAGACTGTAAGAGTGATTGGCAGACGGCAAGACTAAAAAGATCTCCTTTAGCTGTTCCACCTGAAGCCTTTGTGCAGCTCCCAAGAAAATATTCAGTAAACCCACCAAGAGATGGTTCTGATGATCAAGTTTGATACTTGCGTAGGTTCTGTGGCTAGTATACTTTGTTCAACAAAAACCATGACTTTACATAGTTGATCTTTATCAGTCCATTCCAAGATTACTGCTAGAATTGCAATGGATAAGAACAGAAGTGAGCTATCATTCCAAGGTAAAGATGTAGATATGATAGATAAAAAAAGTGATGATCGATCTTGTGCAGTTTGGCAATATTTGCAAGTCTATAGAAAGTTAGGTAGATTTTCATAAATAACTATATCATCAACAACATCCTGTGTTTTTTTGTCATTTGTGCCTTTCCACTAAATGGTCTAGCCTATGTTTCATCCTCTGTGTTGATAAATATATAACCATTTTGGGGTGAAAGATATCTTTGCATGTTGCTGCTATATAAATGCTCAACCACTCCTTTTAGGAGGTGTTTAACACAGAACTTGTTAAGCCAATGAACTTGTCCTAGGGTGATGTTAGGATGCTGTTATCCCCATTCATGTGTGTGTAATTTATGCTAGATATTATGTTCTGTGCCTATAAGACTGGCAGAGTGAAGGTTTTGTTTGGGCCTCTTATCAGCCACTGGGCGGGACATACAGATAGCACCAGTACATAGTGCTGCTTTTTGCTTTTTGCGCTGCTTTTTGCTTTTGCTCTTGCTTCTGCTTTGCTTCTGCTTTGCTTTTGCTTGCTCTTGCTATTTTTTCCTCTTCTCATTAGTTTATTTAGCTAAACAGTCCAAATTCCTTCCTGGACTGTTTTCCCTTTCTGTCTGGACCTACCGACCTCCGGACTGGGACCTGGAAACACGGAGAGAGAGTTTGCATCTTGTGGCTGCAGCAGCTGCCTCAGCGCCGGAGGGACTGATAACAGCGACCACCCCCAGGAGAGACTTTCTGAGTTTGTCATCTTTTTCAGAGCGGTGAAAGAGTGGTGTCATCTGGTATTGTTCATTTTGTATGTTGGGGGGTGCTGTGCTTGTCAAATAAACAGGTTCTTTCCACCTCTCTCCGAGGAATTCTTCCTGAACCGGTTGGGGGGAGGGGCCATGTGGGTTTGCTTTCTAGAGAGGCCCCTTTTTAGAGATTCTCTCCCAAACTGGCCCTAAACCAGGACAGAACTGAATGAGTCAAATATTGTCTCAAAGGAACACTTGACCAGTAATGCCAGAAAAATATATTGGACCTCAGTACTATAACCATGTTTATGCATGCCAAAAAGGTATTTGGAACGAAAATACGCAGAACTAAATGCTCCATTCAAAAACTCCTGGAAGACAGATAAACCATTTTGCCTTCAATGCATATCACTAGATATGCCCAGAAGATGTAAATTTGGCAGTCATTGGTATTCTTGACTGGTTAGGAGAACAAGCTACGGACTTTTCCAAATATGTAGATATGGGATAGTGGTTGTGGTGGGTTGACCTTGCCTGGTACAATATCTCCCTTTCATCAGTCATCTGGGACTTCACCTGGCTGCCATGGCTTTTCAAATATCATGGAGAGTGTCTTGGCCACTACCCTCAGCCAATTCCCTCAGGACTCTGGGATGCATCTCATCGGTTCTTATGGACCTGTGTGCATCTAGGATTGTCTTTCTGGGCTGCAAGCAGGCATTGCTAGCTCATGTCCAATTCTTCAGCCTCTAATATCTCCGTGTAGGGCTGTTCTCAGCATGTTCACCCTGCAGTCTGTATTGAAACTGGGGATTGACCTGAGTAATGTAGGACCTTGCAATTGTTCTTGTTGAACATCTTGAGGTCTTCAGGGAGCCATTCATCAAGTCTATGAAGATCCTTCTGGGACTGTGGGCTATCTTTATGCTCAATATCAATTTTATACTTTTTTAATTGGCAAATGAAATTTATTTATTCACTAATACGATTGTGGATTATTTAGTAATGTAGAAGGCAACTGAGTGCATAACTTCCTGTAAACAACAAATAAAGATGAGATATTAATTTTGTACAGTATCTGAGACAAAAATACTGAAACGATTGATAGTGGTGTTTGAATTTAGAGATTAAATGCGTTATTTTGGAAAAACTGTGGAAGAAGTAATAATTATATTACTAGGAAATGCCTAAGAAATGCATGTCAATATTCAAGAAACACTGGGGAACTCATGAAAAAGTCCATGGTTGACAGATATGTACAGCCCAAAAAAATCCCTGCCAAAATGCAACTTGGAAAACACTGATGCTTTTTAAGAAGTTGTAGCTTAAGATAAGGCCAAAAAATGTGACGAGAAAGCCATGGAAGAGCCCTTTCCAGCATAGTAGCTGTTATACCAAAACATCCAGCTGTAGCACAAGAGGGCAGGGGTAGTAAAGATTGCCAAGTACTATATGATCTGGAAATTCTGGTGGCATCTATGCTGCTCTGGTAAACTCACTTTGCTCTGAAACTCCTTAAACTTATAATAACACCCAAGCCAATGCTATTGGGCAATTCTAATCTTGTCCTGATGGTTGAAGGATTTTAAGGATGCCTATAGAAAATCTGTGAAGGGATACAGGACATGTAAAGGGCCTAAAAGGGTCCTTTTAGCTCATAACCGAGGTCTGCCTGCCTTCCTCCTCCAGGACAATTTATGGCACCTGGGGAGAAAGCTTGTAATTAGAAATTGTAACTGTAAATTTATATTGCACTGCAATATTAAGCTATTACATTTTGGGACAGCAATGACACTTATTTAATATCTTTACAAATTCTGTATCTCTAGTGTCATCCCACTCTAATATGACTTTAATTCTCTTGTCTTATTCTTGACAAATAGTATCCTCAGAATAAAAATGCAACTTCTACAGTAAGAAACAGTCTTTTGAAAATAGAAGGTACACAGAGACCTTGTTGTAGTAATTTATTTTTGTTTCGATCTCTTCATTTTTTTTCCTGTAACTTTTAATTAATCTTGTTATTACTTCTTTTGACCTGTCTACTTTTAAACCCGCTTTGGGGGTGGGCAGAAAAGTCATGCATCAAAGATGGCTTGGCAGCAAAATGATGGTTTTTATAAACTGGTAATTGGGAATCAATGTGCTTTAAGCTGTGGGCAGAAAATGTAATAAACAATCTAGTCTAGAAGAACAAAGGATTATTTGTTAATAGTATAAAAAGGTCACTGCTACAGTAATTAAATTGAACCTGCAAGGCATTCCAAGCCGTACTTCCAAATTGTAATATACCAAAAAGAAACAAAGAAGGTACTTGACAACTATGTTCTGTTGAATTTACCAGGGGTCATATCCTAAATAAATGAACATGCTTAAACAGCTTTCTGCTTTAACATTTAATTTTAAACCTGCAACAATTTATATTATATTATACAATGCTGTAAAGGCCCAAGAGCTCAGAAGTGAAGAGTTTGTGGCTCTGCACCAACCCAGGTTCAGGGCAGCCCATATTTCTGTAGCACGAACTGCATCTACCTGCACCTATGAAGTCTTGCAGGAACTGTTCCTGTGAAGTATTGCACCAGAAGCTTGGTCTTTTGCACATGAAAAAGTGAGGATAATCCTTCTGGTTGAGCTGGTGAATATCAACAGTTGCACCCAGTTGATTTTCAGGATCGTTTCTGCGGGAATTAGACTCTGTTGTGTTGTTAAAACCAGAAAATTCAATATGAAATACTACTTAAATACTTGAAATTAATCTATTCCTTGGATTTTCTGTTAACTACAGATCTAAATGTAACTTAATGAACTGCAGCACTGATAGTTTTGAATGCCTGATTTTTTCTTTCTTTGTCCATTTAAATGTGAAGTTTCAGATTTCTGCAGTTCATTTGTAGCAGTATTTAAGTGTAGATCTTCTGGTTTTTTGAATCTTAAAAGAGAACCTCAGGAGACAGGTATAATTAACCTTGGAATAAGGACTGTGTGAGAACACTAATTTACTTTTAATTAATAATATTTTCTTAGTTAACTCCATTACTGCGGACAGCTACTTTGTAGCAATGAAGGCATTAATCAGAAAAATAAAATGGGGATGTGTTATTTGGCCAGCTGGCCCCAAAAGATGGAAGGTTACTGAGGCATGGATTTTTTTTTTTTTTTTTCTGATGACAGTAGGACAACCCAGTTCTTGGCTCTATCATGGCTAGGTGTGTTCTCTAGATTACTCCATGTTTCTGAGAACTTCCCTGATCCAGCACCTGAGGATCCAACACTGAGGCTAAGTCATATTTAGGCTTCGTGAGTTGTCTGAGACTTAGTGGTGAAAGGTCCTCTCAAGTTTCACACTTAAGATCTATCATCTCAAGTGATTTGGTTTGGTTTTCTTTGTGAACACTAGGGGTAAAAAATATTGCCTGACCTCTTATTAAAGATCAGTGGATAGAGGACACTGTGAGGAAAAAGTGCTACATGAAAAGCAGGTAGTTCAGCTATCAAACCAGAGCTCTAATTGTTTAATTCGTTTAGTTTTCATCAAGCAAATGACATCTCAGCTGGTTGCATATCATCTGTGAGTTTTGCAGTATGTTTTTGCATGCAATTCAGAAGTTCCCAGGGCCTGGGTTTTAAGGGGGGAAGCTAAAAGCAAAGCAACTGGCCATTAAAATGGTGTTGGGAGCTTTGGAATAAATAGCCAGCCTGCTCAGCATGAACTGTCTGTAACTAGGGAGTAAAGAAATCCTGAGGATGTTGTGTATGAGATGTTTATGAGCATACCAGTCAGGGACAGATTCATAATTGTGGAGAAATCTCTTAGGAAACAGATAATGGACTTTGAATTTTTGTCTGCTTTGAAGCAGACAGGTCTTCTGACTGGTGGGTAAGGTTTTTTTTTCATTTTTTCCCCTCTATTTCTCTGTGTTTATTTGATACGCTTCTTATGATAAAGCCTCAACATATTTCTCTGATAAAAGAGCTCTCTGTATTCAAATCCATAGACTTCTGAGGGATAGGTGTCCCTGAAGTGTAAGGAGAACAATAACTGAAAACACATTGAAATCTTTTCACCTCTAGGTTAAGTAGGTTTTAAGTCCATAAGCACAAAAAGAAATGTTCCACTTTGAAGCTTTTCCATTTTTCTTGCTTCATAATAATACATGAGTTTTTGAATGTCAAAGCACCATGTAAATATTGTAATCAAATGGGTTCAGTGCTTAGTTCAACTTTGGTTCATTTGTATTTTTCTTTTTATAAGGGAAATGTTTGTCGATACAGGATTTCAGTGCCCTTCTGTCAGTCCTTGGAGGAAAACCATTAAAATTATGAGATTGCATGTTTTCTATTGTTCTTAACACTGTGTGAGAACAGCAGGCATGACAGAATTGTCTGGTGCCAGAATAATATTTTAAACTCAGTACATAGCCTGGTTAAAAGCAACAGAAGACCAAAATGATAACTAAGGTGGTTATCACAAGCACAGCAGTTAGAGCTGCTGAAATTGAGGATGCAAAGAAATGTCTCCAGTTTAAAGTGTGAGGTACCTGACCTAAAAATTACAATGGGTTGGTTGGCTTGTACAGTGTTTTGGGAGATTGCAGAAAAGAGGATTCAGAACAATGTTCTCCTTACAATTTGTCTGAAATGTCATAAGTAGACTGAAGTGGGAGATGTTAACAGCACCAACCAAAAGAGTGTGACCTCAGGTGTGCAGTGGCATGTGCTTTCATGGGAACATGTGTCTGGGCTGGCAAGTGTGGAAATCCATTTATACCCTGGTCTGAAAAGAAATTAAGCATGGCCCACAGATTGAAGGAGGGGATTTTACCCCCCTTCTCTGCTCTTGTGAGATCCCACCTGGAGTGCTGCATCCACCTTTGGTGCCTCTAGAACAAGAAAAACAGGGAGCTGTTGAAGTAGGCCCAGAGGAGGGATATGAAAATCATTAGAGGGAAAAAACCACCTATTAAGGCAGGCTTAGACACTTGGGGTTTTTAATGCCCAGTGAATAGAAGACTCCAGAGAGACCTTTTTAGAGACTTGTCTTATACAAAGTGGATTTTTTTTTAATTGATATTATCAGTGCCTGCAGCGACAGGCAAGAGGCAATGACTTAAACCCAAGGAGAATAGGTTTGGGTGGGATATATAGAACACATTCTTTACACTGTGAGATTGCCCAGGTGGTATCCCCAGGGACAAGGATATTTAGTGTACAAAAATACTTGATGATCTGGATTCTGCTTTTCTTCAGAAAAAATGAAAAGTACGGGCAATATGACGGTGGTTAGGAACACTTCCCTGCAGGCACTGTTACATCAGTCTCTGACATGTAATTGTTAGAAGAAATCAGCAAGTTAAACTCATAAGGAATTAATTCTTGAGTGAATTGTTTTCTCTGATTATTTTACCAAGACACTGAATAATGTGATGTGTCTATTGAAACTTGATTTTTCATAGGAAGAAATGGAAAGATCATTGCAAATATTGCAAGAAATCATTGTGCAAACTTTTGAATATAAGAAATTGATTTCTAGCTTTATTAGATTTCAATCCTATTTTAGATTTGTTTTTTACAACCTACCAGCTCATTACTAGTTAGAAGACATGAGGATTGTCTTGAAAAATCAGCTGTTATATCATTGTTGGTTCTATTTTTTCTGTATGAAAATATGTCCTAGGAAGCATGATAAGTAAAAATGCTTTTTAAGTAATTTTCAGGATTTTTTTTTTTTGAGAGCTTTGGTTGTAGATTAGTGACTGTTTCTAAAAGGTTTTGCTAGGGAGCAGAATCTGATTCCTTTCTCAGATCCTCAATAAATAGTGTTTTTCTCTTGTCTCTGAACACTTGCTTGCAGGTACTCATTCCCTTTTTTTTTTGGCCTCCATTTTCTCATCCTGTCACAACTCTACAGAGGTAGATAATGTGCCATGAATGAAAAACATTCTTGTCCTGTGGCTGTGATGAATTTGAAAGGGTGTATTGTGCTGCATCCAAAGCTCCATCCAAAGCTGATCGCTTCTTACGTGCCACCACTGCACAGAAGCCACGTGCATGTACATGATGTTTAAGATTCAGATTTACTTATCTCAAATGTATTCTAAAAAGAAAAAGTAAGTTTTTTTCTTCTAATCCTTTACTTAGAGTGGCAATGTGTATCTTATGGTAAATTAAAATCAGTGTCCTGTCTCCATGGAAGGTGAGGAAGAACTTACAATCCTTAAACGTGAAGAGAATGCTGGAGCAAGCTCTTCTTTTTCTGGTGTTTGTGGTTTTTGTAGAGCTTGTTTTGCATATTTTGGGAATGCCCTTCAGGTGATTGTTAATGATTGTTGTGACTTTCTTGTGTTCTTTAAGGGACTCAATAGGAAGTCTTCTGCTACCACCCCAAATTCCTTGAGGCCCTACTTCATTACAGAGTCTTGAAATATGCAGATGACCCTTGAAATTTCCCAAGCACATTTGTCTTTGTTGACAAAACATCATGTACTATTACCTATTGGTCCAAATTTCTATTCCTGTTTAATTATATGAACTATTCTAGACACTGACTTGTTTAAAATGGGTCTAGCATTTGCCATTACAAAGCAGAACTTCTCTCTTAAACAAGAAGAGGATTTTTCTAGTATTGACTCACAAAAATTCATAGATTTTTATGCCTGGAGAACCAGGAAAGAGCAGGCATACACCCCAGGCAGTACTAAACCATAAATATACTGTTACTCATTCTCTGGAGACCTGAGAGAGAACTTCTGATACTTGACTTCAATTTCATGTTTAAATCTCCAGGTGTTGGATACAGTGAAGACCAAGAGAATTGCAAGCAGCAGCAAACTAGCAAAAACTCCAGAAAAGCAGAAAGAAACTTCCACTAGAATATAACTTGTAAGAGTTAAGGTAGCATCTGTAGAGAACTGGGAAGATGCCTGAAGCAAGGAAACTGTTAATACTTACACTTTGGCTTATCCATGTATTTGTAGAGAGTCTGAAAATTTTAATTCAGAGGAAAACTCAAGCTTTTGAGCTCAAATAATATCTATTTTTTCTTTTATTCTACTGTTATTAATCTTCAACCTAAAAATAATATATTTTTTAAGGGAATGAGAATACTACAGCCATCCTTAGAGGAACTGAAGTTAGATAAATCTCTGATTTAAGTGTGCATATTGTGTATTCAGTAGTGACAATTGTTTATTATTGAAACAGATATCTAGGACAGCATTTTTCAAATTACTGAGGTTAGCATAAAGCAAAACAAATTGCTTCAAGGGGCTTTGAAATCATAGATGAATGAAAAGTGTCTCTGGTTTTTGTGAATCTCCACGTTGTTCAATGATATCATTACTGACTGGCTGCTGTTCCGCCTTTTATCTTCACAAGATGTTCTCAGATAAAACAGAATTCAAGGTTGCCTGCAATCACAAGGCAAAGAGATCAGATGAGTAAAGAATATAAATTTGACCATTTGGCCTAAAGAGTTAGGCAAAGTGTTTTTTCAATTTTTCTGATGGTGAGGCTTCTCGGACACCTATTTGTAATGATGTGTGATGCCAGGGCTGTGTTTCGTCCCATATCAGCCAGCTGAGTTGCACCACATCAAAAGCTACAAAACATGGCAGCCAAGGCTTGCCCCAAGAAAAGAGGGAATATCAAAAATACTAGACTAAGGAGATGAATTTAGAATATGTATTTGACTGAGGAGTTAAAACAAACCCATGTTCAAAGTTCTCTCTGGTCCTGTGTTTAATTTTTTTTTTTAGTTCTTGACTAAATTTAAAACCCATTCTTACCCAATTCCACTGTTTTCACTTGAGTTTGTAGCTTGATAGTGAAAGTCATTTACAAGATATGCCCCCCTTCACCTTTTCTGGTTTTGGATGCTGCAAATGAAACAACTGAATGCTCAGGCCAGTAACATAAAGTCAACTTAAATTTTGAAGTTAAGGCAGTCATTCTTCTTTCCTTTATTTTTTTTTTTATTTTTCAAATTACTGATGCAATTATTCTCAAACTGATCTGACTTTTGAAATTCCTCTCTAAGTTTGACAAGACACTATGACAGCTGGTTTAGTGAAGGGATAATTATTTTATAGAGTTGTAATATGAATTACATGTTCAATCTTTTCTGAGAAGACAACATGACAGATAGATATAATAGAAGAACCATTAATATGCAGTTATTTAAGTAGTGGCAAATGTGTAACAGCTTTGAAGCAATTTTTCTTGGCTGTTCAGAGAGTGTGAAATTTGCTCTTAAATGCATCAACATACTGTAGTTATGTTATCAATGTAAGTGTCTACCATTTATCAAAGAAAATTCCACAAAGATCACCCGTGGTGATTGTTTCTAGACTGAAAGTCTCACTTTTATTTAACATTAACCTGAAGCTTTTTGCTATTTTCTTACTGTATTGTAAGATGTTAGAACTATTTACTCTAATATCGTAAGACTTTAAAACTGAATGCGCGCTTGATCTAGATATGACAGATTAAATTTCATCAGGTCAGAGCTAAACTTTGACAAGAGTAAGTCTATTGGCATCCTGGATGAAAGCATGAACAATTTAAAATTACATCCAATATGTCCAAAAATTATTTGAAGTCCTGGCTTTGTGCCATTTTAGAATTTACATCTAAGCAGAAAGCTGCATTTGATAGTAAAAATTATTAATAATGCAAGCTTCTTCAAAAAATATTTGCTCTGATGTGTGAGGCCAGGTAGCTGTCTTATATAATATATATCATACCCCTTGGAAAAGTTGCATCATATAAAATCCAAATACAAAGCTTCACCTCAAGAAAATAGGTGGTTATTCAGCATTAGAGGTAGACAGCTTGCTGTACCTAAAATAACTTCTCTCAAAATTGGCTAACAACCCCTTTAATTTACAGCATCTGAGACTAAGTAGTTTCCTCCCCATCATATTCTTTAGCTGATTCAATTTGCTTGCATGGAGTACTGATTCTTGGCAAGCAAACGCATTTACCAGCAGACATTTAGACAGAAATTCGTGGACTGAGTTTCTCAGCTACTGTTTTCTTTTTGTGTCTGCAGCAGCACTCCAACAGGAACCACCTCAAATTTATGCTGCATCATGACATTGCAATATCCTCCACAAACAGATGTGGAGAGCAATAGTGGGGAATGAACAGTGAAGAAGTGGAAGTCTGGGCTTCTGGCAGTGCATCATCTTTTACTGAAGCATTCTTACATTCATTTCAAGTGCTGGCAAAATATATGGCCTGTGAAAGGCATTTCATTCATGATACATGGGCGAAAAGGGTTTTTTGTAAAATTCCATTACCTGAAGAGCTCATGGGGTACACTTACCTAAACTAGCCTTTCACTGCTGGAAATGAAACCTGCTCTTGGCCAAAGTATGTATGGCTTATAAAGATCTCTGAAGTACTGAGGGTGGCATGATAGTAAAGAAAAGCTAGCTCTTAGAGGAATTGCATTAGACAGCCGGCATGAAAACTCTTCAGCATTCTGGAGAGCTCTCAATTTCTTCACCTCTCTTTTTCATTTATTGGTTCTTCCTAAAACATTCTGCATTTAATAGCAACATAGACATGAGCAGACAAGACAGATTGAATCCTGGGGCAGATATAATTTTCATGCAGACAACTACATTCAAACCTGGAAATATTTAGATGAAATTCTTTCACCCTTCACTGTTTCAAGTGCTACTCCGTGGCCAGTTCTCTCTATTTTCCAACATAAAACTAGTGGAGGAGTTAGCTTCTCAGTGAGGATTAAACTATGGACTCCTACTACTCTATCAGTACTGAAAGAAATTTTTAAATAAATATTGAGTGTAAGTGATCCTGTATTAAAATTTAAGTTTACCTTTGTACAAATTGAGGAATTGTTCTCTTTCAAGCTATACTACAGGAAAACTTAAATAAAGTTGTATATAAATTGCATATATGTAACGATCATCAAGTAAAAAATCTCAATGCCATATTAAACTATGACTGTGTCTGAAAATCTAAGTTTATAAATATTGGAATATACTCTGAAAACCATTAAATTTGGTGTCTGGTTGGGCAAGGGAAATGTGTTTAAAGTGCGAGTGGCAGATTTTATAATTTATGGTTTGGGATTTTTTTTAAAGCACCCTCTCAGAACCCTCCTTGCATTTAATAGGGACATTAATTGATAAACTGCCACAAAGTCTTAGGAATAGTTGGCAATTTTTTGGGTTGGAACCAACATCCTCAAGTTAACTGGGCCAGTCCAGACTGTACAATTCTGAGAAATAATAGGCTTTCTCTCTGAAATATTGCTTAATAACGGAGCAGCTGCCAACAACCTCAATTGCACTTTTGGCTTCATTAATTTATAAAGTGAGACTTCAGACTCTGGGCATTCAAAGGAGGGAGCAGAATGCAGTACTGAGGTGTCAAAAGTTTAAAAGGTCATGTCATAAAGGTCTTCGTTGCAGAATAAGCTTTAAAAAATATATTGTTGCCTCTAGAATGAATATCCAACAATGTCATTCAGGGTGATTTTGCACAAAACGTGGCAGATGAATGCCCCCACATGTATATATTAACATAGTCCCTTGTAGAATCTATTTCTGGTCACTGATTCTTCCTCCATAATGTCACACTTATGTGAGCTGAGAATCAATCATCTCTGTCAGACCTCACCTGTTATGAATTTCTCCATATTATTTCTCCATATTATTTTGCCAGCAAACACAGCTTACTCTGCTTAATTTGAGGTGTGTAAGATTTACGTGCATTTGACATCACATCCACTTTAAGCATATCCATAATTCCTGTTTAGATACAGTGCAGATATCTATGTTACTGCCAACTCTGGTTTTATTCTGAAATATTTACTTCACGTAACTCCCTTTTGGCTCAAAAGTCAAATGACTGAGCTTCTGTCTGCATGTAAAATAGCACAAGCATGTCCCCAGGATCTGTTTCTTTGAATAGAATGAGTAAACTTTCATCCTGTCAACTCATGAAAGTGTTCAGATGAATATGCTACTCTAGATGAATGCAATACGTTGCATTCATCTAGATACATAATGTTCTCCTCTACTCTTCTCTTGATCCACTGTTCTTTGATTAGTATGGAGTCTAGGTTCCTTTTTTTGAATTTCAGCTTATTCATCATAACTAAAAACAAAAAAAACAAACAAAAAAAAAAGACAAAATAAAAGTGTTTCAGTCGGTAATACAGTTTGTTCCACAAGGTGCATCAATTTTAATGTGAATTAGGTGTAATTTTAACATGAATTAGGTATCTTCGTTCTCACTGGCTTGACACATTCCTTACTGCTACTTTTTGCACCTGCTGTTGACTACACGAAGAGTTATGATGGTTCTACCTACTGAAGCATTGCTGCACTGATGTAATCTCTCATCATCCCACAGGAGACTCCTCCAGTATAAAAATTGCTCTTTGCACCAAGCAGAATTTCCTGTTATCATAAATTAAGATGGAATAAGTTATCCTGGAGTAAATGATTACAGAAGACTTTATTGACTTAAAGTCCTTACTATACAGAAGATAAGTTACTACAAGCTGAAGTGTAGATATTAAGTTTTGCCTAATATTTTAAATCATTGCCATTGCTTAACAACATGTACAAAATTATCATTAAGCCCAATATTTTTGGAGAATTACTGTGATACTGTTTGCAAAATGCTTGTGGCATTGCTGTTGCCAACACGTAGATACATTTTATGAAGACCAGCTAATTAAAAAATATTGCCATTTCATTACTTGTTACTTTGTGAATACAGAAAATTTCTAATATCTTATGCAGTGTGGACAACTCCTCCATGTCATATAAGAAAATGGTTTTTGATATCTCCCTACTGTCATCTCTGTCCTGCAGGTTTCCTGTATATTTAACATTTTCATGAAATCTCTGTAGTATTTTGCCACCAAGTGCATGACATCACATTTTCCCCTGCTTTCAAGGTTTTCATGTTCTCATATGGTGCTGAAGTCCTACTTGATTTCCTTGGGACAAAATAAGGTGTAGAGATCTTTTTTTTTATGCAAACGTAGTGTGTTGTACTGTGCCTGCCATCCAAAAATGACTTTTGGTTTTGCAGGCTGAATTTAAAGAGGGAACACTATTTCTTGTGGTTCTTGCTACACTCTGCCAGTAATTAATTAATTACTGTCTTGTCCCATGCAGTTTATATTGTTCTTCCTAAAAAGCATGGAACATTCTGGGTTCTGTAAGATTTGGTTATGCCAGCAATACCCTATAATGCTAAGCACTTAAACTCTAAGGTGTACACAGAAAGTATTAGCAGTATATTAGTTATTTCTAACACCATTAAATGGCAAAAGAATGTTTACTTTTCCCTTTCAGCCTCCTTTAGGACACACATTGTCAAATGAAATCTACTTAAAAAACATATTTTAGCATTCCTTCACAGAAATTTAAAGTGAAAATACCCCAAAAGAAGACGTCTAAGTAAGATTATTCAAAGTATGGAATATGAAATCAGAACCTGATGAAGAAACTTATGAAAAGTTGATTCAGAAGAACAAGATTCTCAGTTATTCCCCAGAGTTTCTTCTGGCATATTTTTTAATGTTGTTAAACCTAGAAAGAAAACTTTGAAAGTAAGTGTAATTATGTAATTTACTGTCCGGTTGAATTTTTATGGAGTTTGAATACTTGTTCCAAAATTGTGCAGTCAAAATTATTCTTTTATGACAAGTATGGAAAAATGAGTGGAGTTTTGCAGTAATTTGGTATGAAAAATACGTGTCTTAACATTTAATGTGAATTTTAGTTAAGGAATCTTATTTAAAGAACCCTCCAAAGAGACCTTAAATTTTGTAAAACTGTGTATCATTAGTGTCATGGTGCATCATTTTCACATCGGAAAATCGAGTTGATGCAGATGCACTGCTTCATGAATCACCCAGACTGCAATTCTCATTGGGTGAGATGACTGCATGTTCTTGCTGACTGTCTCAAAACCAAATGCTTTCTCATGCTGGAATTATTTGTAGCAAGAAGTGACACTTTGAAGAGAGTAGTCATGGAACATCATCTTTTCTTGAAAAATATTTTCCAACAAACTATTTATAAAGTAGTAAACATCCTTTTATTTCCAATGGATATTAAATTGTATGTCACCAAATTATGCAAGAAGAAGCCATGACATTAGAATTTGCCCTATATCAAATTAAACACACCATTTATCTTTATGTTTAACAACATTTGGGAGAGTTTAAAAGAATATTAATAGCTTTCATTTAAAACTTTAAGATTCAGGTGTTGTTCTCAATATATGAGGTATCTAATCTGTAAAAACTCATTTGATTACAGGAAAACATTGCAGCCCACAACACATTGATAATATAAATATACATCAGAATTCAGCCATAAAGGTTGACATGATCAAGCCATTTAATCACAGATGCCTGAAGAATACTCATAAAACTTCACTCATAAAAATTATTCCTTTATGCAAATTGCCTTGCTAAACTGGGCACTTTGGTAGCATTGCTTTTCTTACAATTGCTTTTCTTGCAATGTATTTCTTACTTAAAAGATGATTTCATTGCATTGGATGGCAGCGTTTTTGTAACTGTCCTGAATGTACAGAAAAATTTCTACAAAATTTGTTGATAAAGATATATGGTAACTAGATGTCTCCAGAAAGAACACAAATTAGTGACACTAATATATCGGTTATGGAATCATGTACTTGTGAATAAGAAGTTCAGTTTATCCTGGGTTACTGCCTAAATATTGATACTTTCTGGCAGGTCATTTGAAGCTTAATTGTACTTGATTTAGGAAATTATTTTTACAAATTATTTAGGAAATGTATTACAAATATGCTGAGCTGACCTTGGCAAGACACCAGGTGCCCAAGAAGCCACTTTATCACTCCTGCTTCTTGCCAGGAAAGTGATAAAAATAAGCCAAAATGGTCCTGTGTTGAAGTGAAGGTGGTTGAAAGAAAAGCAAAAGCTGGACATGGAAGAAAATCAAAGCGAAAATACTAATTCCCTACATCAACAGGTGAAGTCCAGTCGTTTCCTGGGAAGTAGAGTCCCAGAATGCATAGCAGTTGCTTCATAAAACAAAGAAGAAGTTCTGTCCTTCACTCCTTTGGCTCCGTATTATGGCTCAGCAAATTCCATACAGTACGGACCATCCCTTTGGTCAGTTTGGTTCAGATGTCCTGGTGTGTTCTCTCCCAAATTCCTGTTCATCCCCCACACACAGGCCTTGAGGAAGTTGAAGAGTAGTGGGTGAGAAAAGAGCCCTGATGCTATGGGAGCATTGTTTGACAGGACCTCAAACACTGATGTGTTATCAGCACTGTTATGGTCACAAATTCACAGCAGCACTCTGTGAGGGCTGCTGTGGGAGAAGTTACTATTCCAGACAGACCCAATAAATATAAAAATATGTGGAGATAGATTTTCTAAAAATTCTGGACTACATCGTGTCTCAGACTCAAGTATTCTCTTGATTTTATTTACTAGGGTTTTTTTTTTAATGCTTAACAGATGCTTTATATCTTTTTATCTTTTTATTGCAGATTTTCCAAGATTTTTTGGATTTTAAAAGGCTGTGCATAGAATTTTTTATAAAATTCTTTTCTTGTTTATATTTTGTCAGAGTTTAAAATACAAGTAGTTTTTTGTTCAGAGGTTTTCAGGAATCTATTCAATTATATGTTTTAAAATACAAGTCCCTCTTGAGCTATTTCAGTATGATTGACTTGTTAATTTTGTTGAAGGAAAATTGAAAAACTTGAGCTGAAAATTGGAAGAATTTCCTTGAACTTCATAAATTTTTAAGGGAAAGTTTTCTCCTCAAGGGATTGACAACCAGTAAGCCACATGAAAATAATTCTACTAGAAAGAATGTTTCTGCAGCAAAACCACTTGAACCGTTTACTTCTATCTATTTCGCAGAGGCTGCATAGAGAATTGGTCACAGCAGTAAATTACTTTGTAACTTTGCTGGTAGTTTACTGACTCTTCCCGGACCACTCAACAATGGGTACATTTGTGACCCTCTCATCTAGGTCCAGTTATTTTTATACTGCCAGAATTACACAGGAAAGTGTTTTGACTTGTGGTTGCTTGAGTGGTCTCTGACAGCAACTCAACTGCCCGTGGGCCTGGTGGGCGATAAGTATGAAAAGGATTGGCCTGGAAGCTGGAAACAGCAGAATGAAATCTCCTTAACCTTGCCATGTAGAAAGTATTTACCAAGTCAGAGTGTTAGTAAATTTTGGTGCAAAAAAAAAATGGTGCTCATGCTGCAGCATTACAGATGTAAGAAAGACTGTGTTTGTGGTGTTACACTCGTGATGTGAGAGTGTGTGTGGCCCAAGTTTGGAATCCTGAAGTTTTTTCTGGTTTAATGCTGTACAGCAAAAGTGCCGAAATGAATCCTACTTTACTTTTTGTGTGTTTATTTATCTGTGAGTGATTGTATATGCAGCTTAATATAAACAAAAATGCTATTATAAATAAAAAATTATAAAACGTAAGTAGCTGTTAGCTTTAAGTCATTTGATGTTTTCAAGGTTTTAGGTAATAATCCCTATGCTGGAAGCAAGTGACCTCAGCAATTAGATGGATCACTTGATCACTGAGTAAACAGTTGCTTTCTTCTTTGTGCTAAAGCTTCTATCTTTCTGACAGAACTCTATGTAGAACAGTTTCCATATTCTTTCTTCCACATCACTTTGGTTACTTACAGAGTAAGCATAACAATACTGTCTAATACATCTTGGTTTTTTAGACATACTTGCTTAAATCACTTCCCTTTTCCAAAATGTGTTTTCCTCTGTTTTTGTGTCTGTAATTGGGAGATTGTATTTTAGGCAGCAGTTGCTGACTTGAAAGACTTATTTTTGTATCCATGGTTCATTACATACATGTAAATCATGCAATAAAAACAGTTCAAGAAATTATTTGGTAAAATATAATTGAACCAGCAAAAGAAGAAAAGCTACTCATAGAAAAATTAAGTAAAAATGTATAGTACCTTCATGTTATTGACAGTGGCTAGAAACTTAGACACAGAAATCAAAATCTGTTCTGCTGTTCATGGAAAATAAATGTTGCCTTTTATCCTTCTGTCTCCCTCTTTGCGTTGGTGAACTTTGGCATCTAAGTTAAAGATTCACTAAAGTGAATCATTCACTAAAGTGAATGCTTTAGTTATGTGATAATGTATAAACTGGCATGGCCTGGCTGCTTTGGAAGATTCTTTTGTAGCTCATCTTTGTGGTTCTGCAGCTGCAAAAATTATGGGGCAGAACTCAGAATATATATGCGAAAATAGAGCCACAATGCCTCAAAATTCTAGGATGCAAAAGGGAGTGGAATAATTGGACAAGACTAAGTATCACAGGGTATGTTGAATTTCACCTCACATGTAGCATGATGAATAAGCAACACAGAGAACCTAGAAATACTAGAATAAGTTCCTTTTGAAAATATTATCTTTCCCAGAGAAAGTTATTTTAGTGGATTTCAGCCTCTGAAATATTTTCTAATAGGTGTGTCAATGACTTGGTTACAACAATTTGACTTATCTGAGCTAGATTTCAATACTTATCTGTTACCTGCAATGTACCCATCACAACCCACAGCTAACTCTATGTAGCAAAATATTCAGGGAAGGAAATAAATTGCTGTAAGTTTAGTAATATGCCTGTGGTAGTAAAGATATCCAACTAAGTTTTCATCTGTTGAATGATTTGAGAGTATCCACAGGTGTCATGACAATGGTGAAACCAAGAGAATTCTTACTGTCAAATTGCAAAGGTATGAGTTTGATAGAGGGAGTGTTGGATGAAGAAGTTTCTGGATGGTCCTGTCCAAAGACCTACAGTATTCTCAGTGTCTGAGGGGAGAGTGATGAGTGATGTTCCCAAGGTCCTTACAGGCACACATGCTGCTCAATATCCTAATGGCTCTGTCAGAAAGACAGAGCACTCTCAGCAAGTTTGAAGATGATGTAAAGGGGCGCAGCTCACACACTGCGGGGAGGGGGTGACATCCAGAGGAACCTGACTGGCTTGAGGGGTGGGCTCAAGGGAACTTCATGAGCTCCAACAAGGCCAAGTACAAAGTGCTGTACCTGAGCTGGAGCAATCCCCAGTATCACAACAGGCTGGGGGATGAATGGACTGACAGCAGGCCCACAGAATAGGATTTGGAGAATGAGTCTTCATCCAGTCTGTGGATAAACAATTGGACATAATCCAGCAGTGTCTGTATACAGCTCAGAAAGGCAATCATATCTTGGCAGAATCAAAAGAGGCATGATCAGGTTGAAGGAGGTGATGTGTCCAGTTCTGGGCTTGGTAATTCAAGAAAGACAAGGTACAAGTGAGAAGATGCAGCTGAGGGCACAGAGATGATGAGACTGGAGCATTTCTCTTGTGAGTGAAGTCTGAGGGATCTGGGCCTATTAGCCTGGAGAAGAGTCAGCTGAGAGGGGGCCTCATAAAGCATGGAAATATCTTAAAAGCAGATATCATGAGGATAGGCTCAGACTCTTCTCAGTGAACCCTGGTGACAGTAGAAAGAGCAATAGGCACAAATTGAAACACAGGAATATGAGGTAAATGTTCTTTACTGTAGGAGTGACAAAGCACTGAAACTGGCTGCTCAGAGGGGTTGTGGAGTTTTCTCTCTGCAGAAATTCAAAACACACCTGGGCATGATCCTGTGCAACCTGCTGTAGGTGAATCTGCTTTATCAGGGGGTTGGACTAGATGATCTCCAGAGCCCTCTCCCAGCCCCAACCATTCTGTGACTCAGTATATTTCTGAGGGATTCTTCCCCTCTATTCCATGCTTGTGAGTCTCTAGGATGAGCGGAGAAGTTGTGGTTGTCCCATCACTGGAAGTGCTCAAGGCCAGGTTGGATGGGGCTGGGAACAAGCTCATCTGCTGGAAGGTGTCCATGCCCATGGCAGCAGGGTTGGAAGCAGATGATCTTTGAAGTTCCATTCCAATATGAACATTTCTGTGATTCTATTCTTACACAAAAATATGAGTTCCTGGAATAATTTCCCATGCATAATATTGACACATCATCTCTAATTTTGGAATTTAGTGCTGTGATCAGCAGCTTTATTTTAACATGATCCTACACTGCATCATGTAAAACCATATGTGCATTTTAAATACTGCTGTGGCAAGGAAAGTCCTCCATGTGTAGGCAATTATTTGCTTTACTAAGGATAATTTGCCTTTGCAGCAAGAAAGGAAAATAGCAAGCCTTAAAAAAAAAAAAAAACTACAAATTCATACTTATCCTTACTTTTGAAAAGGAAAACTGCATACCAAATCAACTGAAATACTAAAATGTAAAATTTCAAGTCAACATATACAAAAAGAACACAAGACCCTGTGACTATATGTCGTGAGTTGTAAAAGATTGTGTTACTTTAAGAAAACCACACAGACTATTAAAAAGATAACAAGAGAAGTGTGAAGCTATGTTTTTCAGTTTATTTATTTCTTCTCAAGTTCTTTCACTGCCAGAGCCACATCTGAGTTACAATAAATTATCTATTAACTCTATAATCTTAACTTTCAATTAGTTTACTATTGAAAATTAGCAAGTACAATACCTGCTGCAACACTTTGTGATGTGATGTGGGCTTTCTATTGTTACAGTTTTGAGCTGAAGAACACATCATGTCCTTGCAGCTGTAAAGATGCCAATTCTCCTCTCACCAGGACATAATTTGAAATAAGTAGCAATACAAATCCTGGAGATGTTGGGAGTCAGTTTGGTAACAACAGTGGCAGCTGGTAACAAAATGGAACTGGTTAAGGTGTGCAGGACAGTAAAGTAAAATTTAGCAGAAGCAGAGGGTCTGTTTTACAAATTGACTGGGCAGGTTAAATTAATAAGCCAGACTCTAGCTCAGCTTTTTATGTTTAACCTTGACTGACAATTTTCCTTTTGGAAGTCAAATGAGCTCAGTGAACAGATGAACTAGTGGGACAGAAGGAGCAGCCCCAATGCAGGTAGAGAGAAGAGCAAGAAAAGTATTTTTCAAAGTTTCAGATCTACTTGCCCATTCTCTGTAACACCTGTTTGCTTGAATAGACTGTCCTAGAAGAAGTTCTGTCTTCCTGCATGGTGTATGCTTCAGGTAGTATCCAGGAGCAAGAGTGCTCAGTGAAGCACAAGCACCCCCTTCCCCACTGTGTCTGTCTGGATGTGCTGAAGGATCTAATGTTCCTCCCCTATTCATTTCCTCTGTATATTCCATTAGAAAGATATTGTATCTTTCCTCCTAATTGAAAATTAACCTTATTTCACTTCTCTATACATTCTAGAACCACTTTGTTCTATGAGGCCATGTTTGTAAGTAAATGCAAATTCATTTTAATAGGAATATGCTCTAGCTAGAAAAATAATGCAAAACTTTGGGCAGATTGGCCCCTTTCTAACATCTAACTTTATTTTTCTGCATTTGACTTGGTATTGATATGTTTTAATCTCACCAGCTAAAACTGTCCATATCCCACTCCCCTTTACATTGTTTATACTTTGTTTATTTAATGTCTCCAAAAACCCCATGGTGCTATGCTTTTATTCTTCATTCACTTGTGGGTTATCCTAGAAATTCATGCATCTTATTACTTACAATTTATTAAGATAATCCCTAGGCATAAACCTGACTGGAGCCATTAATTTAAGGTGATGTCTTTTATTGTTCTACAGGAATTAGGGGAATCTGCCTGTGCTTACTCTACTGAGCTCAAAATATTTTGCTCTGCTGGTTATAGATAGAGTTTCCTGCATGTCTGCCATTCCATGTGTGTATTTGCCATCTATTAGCATATGATTTTGTACAGGAATTGGCAAGATTTAATTTATTTTTCATCCTGTAAGGAATACCTATCTGCCAAAATATGGAAACAAAACTAATTTTCACATTCTCTAGTGGTGAGTTGTGTTTACTTGCATAATTTCCTTTTTGAACTTGTATAATTTTCTCTTTGATGCAATTATATGAATGATTTTGCTGATCTTGTTCCATATTCTACAAAGTGATGGGTCATCTTGCTTTTGTCTGGATTTTCTGGGCTGGTAGTGCACCTAATGGTAGCTTTCAGAATTTGTATGCTTTGCAGGAGGGAGGAAGCAGAATATATAGCCTATAGCTGAAAAGCAATGTGATACTGGTGTGGAATTTAAATAGAATTTATATTTCAATAGAATTCTTCTCATGAACTTCTTGTCATGATCCTGTTGTCCTCTGGCTGTTGTGTACCAACATGATGCCTGGTGGCATTGAAAATGTTAAGGAAATACCAGAGGGAAGGTGACAGTATTTAATTTTTCTGTGCTTCATCTAATAGGCATTCTGTCTGCAAGAGCAAGACAGAATTCTCCTTAGTCCCACAGGAAATAGAAATTTAGGTTGTTCAATACAGATATAAACTTTGCTGGATCTAAATCCCTGAAATGGGCCTGTGTCCTCTATCTGAAGGGTTGGATCAATTTTTCACTGCTTGTGGCTTTATTGCTAGACTAACTACTGGTCAATCATTCTGAAATTGATCTGATTAATATGAGATTTGCAGGTTTATTTCATAAATTATGTATGTGAACAAAGTCTGTGTTACTGTTCTCAGTTCACCACATAAAGAGAAACCTATTTTCTGACTGGAGTAGTTGTGTTTCCAAGAGCCACAAAGAATAAGATGGATTATTTTTAGACTAAATAAAATATTTTTTTATTGGTTATATGAAATGGTGACAATACAGGTTAAAACTATGTGTTCGTATATATTGTAGTGTGTATACAATATATATTCTTGTGCTGGGGATACATTTGGAAAGAAGCACAGAATTTACAGACATTCTACATATAGTATATACTATAAAGTGCTCTAAGGACAAATTAATTTGAGTAGGTGCAGTTATACAGACCCACAGAGTAATGTAATATTTCTAAATATTATTTTACTGTACAATAAATGAAAAATTTATAATTAGTTACTTTATTTAAAAACTAATATTTAAGCATTCATATTCTTACCTTGTTTCATAAACACCTGTGGATATAAGTCTCTAATGTTCATCCATAATGACTAAAAAAACCGTGTTGGTTTTGTATTAGTATTTTTTTTCCACAGATAAATAAAATAAATGTCATTCTGTAGATGCAAACAGAAAGTGAAGTGAGAGGTGGATTGAATATCTGCCAAACTTGCTGACAGATTACTGACAAAACTGAACTGTAACATTCCCAATATGAGTGGTTACATGAAAACAAAGCTATTTAAGCAAATTAAACATTATGGCTGATTTGACAAATATGTTGAATTTTCAAATTCATAAAAAAAAAAAAACATGACTGAGAATGCAGTGACAATGGATGAATTAAACTCTTTCAGCATGTCCCAGTAGAATGACAAGATTCTCTGAAGTGAACTGATAATTCCATAATCTATCAAAATGTCTATAATATCAGGTGTAAAATACAGTCTGGAAATATCCTGAACAGGAAAGCAATTAAAAGCTTCATCATGGTTCAAGCTGTCTAGAAATGTGAAGAACAAAATGAGAATGCCTAAATTCTACCTCTTTGTTCATGAGACAGTAATTAATACCAATATGAGAGGCAGTAAAAATGTAGAGAGTCCATAAAATTTTTTGTAATAGGTAACCAAGACAGAAGCTTTAACTCTGCAATGTACTCTATATTTCTTACTGTGAACTGGTTTTTCAAAAAAAAAACAGTGGGCAAAACTGTAGATTGCATTATACGTGCTAAATACAAATAACATGAATATTGATAGAGGGTTGTGGGGGATATTTATCTGTTCTGGTCAGAGTGCACGCAGTTGAGGGTCTGTAGAAAGACCTCACATCTTCTGATAGTCAGGAATTAAAACTGGACAGAGAAATTAGAGTTTCCTGGGTTGGGCTGCTAGATTAATGCTGGCTGTCTCTGGTTTGGAATACTAGCTACACATGATGAATGGTGTCTAATACTGCAGGCAATTACAGAGACACAGAGCAGACTTGAAAATCAGCTGGGAAAAAATAAGTACTGTGGATAAAGTTGCTTGAAAACAAACTGGCATGTTGTGGAAGCTGGGTAAATGTAGAGGTGTGCATTATTTAAATTTGGGTGGATATTGACTAAATCAAAATAAAAACATGTAGCATCCTTGACCTGTAGGTCCAGCTGTGGGGGTGTTACCCTGTCCAAGGAAGTTGTTTGCAATGAACAGCTGTAGATTGCAGCAGAGCAATTTTGAGCAGGTTTAAGTGCTCTTGCATCTTGCATGTGAAGAAAAGTTCCAAAGAAAAGAACAAAAGTTTGTGGACCAGGCAGAGGGGGAGAGAGAGAGGGAGAGAGAGAAAGAAAGAGAGGGAGGGGTGGGTTCTTTGGGTACTAAGATGCTGGAAGTTTGCAATGTTCTCACAGCCCCAGACACTTGGGGGTGTCTGCCTGGAGCTTCTGCGGCTTTTCTTTGTACTGTTCAGTGTGGTCAGCTTCCTCATTCACAAGGGAGTATTTCTCTCACACGCAGCAGTGACAATCAGCACCTTGTCCTTGGGCCTCCATTTTCAATCTCATTGGTATTTTCAATGCCTTTGCTACTACATGCTGAACTCCACGCCATAGGAAGATGTATCTGGTACCAAGGTACAGGTTGCCCAAGCTCTCAAGATAAGTTGATAACAAGCAAGGAGTGGGGAGGACAAATTTAGCTGGTGGCAAATTTTGCGTAAGGTCTGTGGCAGGTTTCTGCTGATGGCAGCATTATTGTTAATAGGAAAAGTCACTCACTATTTTTTAGGTTTGTAATCAAATAGTGTATTAGGTTTCTATCAATTTCCTTCTCAATAAAGGTATCCCAGGTCTCTAGTTCTGTAGACTAGACTATAGAATTCCTTTATTCGACTTTTATAAATTTTTCATGGGCTATTTCATATTCAAATCTTTTTTTCTTCAAGTAATTAGTTGCCAAGATGTTTTTGAGATAATGTGAAAACCTGCACTTAGTTTATGTAAAGTATGGCTTGGAGATGTTGTACTTCCATTTTGAAGTGATGATGGTTGAATAAAAACAGAATAAATCAGCATTTCTTTCAACATTTAACTTTCTTGGATACATTTTGGGCTGCTCTTCTACTAAAGGCAGATACAGCTTTTTTCACATATACATTAAAGCATTTTTTGATCTATTTACAACAACTGAATATGCATATAATATACTCATATTGGTAGAGGAAATAACTTTCTCCAAAAGCCAAGAGATCCTGCCTTTTAAAGTGGCTAATACCTTTCTCTAAAACTTTACCTTCTTTCAGTTCTAATCAAGTAACAACCATGTATGTAGGTGTGTTTATATAGCACGTATTTTGTTACAGAGACAATCCAAAATGATAAATCAGTAACTTTTTAAATTTAGTTTTTGGTTGTTTTAATTTCATTTGTTTGGTTTCATTTTACTTCACTCTGCTTTGCTTGTTTTGTTTATTGTTGCATTTTGTTTCAATTGTTATTGTTGGATCTTGTTGTGGAGTCATAGTCAATGTTTTGTTCTGCAGTATGGGGCTGTAAGAACCATTATGTGGGTGTAGAAACTAAATTAATCAGTGTTATGAGACTAAATGAGCACAGTCATTTCTTTTTGTGAGAAAATATGAAGCCTACTCATTCAGCATTTTAGTGATATCTGCAACACTTAAACACATTTCTAAATAGACATCTGCAGTCTTAGCGAAATAAAATCTCAAGCAAATAGTCCATTAGTGATAAATGACAGCACATTCCTCTGCACAAGAAACAGCATTTCCTGCTCTTCTGCTTACATGGGAAATGATTACTGTCTTTTTTTTAAAGAAGAAACCATTCCTATGGAAAAAAATTTGCAAATGCCAAAATCATAAAAAGGAAGATATTCATTTAACAGTGCTTTTATTAATTGATAATAAATAAAAAGTGCCTCTAATGTCAGATGATACCTGTGACTTAGTATTTTGCAAAGAGATAAAACTGAATTATTCACTGCTTTGAGTATGTCAGGTCCTAACAGTTTTTTTCCAAGTGTTTCTGTTGAAGATTAGTAATATAAATAGGTTGGTTCTTTCCATTGTCTATTAAAAATGTCCATCAGTCACAAAGCAAAGTCAAATTAACATGAGTGTGATTGGTGTATCCATTGAAGAATTATTAAAATTTGTCTTTTAAAACATGTTCATAAACTCATATGTCTGCTGTTGTGGAAGCATGATATTCTTCACTGTTTGTTAATCTGAAAAGTGGAGGGTGTGTGTCACCCCTAAACACCACAAATCAGAGGATGGGAATTTCATTCTTGATACTAAGTACCACCAAGGAAATTTTTTAAATATAATTTTACTTCTGATGAAGTGGAATAAGTCCAAGGGGGTTGAATGAGAGAACTGCTCCTTTCTTTCCATCAAACAAGGTATTCTGCAAAAGTTTTATTTTACATCTGCTGATAGGTCTAAATAATATGAAATCAGAACTGTTTTTAATGATGTCTTTACATGATAGCTGCCTTGAAAGCTAGCATGGAGTAGTAAAGTCAATGGGGTCTTCTAGCTCTAAAGCTCTTCTAAAGCATTAGCTGAAGGCAGAAGTACTCAAGGCATCTGACACAGAAAGGGTGGAGGGGTCAATTTTCACAGTGATCTGAGAATTGGTTGTGATTTAACCCTGTGGTGGAGTCTGACCTGAGCTGAATAAACATGCAGAGCCACTTTACTGAGGCTGTTTTCTGCATATGAGCTGACCTGAATATTTACTTAGTGCACTATTTAAGTGTGCAGCATTTCCTCTTGTGCATCCTGACTACATGAGCACCAACACTCTCCAGTTCCCCTGCTTCTGTTACTCTATCTTCTTTCTTTGTTCCTCTCACTTAGGTTCTTTACTTATAAACATTTTCTAATTTCACCTTACCCCCACCAGATTCCTCTCCTCCCTTTTGTTTCAAAGTGTCAGGAGCAAATGTTGTTAATACTGTGGCAATTATGAACAAAGAGATATTGAAACATCAAATCTGCAGCTATTAAATGAAATTTTATTTAATAGCTGCAGAAAATTTGGAAAATTTGCAACTCAGTTGCTTTGGAGCCCAGCAATCATAAGCCAGTTGGTTGACTTCACCATTAGTTTCTTCCAACTGATGATGCATGTGCCCTGAATGGAAGTTTGATTTGAACTTACATAAGATTTTGGTGACTTTATTTCACTACACAGTGAAAATTACAGAGGGCTAGGGCAGCATCACTTTTATTTGCAACCCAGAAGTAGCATGCAGTTTGCTTCTGAGGACAGCACCCCATCTATTTTAAGTTGTATTAAAAAAAGTTATAATATTAGAGTCGCCCTGTCATTTGATAATAGAATTAGACATTTAAATAAATCACAAGGCAATGCAAGTTCAGTTAACCTTTTGTCATTTCCAAAATTTCCTGAAGGAACTTGCATCTGGAAGAGCTTTTGTTATTTGAAAATCCAAACCCATCACTTTCTTTCCAAGCAATGAATGTATTTAACCTGAACACATTAAAGACTCGGTGAATTCATTAATGAGGCAGTCTTTCAAGGATTGAAAAACTAAAGTAACTTTGTTGCATAATTATAAAAAATTGCCTGTGATAAATATAATTATGGCTTCTGTATAGTCGAACAAAACCACTTAAAAAGGACAACAATCCCGCCACTTCAAATTTAGGCAAAGCAAGGCCGCTTATCCATTAAATTCCATTTTTTTTATCTTTGTAGTGGCATGATGATACAGAATTTTGTGCACTTATGAATAATTAAACAATTTTCATTAAAACTTTACCTGAAATTCACCTGAGACTTCTGTGGAAAACCATACCATAGAGGTTGGAGTACTAACTTAGACTAGTAATATGCAACTGAAAATAATTTCTTCAAATAAGAAAAACTTCATAGATCTATTTACAATTCTTGTTGAAATCTTTATTGATGAAAACTCTTCACTTTTCATTCTAGGTCTTCAAAACTAGGTCTTGAAAAAAGGATCCTGCAGAGGGAGTCAGATCCCACCTGAGCATCTCAAGCAGTTCTAAAACCATGGAGATCAGATCTGCTCCTTGAAGGGCAAAACAACGCTGTCCACAGACAACAGATCAAAATAAAGTAGGACTAAAAGGTATTGAAATAGTCAGACTTTACTGGCAGAAAAATCTATGGATTTAGAAATAGAAGATCAACCTCCACAAAGAACATATGCCCACTTAGGAAATGCTGCTGTAAAGCACTATTTCCACACTTCTACCATGTTCAAGGTGTACAAAGATGCATAAAGAAGACATTCCAAAACTTATTTTCTCCTGACCCTTCTTCCTTAAAAAGCATGTGTACTCAAAAGACTGATTTTGTGGATATAAGACATTCTCTCATTCAAAAAAATAGGTAGGAAATTTTTACTTACCCTTCTCAGTATATTTTCACCAGAATTCATAACACAAAAATAGCTTGAGAGACTGTTTTTACTTCAGGCTGGATATATTCAAGCAATGGAAACACATCTCTCTCTTGAAGCACAGATTCCCAAAGATATTTAGAAACTTAATGGCTGTTGATACCAACTGAAGGTAGGTGTTTCAATACCATTAGCAATCTCTGATTCAAATGATTCTTTGCTTTAATGAAACCATAATTATTGTAGCAGAAGTGTGTGTTTAAATGCACACAAAGATTACATTATACATATTACATTCAGACTAGCTGAATTCAGGTTTTTATAATGCCTGTAGTTAAATAAAATTTCTTCATATTTTCCCTTTTGTTTCCCCCAAAGATGTTAAAATCTGTATTTTATCTGTTTGTTCAAGGTTCTTAATTTTTTGAATGTAGATAAATGAATGTAGGTAATATTTCTCACAACAAATAAAAAAAATGAAAGACAGAAATGAAAGCTAAAACAATTTGATGCAAAACTAATTTAACTAATTTTTTCAGAATTTCTAAAATAATTAGGACAAAATAGATGTTTTGTGTAAATATAACAGAAATTAAAAAATATGGGATATCCTATGTAGGACATCTCAGCACACACATGTAAGCTGTATTGAAGTTGTAGTGCAGAAGAATACTAACGCAAGTTTTTGATCAACTAACTTCTGTGCAACACAGTGAAATTTAGCAGGTAGTTGACTTTCATCTTCCACTTTTTGAAAATTTTAATGTAAATACTGACAGGTTGGTTGAACTGGTATCTTTGTGGACAATTAAACAAGTCCTTTAATCATAAAACCTGGTAAGCAAGAAGTGTATTAATGCAACAGAAGTAAGTTGAGTTTATTGAATGGTGTTTTGGTGTTCATTGGCTAATAGGTACCAAGTCTTGCTCTTTATCAGGTAACATTAGATGTGAATATTGGTACTGACGGGTCTTGTGAAAAAAACCTCTTTTGGAAATAGAGATAGTAATGGTAGAGCTCAGATCTGAACTACAGAAGACAGGGCACATCTTGGATCAATGGCTAATGGCCACAACAAGTAGGAAGAAGGAAAAACCTTGTAGAAAGTGGTGTCTGGCCAGAGAACTTTTCTTACCTGAACTTATAGTTTCCAACAATTTACTTGCTGTATTTGCTCCACATTCCTCCCCCAGACCCATGTGCAGAATCTATCACTGGGTTTGTTGAACTGCATGAGGTACACATGGGCTCATTCCCCAGGCCTGCCCAGGATGCTCCAGGGAGACATCTCTTTCCTGCAGTGCGTCAGCTGCACCAGTCATCTTGGCATCATCTTCAGGCTTGCTGACAGTGCACTTGATCATGGAATTGCAGAATGGTTTGGGTGCAAGCAACTTTAGGATTGTATTTTCAACCATGCTGCCATGGTTAGGGACACCTTTCACAAGACCAAATTTCTCATAGCACCATCCAATTTAGCCTTGAACACTTCCAGGGATGGGGCATTCACAATTTTTCTGGACAACCTGTCCCAGTGCCTCACTACTCACACAGCAAAGAACTTTGTCCTAATATCTAATCTAAACCTACTATTTTACAGTTTTGCAAGGATGCAATTAGGTCAGTCCAAAGTCATCTTTTTTCCAGGCTGAGCAAAACCCATTCTCTCAGTCTTTCCGTGTATGAGAGGTGCTCCATCTCTAAATCCTACTAAGTCTTAATCTAGATTCTGTTGTGTATGCCACTGATGAAAATTAAAATAACAAGTGTCCCACTCTTGAGAGATAGCAATTGCTACTGGTTTCCATTTGGAATTTGAGCCACTGACTTGATCTCTCCAAACTTGGTCATCCAGCCAGTTCCTTATTCCTCTAACAGTCTGTCTGTAAAGCCCATATCTCTCCAAGATAGGGCCACAAAGTTGTGGAAGAGCCATAACCAAGGGCCTTGTGCAAGATGAAGTAAATGACATAGGTTCCTCTCCTCAACTGATGCAGTCACTCCACTGCAGAGGATCACTGGGTACGGTGGACACAATTTGCCATTCTTAACGTCCTGTTGGCAGCCCTTAATTTCCTCCCTGTATTCCATATTCTTCAACATAAATCTCAGGAAGATCTGCTTTGTCACTGTACTAGACACACAGCTGAGCTACTGATACTGGTCAGGAGCTCTCGGGTTCCTCTTTTCAACTCCTTTTGAAAATGGTATGTGTGACTTTTTCCAGTCACTGGGGACTTCTCCTGAGTGCCAAAAGTTTTAAGTATGACTGAGACTGGCTTCATAAGCGCACCAGCCTATTAACAGGATTTCTGTCTATGCACCCATAAATTTTGCAGTAATCTTGTTGAAATGCAATTATATGTATAGCTTTCTTACAGTGCTAAATTTGATTAGATTTATCAGGAGACCCAAAAGTGAAGTACATTTATACAGGCACACAGAAAGACACTAAGTGCATAAGCCTGTTTTCCTAAAATCCAGGTTAAAAATTTATTGTAAGATGTTTATGATGAAAATATGCACAGAGTCCTCCTGAGCCAAAAATAATAGATTTTTTTGATCTATTTTTCTCCCACTCAGTTTTACTTTGAAGCAGGAGCATACGTTCTTTTAGACTTTTTCACCTTTCATGCAAGTATGGACAGCTTTTAAAGACTGGTATAATTCACCCAAATTCCATGTTAAACCTATGTGTAAAACTGACAATAAGAGAACTAAAATATTGACAGATGTAGTTCTTCCTGTTCCCCATTCAAACCAATGTTCTGGTTTGAATTTCATAAAATCGGTTTTGAAAGAGCCAAATATGATCTGAATTATTTTCTCAATTAGGTTGAATTGGCTAACAGGGATAGAGTACTAGATCATAACTTTTGTTTAAAAAATGTATGCTCAAATTGATCCAAAATATAAAGTATACTGAAATGCGGAAGATGAAAATATTTATAGTGCATTTAACTGGGTTTGCTTATCAGTGAAATTGCATATGTGTCTTTTCTCTGTATTTGTGTCATTCATGTTTCATTTCACATGTATCTTCTACAAAAAAGGTATCTATAAAGCAGATAATTAATGATTAGATGCTAATAGAAATTAAATGTTATCATGGTAAGGTGACAGAAGTTTCTGATGTGATTGTCTCCCAAGCCATTCTGTCAATCTACCATACTGTAGAATTTTGATGGACTTTAAATATGTCATTTTTTTCCTTAACATTTCAAAGTCAATGAAAAAACACATGTAGTTTGGTGTGTTTTACATCATTTGTCTCTGCAAATTTGGAAGTACTTATTTATACTCTGATGAGGGTATCTGCCCAGCTTAGACACATTTGGGATGATGCTGCTTTCTTACACAGTTGCTTCGCAGTGTGGCAATAGAAAGTCACTTGGAACAAATCCGAGTCACTTTCTGACAACTTGGCTGGTGCATGGTTTTGTGGGTGCAAAGTTTTGCCTCTGATATCTGCTTGCCAAAATGAACGTGGATGAGAGGCATGCCTGCATTTGGTCAGTTTTGGCCTCAGCTGAATGTGAATGTTAAGTACAGCAGAGCTGCTCCTCACTGACTTTTGTTTAGCTCACCTTTCTGGAAATAGGACACAATTCATTGTTTAAAGTTCCCACATGAAATACACCTGCACCAAAACTGAGTGATCCATCTGAGAGCACTTTATGGCAAGAGCTTATAGGCAATGTCACAGTGATGAAAAAATTGCTGTTCTTCGGGTTTTGTGAAAGCATTGAGACGGATTTTGCTGGTGATTTTCCTATTTGGCTTCAGTGCCAATCTGCTTCAGTTACTCCCCCTTCCCTGTGCTCTTTTATTCTGAAACACCTGGGAAACAATGGTGTTTAATGTGTTGACACAGGCCACTAATCCATCCCATTACTACCAGCTATGTTATATTAATAACTAGGATGCTGTTACATCAATGCTGTAATCATTTTTATACCTAGTATTGTATACTTAACTGCTTCTTAACATAGCTTCTCTGGCAGCCAATATTTCTTGATCATTGATGCCACACTGGAATTATCTTTGACCTCACTCTTTGCTGACATGCTTGGCAGTATGCACTTAACAACAAGTTCCTTATTTTTGAGCTGTAATAAACTATATATGAACAGTGATTGTCTGTTTTGAGCCATGCTTTGAAGTTTATTCAACTGGAGTAATAAAACTCTGGAGGACGACTAATAATGTCATGATTGGTAATTTATGTAGTTGATTTTTAGCTTTGTAGTCAATTTTTCAACTAGTTGATTAGCCAATTTTTTTGGCTTTTTATAGCCAGGCTCTTCAGTAATCAAACTATGGCCTCAGTAAAAGATCTAATACCATATTTAATTTCTCTTTTCCTCGGCAATTTATTTCCTGACTTCATTTTTATATCCTAGAATTTCTGTGTGTATTTCACCGTGGTTGTAAATTTGTCCTGTGACAAACCCAGCAGGTCTGAACACACCACCAGATCCCTTTGATGAAGCTCTTTGGGTGCTATCACCCTTCTCTGTCTTTGGATTTGCAAATCCTCATGAGGCTTTAGGTGGGAATTTAGGCCATGCCAGAGATTGTCTGCCAGTGTTTTCTACACTCTCCTGGCATCCAATGTGATCTGAAGACTTCAAACACAGCAAACTAATGCCCATGAGAAGGGATTAATATTTTAAGAGTACATTCTCATAGGGGAAGAAGTCAGTAGCATTAGAGTATGAAAACATTTACTTTTTGTTCTGACTAGTTTTTCCTTGGAAGGAAAGGTTACTGCAGACTAAATTTGTGATTGGGACTTGCATTCAGTTAACTTTGCTTAATGTGCCTGTATAAATATTGATCCCTTCTTCCTATTAATTATGCAAGCAGTGGATGACATAAATAATGGTTCCTGAAATAGGGATACCTGATAACTACGCCTCACAGCTGTATGAGTAAACTTTTCAGTTAAATACAAGCAAGTACTGAAAATTAAACAACAAATTCTCATGGTAGTAGAAGTCTGGAATGGCAAAAAGTTAACCCTTTATATATATGATCATACTACATTTTAAAATAAATGTATACTAATTAATCACAGTGTGAAAAGACAGATGATTAAAATAGATCATAAAATTCTGCATTTCAACTGTGAATGCTGCATATCAGTAGAAAGCTCACTCAGTCAAAGAATGAAAAGTTAATGAATGTACACCTAATCTCAAAATGTGGACTGAATGTTAGAAACATTTCACAAAAACTGGCAGTGGCAAAATGAATGCTGCAATAGGGTAAATGTGTCCAATCAGGCAGCATATTTATCCTACTAAGAAAAAAGGGCATGATCCCATCATCAATGTGTTTGTTGTAAAGTAAGAAAAACCTTTCATTCAAAAAAAAAAGTTGTAAACTTGGTATTTTGAAATATTTCACCTAATTTTTCATTGCACAGCAGAGAGGTTAAGAAATGCTGATGGTGGTTTTGCTTTCCTTCATTTGATTATGGGTAATTTAAATTACAGTTAAAATCTGTCACAGGAGTTGAAGAAAATAATTTTTCAATGTTTTGCCCTCAGTGGGCTTAATGGACTTTTCAACCTGTTACATCCTTTGCTCTTGATTGTAATATGCAGTTCAAACAACACCAAATCATGACATATCAGCTGACCAAAATTTTGCAGTGTTTTAGCACTTCTACAATAAATTCTACACTGAAATAAAGGAGATAGCTGCTGTTGTCCAATAGCCTCCTCTTAAATACATGCTTTGATTATCAGGGTTGTGCTGCTCGGCATCTGACATCTAATTTCATAAATCAGACACCAAAAATCACCAAGTAATGGAGGAAGTCCTGGGGAGGAGCTCTAATTAACGACAAATAGAGAAGTCAGGATTTACTGTAGATAAGAAGAGTCATTGTAAAAATCTTGTTGCACTCCAAGGGAAACGAGCAGGAAGTTTCCTAGGGCAAATAATTTTACATGTCTGTACAGCATGGGCAAGGAAGGCACATGTTACAATCAAGGAAAGAGCAGGCTGGCAGTACCAGAGAATTCCCTCTTGTTACAACCCAACCCTGAAGGTGAGGGTTACTCAGGCTCTTCTTTCAGTATAAACAAACAAACAAACAAACACACACGTGCGTTTCTCTCTGTGTGTGTAGGGTTTATTTTAGAACAATTTGGTTGTGATGGAAAATATGCATGTAGTGGGTTTGGTTATTATCTGTAGAAATATACCAATATAAAAGCATAAAAAACGCTTAAGAAGAAATATAAAAGAAAGAAAGAAAGAAAGAAAGAAAGAAAGAAAGAAAGAAAGAAAGAAAGAAAGAAAGAAAGAAAGAAAGAAAGAAAGAAAGAAAGAAAGAAAGAACAAGACTTGATTGTTACAATTTTGAGGTTCTCTGGTTGAAGTGATGGTTTCAGTCCTGATCCCCTGGGGGCAAGGTAGGCCCATGAAACACAGAGTTTAGTGGGTTAATAATATACACTGAGTTCTACATGAGAATTCCCAGCTACTTCCTCTGAGAGGGGAGTGTCACACTCTGGTCTCTTGCAGAACTGTGGATCATGTGCAGGTGGAAGGCACTCAGAAATGAGTCTGGGGGCACTTCAGGAGCCTCTGATGGCTTATGACTCCCCCTATGACATGACAGCTGCCTCTCACATGGGTGTAGTGGAACAGTTCTACTCTGTTAGAAGGGATGAAAACCCACAGGCCTGTGTGTGAATGTCCTGCTCGTTCCCTGGAGGCAAATTTTCACACATGAGCCAGCTGTGCTAAGGAGGACATTGGCAGAATATAAAGCACTATCCCACCGCATGGGATCTGCTTCTTATTCTCCTGTTCCCTTCCTTATCTGTCTCAAACCCAGCTTGTAGCCTCTGGGGATGAGTGCTCACCTCCTCTGCACCTGGTGGTTCCTGTGTACATCTTCAGCAGAGCACCTGCTGCTTTTGCAGAAGAGTGATTGTTTTGAGTCACTAATCATTAACATTGGTTCCTCAAAACTCTGTAACAATGAATGTAATACAAATTTACCCAATCCTTAGACAACCAGTATCACCAGTATCACTTAAGGCGAATGGGAATGGTGCCTACACAGGCAGGGAATAGTGTTAAATAAAAATAGGCAGCATGAAAGGTTAAAAAAAATGTGCAGTTTGTGAAGTTTAGGCTTTAACTACTTGGCAGAGAGCTGTTCGACTTTCGAGGTGCTTCCAGGTAATTTCAGAAGCATTAAGATACCTACAACCTTCAGGAATATCAAGCTGGGCATTATGCGTATCCTGAGGATCCTCTCCAGTGGGTATTGCTGCCAAGTCTGCTTTGCCAGCAAACTAGAAGATACACAAAATTTTCAATTCTGTCAGTCAAGCTCCAAATGCTTTTCTGTGCTAGTGGTCAGGCATGCCAAGTGAATGAGTCACAAACACAAAGACCATGTAGAAAGTTTTTTATAGTTTGTTGGGATCTCTTTGGGTACCTAAAATTAGCATTTAAATTCTATTTTAGACACACAAGCACATGGGCTTATTTTCAATCCTGCTGTGTTCTCATGTTAGTTCAAATTCTCTCTGTGTTAAGCAGGCTTAAAAATAATCTGCAACATGAACTTAGATAAGTAAATGCAAAATAATTAATGGGATTTTAAAATAAATATATCACACAAATTCTCTTATTTTGTCACTAATCTTTGGAATTACTTTGCATAATGTTTTGAAGTTTTTTTTTCCCCTTTCTTTTTGCTATGTTCTGATTTCGGCTGGGATAGAGTTAATTTTTTTTCAGAGTTGCTAGTATAGTTCTGTGTTTTGGATTTGTGATCATTTGGATTTGGAAACACTGTTAATAATTCAGGAGTGTTTTTGTAATTTTTGAGCAGTGCTTACACAGAGCCAAGGCATTTTCTGCTTCCCAACCCATCCCCCTGGTGAGCAGGATGGGGGTGCACAAGGGCCTGGGAGGGGGCACAGCCAGGACGCTGACCCAAAGGACATGTCAGGCCAGATGATGTCACATTCAGCACATAAAGAGTGGGAAACAAGCAGGAAGGAAGGAAGGAAGGAAGGGCTTTTTGGAGTGAAGACATTTGTCTTCTGAGTCAGCCTTACACGTGATGAAGGCTGACTTTTGGAGACAGCTGAACACCTGCCTGCCAAAGGGAAGCAAGGAATTGATTCCTTGCTTTGCTCTGCTTCTCTGCATGGCTTTTGCTTTCCCTATTAAACTGTCTTTATGTCAATCCACAAGTTTTCTTGCTTCTATGATTCTCTATTTTTTCCCCTGGAGGGTAGTGACTGGGTGGCTGCACAGGGTTTAGTTGACAACTGGGGATAAATTTCCACAGCGTGGGTTAGGAAGGGTGTTATGACAGACAAACATTTCTTCCTCTGTAGTGTAGCGTTTTGCTGATCTTGGGGAAGGGGATGGCATCTTTTGGAAGTGTTAAAGTTTGCAAACACTCAGACATAGGACAGAAATCTGCTTCTTGCCTCTTGCTGAAATCACCCTGTGTGATTTCAGGAATAATAGCGGAGAACCATAGGCTCACTGTCAATATTTTTATGATCTCTGTCAGTTCTCTCCCCCATCCCACTGTGGCATGAGTGAGTGGCTGCATGGGCCTGACTTGCTGGCTGGAATTAAACCAAAATGTGGTTGTGTAGCAGTATTGCACACATCATGGAGATGTCATGATATCAAAATGTGATGTCATGCCAGCCTCTGCAAGCATCCACTTGCTTCAGCTCATGACTGCTTGCTGTGATCTTTGGAGACGCATCTGATATTCAATGTCCAGAATGATGAAATACCAAAAAAAAGCTAACATCAACTAAAAAATAGCATTTGCAATACAAGGTGTTACCTTGTAATGCAAGGTAAGCATGCCTAGAACTTGACTGATTAGTGGCTTTTGCTGAGTTCTCTCAGTGTGAAAGGCTAAGTACTTTGCTTGGAGTGAGTAATAAAGCTAACAGAACAGATATATGACAGCATATATTGTTTTTAATAGATCAAGGAGAAATTTGAAATTGTGTCACCAGTTAGTGTTGTAACAGATGGAATGACAAATCCACCAAGCACATGCATTTTCTTTGTGTGCTTTTTCAATGTGTATTTTTTAATCTTACATGACAAAACTTAATACTAATTAGTGCATGGAAGGCAGTCTAACTTCTTACAACACTTGACACAGAAGCCTTACTCTCAGAGAAGCAAACAAAATATAATTAATTTTATTATCATTAATGATGATTAATGCATTAATAAAGAGGGAACACTGGTTGGTGAGGATGAAAAATGAATGAACTGAGGAAATTCATTATTTCAAAATCAGTGAAAACTGAAAATCAGTCTAAATGTATAATTTTCTATTATGGTGAATCAGCGCTCTCTAATAATGTAAAAGAATGAAACAGGCTTGACTAGCTGAGGAGCTCTGCCTATCAGAAGGTGAAAATAATGACACTGATTATCTGAGGGATTTTTAATCCCATTTAATACTGATCCTTCATTTTGTGCAATAACTATAAGTCAATTAAGATATTGCAAAATTTATGCAGGTATACTTGCAAATAATCTTGACAGAACATTACGAACACCTTAATATTTCCATAGTAGAAAATAACAAAAATCTTTCAGAGTACATAGATGGGTTTAGTAAGTGTATGAGACAATGAAAGTACTATAGATGCTCCAGTGTTTTCTTTTATTTTTTAACTCTAAGAATTGAAACTTTAAATTTCTATCTTCATTTTTTTTTTTTTGTTTTCCATTTTATGTTACTTTTGTCAGGCTTGTATGTGTGCGCTGGGAGCTGATGAGGTGTTGCCAGCCTTTGGGTAACCTTCCATTTTATTTTCTGACATCAAGCAGAAAATTTTCTTATACATCATATATTGAAGTCTCCACTTCCACCTCAATACGTACTGTATCTATTGAAAGATAGTGGGGTATTTTCCATTTAAGATCAAGTTTGTCTTCCTCAAATGTTTAAGGTTTATTTAGTCCTGCTTCAGTTTATGTTACTTTACCACTCCATCAGTCTGGTTTATGACATACTCATAAATTTTAGAGCTTTCCATTTACTGAATTTAAATGTTTCCTCTTATTCTCATTATTGGAAAGTTCTGCAGGTATTGATGGGTAACAAAACCTGTTGATATTGTAGCCTTCACCAATTTTAGCACACCAGTTTTCACAGCTTTCTCAAACTGACACCATTTTAAATATCTCTATCTCAAATGAAGACAGATAGAAAAGTACTGAGCAAGAACAGATAAGGAACTCATTCCCCACATTTGAAATACCAGACTTTTTAGCATTTGAGCCTGAAAATCAACAAATGACTGTCCAGAATGCCAAGGCAGAAAGTTGACATGAATAATCATATGTTTAGGTGGTCTCCAGGGAGATCTGAAAGCTGTTTTCTTGACTGACTGTATTGTAGATGATATAAAATCATAGGGATTTTTACATAATAATAATAATAATAAGCCTAAAGTTACAAAACAACAGCAAATACTAGGATCATTATGAGCAGATGTAAAAATGGAGCTCGATGGCTTATGTTGAAAACAGGTGGTTTTAGTATTTCTGTATATAAGAAAGAGAAACTTTCAAGAAAGTGAAGATTGGAAACAGAATTTTGGGACACCTATTGTTATTCCAAACTGCCTAAACAGATATTTAAAGGCTAGATTTCCTAAAATAACTTAGCAAGTGATGTGCTAGTGCATGCCAGAATGAAATTAAAATTAAAAAAAAAAGAAACAAAAGACTTCTATCATTTTTATAATAGGATGTTAAAACACAGTCTCTGGAATCAAAACACAGTACATGCATCTTATAATTTCTATAATCTTTTTTTAAAGAAGGGTATATCTGTGAAAGTGTGTTTGAGGTAGATAGAAGAAGAAGGCCAGTGAATAAAGCTACTTGAGCCACCTACTTTGAAATTCTGAGAGCCTTGTTTAGAAATTTTATTTCTAAAATTTTCCTGAGCATCCCAGGAGCCCCAGCATCCTTCTTCCTGGTTTTTCAGGTTTCACTGTGTTATCCCCTACTAAGAACTGTAGGACATAATTAATTAATAAATAGATTGTGGAGTTTTTTTAACTCCCAAAGCACCAGTAGTGAAAACTCAGAAACATCTATCTGCCAGTGACACCAGAAGGAAAGGATGGCCTCTGATACGTATGCACTGTTTTCCAACTCTTTTCCCTTAAGTTCTGAGATCTTAAGGCAGGTCAAGCCATCTATCAGTTTCCTAAAATGACCCAGTCTTAAAAGTTAAAATTCTGGCTTTTTTTTTTTTTTTTTTTTTTTTTTTTTTTTTTTTTTTTAAGATTCATGGAAGGAAAATTTAAATTTATTCCACAGAAAATAACCTAGTTTAAAGGTTTAATGAAATAGTATATTTATTTTTTTACTAAAATGTATGATCTGTTTCCTGTTTTTATATTGCATGTTCAGGAGCTTCTGTAGTGAGATAGTAAGAGTACTAAAACATGGAAAGATTCAAGGGCTCAATTCTTTTGTCCTCCTACAATTTCTGTGTGTGTTTAATACATTCCATAAATATGCTGTATGCCTGTAGCCCACAGGGACATCATAAGCATACAAGCCCTTCCCCCTGGGGACCTTCAGAGCAAACTGCCACAGGGACCTGGCAGGACCTCCTTCCTGTCACCCATGTAGATATTGGACCACATAATTTTTGAAAAAATGAATTTCTGAGAACATCTTAAGTTCTGTCTACTGTGCCATAGTGTCATCGTTCATGCAAACTTGGGCTGGTTTGTGTTATGATAAGTGTAATTGTCAAGACATATCAAAATTATTTCAGATTTTAATATTTTTTTGTTGATAATTTCTAGAAATAATCTGATCATTATGAATGTGAACATTCTTATGAAGTTGTATGAGAGATCTGTTGTTAGCTATCTCTTGGAAGAGCTGGCATGATTTGGTAAGGCACCACCTGAATCTAACAGTTCTTTTTACATTCTGCTTGGGTGATAAAACTCAAAGCAAATGAAAGTTCAAATACATTTTCTTGCATTTTATTTCAGGAAAGCTTTTAAAAACTGGTTGCAATGGATTCAGTCTTCAAGTTATGCCAGAAGAAATATGAAATTTGGCTTCATGAATTAGTCATACACAAAATCAAGTGAAATCAGAGCTCATGAATTACTTATAAAGGCTAGCTGAAAATCAATAAATTGCCTGTAATGCATACATAAGCACTTTCTCTAAGTCTATGATATACTGGTATCTTTTTTTTTTTTTTTTGTGAATGAGAGTTCTGCCAGTTTGAAATTACAGAATCACTTGTTCTTAAGGTTTATATAAAAATGTCATTTAAATATCTTTATCTATTTGAAATAAAAAAAATACATTGATAAATACTGACAGATGACCATACCAAGTAATTAGGAAAGCATTGCAGAATGTGGCTAAATAGGTCCAGGTAGCCTTGGAGATTCAAATTACTATTAGGTTAAAAATACTTTGTGAAAATTATTCAATGCTAAGTAAAACTTGTGAAATGAGAAAGAGGGAAAATGCTAATATGAATAGTTAATGTAGTAAAATTAATTTCCAAATTAAGGACTAACCATCATCCATCTGCCAGAGCGATAAGTAGTCTTTGTACACAAAATCATTTGCAAATTAAGTTGGCCTAAGATACTGAGTTTATCTCCTTTTAGAAGAAAAAGGATAGGAAGTGAAATTCAGTTTCTTTGTGAGTAGAAAACTTCTTCAATAATATTGTGAACCAAGAAAAATTTAGAGTTTCTGAAATACTCGACATTTATGCACCTAAATGGTCACTTTTATGGTGCAATATTGTGGATGTCCATTAAATTCCAAAACAGTCATTGTTAATAAATGACAACAACAGAATTTTGTCCCAGTGCAAGCTTTGAGCAAGACCTGTCATACTGGCAAACCAGATGATCTTAGTAAGGTCTGTAACCACTCCCTTCTCTTTTATCCCAACAGAAGGAATTGAGAAATCTGAGCGACCTGTAAGCATCTGTGATGAGGATTCTTGGATGTGCTCAGGGGCAGAGCAGACGTGCAGAGCAGGTGAATCATTGCCTCTTGGATTTTTGCCACATAGTGCTCTCTGCAGTGTTATCAATGACCATAGTTTATCTACATGTAATTTTAATGATAAATGCCTTTAACATATCCTATATTGTCTTCGTCACCTTGGTGACTCATGGTAAATAACCAATGAATCACCATGCAGTAGTTTGTGAAAATGTTCCTTTATGTGTGTTTTTGTAGAATTCATATGGAAACTTTCATTAATAATTGTTCTGTGGAGCTCAATGGAAGCAGCAACAGAACTTAGTTACATATTGAATTGAAACCTAAGACCAGTAAGTAAGAATTAATGTGTACTGTGCTTCAGCAGAACCAACCAAAAAGTTATGTGGTATTTAGGGAAGGACCTGTCTTAGAGAATATGCAGAGGGGAAGCTGAGAAAATCAAATCTAGCTAATTCTGTGAATGAAATTTTTTTCTTATTCTATGGGATATCCAGGGTATTTGTCTTCACAAAACTAAAGAGCAAAAATTGGATCCAGAACACTGTCTATAAACAGTAATATTCTGGTAAATACTTCTGTGCAATCTCAGCAATGTGTTTTTAATTCCATTTACAGAAACATCACAGTGACTGGCCTGCAAATTTCTCCAACATGGGGAGGACCATCAATGACTTGTCCTTATTTCCATCGGAACAATAGAATCTAGAGCAAGAATTTTCACAGAGAAAAAAGGCAATTCTCAGAACTGCTAAAAGCTCATTGATCAAACAGAATGACTAATAAATCTACAAAATAACCAACTGTTATCTTATATCTTGCAGCTTTCAAAGTCATCAGGAAATAATTAGCAATAGGATGCAGCAATAGTTTGCAGCATTATTATTCACTAACTGCTTCAGAATATTGCATTCAGCTGCTCACACATTAACCCACAGCTGGTTTGCAGAAGATGTGCAAGCTTTTTAAATTTAAGATAAATGAGTTAACAAAAAGTTTGACTACATTAAAAAAACCAACCAAAACAAAATTTAAAAAAAACCTTCCCAAAAGTAAAAAATGTTAATAACAAAACAAATGACAACAAAAAACCCAAGCACTCAACCAACCAACCAAAAAAACTCCACCCAAAACCAACAAAAATCAACCTCACCAAAAAAAAAATTTCATCCAAAAAGCTGTAAATGAATGTCACCAGCCAACACAAACTGAGCATATAGTAAAAAGAGGAATTATGTGATACTGGTTTTAAACTCTTCCAACCATTATACACCCAAGTCAATGAGTTTGACTAATATATTTTAGAAATATTTTAAGGCTTTTATTCTTTTTGCAGTATGGAAGTAGATTCCTTTGGGTTTCTAAAGCACCCAGGTGAAGTGATTTCAGTTTCTAGGAAATCAGGCATACCAAATGCAGGTTGAGCCAAAGATTTAATTGTAAATTTACAGTACGAGGAGGACAAGCTTGAAGGGGATCATAATTGTGGACAAGTAAGAGCAGTACACAACAGTTCTGGTGTAGGGGAGTATAGCGGACAGGACCAAAGAAATTATATGAGGACCTTAAATGAGAAGAGTAAACTTTATAAATGTTAATATGCAAAAATTATAGAAAGGTGAATGTGAGAGGAGGTACTTTAAGAATTAACACTTTCTTGTGAACTTAATATTAATAAGCATTCACATTAGTTAGAAAAGTTCTAGCTTTTGAACTTCTAGAAAAATCTATACATCCTGAAAAAAACAGAATATTATATGACATTCAGAGTTTTGCTACCCAGGTAAATGATGCTGGATTTCTTTCTGATGTGTTCTCTTAACAAGGAACAAGAAAACTCCTCCAGAGTACACACAAAGCTTTTCATTTATTTCCAAGGTTCTTTTACACCACCCAGCATTCGGTAGGAATAAGTGTAGATAATATTTAGATGGGTTTTTATTTTTTTTCAAGATTGACATGAAAAAGATGTATATTTAACATTTTTGTCAAGCAGATGTAAGAATACGTATGAATGAGGGTTGTTAGTCACAATAAATGTCAAAAACTATAAATCCTATTAAAGGAGTGAAACAACAGTGAATCACCTCTTCCTAATGGTGAGAGTGACGCAAGAGCCTGGGCTGCTAGAACTCTAAACTCTTGTCTTTTCTTGTACTTGATTCACAATTTCCTAGAAAAAAGCCTGAGAACAGTCGTCATTAAGATGTTACTTCTCTATTACGGCTTGAAGTGCAAAAGATGTGAATACTGAGATACAAAAAAATACCCCTTTTTAAAAGCTTGCTTTCTCTCTTCTCACTTCTCCTTAATGTTCGAGTTAATGAGACATGGCTCAGAAGTATTTAAGATGCTCTCATTTTTCTTCTTTTGCTGACTACTTATATAACTAAATAACAACCACAAGAGTGCCCATAATTTGCTGGCAGCCTAGAGATAGAGATGGAGAAATAAGTTTTTGTTTGTCCCTATGCCATCCATACCTACTGTCTTTGTTATCACCTAGTGCAGTTTCTGAGTTGGCAACCCAGTTACAAGTTGCAGATGTGTTATACAAAGTCACAGAAGAAATTATTTAAAAATAGTGTATGGTAGGATTTAAATGAGAAAAGTAGGTGCTTAGGCTGGAATAAGTAATTTAACCATGTTTCTAAGTGCTAAGAAATGTAAGCTTGTTTTTTGAGATGTAGAAGGATTTTTTTCTTCCCAGAAAGAAATTAGAGAGTTTTAACTTTCAACAGACAGGTGGTTGTCATCTACTAATATTCCTGGGTATATTTTTTGGTTACTTTGTCAATTTATGATGGACTCAAGTTATAGAACACAGCAGCTGTTGATCACTTGTTGAAAATCTCTTGAATGTACCTCTCCTGCATAATAGAAATCTACTTCTAAAAATGAAAGAAGTCTAGCTTGAACCAAAAGACAGTCTTTTAATTCTAATCACATAAAAAGATGCTCAATAGAAATTGCAAAAAAACCTCAAAGAGTGCTTATTATTCTTTTGGATTTCAGAAAAATTTCTTACCTAAGTATTCACCACATGAAAACAAATTAATCATGTTGGTTTGAAATGTACCTATATATTAATCCTTATTATTAACTCTTCTTATTTAAACCCATGTATATATCTTAAATTTTAAAAAAATTTTTCTAATGAATGCTACAAAGGTGAGATTTGTACTACAGCACGAAATCCTAGTTAATCTATAAAATCCCTTCTTGGTAGCGTCTTACCATATGTAAATTAAAATAAAACTAGGGCTATGCCAAGCAGCACTGGTTTCAAGCAATTCAGTCTTGGTGAGGATTAGGACAATTTTGTGGCAGGTAGGGGGTGGCTAAAAGCTGAAATAATTTTGGATATGGTTGTAAGAGATATCCTGAGGTAGTATTGTTAAGATGTACAAAGCTCTTTGCATCCTCTGACTTCCTAGCTGCTTTCTTCCCAGACTCTACAGAGCAGAGTCAGAATTTTTTCCCCATCTAAGCCAGACTCTGGAGGCATTGCAAATGATTGGCACAGAAAGAGAAAGAAAAAGCAGAAATACCTTTGAAGTAATATTTGATGGTAGCATTGCAAGAGCTGAAATCTGTTCTATGTCCTGATTCATCTTGCATGTGCATCACAGACTCAGTCCTGGGCAGCATTTAATACCTGGATCTCTTAAAGTTGAACATCACACACACACACCAAGGGCAAGTCCTGCCTGAACAGACTAATGGCATTCTGCAGGGGAGTGGCAAGTGAGCAGAGGAAGGTCTGGGGATGGCTTCTGTCTGACTTCTGCAAAGCTTTAGACACTGTTTCCCAAAACATCTTTCACTCCCGATTGGAGAGAGATGATTTTGATGAGTGGCTTGTGGGTGGATAAAGAGTTGATTGAATGATCACATCCATAGGGTGGTGGACAATGGCTCAGAGTCCCAAGGGACACCAGTAACGAGTGGTGTCCCTCAGGGTTCTGTATTGGGACTGCTGTTATTTAATATGTTCATGACATGTGCGAAGAGATCACGTGCACCCTCAGCAAATCTGCCAATGATACCAAGCTGAGTGGTGCAGTGACACTCTGGAAGGATGGGATGCCATCCAGAGGAACCTGGCTAAGCTTGAGGAATGGGCCTGTGGGAATCTCATGTGGTTCAACAAGGCCAAGTGCTAGGTGCTGCAGCTGGGTCAGAGCAACTCCCATCATCAATCTAGGCTGGGGATGAAGGGATTGAGAGCAGCCCTGCTGGAAGGACGTGAGGATGCTGGTGGATAGGAGGCTGAACATGACCCAGCCATAGGCAGCAACAGCCCAGAAAGCCAAACATGTCCTGGGCAACCAAAGCAGAGTGGTCAGCAGGGCAAGGGAGATGATCCTGTCCCTCTGCTCTGCTCTGCCCTGCCCTGATGACACCCCACCTGCAGTGCTGCATCCAGCTCTGAGGTCCCTAGCACAGCAAGACACCTCTTGGAGGCAGTCCAGAGGAGGTCACCAAAATTATCAGAGGGATGGAACATCTCTCCTATGAAGAAATTGGGCTGAGAGAATTAGGATTGTTCAGCTGAAGCAGAGAAGGGTTTGGGATCACCACATTGCAGCTTTTCAGAACCTGAGGGGAATCTACAAGGAAGATGTGGAGAGATTTTTACAAGGGCATGTAGTGACAGGACAAGGGGAATGGCTTTACACTGAAAGACAGGAGATTTAGATTATATCTTAGTGAGAAATTCTTTACTGTGAGAGTGGTGAGGCACTGGAACAGGCTGTCCAGGGAAGCTGTGTGTGACGTGTCCCTGGAAATGTTCAAGACCAGGTTGCCTGGAGGTCTGAGCTGCCTGCTGTGGAAGGTGTCCCTGTCTGGCACAGGAGTTGGAACTAGGTGGTCTTTAAGATCCTTTCCAACCCAAACCATTATATGATTCTATGATATAAGATCATCTGCAATCCTGCTATGTAATTGCCACGTATTGCTGGAAGTTTCAATATGGAGATCATGTTTTTAATAAATATTATCTAATAGTCACTCCAAAACTTTAAAAGTTCAAGGCAACACAAGTAGGAAGACTACTGGAAGATGAATGAAATGTCCCTGCTCTTGTTTTACACAGGCAACCCTGCATTGCTCTTGACCTGCAACACATATGTAACATGGCACTCTTTAGTCCTATTGTACACTACTAAATCAAAGAGCCAAAGATACCTTAAGGACTGGATTTGCATATATATAAAAAGAAATTTAAGAAATTTCCACAGATGGATGTGAAACGACAAATCTCTTCTAACGAATTTGTGCAAGGAAAGTTGCAAGAATCAGTGAACTAAAGGGAAAGGTATAATACCTCATTTCTCTTAACTAAATGTATGGACAATAAGAAGCACTGGAAGTGGTGCAGGAAGTGTCTGTTTTGGGATATTTTCTAATGAGTGTGATTATTCTTCCATTACCTAAAAACTGCTGTGGGATTTGCTTCTCAGAGGCTCTTATGCCCTTCAGCTTCACTTGCAAGCTGTTCCATGTGGCAATTTCTCTAAGCATAAAACCCATCTTGCACTTCCTGGGGAGAGAGATCCAGACCTCCTGGATCTGTTGTCTTTAGGCTGGACCTTACTGACCCTCTGCAGGTGGAATCTGGAGTTTTAATCTCTTGGTCATTCTGAGGTTATTCTTTATGCAGCTTCTGTGACAGCTCATGATAATATAATATAATATGACCTGCAGCTATGCTTGCCGTCTATAAATCAGACATGTTAGATGGCTAGTATTAGCTCTGGTGTGTAAACAAAAGTTCATTAGGAAAATTATTGTACATTCTATGTATAAATGACTATTGCACCTTCAAAAGTTATGTTAGACAAATTATTTTCAGGTCACTCATCAAATTCTTAGAAAAAAGACATTATTATTTAAATGTGTTGTTTAAGTCATATTAGGAAACAATAAATCCGAATTCTTCTAGCATAAATATGATGCGAAGACAGCATTTAGATCAGTTCTTAGAGAAGAACCAACTATATGAAGCTAAAAAGATAATAAATACTATACTCGATGTTATTATTCCTGAAAGTATTCAAATTGCAGAGGTCTGATATGATTAGGACTCTGGAACTGGATGACCAAAAAAGAGCACCAAATATACACCCCCAAGCATGTTTCAAATATTTAAATCAAGAGATGCTTTAAAAAAATCTTTTGAATTTCATTATTTAGGTAGTATTTTATTGCTGGAATTATACATGGAGAATAATTTTCCTGATTAAAGCTTAAATTTATTGTATGGCTATGGAATAATTTGCTGATCTGGAGCATTAGTTTGTGTCGTGTTTATCATTTTGAGTTACGTGGACCTTAAGCACATTAGAATGACCGAAGTTGTTTTCTGGACACTTCTGACATTTGGTTTGTCAAAGAGAGAATGAGAGACTAAGAGAGAAAAAAAGTTACTCAAAATTTGGTATGAATAATTTAATTTTTTAATAATTCTTCACCAAAGATGACTTAGATGCATTTCTCACATCTCTTTTTAAATAATTTTCTATTGGAAAAATATCCTTAACTCAGTGATCTATGGGATTCCAATAACCAAACACTGTTGCACATCTGATTTACATTTTTGGGATCAGATGACTTAATGTTCTGAGACTTTTTGTCTAATGTAATTTCATGATTTGCAATGGTTAGTTTCATATGCAACCAATCAGGTAAGGTGGCAGGGAAATTTGGATGAGGAATATTCTACGAATACAAAAGGGGCTGAACTTCTGTTTAGGGTAAAACCTTGACTCCCTGAAGGTCATAAAAACACTTGCACCTTATGTATGTCTATCTCCAGCAGGTTATTTCCTTCTTTGTAAACCTTTCTGGGATATTAAGGAGAAAAACTTTAAGGGCTTATTATGATCACAGACTCTAAATTAACCAATTCTTCTGCTTGGTTCAAAATATTGTAAATATTTAAATCATATATGAAAAATAGATTAATCTGAATTAAGGAATTACATAATTCAAGAGACAAACTTCTGATACCTTTCCCCATTAACATCAGAAACAGTACCTGACAAGAACATAGAAAAAGGTGCAATGGTACAACATTGGTGTCAGGAGCATGCTTTGGTGTTCTTCAGTGGAGCAATAATTGTTGGAAGATGCATTTCAGGAATTTTTACCACCATTTGTTGTTTCACATGGGAAGAAGAATTTAGAAAACAAAACAAGAAAATATTATCTTGCTCATGTGACTCCTCTGAAATGTAAGACTTATTTAAGTACCTTTTAATATGACAACATGTATCTTTAAGACTTGACTTATTTCTTTCCAGACACTCTGCGAAAGCCACTCAGTGCACTACTGAAGTGGTGGTTTAAAACAACTTTTGTCTTTTACTTAATCTATTTTCACTTGAAGAAATAATTTTCAATTATGTTCTTTGGAGAAGAGCTTCAGAAATACTTCCTCATGTTATATTTTTTCCCACAGTTTTCATCCCAATTTTATTCTATTTTGCATTGGGTCAGATTGAATGCACTCACACGTAATTCGACAGTCTGGTTTTCATCTTTTGATTTAGAAGATGAGAATGTGTGTCAGAATAGATATTGAGAAGAACTCCACATTGCTTGAAAAACTTATATTTGACTTCTTCAAAAGAGGAGTGTTTAAAAAAGGAATAGAAGAAATATTCTTGAGGATAAATTTCATGGTGTTAAAAAAATCTCTTCATGTAAAGAAATTTCTATCTCTGTTGTGTGTCCATGAAGAATTTATATTAATTATAATTTATTAAAAAATTATAGTACCCAAGGCATCATGTTTCACCCTCAGCAAAATGAAATTCTTTTCTTACACAATTAAACTTTTTGCCTCAGACTTCATAAAAAATATTTCAATAAGACCTGCAGTGACAACAAAATTTAAAAATGGTATGATTCTATAAGGTTAATTTTAGCCAAACTAAACAATGCAGCTGATTTTTAAATACCTCCAATTTCTGTTTTGTCTTAAAACTTTGCACTTCCTTTCTCCCCAGAGAAATGCATTTACGACTCTTCCTGGTAAATAACATTATTAACAACAACAGGACTTTAATGGAACATCTTGAATATTCAAATTTAGTGACTTCCAAATCTCTTGTCGAAGATATTTGGGAGATATCTAGAGAAAAAATGCATCAGGCAAAACTTCAGTTTTTGTCTGGTCTGAGTAGACAGGGTACAATGGACCAAGAAAGTCTGATTTGAGCTAAAGAAACAGGTGTGATCCAATCAAATTATTTGTTTGTGTTTATTTGGCACCTGAGTGGAAGAAAATTTTCACTCAGGCAGGAGTTTATATGTACAAAGCAACATTTGAAAATGAGATTTGGTATCCAAAGTCACTTAGGAATTTCTAAAAAAGTTACTTCATACATCCCCAATCTATGAATGATTGGGAGTGGGCTGAGTTACAATCAGGTGCTTACACAGCCCAGAACTCTTAGTCTATCTTTCCTGTGAAACTGCCTAAAACTGTTGAAAAATAGCAAGGAAAGAGAGGACTACTACACTTCTGCAAGTTTTTAATGATGATATTACCTGTTAAATGTTTATACTCGATTGTGTATAAAAGCATACATTTGTTTTTAATTAACACAAAAAGTGTTGCAGTTATTACAGAAGCTGTGTTTGCCACTGAATATTTCTACAACATTTTAGAGAACAAAGGGGTAGTATACATTTTTTTTACTTTGCATGTCACAGATTTTCTGTTTTACATTGCTTATAAGCCTGGAATATAATTTTGATTTAGTGTGTGATCTTGCATAAAGTAATGCAAATATATACATATATAGAGAGAGAGAAAACAGAAAATTGTTGGGTATTTACCTCACAAGGGTTGACAAATAATGGCAGACATTGCTAAAGTACATGCCAAACTCTAAGTACATAAGAAGTAAGAAAAGAAATACCAGTGAAAGAAAAAGATGGACAACACATAAGAATAAAATTAGGTAAATGGTCCAAGAGGAAAAAAAAAACCAAAAAACAAATCAAAACCAAAACAATCCACATTTTAATACTTTAGATATATTACAGAATACTCTTGGATGAAGAGAAAATCTGCTGATTCCTGTTGTTAGAAGTTCCACAGTGATGCTACACAGGATTTGACAGACCAGCATTTCTCAAATGCAGAAGCATTGTTTTCTTGGTAAAATTTTTGAAATACATGAAACAAATATCTCAGTGTTATAGGAACAGTTTATAACACCACACAACAGACTTTTCATTTTCTACTTTTCACTTTTTTCTCACTATTTTTGCCTTCTAACATGTAGAAACAAACTTGGTAATTACACGTCAAAAATATAGAAAACAAACCCCAGAATCAAGTTCAATGCATAGAATGCAGTAATTGCTACCATATATGAAAAAATAGGAAACTACAATCTGAAAAATAAAATATTCTGCAGGAGGTAGCACAGGTACTTGTCAGGTTGCATAAATGTGTCACTTGAGAGAATTCAGAGCATAAATTTGATGCTGACATTCACACAGTGTTTTTCATAAACTGATTACACTGATTGCTCTGCTGAGACAAAGCTTATAAAGGATTGCAATTTTTCAGATTTCTTCTTATATTTAAGTTATGGATTCTGAAAATTCCTGAAGAAAAATTGGATTTTGTCTGTGTAATTCCTTCTAGGCATTGAAGCCAAGACCTGAGGCAGTTTCACTGAAGTGAAAAACCTCAGAGTATCTCTTTCACTTCTAGGCCTTTTTTTTCCCATATATTTGCACATGAAAACATTTTATCCCTTTTTGAGGTGATTTATGTAGCTTTTCCAAAACGAATTCGGAAATTATTTTTTTTTCTGTGTGTGTAATCTCACTAAGATATTATTTGATTTCAAGCTTGTATTCAGAATTCTTTTGCAGGGAATTGCTATGTGTCCCTGAAGTTTCATCAGGTCCTTGATTTACAGCAAGCAGAGCTGCTTTTGGGAATCTGTCCTGACGATTCTGGTTACTTCTGACTAACATATATTGATTCCTTATTACCCTCAGCAAATTTAGTTATGATATGAGCAATGCTGCCTGTATCCTAGGGTCTTTTAAATGAATGCTTTCAGCTTTTCATTTTGGCTCTGATGTACTCATCCTGTCTAGTAGTATTCTATGTTAAATTATGTAATTTATGTGTTCAGCACTCTATAATTAAAAAACTGTCATTTAAACCCCTGTGTGAAGCTTAAAGGTATGATGGTAGAGACCAGAACTTATATTCTTGGCAGATGTGCAGTAAAGCTGTTAATAACATTAGGTTCAGGCATTACTCTAACCATATTTTCAGTAAGACTTGTACCTTGGGCAATAGAGCCAAGAGAAACTTAGAACTTCCTGATATGCCAGTGCTTTTTGAATTTTTATTTTTTACTTTCCCTCTAAACAAGTAAGGACTAATAAGTAGCTCATGCTGTTAGGAAAAAATTCTTTTCCAAACCCTGGGGTAATTTGTGGCACTGCCTTTTAGCTTTAAGAAACAGATTACATGGTTACAATTGCTGATTCAAGCTTTCTATGTTAATTTTGGTGGACTATGACTGCTTGTTGTAATAATCTTGATACTGACTCAACTTAATTCAGAAAATTCATGCTGGCTTTTAGTTGCAGTAAAACCTTGAAGTGTAGTGTTATTACTCTGAATGAACTGCATTTCAGAGCAAGCTGATCATAGCAACTCAGTAACTTATTTGGTTTTTGCAACAGCAAAATATCTGTGTTAATGATTCAAAATCCTCCACTGCATAATAAGCCCTTGGAAGGAAAAGCTGCTTATCAGCAGATTCTCAGCTTTCTCTTTCTAAGCTGTGCAAAACTCCCAAAATTTTATTTAAATATCAGTATGTGTTGAGCTAGGATTTTTTAAAAATTCTTTTGTGTTTGCAGGTGTCCACAATGAAGCATGACACTCCTGGATTTTCTGACTACTATACATTTTTCTGATATTTCTTAAAGATTTATCATGTCTTTTAGATCTATTCTATTTTTCTAATATAATATTTCATATTACTGATTTTGACTCATTTGGGGAAGGTTTTATTATTCAGTGTTATTTTTATGCATATTTCAATTTTAGCCCTACATTTTTTGGAGAAGTCTATGAAAATTTTCCAGAATAAAGTTCTTGAGGTTATCCCAGAACATATACCTGCTATAACCATTATATATATTATACACCAGCAAAAGTCGATTTCTAGCAACAGAATTTACTTTTATTCAGCAGTATTTAACAGATACATTCATCATGTTTCTATGCACATAAAATAAGAAAAAGAAATTGAAAGTATTTGCCTGTGTTACAACCAAAAGGCTTTCTACTTTGCCGCTGTTCACATTTCTCCATATTCTTGAAAAGAAATTAGCTCTCAGCATTTGGCAGTACTACAAACTTCTAAAGGTTTCACAGGGTAAATCCTCAAAAAAATTAGAGAATTAGAAGACAAAAAGAAGTTCAGAGATTCTTCAATTTGACATATATGATTTCAGATAATATTTTGCTCTTTCAAAAACTCATGTGTTTGTTATGAAGTCCATAATTTTCTGTATTAGTTAAGTCAATGTATAATTACCTAATTTAATTTGGTAAGTCAATTTGCCATTATTCTTCTTAGACTTTTTATTGTCTTCATCTCTGTACTAACTTGTTAAAACTTTAAACTTCTAGCTCATGTTTTATATTAGGAATTAGATTTTTGCCTCGCCCTGCCTCTCTGAATTTTGGGAAAACATTTATTACAAGTATGGGGCTTTTTCATTCAAATTTGAGATATTAATGGAAATAGTTTGAAAACACTAGACTAAAAGTAATGATAATTACATATACTCTGAACTCTGAACTTCCCCTATAAATCAATTTTTTATTAGTTTTCTTGGATTTTGGCTGAGTTTTTTGATTTTGTTTTCCATGCAATTAACATGGAAACATAACCCAACATGCTGGTTCAGTATTGCATTTGTTTCATTCTTAAAAAGTTGTGCTCTAAAGAACCAATAAGCCAGACTTTGAAATGTATTATTTCAATAGAGGATTTTGTGAGGAGGCAAGCCACTTCAGATTAAGATTTAGATCAAACTGCATTTCAGAAAAGCAGTTTTTCAATCAGAATATTAATTTTCTGCTTGGGATATTTCACTTTATTTGATATTTTTGCAAGAAATGTATAATCTAGGTGGTCAAACAGGGATGGAATTCATATTAATATGCTCAGCTGAAATGTGTAGCTGTCTGAGCAACTAGTAATTAACCTCTGCAAAGCTGTGTCTCTCTGGTTTTCTCACAGATATTTCTAGAAAAGTCCTACTCTTATTTTGTTTGGAATTTCTGTTTTCCTGGTCTGAAGTGGTTTCAAGTATTTGAGTATCACTGGTGTTTAATAGATTTTAGGCCACATCCCATAAAAGGAAAGAAAGGATTAATCGTTCTGCTTTAAAAAGGAATGAAACCAACTATTAGTTATTTAAGTCATTTAAATAATGTGATTTATTAAATTTTTTCTCATTAGAGTATTAATAGAAAAGATGTCCTCATGTTCTACAGATGCATCAATGTGCCGAAAAAGAAAGTGCTAAATATGTCCTTGTGAGACAGGTGTTTTACTGAGAGTATCTCAGCTTAAAAGGACTACTGTGCACCTAATTAAGTAGGTATGATTTTAATAATTGTATGTTGTCCCTTCCCTCAAGGGAGTCAACAGCTCTTGCCAGTTTGATGGTGTTGGAAAAACTTAGTGACTGTTCCTTCCAGTCCTGTGTCCAAGTAACTTATGATGAAGATGCTGAAGAGCACAGGGCTGAGAATGGAGCCCTGCAGAGCCCCACCAGTGACAGGTCCCCTGTCTGATGTCACCCCATCCATGGATGTCACCCTTTGTGCCTGACCAGTGAGCCAGCTGCTCACCCATCACGTAACATGTCTATCCAGCTGTGCCATGGATGTTTTACTCAGGAGGATCCTGGGAGGGATTGCATCAAAATCTTTGTTGAAATCAAGCAGCTTCTTCTCTTGATTGATGAGATGGAGTACCTTGTCATAAAAAGAAATCAGATTTAACAAGCAAGATCGAAATACCGTCAGAGCTTTAGGACTCCTGAGCTGGTCTCTGGCTACACAAAACCATGTTTTTATTCTTCCAGGCTAAATAAAATGAACTTTTACTTTTCTGATCTCGCCCCAGTCTTCCTGGAGGCCAGTGCAGGAGTGGCTGCATGATCATTAGTCGACAACTGCAGTCAAAATATGACACCCTGGGTTAGGAAGAAGTGCTCAATGATAGATGAATATTTCTTCCTCTGCAGTGTAATGTTTTGTACATCTTGGGAAAATGGAGGACCTTTTTCTTCTAATCTAGGAATTTTGAAATTTTTAAACATCCAACCTTAGAAAAGAAATTGATTGCCCCCTGTGTGATTTGAGCATAAACACAGTGAATCACAAGCTTCCTGTTAAGATCTTTAATAGGTCTGATTCCAGCGCTGACAGAAGGCCAGACCTTAGCAGCAGCTGATGAGACAGCAGCCTAATAACGTTCTCAACTTTCTTTCAATATTGTGTTAAGTGAAACATTTATTGGATACATACTTGTTAGCATCTCTGCCTAAGATTTTGTCTTTTGCTTGGGTGTGCTAATCCAGTGGGTCTAGAAAATTTTGTGATGACCTAAATCAAAATTTATGAGAAAGCAATGGCTTGGAGAAGGCTTGAGAGGCAAATGGGAGAAGTGTCCTTTGAAGTCCTAAATGGTGATAGACTTTGCATTTCTTTTGTGTTTTTTTTTTTTTTATTTTTCCTACTTATCACTCAGTTACGGTCATTAACACCTTATGAAGCTTGACAAAATAACGCTTGTGGCTAATAAAATACAGAGTTTATGTATGGTTTTAAACACATAAATAACCCTACTGACTTCAAGAAGAGTGAGTCATAAGTAGTAAGGTTCTAATTTTGATTAGGACTGCACTTCTGAAAATAATTTTCTGATAGTTAATATTTTTGTTGCTGTACATTTTCACACAGACTTGCAGGTATAAACTTGGTTCTTGGTGTAGGATATGGATTTAGAAGGCAGATTTTAAGGATGCATTTAGTAGAAAATCCACAGATCTACAGAAATTTTGTGGAATACACTGATGTTAATTTTTATGTCAGTTTTAGTAGCTACTGGCCCACTTACTTTTTCTTTCCTAAATTGATCTTTGTAACTTGTTTTTCCTACTTCCTGTTTTTATTTCAAAAATTGAATTTTCACCATATGATCCATAAAAATAATGGAGTTCTGCCCTAAATTTTGAAGAAATAGAGGATAAAATTATTTTGATTAGCCAAAAATTTAAATTTAAAAAAAGCACTTTATGTTGCACCATTTTAACTGTGTTTCAATAAAGTGGTTACTGCATCTCTAGGTATGCCTAGAAAGAGAGGGGGAAAATTTTATGCAGTTTCAAACACTGTGTGCTCACTGGGATTTATTTTACTTCAGTGATTTTGTAACAGTTTTATTTGCTTCAAAACAAAAAGCATTACAAGGCAAAGTTTAGAAAGGGTAGCCTGAAAAAATACAATAAGCAATTTTGTCCCTTGTCTATTTTCTCAGCTGTAATTTCTTATTTAACCATAGAACTGAAATTAGTTAAATTGAGTGAGAATTGACAAAACAGTCAAATTTGGAAGAAACAGCTAGATCTCTTTTTTTACACACATCAGTGTGTATGTAAAAAAAGAACTAAAGAATGTGTCTGATGTCATACAGTCATTACAGAAATGACACATTAAACTGCTGAGAAATGGGGACAATTTTAAATGGCCTCAGTAATTTATTGCTTTCTAGTGATCTTTCAAGCATGCACAGAAAGACATTTTCCCAATTTCTTTCAAACTGCTTGGCCCAGTGTTGAGTATTCTGCATAACTTTCATAATGTAACGCATACAAGAGCTCAGGTTTTTCTACCCGTGTATTCAGGCTGAAGCCCTAAGCCCTTCAGCCTCTCCTCAAAGGGTCAGTGCTCCAGCCCTGACCACCACCCTGCTGCTCTGCAGAGCTCACTCTGGTTTCTTGGAGCCTCTCTGGTACTGCTGGGTACAAAATTGCACCACTTCCTCTGAAGAGGGAAAATCCTGAAGAGAGAAAATCCTCTCTTGGTAGCCACCCCTGCTGCAAACCACACCACTGGTTTGACAGATCTCCAGGAAATTCTGCTTGTGACTACAGAGCAGGTTTAATCTCATGAGCTGGAATAGAAAAATACATCTCTGTCTCAAAATGTACCATGCTTTCCTTACAGAGAAGGCAAACCTGGCAATCAGTGCTCTCACGCTTGAGAATCTTGCCATGAAGGAGAACACCAGCACTTGTTTCTGTAATGTGGCAGTAAAAGCTAAGAACTTAACAGAGTGTAGGACCATAACTTTCAGAATATACCTATTGATTTTGAACAGTTTTCTGGCAGTATTACTTCTCAAGATTGAATCTTCTGCTTGCCAAACTTCATCCATCATCAGTAATGTTAGCTGGTTTTAAAAGTCAGTGTATGGAATCTAAGTAGCATTGGCCCATGCTTCTGAAAAATTTAGTGCCTTAACTACTTGGCAATGCACAATTTCAACTTTTGTTGTATCCTGAGATTTCTGAAAGGCTTACAGATATTTATGACATCACCATGGGTGGAAATGGTACCATATTCCTGGGAATGGAATGCTGTATAAAATTGACCAGCTTCCTAGTGATCCCTAACTCAGACTTTATGCATTCTAGGAAGCAGGTACTCTTTTCAGTGAACTAATTAGCCACCTGATTTCACTAAAATCTGCTCTGTAATCTGCATGCCATCTGTTCAGTATAGTCTAGGAAAAAAACCCCCTTAACTCAGCTCTGTAATTATGTCACCAATAATTTCAGGTTGTTCATAGTTGTCTTTTCTTTTTGAAAAAAGTGCATCAAAATAAACATCTGCTTGTGCAAAATATGTTCTTGATGGAGTCACATGAAAGGTCCTACTTAATGGATTTCCTTGGCATACACTCTTCAAGACACAGTAATTCTCTAGGATAATTTTGAAATACAGTCTATGGCTATTTCTCAGTGTCTCAGTATCAGGAACAGTGAACTCATAGCCTGAGGAGAGCAAGTTACTTTTATATGGTGCTAATTACAGTCCCAGTCAAGGAAACAAATAAAGATACAGCTCTACATTAAGTATCTCAAAAACCATATTAAAAAAATAAAAACAAAAGGAAGCACAGTGAGATATCTGCTGAAACAGAAAATTATTCACCCTAGATCATGAGACCCCCATCAGTAGTTATAGCCAACCAGTTACTTCAGTTTTCAAACTTTCAAAGTCTTTTCTTTCCCATCCTACATATTTTTGTTTCAAGGACATTCCGAATTTTAGCAATTTGAAATGCTTTTCTAATAGTTATATGATTTATTTGTAAGTAGGGGAGTATATGACTTTTCTCATTTGAAAATTTTGTTTAAGCAATTCTTTCAGCTTCCTGGTGTTCATATCTTTGCATTTATTGTTTTATATTTGTTGTTGAAACATTTATTGCATTTATTGAAAGCAATCTGTAAACTTGACTTAGCTATCCAGAGTTTGCTCTGTTAGACCACATTCCTATAGATCACCTAGAAGATCTCTTGCCAAATGAAATAATATATTGCAGGAGAGGTTCTTTCTTTGGCATCCTAACTCAAGTCATCAGAACCCATAATGGATTGAATTTCTCCTTATTAAACAAAATATCCAGGGGGAAAATGAAGGCAAATAAAATTTCAAAGGCATATGACCCGAATTAAATACAATATTGAAATGACAGTTCACTGCTAAGAGACATAAAAGAAGGGAAAAACTGCCTGTTTATCTAGGAGTTTGTTCTGGTACTTAGTTTGCATTCCTTTCAACATGAAACACAGTAGTAATACATTCCGTTTCAACAGTGTAACACTTGTGAAGAGGGGCTTCAGCTAGCTGAACCCTTCGAAAAGTGGTAAATTCTTTTATGACAGGAAGCTTGTCTTCTCGTTTGTTTGATAGCCTCTGGGAACATGTTAGATTTAGACTAAATCATATGGCAACCATTTTATTACTCACAAAAAATATGGTCATGTATTCTTTTGGTACTCTGAGAACATTTCTGCCCTTACAGAAAAATTGATTGCATAGAATAGTATTTCCAGCACTTACTATTCATAGCAGTATTTAGAGAGCCGGCATTTTGTTCTTGAGTCTCAGCTTTATGCAGCAGAATGTGGGCTAGTGGACAAACAAATTCCCTTTAAAATTTGTGTAATGTCAATTCCTTCATTAATCTTTCGGTTTATGAAATGCCTCTGAAAAGATAGAATCCCAACTTTTTGTAATTTTTTTATATATAATATTCAAATATTTGTTTTAGGAATCTCATAAAGTAAATTACACTGTGGTTCTTATGCACATTCAAATTTAAAACCTTGTTGCTTGCGAGAATAGATCACACATATTGGGTAAGGCTTCTTTCTTTATTTTGCATAAAAAAAAAATTCTTGATGGAATTTCCCTTTGTAAAATTTGTCTGCTCCTAGTCATCTCTGACAATCTAGCTTGAAAATTATGCTACAGCATCTATCTTGGCCAGCAAAATTTATGTCAATTCAAAACACATGGTGGCAAAATAAAATTGTCATACATTTGTCTTAGGCCAGTTTTGTATTGAGAAAAGTCAGTAATAGCTGCCTCTCTTGGTGATTCATAAAGACTTGAAGTCAGACTCCTACAAAGACAAGTAGATTTGGCTGTAAATGTTTTTCTTTGCTGGTCGTAGGTCCATTGCTACCGTTCTTTTCATTGGCTTGGATTATGGAAGAGAAAGGGTGAACCAGTGTGCAGACATCGTGTCACTGGTGACATCTTGGTTGAGCTGAAGGTGTCACTGCTCACTGAATGAAGGTTGTGCCAGCTGACCTTGAGAGGTCCCTTCCAAATCTAACCATTCTGTGGTTTACCATTCTATGTCCTTTCCTTCATGTTCGCAAGTGAACTTCAAGATGATCCAGCCCAGGAGTCTCAGCGCGGTGGTCCCTGACAACCCTGGGGCTTGCTCACCTGGGTCCAGTGTTGTGCTAACCTAAGTTGTATCACCTGTGATTTGTTACTGACTGATGGTTCAACAGCTTAAAACATGAGTAGTCAGTGTTCAGTTCTATCTGTACAAAAAATCGTGGTGAAATAGAGTTAATATTCTGAGTACTTTCAGCAAGTTTCTCAACTGTTTTTTCCCATTTATTAATTTTTGTAGTTAAAAACAAATTGTCTGAAATCTGTTTTAATTTCAGTGGGCATTTGATGCATGCTGTTTTTATTTTCATAGAGCTCATCCTCATTTACCTCCACTTATCCCAGCTGTGGCTCACTGGTACATTTTTGTTCCCTACTTCTTGATTTCTAATTTATATTCTGGTTGAAGAAGAGGTTTTTCCTTTTTCTGGGACACTTTTACCTTAAATCAAAAATGTGTACATCCATGCACAGCCACATGCATACACAGATGTAAACATGCACATATACAAACCCCAGACATGTATTAGAAATACTGTGTCCTTATTTTATTTTCATTTAAAATATTTCAATATTTATTTATTGAATAAAATAAGATAACTAAATTGATTACAGGTCTCCTTCTCTTCTTTCATGGGTAACTCTCATAGAATATTTTTGAATTGCCTCTTTTCTCTGATAAGACCTCAAGTAAAATCTCACTTCAAAAGTTTCCACTACGTTGCTAATAAAAGCATTGGTAATACACAAAGGAAAACAAAATATTTTAAAGAGATTAGGAAATAATAATTTTAAAAATTATTCTAAAAATAATTTTTTAAAAAGAATGATAAGAATTCTTACTAGGAAACTCCAACAAACTCATTAAATTATAGAAAAAGAGATAGTGTCTAGCCTATATAAATATTTCAAGAATTACATTCAATTTAAAAATTGACACTATACTGAGTGAGACAACTACTTCTAGCTGAAAAGAGTGATGTGCCCAGAAAGTATGCACAAATTCAAAGCAAAATGTTTCACAGTATTTTTTATAAGTAAAAGCTGCTTCCTTTATTTTCTAAGTTTTAGTGTAATTTTTTTTCAATATTTAATAAAGAGCAGAAGAACCACATGCTTCATTTTGATTATGACATTAGGAAATATCATCTGGATTTTATTTATTTTAATATTTTCTGTCATGTCATGGAGGATTATTTATTTTCAAAGAATTCTTGAGACAAGACCTCGGTAATGGCTTCTAGCAAGCATGTAACACGTGCAAAATATTGGTTAGCAAATTAGTTAGTACAAAATAATGGTTAGCATGTGCTGCCAGCATGAAGTTCTGTAGAATCCAGAAGATTGAGATTTATCTCTGGACCTTTTATCTAACATCTGACATTTTTAGAATAATAATAGTATAGAATTTTGGTTTTTAACAATGATTTAGTCCTCATTTAGGATTACTAAGAGCTTGTGCACCTTGAAAAAAGCTTAATTGCCTCTAAATTTTTATTGAATTTGTAATTATCTCCCTGAGCAGTAAAAAAGGACAAATGCCTTTGATCACAGTGACACCTTTACATTAAAAGTACGGCTGATGAGGATTCCATACTTTAAAAAACCAGCATGAATGTAAATGAACAATTGAATTTATTGCTTTAACGTGCTGATTTTGAAGTGTCCCAAATGACTGGCTTCATCATGCACGTCACATGTGCTCAAGACTTCACTGATCTTGCAGAGCAGCATCCGTCACTATAACACAAATAAAACTGCTCTGGCAATGTAACAGCAAATCAGACTTTGCAGGTCACCCCCAGAGACAAGAATGTTGCTGACCTTTATCAGAGCACGTCTCAAGGAGAGTCTTCTACATTAGTAAGATTTCCTGATTTCTTTCAGATCCAAAAAGCACGTATGGAAGGTTGAACAATCTGGAATTACTATCAACTTGAATCACAATTCAGCAGGTGTGGGGATGAACATGCATTTCATGTATCAGATTTTATCCCTCAACTAAGGGCAGAGAAAGACTGAAAGTAGACATACTGTATGGTTTCAGTAATATCTGACCCACTGTTGACTGTTTTCTGCTTTTTCTTATTTAGAAATAAGGGAACAAACCACAAAAGGTTGTCCAAGACAACCAAGTGACATGAACTATATTTTTATTGTGTCAGTGTTTGTATCTCATAGGCTTTGGTTTTCCTGATTTGAACAGTGATTTTTGGGAATATGAAGTTTTTATAACAGGACACTTTTCCAAAACATCAGTGAATTAGCAGAGAAGCTAGAGAAGATAAATACAGTCTAATTTATTTTTGCTTAACAAAGGTAAAACATAATTTACGTACTTCATACGGAAAGTTTTCACAAAATAATTCTTTCAGCCACCTATACTGAAGAGGTATTGAACATCTTGATTTTTATTTTTCACCCTGTTTTGTTGAAAGCTTGTGAAGTGCTGTGGAAAAATGTGCTGTGGGAAGACAAAGCTCAGCATGGAGGAGCAGGTAAATATTATTACCTGTGCAGGTAATAATATTTCACCAGGGATAAACTGTGTGGACACACTACGATGAGGAACACTGAGTTTGGTGCACGGCCCTAATAGAGGCATGAAACAGAGAGTGGATCAGCATGGAGGTGTTGTGGTCATGGTCTGTTTAAAACAAGGTAGGTAAGAGAAATTTAGATGGAGGAATTACCCAAATGGTGACTGAAGGCTGGACTTAGTATCATCCACTTGATTATACATTTCCCTTTTCAAGCACCCACGTAGGCTAATGAATAAAAACCTGTATATGTTTGATATGTATGAAGGCACTCAAACTCCACCTGACCATGAAATGACATGAACTGACATCTTTTCTCTACACTCAAAAAAATCAATATGAATATAAAGTAAGAGAGGAGGAAGTTCAGAGGAGACTCTACTTTGTATCATGGGAAAGTCAAAGGGCTGTACCATCTCCTCCCACAGAGACATTGGGTAAACATTATTCTGTGGAAATACAATTGCTTGTGCTTGCTGACATCAGTGGATTTATCAGCTGTGACTTCTAAACCTTATTCTGTCATAATAGTCAATAAATTGTACTGTTTGTGAATCTTGAATCTTGTTGACTGCTCCCAGGCTCATGGTGCAACCCGAATTATTTGTGCACCTGGGATTGCAAGCATGGCAAAATTTACAGGGTAAATTATGCTGTTTGTGTGTCTGGCATCTTTACAGACTTATACTGGAGAACTGCCTAATCTAAAATACTATCTGTGGAGGATCTGCTGAGACAAAAGCAAACACTTGTTCAAATTGCATGTGAAAGGATCTTATAAATACCAAGATTTGTTCTCTTTCTTGGGTTCCTGCATTTTGAATAAATTTCTACAGGAGTTATAACTCTTCTAGTAATTTCTCTTACCTGACAAAAATACTGTTGTTCTTTTCTTCCTCCTCTTCATTTCTATCTCATTTGTCCCATCTGTTTTCAGACAGTATAACTACTAGTGAATTTTTCAGCTTCCAATTCTGCTACTGTCCAGATGGATGTCATAATAAGCTCACCTGTCTTACATTTTACTGCCACATTTGTTCACCTTTCTCTGTGTTTCTGAAGCCCTTCTCCTTAGCTTGTACTGCAATTAGACTTTGATCTTGATTGTGAATTAACCGATTGATGCTATTACAATTTTCATCTTGCTTGATCACAGAAATGTCATTTTCATTACAGTTATGAAGATATGATATCAATTTATCTTGAGGAGGTGGCTGGAAGTTTAGACATACTCTCTTGATTTCAGGTGGGACAAGTTAATTTTTTATCAGCAGCTAGCACTGTGCTGTGTTTTGGAATCAGAATGGGGATAATATTGATAGCAAGTAGATGCTTTTTTTTTTTTTTTTTTTTTTTTTTTTTTTTTTGGTTAAGTTGTGTTTATCCTAAAACAAGGACTATTTTTCATAGCTGGTACAGATGACACAAATGGGCCAAAGGGATATTCCACACCAGAGAATATAATGCTTAGTATTCAAACTGGGAGAAGATACCCAGAATAAAGGCTGATCAAGGTATGTGGACTTTCCTGCAGGAGACAGTGTAAATAGCTCTATTTTTATTTTTTAAAAAGTCAGTATTTTGTAGTACATATGATAATTTCCTATACCACGTGTTCCCAGAGAAAGTTTTGTTTGCAGTTGGGTAACATTAAGAAACATTTACCACTTGCAGCACTGGCTGCCTTTTGTGCAAGACAATCTGCAAATTAATGAGAATTTCCCAAGGAAATTAATATTGTTTCTAGATGTGTTCACTTAAGTATGAAAGATGATTAGCTTAATGACTCAAGTGCTTGTAAAGAACTTATTTTCTCACCCCTTAAACCCATTCCTAATTTGCTTAGCAGAAGATACCTATATTTTGCTTTTTGAAATTTGTTTGAATGGTTTTACAATCTCACTGCATTTTGAAAGCAAGAATCAGCAACACATAAAAAGTCAGTTATTTAAAAACATAAGTAAACTGTGTTTACTTGAGGTAAACTCTGTAGAGAGCCTTTAAAAGACAGACATTTGATCTGAACAGAGACTTTGTGCTGCACAGGCTGGATCAATGGGCTGAGGCCAGTTTGATGAGGTTCAATAAGCAGAGTGCCAGGTCTGCATTTTGGTCACAACAACCCCAGCAGCACTATGGGATGGGGGCAGGATGACTGGAAAGCTAACCAGCAGAAAAGGACCTGGGGGTGCTGGTTGGCAACTGGCTGAGCACGAGCCAGCTGTGCCCAGGGGCCAAGAAGACCAGTGGCATCCTGGCTTGTGTCAGCAATAGTGTGGCCAGCAGGACCAAGGCAGTGGTTGTCCCCTGTACTGGGCCCTGATGACGTCGCCCCTTAAGTACTGTGTCCAGTTTTGGGCCCCTAAATTCAGGAAGGACATGGGGGTGATGGAACAAGTCCAGAGAAGGGCAATGGAGCTTGGTCTAGAGAATAAGTCATGAGAGGAGTTGCTGAGGGACTGGGAGGTGTTTGGAGAAAAAGAGGCTCAGAGATTACTTCATTGCTCTCTACAACTGCCTCAAAGGAAGCTGTAGAAAAGTAGGGCTGGGCCTCCTTTCTCAGGAAACTCATGACAGGACAAGAGGAAATGGCTCCACGCTGTGCTAAGGAGGTTTAGGTTGGACATCAGAAAGAAGAATTGGAACAGGCTGCCCAGGGAGGTGGTGGGGTCACTATCTCTGGAAACATCCAAGGAAAAACTGGATGTGGCACTTATAGCCATGGTCTAGTTTACAGGATGGTTCAGTCAAAGGTTAGACTCAATCATCTTGGAGCTCTCTTTTGATCCTAATGATTCTATAATTTTATCAATTTGTTCTCACAAATTGAGAAATTATTAAAATAAACTGGTAGTTTCAGGTGCAACCCCATTACAGTCAAAATCAAAATTCTTATTTTCATCAAGGGTCATGTAATGGGGATCTTCCTGAAGTCTACGATAAAACCAAAACTTCTGGGCTTATGCTATCTGAGGTCCTCCCCTACCACATTGCTATGTACCTACAGTGTTTTAAATACATGCATACGTATTTAAATAATCAATATCTGTATCATTTATATAATCTATATCTACATATCTGTCATCTCCCAGAGCCCTGACCTCCTGCAAAAGTGCCCACTGTTAAAGGATTAGTTGTAAAACAGTTCAAAAGATATGAATGGTGCTGAGGTTGGGACTTTAGGTCACACTTTGCAGAGCACCATGGCAGAAAACAGATGCATACATTTTTGAATCTTTTGTGGGATTTGCCCTGTAGGTGTGCAAGGCATACATCTCGGTGTCTTGGTTAACTCAGTTTAACAATGCTGTATCTTTCCCTTTCTTGTGGTTTAAGCTATGAACTAAGAAACACAGACTCGCCTTCCCCTGGTAGACTGGGGGAAATAGTCAGAGGAGTAAAAGTGGGAGAACTCATGGCTTGTGTTAAAGACAGTACAGTAGGTAAAGGAAAAAGAAAATAAGACAAAGAATTAATTCAATTCATTACTTCCCATGAGCAGGCAGGTGTTCAGCCATCTCCAGGAAATCTGTATTCCACCATTTTTTGCTTCAGCTTGTGAAGACAAGCGCCATCACTCAGAACTTGTTACAATGCAAAAAGATGGTGCTGTTTGTGTAGAATCACACCAATACTTGGTGTGATTTACATTGCATTCAAAAATTCAAGCCTCATTTCATCATCTCGCCTATGAAGTATGGCCACAGCTCTCTGGCCACAGAGAGCAACAGGCACAACTTTCCCAGGTATCATGCTGGGGAAGGCTGTGAGAAGACCAGAGAAAAGAATTATAATTCTTATCTTCACTTGCTGCATCTGTTGTTGTCAACATGTGGAATTTGTTACGGAGATTTGTTTACCCAAGGGTGCGTTCCTAATTAGCCAATGGTGATGTTGTTTTGATTAATTGACCAATCTGGTCTGTCTGTACCAGACTGTCTGCGAGGGCGGGGGGTTTCCTAATGGTATAGTCTAATAAAGCTATTAATCAGCCTTCTGGACTCATGGAGTCAACGCTAACTATTACCTGGCCAGGGATGCCGTGCTACGACAATGAAGCTTCTTTCTCTTTGTAATATTTTACTACAAACTTTCCAGCTTCTAAAAAAAAAAAAAAAATTACTGTATTTTCTTATTTTTGGTGCTGACTATTTTAAGGTAATAATAATTCTTTAAACTCCATGATTTTATTCCCAGATATTGATTGTGTCTGACAGCAGGACAGAACATTTTAGTTGACGGTCATTTGAATTAGGAGAGAAATTTGTTGCAATATCTGACAGCAATATTCCTTCTTGTTCTTTTGCTGTAATGAAAATTGCTTTTTGCTTTAAACATGGGGTGCATAACCAAGGTGGTAATGGTTGGAGTAGTGAGAGTACAGGGAAAAATATATTCCCTGTTGTGAAGTAAATGCCATCTTGTAACTCAAAGTGAACGGGAAACAAACATTATACGGTTTGTTAAGTTTAGTCAGCTCAGCAAAGTGAGAAAACTTCACAGATGCCGTGTAGCAAAAACCATTTTTGTATATACAGACCAGGCAAATGGAGAAGCAATGAGAAACTGAAACATATTTGATTTTGCTGTGTGCACTGGACTTATGAATGGTGGTTGGCGCTATCACTCATGAGATATTGGAGAAAACTCAGCAGGCAAATGCAAACTGTGATATCATTTTATAGACTTGTCATTAGGCAAGCACTGAGCACAGTTTGCATCTGCAGTGAAAACATATCACTGGTATTAAATAAAAGAAACAAAACAACCTAAAAGCTACTGCTTGCAGAGGAAAGGAGCACTTTGTGCACAAAATGAGGTGCATGGTATTGCTTTTTCTCTGTCATTTTATCTAGTTTCAATCCTGTTTCTCTTACACAAATAGACTCCCATTAGTTGTACTTCATTATAACTACATTACACATTCCATGCTTCATTGTGTTTCTTTTAGGTAAAGAAACAAAAAAGTCAGTGGAAAAAGCCTGTTTCAAACCCTGACTAAATTTAATGATAGGGAGTCTTTGCAGCAGCTTCAGAGGTCAATGAGGATCAGTACCTTGAAAATTTAAGTGTGTTCTCTTTTATAGTAAAAATGGAAACTTTTAATTTTGACCTACACTGAAATTATTTGGATTAGGTTTTTCATTTTTCAGTTTATCTTGTTAAACTAACTCCCAATTAAAAGAGTGCTAGACAAAAATACCTTGAAGGCCATCATTACTTGAAGTTCATTATTTCCTTAAGAGAATTTGTGGTTAAACTGTGCTGTACTCTGCAAGAATCTTCCATTATTCTTCTGGGATTTAGTCTATGTAGAGTTTTTATTTATATTGGTGACATTCAGTTCTGAATAGTTGTTTCCCTTGCAATGAGCTATATTGTCTAGCAGTCTTCAGTGAATGTTGAAAAACTAACCAAAGCAAAAAAAATAACCGAAAAGTGTAAAATTTGCTACCTGGCAGCCAAGTCAAAAACCCAAAAAACTATTTTTTAAGAAGTACAAGTTGTTATTTCTGCTGTTCAGAGAATCCTTATACCCTTCCAAAAACCAGGGCTTGTTCTTCTTGCTCTACTGTTCATTCCAACCTACCTGAGCTTCAACATTCCACTGAAACTAGAGTGGATAAATGAAAAATATTTGTAAAGCTCACAGTGCAGGCCAAAATATTTCTTATCCTGGAGTGCTTAAATTTTTTGATTCTTTAGCCTAGGTGATGCTAAGAAAGAGAGTAGTTTTGCTGGAAAAGTTAGATGAACCTGTGAAGTGGGTTGCTTTAACAGTTTGGTGCTTGCAATGCCGCGTAAGGAATGCTTCGAAAGACGTGGTGTTTCACCAGCGGCTCTGCTGGCTCACGTTGGACAATGGGGTTGGTTCCAAGCCATTCACTTTGCTCCTTGTAAAAATAAAACTTTAACAGCCTGGGGTCCTCTAGCTTATGAAATACTTGTCTTGAACAATGAGGGCTCTTTGAAACAGCCGTTTGTGATTTGTGTTGAGATGTTTCTTGTTACACCTCATGACGGAATGCCTGAAAAGTTTGCCTTGCTGTGTTGGTCCTTGGCAGAGGTCTGCGTCCTTATAGCAGATCAGCAGCCCAGAGCAAGCCCTGAAACGCAGCACCCAAGCAAACAACAGTGTAAGTATTCTCTGATGCTACTGCTTTTCAGGTTTTCCATCAATGAAAACAGCACCACTTTTAGGTTAATTAGCTAGTTCCAGGAAAAATCACAGAGAATTTTTTTTTAAATTTATTTCATTAGCGAGGTTTTTCCTGTCTGTGCTTTGAATAGATTTATATTTTAATAGATTTTTTTTAAAGGTGATGCAGACTTTTTGTTGGTCTAACCCCTGGCATGCATGTCTATTAAGTTGTTCAGTTATTTATTTTTTACTTAAGCTACTATATAATATGATTTTATTTCACTTATTATTTTTTGAATCAATTAAGTAAAACTTATTAATTTAAATTACTGTATTCATAACAATGTCCAGGTCAGGTCAGTGAAGGCTTCTCTTGAACTTGACTATTCTTACCATAGTAATTCATATTCACACAAAAAAAACTCAATGAGTATAAAATCCAAACAACTACTTAATATCAATCAAGTTCTTTAATTTCTTTCTAACATCTTAAATTATGGATAAATGATCATCCCAAAGCATGAATATACTACTATTCTGTCACATAAAATGTCCAACATTCAGGATTTTATATTTATTATTGAAAAGGTAAGCAGAGGCTGGTATTGGAGGGACAAGTATAAATTACTTAAGAATTCCAAATTAATCTTCATGCGTATTTATCCTAAGTCTCCTGAAAAAAATTCCTTCATTTTGAATCTCCTCAGATTAACTGTGCACTACTCCTTTGTCTGATACATTGCTAGGGTCCAAGCTCTCTGTAAACTCCACTTGAACTATTTTGACTTTGTAGAGCAATTCCAGAGAAACTGGAACTCTCAGTTCCAGAGAAAGAAGAGCTCTCCATCCCTGCAGAACTCTAAGGCCAGGCTGGATGGGGTTCTGAGCATCCTGGTCTAATGGAAGATGTCCCTGCCCATGGCAGCAGGGCTGGAATGAGATGATCCATTCCAACCCAAGCTGTTCTATAATTCTGTGAATAGTGTTAGCAAACTGGGCTTGTTTTCAGTCAAAAGTCTGTAGATTTTCTGCAGACAGGCTGCTGAATTTTGAAATTTTAGTAGCCATTGATTCGAAATGCTTGAGTTAATAAATTTAAAATTTTCTGAATATACATGCTATGGAGTGCCTCTTTCATCTGAAATTTATACAACTAACTGAGTATATAAAATGTAAGCTTCTTATTTTTCAATTCAAGTACCAAAAACATTACTCTTTGTGTAGTGCAGAATGAAACTTATAATTACTTTGCAACATCTCAACTTAGCACTGTTATCTGATTATTTGTATAGCAAAATGCAGCTTGCAAAATTGGTGTAGAGTTTCCTTCCAAATAAAAATGATTGTATGTATCCCTGTGTTTGACTTCATTAATATTTCTTTTTGACTGGTCTGGCATGTACAAAAAACCTTTTGAGAAAGCAGAATTTGTTGCTTCATTAACATAAATTCATTCTGAAAAGAGTTCAGAGTTATCAAAGGTCCACTTATTTTAAAATGATTTTGAGAGTTGAAAAAAACACCCCAAATGATCTGGTCTTAGAAAAATCAAGTAAGATTCTTCTGGAATTTTTTAGTGGGAAATTAATGGAGACACATTAGGAAAATATGATCGATAAGATATTAAGGTGTTCTAACTGTGATAAAAAGAGATTATGTGAAAGTTTACCACCACTTTGATCCACTGATGAAAATCTAAAATAATGAAAATAATTATGTTTAATTTGTAAGGAATACAGCTCACTGTAGAGAAGCTGTGCAAAAAGATTCTGCTAGAATAGAATAATGTGCTTATGACCCACATCTTTTTCCCTTTCAGTCTTTTAACTGTTGGGGGGAAATAAAAGAGTCTGAGCATTTTTCAATTCTTAAATCAACTATAAAAAATTGTATCCATTAATTTTACATTATATTATTATTAGAAATATGGAAAATAAATATTGATATTTTAGATACGAGATGCTATCACTTTGCAGAGGCAGATTTCATCTTGATTTAGATCTATTTTGTCATATTTGATTTAAGCATGCAAATTTTCTATAAATTACAATTTTTTTATTTCAACTCCTATGAAAAATTAACTTATATTATTTATTCTTTTCTTGTACCTGTCATGCTTCTGCTTCAAAAGTAAATCTGAGGCCTAATATTTGCACTACTCCTAGGAGCAGTTTAAACCTCCAAGGATTTAAAATTTCTCAGTATCATTTGTGATGACAACTTTGCTGTTGCTGAAGAACTTGTCCTCACAGAAAGTGCAAATCTCTTCATTTAAAACTGCAAATAAGTCTTTAATTTTAAACAGCGATACTTGTAATAATTATGTTTTACCCAGACACTGGTGAAAACAGAGCATTAATTAATCGGTAGAATGTAAACATTTTTAATAGAATTTGCATGCATTTGTATGTCTGGTGCTCGGTGCTGCTTCTAACCTGCTTCTCTGTCAGCTGACACTGTAATCTCCACTGAAGAATAAAGAGATCTCACTTATTCAGATTTACCTCCCTTTCTTGTGGTTCAAGTGTAACAGATTTGAGTCTAAAAACAAGACTACAAATTTGGGGATTTTAAACTAGTTCCTTGAGTCATAAGATAAATGTTTTTGATATTATGAAAAAAAAAAAATTTTCTGGCATAAGTGAATATGTATCTCCCTGAAAAACTGTTTCTGGATAGCTTCAATTCTCAGATAGAATATACTTCTCAGATATCTTTTAGAATAATATTGTATCACTGTTTCTCAAGCTGGACTGAACACATGCTGCTTGAATCACTGAATGTCAAGAAACAGGAGCACACAGACCTGCTAAGTTTTCACTTAGAAGATGTAAAATAAGCCAATTGGGTATTGCTTTGCAAATCTAGCTCTGTTAACCAGATTGCTGTGAAAAACTTGGGAGGATCTCCACATAAAGCCATACAGTCTCTACCTCAGACCTGACAGCCTCTGATGAAGACACCGTTCTCATTCTCCTCTGTCAGCTGTCAGCATTTTTGTCTGTATTTTCTCTCGACTGCTTCTGGTCTCCTGGCTCCTGCATGTTATGAAACCTTACCCCAGAGGCTTTTCTCTGGGGCCCTGAAGTCTGCCACCCTTCTCTATCCCTCTGGACTTCAGCAGACATATCTTATGCTTTGCCTAGAGGAGGTACTTGAAGGTCTTCAGTGTACCAGCTGTACGGGAACACCCTGAAGATGAAGTTCCTTTTGAACAAGAGTCCTTTTCAGCTCCACCAGAACAAGGAAGAAGATGGGGATGGAAGCCAGTAGAGCAAAATTCATGTATTTTCTGGTTTGCTTGGGCATACTTCACTTACCAGCAGGAGCGGATGGATGATGCCTGACAATCGTGAGTGTTCATGCCGAGCAGAGGCACGAATAAATGTTCTCATGCATCTTAATTGGTGATTACTCACCCCTGTAACAGGTCCTGGCTAGAACACAGGCAAAGCACAACCAATTGTGCTTCCTAGCACTGGCTCATTATCAGCCTTAGGTAGGAGCAGATGATCTGCTGTGTCTTGTGCCTATGAGACAGTGGGAAGCAGGCCCTGAAATGTTTCCAAAGCACAGTGCACCAGGCCAAACTGGTTTCCTGTCCCTGTGCTGAGCTATTCCTGGCACTCTAGGGAGCACTAGTTAGAGTCAGCATACTGCCGTGCACTGTGTCATCCTTGGTTACTCAGAGCCAGGAGCCAGTGGTTTTGTGCAGAGCTAAAATAACTGCCCAAGTATTTATGATGCATGTAGCTGTTTTTTCCACAGTGAAAACCTTTGAACTGGTTCTGGTCATAACTGCTGTGATGTTAGAAAATTAATTATTTCTACAGTACTGATAAATACCATCATTTTAAGCAAATGACATATGATAGCATATAAGATTCAAAAACATTTGAATATCCCATTTAAAATTCTGTTGTATTAAAAGACATCAAAAGCTGATACAAATTGCTTCTGACTGCTCACCATATTATCATATGTCTTTTTGAAGTGATTCAGGAATCAGGCATGCTTGAGTTTTTTTAAAGTATCACATGAACTACACATATTCTAACACAATTAGATTTAGATACTTCTAGTGTTGCCTTAATTCTACGCTTGATAAATTTATGTTCAAACTTCTAGTTTGAACTAGGCTAAAACTCAACCCATTAATTTCTGCTTTGAAAAAGAAGAAATAAACTGACCTTATAACAGGAGCATAAACAAGAAGATGTTTTGAAGCACATTCTTCTATTCTACCTCTTGCTATGGATGTACCAGAATTTGTAATGTGTTTAGAGATTGTTCTTTAAACTGTGTGAAAAATGTGGTAGAGTCCACACCGAGCTAAATGCTTTGAAGAAGCTATTGCATCATAAGCTACAGTATGAGTTTAGGAGATTCACAGTCTCTCACAGCAACCACCTGTTCACATCTGATATTCCACAGCAAGTGCAGATGGCTCACCCTTCTGTCATTGAAAAAGCAAGTGCAATTTTCCTCACATTTGCAGGAAACAAACAGCTATGCAACAAGCAGGACTTAATTGATGAAAAATTGTTTTTCTGCCCATACTTTGAACTCCATAAAGTTTCTTTTGTTTGTTTTGTTTTTGTTTTTGCTAGCTGCAAAGACAAAAAACTTCCACTTTCTTTCTCTCATGTTTTTAAACCAATTAAAGGTACCTTTTCCAAGTAAAATTATTACTTCTGTCAATATTTTTCTACTGCATCTATTCTGCATACTGTGGTGTTTGGCCTAACTGTTGTCTTTTACCTGTTCTTCATCCAAAAATTTTTGATTTTAGTATTAACACTGCTGAATATCTGTAAATTTTATCTGTGCTGATCACCTATGTCCTCTCTAGAATAAGACATCAAAATTCAGATTATATTGCTCGTATTTTACAAGAATTGTTAATTGTTCAAAGCTTTGAAAAATGTATTTCAAGAGCTAAATAAACAAATTCATATAGCATTGATGCCCACTAGTTGGTCAGCATGAATTATCTGTAACTGAACACAGTAGGGTTCTAATCTTACTCATGCATCTTTCAGTCATAAAATTCCATTTCAAGAGCATATAATTTGCATAATAAATGCACAAAGGGAATACAAGCAATAAGAATGTGCATACCTGAAGTTTATAAGTCCCTAATGCTTGCTAAAGGAAAATTAATATTGAAATAATAGCTTCCAGCTATCATATGCTGATGTTACTATATTCAGAGAGATAAATCTTAATTCTTTATGTCCCTTGCAAGGAAAGACCAGGTACATCTGAGGGTAAGGATTAAGAATAAAGCTACTTGAAAAGCTTTTCTAACGTAACAAGATCACTTGCTGCCATTTTGGGTTTGATTTCTTTTTCTTTAATGAAAAACGATTTTAGAGAAGAAAGCTGAGTAAAACAGTATATAACATTTAGGTATTCAACGCTCTACAGTTTCAGGCATATTTTGCTAAAAATATAAAAAACAAAACCAAAAAAGGATTTTTTTTTTAAAAAAGTGCTTGGCTTTCTATTTGACCATTTTAGTAATTCCCTTCCATGCCTTGCCCTGCAAATTTATCACTGTGTGGGCTTTAATTGAGGCCCCTCTGAGAGGAGCAGTGAATGAGTCTAATGCGGACTGAAACATCACAAAGGATGCAGCTGGGAGTCTAGCATCAGTGTGGAAAGGGGTGGCATCTTGTCATTTATTTATCTATACAAACAGAAGAATGATCTTGCAAGTTAAGTCACGAGTAAAAAATTAAGGGAAGCAACAGCTCATGAGAAACCAAAGTATTTTTTGGGGTGGGCATGCACAGAGAAAAGCTTCACTTGGTTGAGCTGTACATGCCCCTACCAAGGATGTCTTGTGTTTTTGAACCATGGAGTCAACTTGAATCATCTCTCAAGTTAAATACATTTGAATATAGATCTACATGTTGAAACAAAACAGCTTCATCACACTGAAATATACATAGCCAATGATTTTCTGATCCGGGAAAGGAAATAGAAGGGAAATGGAGAGGATTTAGAACAGAGAGACTCATGCAGCTCTTAGAAAAAGGGATTCTGAATAGCTTTGCAGCAAAAATAAAACAGATTCATCTTGCTTGGGCCATTCATGGGAGCAGTAATTTCTTTCTCTTTTTTGAAGATTCCTGTATATTCTGTACCACATGATCCTTATCAGGAAGCTTCCATTATTATGTATGTACTGAAATAATAGGAGAAACCTATCGAGAGGAGTCAGGATATGTAGAGGACAACATGCCCATAGCCAACAGGTTTTTTTCCAAAGATTGTGAAAGTAACACTGAATTTTTGGCAGCAGCTGACTTTTAGAATTCTTTCCTTTTAGAGGTTTCAATAAGAAAAATTACTCTTTTTTTAAAATTTAGATAGTAATAGTAATTTAAAAATTTAGATAGAAATAAATTGGTTTAGTCTTAATTGTGCTTCAGAAGTGCATAAGATTTAAATTTTTTTCATACACAAACAGATTGTCCCATGACATGGAAACTCTAAATCTGTATCAGTTTTAATACCCAACAGTAGGGACCAAAGATTAAGATATGATAATAGTATAGTTTTGCTGTATCTATGCTATCATTTTGTAAGAAATGTGATCTATATTGTATGACCTCCTTGCTTTTAAAATTTCTTAAGAAAACTTAAAGAACAATATTTACCATTTAATTATATATTATTGGGGCTTTAAACTCAGCTATTGACTGCCAGGTCTCAGACTGGCAATGTTGAGTCATGCACTTCTGTCCTTCACAGTGAGTGTTTTTCTAAGGAGGATGGGAGTGGGATCATGGTATCAGACTTAGAAATGGAAAAGAGCTATCTTGCTCATGTATCAATTTCCAAATGTCTGAATTGGAAATTGATACATGAACAAGATAGTCAGAAATCCACTTGATCTTGCAAAGGAAGAAGGATTGTGCTGTGTCTGGGTAGGCTTTGAAGTGGTTTGTGGTGGACTGAGTAAAGGAATAAGGATATTTCAGGTGAGGTACAGAAACTTGCCTTTCCAACCCCACTACTATAACTGACAGCTGGCCATGGGAAAGAAACATCAGGTGATATCCCATCTGTGGTTGTTGGCTAAACTAACACAACAAGGAAAATGATTAGATCTTAAAGTACAGGAAGTGTCTCTCTCTCTTAGGAAAATAATGGAGAATGAAAGCACTTCACACATGTGAGACTTTATTGGATTCTGGTGCACTTGCAGCTCTCCACTGTAAGAATACTTAGAAACTGAGCTCAGCAGAGCAGCACCAGACTGGTAAGGGATCTGTAGCATGTGGTGCACAGGAACAGCCTGAAAGGTGCATCTGGTTATTGTGAGAATGGAAAAGCTGAGGACAGGGAGATACATCCTCCTGCTGAACACAGCTTTATCATGAGTCGTCATAGAGCAGACAAAAGCCATACTCCCCTGACAGGTACAGAAGACAAGAGACATAAAGTGCAGCAAAAGAATATCAAGCAAAATAGTTTTGTTTTGAGGACGACGAGGAATGGGGGGGGTGGGGAGTGTAGAAGAATTGTTTAAGCACAGGGACAGATTACCAGAGGAAATACAAGAATTTCTTCCCCTGGGTACGTTCACATGTCAGCTGGGCAAGGTGATGAACAACCTGTTCTAACAGGAAAGCTAGTCCTATTCTTAGGTAAGAGTTGAACCAGATGATTTCAAAGATTACTTCCAATCTGAGCCATTCTCTGTTTAATTCACTGAAGATATAATTTTTGACCCTCTAAAAATATTGAAATCATTCATATGGTTATATTAGTAAACTCTCTTGCTGAAAAAGTAATTTTATGAAAAATAGTTGCAGGAGAATAAAATATTTGAAAGACGCTTACAAACAATTTTTAGGAAAGTATTCTTTTTATGCAAAAAGCTTAATTATGAATGAGACACATTCTGCTTGATGATGTATTTCAGTAAAATAAATCACACAGAATCACAGAATCATTTCATTTGGAAAAGACATCTGAGATCCTCAGGTCCAGCCTTTGACTGATCACCTTGTGAACAAGACTGTAGAAGAACTAAGCGCCACGCGCCTTCCTTTCTTGGACACCTTCAGGGACAGTGACTCCACCCCATTCATGGGCAGTCTGTTCGAATGGTTAGCAACCCTTCCTGCGAAGAAATTCCTCCTGATGTCCCACATGAATGCCCAGCCTGAGGCTATGTCCTCTCAGCCTGTCACTGGTGGTCTGGGGCAAGAGGCTGCAGCCCTGTCTGGCTACAACCTCCTCTCAGGTGGAGAGTGATAAGGTCACCCATGAGTTGTCTTTGCCTCAGGCTAAAGGACCACAGCTCCCTCAGCTGCTCATGTTGTCACAAAGAAAAATGCAATAACGTATTGGCACAAAGAAAGTATTTGTTGATTAAAATTTGTTCAGGCTGTCAGGATCTCATGAGCAAAGATATTTTCTATGCTTCATTAGTCTGTGCACATTATCAACTGCTCTCCTTCACTGAATGTGAGCTGACAGTTTTGAGGAGCAATGAAAACCTTTCTCCTGTTGTATTATTAATCACACTACAACATTTTTATGGCTGTATCTACAGATACAATTTCAGCAGCAGAGGTTGCATAAAGATGGAAAAGCTGGGATTTGTTTTGGTGCCATCATTTATGCTTCTAGGAAGATTAAATTCATATTTGTGTTTAGTAATAGTGAGAGATTGCCTCTTTGTGGTCACAGGTTTGTGCAGCATAAAAACCTAGCCATTCCTGGTTTCCTGGCTGTTTTACAGAGGATCATGCACTTGTGGAGAGGACAGCATTGGGAGTTCTAAGCAGAATGCTTTTCCCTCTAAAAGTGGGAGACCACAAATCAAAAAGGAGTTTAATATGGTCAAGTGTTAGTGTGGTAGTAGCATCTTAAACCTCAAGTTCAGAAGAGTGCATGCCACAATAACCACAACACATCCCTTCTGCATTTCTTTAGAGTGTGCTTAAAAGGCTTATCCATCATGGAACTTCTGTTTCCTAGAACCTTAGTGCTGACTGGTCTCACTACAATCTCTAAAAGAAGACCCAAAATGTCAGCGCCCTTACTAAATCCCCCGCCGTTTCACCACTGAAGTTCCAATTTCATTTATTTTCCATGAAAGTATGACATTTTAAATCATATTTTGTGACTAACAAAAAGCAGTTAAGTATGCAATCTGAATTACTATGTGCAGTTACAGAGGTGCAAAACTGTGAGAAGATAAATGATCAGAACCTAATTGACGGCAGAGGGACTGAATGAAGACTTTAGCTTTTTGGAACTGTTAGGAAGGACAGAAAGGGATTCTGAATGTTTGCTTCTCTTGTTAACCCACTACTATTTACTAAGCAAGAGAAATTTAAAAATTATACAAAACTTGTCATTAAAAAATACATGTAGTATTGTTTCCTAAAATAACCACTGCTATTATTCTGCTGTATGGTCAGCTTTAGAAGAAATGCAGTTGAAAGCTGTAGGTAATCCATAAACTCTGCATTCTGGTTTTTGCTTTGTTTTGGTGTGGGTCTTTTTGTTGGTATTTCATTAAATATACTTTCTTTCATACAGTATGATGAAAGTTAACATTTTGCGGCATGGAACTTATTTCCAAAAAAACAATGCAAAGTACTCTTTCACACAAATTTATGATTTTCATCAGGAAAATAAAAATTACATAGCCAACCGAAACAATATATGGCTTTGACTTCAATGTTTAGACATCTGCAGAACAAATTTATTTTAATAATATCTTATGAATTTGAATTTCACTCAATTGAATAAAGCATATCTTTATTTGTGCTTGGCATTCTTTAATAGGAATCAGGGTTTTTTTCAGAAAAATAAGATGAAAGGCCGAGTTTTCACAGTTTGATATTTGCCACTCTCCGTTGCTTAGTGATGTGTGAATACAACCTGGATTCATTTCATAGAAATTGCCTATCTTGTATGTTTCCAAAGAGTACCAAACACTTAACAAAGTAATTTTTGAGTGTTCAGACCTGCATCATTTTTGTTCTGTTCTGTGTATGGGGTTTTGTTGCTACTTTTGCCCGAGACAGATGCCAGAAAATATTGTAGCACAAAATGCCAGAAGAATTGTCACCGGGAAAGGTTTAAGGGCTTTTTTGTACTTAAAGAAATACTATTTTTAATAAACTAGTCAGCTACACTAAAATTCATAGATTGATGTACAAATTGCTCTTTTTGTTTCTTTAAAAAAAAACCTCCAGTTTTTTTAACTAAAGATTGTAACTGAAGAAAAGTTTCATAATATGATTCGTTTGGGTTTTTTTAGTATTATTTTAGTTTTCCAGAGAAATGAGGATTTTTACATCACATCTTTTGAGCATTCACTACTTCCCTCTGTCTTCCCTCACCACCCCAAGAGCTTTCAAATCATTTTTTGGTAGATCAAGATGAAGGGATAAATGTGCCAATCCTAGATATTTGTTCAACTAGTGGAAGCCCTTACATGGATTTGGAGTGAGAGCCAAATATATGCCAAAGAAGAACACTGAGAGTTGAAACTGGAGTATTTCTGTAGCTGGTGTTTGCTTTGTTTTGTTTTGTTCGGTAAGTCACTGTATTGCACTTATAGAACAGATGAAACTTGAAATAATGCAGAGAAAGATTGAAGGATTTTCTCCACAGCTGTAGTAATATCAGTGGTCAGGCTAGTTAGTTAAAAATAGCTTCATGTGAAGAAACATTTATTTTACCATTGAGTTGCAGTCAGTTCTAAGCCCTATGCCAGTTCTCTGCCCAAGGTGGTGTGGTGCATTAGGGAATCTTGTGTGTCGGAATTTGATGCTGCCACAGTTGGATTATTTATGTATCTCAAAATGGTGTGCATAAACAATTTAATAGCTTTGAAACAACTTTTGTTTATCTGTCTAGAAAGAATAAGCACCATGGACATCTCTCTAAAGATTTTATCTCTTGAATAAATAACAGGTACAAATAGCTGAGATTCTCTTGTCAGTCATTAGCTGCTCCCTTTACCTGTGAATTCTTTCATATGTTACATAATTTTAATCCCAGTCTACAGTCTACCTTTTATATTGTTTCAGTAAGTATAAAAAATCCTCACCCATGACAAACACTTCTGTTACTGAGCAATAGCTTTCAAAAGAGTGAATGGGTAATATCCCTACAAGAACACAGACACGCAACTTATATTTAATTTTGAAAATCTTGCGTTAATTTTTATATCTGAAAATTTTAGAATATTAAGATTAAGATGAAATTGAGTTCCATGAAAAAAAAATAAAATTTGAGTCAGAACATTGATTAGTAAATTATTTTTCCTGATTTCCTTTTCTGCTTTCATGATTTTATTTAATTTCTTGATCAGCTTTTCATTCATAGGAAAATGCTGGCTTTTGCTTCTGTTTTCTAAGGTGGGAATTATAGGAAAGGCCCAAGGAATGCTTAAGCCTTTTTCATTAAGAACCAAGATTTTGAAAGTTCATTGCAGTGCGTGCCTGCATCCCTGAAGAAAGAAATTTATATTAGGGTTTTATTATTCTTTCTGATAAGTAATATCTAAAGCTTATTCTTTCAGCTCTGATGGTTTTTTTTGGATATAGGAAGCCAAATGCTTTTTATTTTAAGAGAAAGTTCTTTTAGGTGCTTTTCCTTGGGTGGAAACAATGTGCACCAAGGTGTTGCTTGATGCATCAGCTATAAACCCCCTTGCATTCCTACTCATTTCTATATCAGCCTCCTGATGTCACTTTATGGCACTGTAAGTAGATAGCTCTCATTTAATTCTAAAATGACAATTAGAATAAGCAAGCTTTCATGATAATTTCCTTTATTTTTCAGTTAACCATGTTTCAATTATTGTGGAAAGTGAAGTGAAACTGTCAAGAATAAGTGGACTGTGCTGGTTCTAAGGCAGTTTGGTCTTTCAGGCAGGTAAATCAAGCAGACAGAAACACACTACCTTTCAGAAATTTGAATAAGTAGGTTTTGCATGTATTCATGTTGTTCCATATCTGAAATCTAAAAATATTTATATTTCAGTTGCAATTTATTTATGAAAACAAATTTAACAGAAATGGTCAAAGCCTTGTTAGGTGCCAAATATGCCATAGGAATATATAGCTACATCAATTTTTCATCATTTTTTCATGAAATCAGTGAAATCAACAGAAGAATCACATAGTTTGGATTCCCCAAAGGAAAGAAAAAGGCCCCTAACCTCTGCTTTAAAGTGCTACTGCTATGATTCATCCAAAGGCTAGAAAGGCCAATTAAACTTAGTTTAATCTTGGTTAAACACTGTGACAGTATTTCAGTAAATGTGCACTCAGGCAAGACCAGTGGCTACAATTTTTACTCACTAGGGCACAAGCCATAATGCAACACTTCCTCTCTCTATTTACATGTGTGTCTGTGGACCTGTCTGGCATACTCACTTTGATTAAATGTACTTGTGTAAGAAGAACAGCATAGCCTAGAACAGAACAGAATATTTCAGGGGCAAGGAACCTACAAATCTCACCTTGTCCCACTGCCTGAGCACTTGAGGGCTGTGCAGGCATTAAAGCACATTCTTAAGGGCACTGTCCAGATACATCTTGAGCACCTGGAATCTTGGGGCATTGGCCTGTTTTAGTGTCTGACCACTCTCTTGGTAAAGAAATGCTTCCCAGTCTCCATGTCTGAGCCCTTCCCACAGCTTTGTGTAATTCCCATGTGTACTGTCACTGGATCTCAGGGAGAAAACCTCAGCGCCTCCTCTCCACATCTTCTGCTTCAGGAAGCTGCACAGAGCAACAAGGTCTCCCTCAGTTTCCTCATCTTCAAATTAGACCAAACCAGAGTGAATGAATGAATGAATGAATGAATGAATGAATGAATGAATGAATGAATGAATAAAAAAAGCCATTGGAAATATTAAAAGAACACATCACAGGAATTTTTTCAAAAGCAGACTTCTTTTTTAAATCATTTTTTGCGTGCTTCTTCCTTCAGGAAATTAATGCAAATGATGCTTCTGTGCACTATTAATTTTTTTTTCTTCTCCTAAGAGCAGCATTTAAAAGCATCAGGAATAATGGATTGTAGGGCATTAGTAGCACTATATTTACATTATGCCTGGGTGGATGATAAATGGTTGCATTGTGATAATTTAACATTTTATTTAATTTTTCTTGATCCATTCATAATTGTCTTTCTGTTATTATATTAACATTATAAGTTAGTCTTAATAGACTAACTTATCACTTTTCTTCCTTATCAGAAATGGACTGGGTTCACATGGTTTGTTGCTGCAATCCATTCATATCAGCCAGGCTAACAAAAATAATAAAAGGGTATATCTTTAAGCCCAGGCTTTAATTTGGTAGGAAAATTCTAATATGGGCACAGGCTTAGGACTCATCACTAGGGGAAAAAAGAGAACAAAACATCAAAAAAAGTCAATACACTTTTCTGCATCTACAAAATACAGTAGAAATCCTTCCTGGAAGAAGATGCATAGATTCTGGGCTTGTGAATGGGAAGAGATGCTCATAATTTCTCTGTTTGGAAGGGAGTGATTTAATGCATAATGTGGTTTAAAGCATAACCACTAGTGGTCACCTGTTTCAACAGCTATTCTCTGAGGAGCTTTTCCTACCACGTAGCTGTTGGTAAGAGTATTCCCCTTATGTTGCCTGAAATATTTTACCTCTGAAGTACAAGACTATTAAATAGATATCATTTGAAAGGTAGGCAATATTACAATTTGGAGACTTCTCCTTATCAAATAGCAAAAATTGTTTACATAAATGAAACCATAAGAAACATAACAGTGATTTTTATTTTAATATTAAGTAAAGAAGTAGGAACTATTTATTAAAGTTTTTACTATCAATTCACTAAGTTTCATAAACATGGCATGTAACTGAAAGACCAGAATTGCAGCTGCTATTATTGGAGACTTGGTGGAAGTTTCCTGAGAGACTGAGAAAACAAGCAACTCCCAAGACTTCAAATATACTTCTCCTCAGCTGCCAGACAACTTATCTGCTAAGAGTGAAAGGCCAAGTATTAAACAAACATACCATTGAAACTGTGGATTTACGACACCTCTAGTCTTACACTTACTCCTGAGATCCATTACATGCAATGCTACTTAGTCTCCTGGTCAAGATGTAGCTTCCAGTGTTCTTTAACAAAAGAGCCCAAGAAAATTGAAAATTTCCCTTCAGCCTGCTCCACTCTGCTGGATACAGATACATTGCTCCTGTGGAGGTGGATGTTCTGGCCAAGAAAGGTTGATCTTTTCACATGTTAGACCATCTTGTCAGTGCTGACTGTTCTTGTACCTCCACATGCTTATTACCACTTTGCAGTCTGTGTACCTGACTTCATGTTGGTTTTTTTGAGTCCTCCTAGTTGGGTACTGTTTTTTTAGCTTTACTTTTTTACAAAGTTATGTAAAAGAGGCAGACAATAAAAAATATTTCACTTTCTAGCTGAAATTGGGTAATCTTGTTATTATCCGTGTGCAAATCAAGCCAAATAATTTGCATTTATCCTTCAAATCAAACAGGTCTGTAACAACTAGTATGTGAGACAAAAATGGTATGTTTCTCAAATACCTTCCTCATACTTGTTATTTGCTGTTTTGAGACAAACTCAAGACCTCTCAATTTCCAGTGTCAGCTTTCCCATTTCCAAGCTGTTTGTAGGTAAAGCATCTCCTTTAAATGAACAAGGAATTCAATGTCAGAAACACTAAAGGCAGCCTTATAAGAATAAGCAGAGTGTTTTGGGGACAGGCTGTTTCAGTTAACAGATCGGTTATAAAATTAATAAAAATTATTAGGATCCAAAACCAAACCAGCTCCTTCAATTAAAAAAGGATTCAGTACACTTATATTATCAAACTTTTCTCTCTGTCAGGGTGCACAGCTTTGAAAATATTTTATAGGTTTATATTCTTTTTCAGACCACCTGGATTGCATTATGTACACATAACCATAAGCCAAAGTACATGGGCAGGGAGATGGCTGTTCTTTCACCTCATGCAGCAATCTCTATGCAATTCAATTGTCCACTACCCTCTTTATTAGACTTACCCTCTTCAAATACTTTAAAAAGTATTTAACATAACTACCTTGAATATAAGATGAGGGACACTGGTTCCTCCAATTCCCCTCAAAGGAAACAATCTGGCTTCCCCTTCCTGTCACAGCAGAGCACGAGGTGTTTAAGATAAGCCATTCTACTCAAGACCAGCAGGTTAGCTCTGTACTGGTGAAGCAGCTCCCTGCAGACAGATGTCAAGTGTCGTGTTCTTAACGTGGGCACACAGACCTGAAGCTTTTGCTTTTCCCCGGTTTTTCTCATCTCTTTCCTATGTGGGTAATCTTGTGAGTGGCACGTGGGGAAGGAAGAGGGTTTAACCATTTGGGGGAAGGCCCTCCAGAAGCTTGTTTAGAACAGTGACTCTGATTTGGCTGCTCAGCTTCTTGACAGTTCTGACTGCATGGTCAGTTCTACTGCAAGGCCAGTCTGTCATGCAGAATGAGGCTCTGCGCGGGGCCAGCAAGCCTCGGCACAGTCGCATCACACAAAAGGCACCCTCTGTGCTGTCCTTCTGAAGAGAAAGGTGGCATCCTTCTGTCAGTCTCAGGATTCTAAGTCAGAATCTGACACAACAGGACAATAGTTTAACCCCGAAAATAAAAAGGGAAAGTCTGAACAACACCAGTTTGGAATGACAACTGTAGGACCATTATCAATGTAATGTGTTTGTGTGATGTTTAAGGCACTGTTAAAAAATGATAGGTTGTATAGGGATTGTTGCAATAAGTTTGTGAAGAACCAACATAATAAGACAAATCCCATGTATAACTAGAATATTAAACATCTACATAATGAATCATTAGGTACTTTTTGAAACGTATGCAATGGGTAAAAAATGCTATAAGAGCTAAAATAACGTGATACAAAGAGACCGTTTGGAAAGAATTTAGTACTTAAAATAATTGTGCATATATTCACTTTTTGTTTTTTATTTTTCATTCCAAAGTTAGTTAGTCACAATAGCCAAGGCTGATCAAATCATCAAATGTAAGTTGTTCCTTGGCCAAAAATGTCTGGGAGTTGATTTGTTGATTTCAGCTTCACTTGTGCGAGTTCAGTTTCAATTTAAAAAATACCTCAAGAACATATTCAAATTTAGTTGAACTAAGAATAAAAAACTCAGGAGGGTACCTTAAAAACAGACAATTGGCTATGCTACCATTACATTCATTTTAGTGTAGTTGACTGATAAAAGGTCTTAATCTTCTGTTTTCTCAATATTGAAGTTGTTTAAAGCTGAGCATTTTGGCCATATTTTGGAACTGAAATCTGTTAAAGTTTCATTTAAGCAAGAAAAATCTCAAATTATAATATCTCCCAGAGGTCAATATGGTCAGATATAATAATTCTCTTTTCCTGGTTTTAAGTAATTTATGAACTAATATTTTTTTGACATTAATTATCATCAGGTCATTCCTGTAATAATTTTGCTATGCTTAGCGGAATGTTTTCATCAATTTTAATGAAGAAACTGTCAATTTTGAAAGAGGTTAAAATAAATTATTGCAAAAATATTTTTAACACTTTTAGGAGCAGGCAGTAATCTTGATAGTACATTCTATAAAGGAGTTAAAGTTAACCAGAAGGTATTACCAAGAGTCCTAGTCACTCCATAATATATGAGGACTGATTAAAATTTTTTAAATGAGGTTGATATGAAAGGCTTCTAAGAAGAAAAGAAGCCTGTAAATATTGCCTTATTTTAACTTCTTCCTCATTATTTAAAAAATATTTTTTTTATTATCTTCTTTCCTTAAAATATATCATATAAATAAAATAAATAAAATAAATCAGCATGACAGAAATTTTTCTTTTTGACAAAGTTGGCTACTCATTCCTGTACATGTCTCTCAACACTATACACCAACATCTATTTATATGGCACTACAATTGTCCATTTAATATTTCTCTATATTAGGTGGTGCTATTTTAGTCCATAGTAACTGGGGTTTTTCAGCCACAGGTCATATTGGTGCATCACTCTTTCCAGACTGCTGACACTTGTCCTTTCAGAAGTCTTTCACACCTGCCTAGCTCAGGAACAGCAGTCAGAATTGGCACCAGGTTTCTCTTTCAGTGCCTGGTGGGGATGTGGATGTGGCCATGTGTGTGTGCAGCTCGTTTGGTGGTTTGGTGGGAAGGGTGTGCCGGGAGCAGTGCTGCCAGCCTCTGGTGCTGAGCCCTGGGCATGCACACACACCAAACCCAGCAGGGATGATGAGGTTAGTGGGAGAAAGAGCTGACAAAACCCAAACTTTTGCTATTGTGGACTGGTGTATGGATTAACAATAAAACCCAGCATCTCCAAACAGCAAGCATGGAAAAAGATGTGTATTTTGGAGTTAGGACTGATGTGGGGAAAGACCGTCGTGTCTGTTCACAGTACATGGAGTGTGACAGGACACACTCTGAGCAAGGGCCTCTCTCCCTTGGGCAGGTGGCAATGTCCAGGTGCTGGACAGGCAGGTGAGGGTGGCATCTGTGTCCAGACCAGCCATGGGGGAGTCCTTGCTTGGCAGAATTGCAGGTTGGCAGAAAAGCCACCATCATCCTATTGGGTGTCCATATGGGAACAGCTTGAGTCATTAGTCAGAGGGCACAGCATGTGCTAATTACTGTGTTAAAAAGAGACACTGGTTCACTGTTTAAAAATAGGAGGCTAACTTTTCTTCTGACAACTTCAGCAGTAATTTTTTGGTAGATTAATTAATGAAATGGATGAACCAAGTGATGACAAAACCTAGGTACTTGAAAAGCTTCACTGAGTATTATTTTCAGGCCGTTATATTGTTCTTCTTTCAAACTCTGTAAATCAGTGATAAATGTGTGAGTAAAAGCCCTGAGTAGCTTTATCATCTCAGTATCTCTAAAAATTAGTTACCTGTGATAAAGTAATTTTTCTTACTCTCCATTACGAAGGGTTTTTTAGTTTCTAAGAATTTTTTACAAAACCACGTCTTACTTCCTCCTTTCCAAAACAGCAGCCTAGAAAGTGTTGATATTCTACGGACGAGGTAAACATTTTAAGGTTTAGATTTTTTTTTTTTTTCCAGTGGACCAGAAAAAAAGCTCCTATTGCAATTTGGATTACATCTTACATTCTTTATCTGAGCCTTAGCTGCTCAGATGCTGCTGCTTAAATGCAGAAATTATATAGCTCTTTTACTTAAACGAGAATGATTTTGTTTTTCATTTTATCATTGGAGTATTGAGTGGGCAGAAACATATGTTAGTATGAGCATTTCATACCAAAATCAAGCAAGTTAATGAGATTTAACTGTGAAGCACTACGCCTTATATAATGGGACTGAAGAAACATTTGCTGAACATTAGGGGACAAAATACTTTTGTGATGTAAACTGGTGAGATCAATTTATTGAAATGCCAAGAAAGGCCAGCTGATGAGAGAGCATAGAAAGCTCTCATGCCAAAGGCAAAAAAGGAAAATAAATGCACCTTTGATGAAAGAAGGCTGATATAACAGGAAGGAAATGCCTCATTTAGAATAGAAATATAATGAAAAATACTTTCAAAAACTTCTCAAGCTTTCAGTATAAATATTTGGAACTTGTAAAATTAGTTTAAGTAATGTTAATTTCACATGGTTTTCATCACCCCTGATTTCCAGTCACTTTACCTGCACAGCAGCAGTACTTAGCAAATCTTCCTGTTGAAATTTTTTATTGTTAAAAATACATTTATTGTGAGATTTCAGATAAATTTAAAATGCTTCCAGACAGCTGAGAGTCTCAGATTTTATTGATTTATTTTTCCATAGGAACCTGTTTTTCCAAGAATTCTATAAAATATTTCAATTTCTCTTTAATGTGTACTATAAGAATGTACTTTGATCCCTTCCAGTGACTGCGGGCTTTCTGAAGAGTTTTAGTTTTGAAACCTAGCATTCAGTTGTAGCAAGAGGGTTCATGGAGCTGAGCCTTTTATGTTTGCATATGCTTAGTGAACACATGATAGCATTCATTCATGACATTTTTTCTTCATCCTAACATATGAACTATCTTTTAAAAATACTTTTATAACAGCAATATATTAACTATTCTTGCTTAGCAGCATTGCTTGCTTCCCGAAGTCTTTGCTGGGTTCTCAGATGGTAGATCCCTGTAGTACGTGTATGACTATTAATAAATCTAGTCAATTTTAGTAGGGAATGTTTGTTAGGGAAAAAAACCCCCTAGATAATACAAAAGAACCCTCAGAATAGGCTGATTATGTACTGCTTTCCTGAGAGCTGGGCAATAACACGATATTTTTGTGTGAACTGAAGTATAGACTTGTTATATTTGTAATAACCATAGAGCAAATCGAGCAAAAATCTTTAAAACTTCTTTAAATCTTCTCAGCCAATTGTGATCTGTTTATGGTAAATCTGATATGAAGCAGACAGAGAAAAGATATTTTCTGAGGATGTCCTACTTGAATGGCAGAATGTCCTTGCCTTACAAACACAGAATGATGTTCAGAGGAATCACAAGATCAGTTAAAAAATACTTTATATTAGTAGGACGTCTGTTTAGAAAGGTTCTACAAGCCTTTGAGTCTGTAAGGCTCACTTTTCAATGGAGTATGTAGTCTTTAATTATTGATTAATTCTTTGCTGGGCCTTTGAGGAATCATACTTCCGTAATGCGACGATGTCCCATATGTCTGACATCCTGCTGCAAAGGAAGAGGGAGAAAGAAACAGTAATTAAAACTATTATTAGTGTTAGTGGAGGTGCTAACAAGATTTAGGCAGTGACCATGCTGCAATACAAATATCTCTGTAGCTCACAAAATCATAGAATGGATTGGTCTGGGAGGGATCTTAACATTCATCTGGTTCCAAACCCCCATCCATCATGGGGGAGGATGTCACCCACTAGACCTTGTTGCTCAGGGCCCCATCCAGCCAAGGGACACTGCTTGCCACCAGGCTCCCTCAAATCCACCCAGCCAACTCCTCTCATAGAGAACAGCCCAACCTTCAAATCCAGTTTGGAGATGAGGGTGTCATGTGGGATCATGTTGCAGGCCTTACAGAAGTCCAAGTAGATGACATCTGCCAACTTGTTTAGCCCCTGCATGCTAGAAGACCACCAGGCTGGTCAGAGAAAATTTGCTTTTACTGAAGCCACATGTCAGACCTCCTTGTCTTGCATGAACCTTAACATTTCTGGCCTGAGGATCTGCCCTGTGTTCTTAGCAGGCTATTGGTCTGTAGTTCCCTGGCTCTTCCTTTCTACCTTTAAAAAATTGTGGTCTTTTTTCCCTTCGTATCATTTTTTTTTTTTTTTTCTAATTTCTGCTTTTGTGGACATTAGAAAATTTGCAAGTGGATAATGAAGACATAAAAAAATAAAAAATTCCAAAATAAAAACCAAAATAAAAATAAGAATACTGTCTTATTAGTTGACTGCTAAACCCTGTTATAAACTCAGTGTAGCAGTATTTTCTAATAAAAACTATCAAAATGATGACATTCTTCAACCTGCACTAAATATTAATTTATTTGCATTTTAAAAAATTATACAGGTAATTTCCAAAGCTTCATTAAATGCCTGAGTTACAAAGAATAAATAAAGAATTCTAGTACTGATTTTCATAATATTGGTTTGTCTTACATTTTCCTGGACAAAATAACAGTTATAATAGAATAATAACAACTTTAGCATCAAGTATTGTGTGACTAAATACATTTTTCCTGTCTAATCCTGCTGATCTCAGAGCATCAGTGAAGCAAGTGGTCTAATTGTACAACTCATGAGGGATCAAAAAAATGCATTATAACATTTTAACATGTCAGAAGCCTCAGAGTGTGGAAAGTCAGCATCAGCAGCATAAATTCTTGCACACTTTTGACACTTAAAATGACAAGGAGAAAATGATGGCACAAGAATTATTATTTTTTTCATAAATCCATCACTTTGAAAATCAAAAATGTGAATTATCCTTCAGAGTTATTTCCTAATAAAAGCTTTTTTTTTTCCTTCAGTTGCTAACTGAATTCTCCTAACTTTGTCCTTTTTTCTCTCAGTGGGTGTGACTTTAAATGTAAAGCTGTTTTGCTAGGAGAATTTTTTTTTAATGAAAGTTAGTTCATTGTATATATGACCAAATATTTTCCAGAGATCAGTGTTTAATCTCTTGTTAATGAAAATTAATATTCCAGCATAATTAATTTTTCATTTTTTAAGTGATTCCAAAATACTCTCTCTTCAATGTTTGTCAAGAAGGGGAAAAGAAATATCTCAGCTTGAAAAGGAAGCAATCAATCTCTCTTGAATTGAATTTGACTACTTTTTCCTCTCTAAAATGTACCATAATTTTATCTCTTCTTCAGATGCTTGCAAAGTTTAACTGTCTCTCTGAGTTTGACTCTGAGTAATTTCTACTATATGACTCAAAGTGTCACTTCTGAGAAATCTTGTATCTATTAAAATACTGCTTCTGCAGAGAGATCTAACTGTGCTAGTACAAAGTTCCTTATGAAGACAAAAATGTGAAGGAAAAAACAAGGACAAGGGCATTTTCAGTGTTTAAAACTTTTTCACTGTTAATATTTCTGAGAAAGTAGCAAATGTCTTTCAAGGCATCTAGTTCCTGTTGCTTTTTAAAACTAGGCTCCAGCTATGAAAATCCATATAACCGAGGATATGACACTTAAAAATTGTCACTCTAAAGCATCCTCCTACAGCACTTCAGTAAAAGTCTTGGGGTCACTCACTACTCCTGGAAACTATTTTTTGTCACCACTCATTATGGCACTTCATTATATGGCTGTGGCTGCTGCTTCTTCCTGCTGCTTCAGAGCTTAATCTGATTTTCATTCCTCTGTGACCCTTCTGCTTTTTTTTTTTTTTAATTAGTTTTAACCTCGTTAGGCTTTAGCTTTCCTCTTTCCACTTGGAGACAAATAAAACCTATCACATACTTGAAATAGATTTTGTTTGTGCAAAAGAGAAAAACAGCATGTATAAAGATACAGTGACTAAAGATAGCAGTATCTTGTGATCTCTTTTTATAAAAGATAGAACTAAAATGGTCTTTCAGAGCCACTCCAAGACACAAGCTAATTTTCTAAATGCATGATATGAGTTTGGCAAATTGCTCTTTACAACAAAGCTTGGACAGCCTTTTGTAGCAGTGATTTTAAATGCCCCACTTTGAAGGGGGTCTTCCCCTTCAGAGGCCAAGGCAAAATGATCACCTCAAACAACTGACCATTTTTCTAGTTACTCAGATATATAATTGTGAATAATTCTGAATGTTTTTAATCATTTTCTAAATGAACCACAAGGAAAAAACATGCAAATTTTGCTTCAGTATTAGCGTCACATGAAAATATTACTTTGGTAACTGAAATCAGTGCAAAACCAAAGACAACATTGTGAAGTGGGTATTCAGAACAATGCTGCCTAATTAACATTCTGCATATTTGCAAAGATAACACATAATTATGCTACTTTGCATGAAAAAAAGCAAGTCAGATGGTGGTTTATCAAAACAATAAAATGAATATTTACTTAGCAGCATTGAACTGTACGATAAATTCTATTCTCGTAAGACTTGTGAGGAAGAGCACTCCTAAAAAGACACTCACTGCTACAAGTTTCTCAGTTCTGGGAAATTCTGATTATGCTGTATAACATTGGGGGTTTATTTTGTGACTTATTTCTGCTAAAACCAAAGATGTCTACCTGCAAAAAGAGCACTTCAAATAGACATGCAGAATTGGTCCACACAGGAAAACAGGACTTTTTATCAAACAATCAATCAAAAACCAACCAACCAAGCCAACAAACCTCCCCTCCTGCCCCTCCAAACCAAAACAAAGCCCAGGAAAAATCAGTTGAGAACACATTCATGAAAAAAGTTACTTCATTGTAGAACTCCTACAACAAATGCTCACCCTTCAGTGAAACAGTAAAGGTGGATAAAAATGGGCCCCATGGCTGAGTGCAAAAGGACACAAAGGTGGTGACATCCATAAAATGCAGAAAAGAAAAGCAGATCCAAACTGCTCAAAGACAGCTTGGTAGGGGAGTGGCTGCCCTTCTTCTGCCACCCTTTCCTCTTACATGGTACACTATGCTGCCTCCAGAATCTGCTCCAACCTGCCTTCTGGAGCTTACTTTATAATAAAAAAAGCAGGAAAGAGATTGATTTTGGACATTTACTTTGGTGTAAATTTGGTTGCTTGACAATTGAATTTTATTCTACTGCTGACTCATTATCAAATTCTAACGCTTTTAATGAATCCACTGCTTCTTCTATCTATCTGTCTATCTATCTATCTATCATCTATCTATCTATCTATCTATCTTTCTATCTATCTATCTATCTATCTACCTACCTATCATCTATTTATCTATAAAGCAATAAATTACATCAGGTCTTCTCAGGACAGATGCACATTTCTAGTTCAGCTGTACTGGCTCTATACAGAAGTTGAATCAATTAACTCTTTGAATTCTTTTCTACCTTTTTTGGCAAAAAAAGAGTAATTGTACTTTTTACGATATTCTAGTGAAGACTAGTGCGGGTCACAATGTAGTATTTAATAAATAGGCCACAGTGCTGCACTAAATCACCACTTGCAGAATAGCAGAAATAGTTTTCTGTATTTTTAAATAGGATTTCTGTTTAAATACTCCCCTTTCCTTTCAAGCACTTGTTCACCAATGTCTAATAGGCATCGCCACAGCTCAGCGTTAAATTGTTCATTTGTTTTGACTTTAAATAGGAAGACGCATTACTTAAGTACATTCACTGCAGCATATAATGAAATATTTATATTTCTTTTGCAAGTTTAATGTGTAGTTTAAGTTAAGCTATCAATTAAATCGCTAATATTCTATGATATGACTTAAGAAGTCTGAATATTCATCAGTATAAGCACACTTCAGGCAAGGAATTAACACATTCAGACTCTAATTCTACTAAATAAAGGGAACACACTGATATTTTATTTTATTTTATTACCCATCTTCTGGAGCCCAGTCTTTTGCAGAATTTTGAGAGGGGCAATGGGAAAATAGTACACCAAAGACCACAGAGTCCTTGTGTCCATTAAGATAGCAGTGAAGTCAGGACCCCTGTATATCTCATGCACTCTAGATTTAATGTTCTGCACTTTTTCTTCCAGAGAATCTCTCAGTAACTGAAAGTCCAGATGAAGCCAATTAAAGAGACCCCACCTGGAGTAGTGCATCCAGCTCTGGGGTTCTCAGCATAGGAGCCCTGTTGGAGTGAGTCCAGAAGAGGCCACCAAGGTGATCAGAGGGATGGAGCACCTCTCCTGTGATGAGAGAATTGGAATTGTTCAGCCTGGAGAAGACCAGGCTTTGGGATGACCCCATTGCAGCCTTCCAGCGCCTGAATGGAGCAAAAAAGAAAGGACAAGGGGGAATGGATTCAAACTGAAAGAGGGTGGGCTGAGATTCCATATTAGGAAGAAATTCTTTACAGTGAGGATGGTGAGGACAGGAAAAATTGTGGATGCCCCACCTCTGAAAACTTTCAAGGGAAGGTTTGATGTGATTTTGAGCAACCTGGTGTAGTGAAGGATGTCCCTGCCCATGGCAGGGGACTTGGAACTAGATAATCTTTAAGATCTCTTCCAACCCAAACCATTCTTGATTCTATGATTCTATGAAATGTATTTTAAGATTTCTCTTTGCCAAATTCCATATCAAAACCAACAAAGTAGAAGAAAAACAACCCTGAATGGATCTGTTCTTTTACTTTCTGCCATGGAAAAAGTACAATGACTTTCACATGCTCTGTAGGACAGATAGGAGTCTGGAAAACTGATGTAATACTGCATTACATAATCGTTAACTGTGCTTCCCCAAAACCTATTGAATAATCGGCATTATAAAAATGGATTACTAGAAGTTGAATGACAGAAATATAAAGAAACTTGAATTTGCAGTAAAAACGTGGAAGTAATGCTAATATATAGAAAAATATATAAATTTCTGTTGTGGCAAATGGCCTTGCTGAATATAGCCTGATTTAAGTGAGTGAGAATTCATGTAAAGATGGATTCAGAGACTGCCAGAGACTGGAATACCTTAGTTTGAATTATTGTTGTAATAAACCTCAACCAATAAAATATTTCTAAAGCATTTTAAAGCAGATAATATGTAGGTATTAGGTATCAGCTTTGTAAAATTGTATTTTGACTCTCTCTTTTGGTTGTTGATTTTGTAACCCTTACTTTTGAAACAGCCTTCCTTTGCTGTACTCTGTATTTTAAAAATAAACCCCGGTAGTTAAAAATTTGTTTATTTTCTTTCCACATGCAAGAAAAAACATTTGTTTTAATTTCCTTTTTTCCCCTAATCATAAGCAAATTAAAGATATCTTTTTTCCTTACAACATTGAACCAAAGAGAAAATACTGCATAATATTCAATATGTTTTTAAGGAATAAAACAGAGTGAAATGTTTTTTATTTCTAATAAACCTTCTAAAAGAAAAATGTGACATGGAAATGACTGTGCCCTATTCCTTCCTTGTGATTCATCTGTTTAAATCTTACTTTATGAAATTCATAATCTTCTTAAAAGTCTAGAAGAGTAGTCCTTCTCAAATTAGAAGAAAAGATGGAGGATTTAATTATGATTAATGAAGCCATGTTTACCAAAAATTTATTTCTTGTTGCACAGCTCAGAATAATCTATACACAATGAATGAGCGCAGATCCTTCACAAAATGCCAGACTTTAAGGCTCAAACTGAGAGGTTTCAGTTTCACACACTGTATGCTTCTGCAAAAATCCGCATGCCACTTTAACTCTGTGAAGGTGACATATTAGATTAATCTGGTTCTTAAACCATCTACAGATCACACAGGATGATCAGAACCTTCCTTACAGCAAACGATTACCAATTCACTGTTCACTGCTAGTCCATATAGTCACTGTCACAAACTATATCCATAAAGTTGTTTAGTTTACACCTCTTCACATATAACTATTAAATATCTTTTGGAACAGTGAAGGTTTTCTCAGTTTTTCAGCCAAGGAGCTGAATTACAAGCAGAATAAGTGGCTCAGCCTCTGCTGAAGGTAAACCAGTCTTGGTGTAATTTCTGTCACTAAGATAATCAGACAAGTTAAAAATCTCTCTGCACTTGACCCACAGAGCGTAAATCAGACAATTCAGAATTTACTCACTCATTAGGGAAATATTAGAATACCTTAGTATAGATGAAAATTTGAATTAAAAAACAAAGGAAAATGGGAAACCCAATTTTTTCTAGAACTCCTGGGCCACACCACTTTAGCCATTGCTCATTACTTAATCTGAATTAGAGCCAAAAACAAAGCAAGATTTTAACAAAGTCGTCTCAGGAATGCCATTAAGAACAAACAAAAGGAAGCAATTCATAATTTCCTCTTTGAGGCAGTAGAGAGTTTACTGACTTTTTTCAATCTTTAGCAAAGACAACAATACCAAAAAGCAGGCATTGGTCTCAGTGGTTCATTGGCAAACAAGCACTTTTATCTGTTTTTGCAAATGGAAAAATTGGCCCACAAGTTTTGACATGAGTGGGGCATTGAACTCAGCTGGTTTTCAGGTGCTTACCAAGCTGCTCTTTCACTCCCTCTCCTCTGCAGGACAAAGTTAGAAAATGCAATGAAAAGACTTGTGGGTTGAGATATTGACCCAAGATTGCTTATGAATTGCTGCCACAGGCAAAATAGACTTCACTTGTGTAAAATTATTTTAATTTATTTCTAATTAGTAATAGAGCAGGATAGCAAGTAGCAAGGACACAACTTACTCGTAAGCTTGTACTGCGTAGAAGATTCATCATAATGCTGAACAGTCTTCTATGAACAACTAGAACAAGAGAAATCTAGATTAACTCAATATAATCAATGCCCTATTTTACAGATTTTCAGTTAGCTGACATTTATGTGGTTTGTGAATGTAAATTTTCTCTGTATGCTCTGCTTAACAGACATCTGTTCAGGTGTGCAGGAATTCAGTGTCATAATGCTCAGTTAGTATTTCAGACTATATGAATGTTAACTTCTCAGAGTTTAAGAGACACCTTTAAATAAACACATCAACCACTTGTTTCAAGAGTACTGAAGATTTATCTTCAGAAGAAAGATTTATTTCCAAGAGTAATGCAGGCTTGACAGAATTTGAAGTATATGTGCAGAACCTGGACAGATTGCTGTAATATTGCACAGAAATCAAACTTTTTGCAGTTGTGACAGAAATTATTCCTTTGCCAGCAAGGCACTGAATGAATAACTGGAAAAGGATATTTGATTTAAAGACAAGGTATAGTTGTGCTAAATGATACAACAAGGGAAATGGTAAACCAGAAGTTTCAAGTGTAAAGTCCTTGTTAGTAGTGCTGTTAGAAAGCTTGCAAACTGTCAAATCAATAAAATTAAAACCACTCAGCAATTGCAATTATATAAAACTTAGGACATTTGTAAGCAATAATGCAGCATTAGCGACTGTTAGATGTTTAATTATTGACCCAAGGTAGCTGACAGAACTGTAAAGAATACTGAATAGTTTCTTACTGTTACTGGGTTGTCAAATTAGCTATTTTGTTCTTGTCTGCTTCCCTAATGCTGTATACACTTATCTTAAAATGCATTAATGCCAGGTTAACACGAGTGCTTTTCTGTAGCTAAATACTCTTAGTTCATGGTCTTCATGAGCCTTGTACAGTAAAATAAAGCAGCATAAAATATATCAAAAATAAGCTATGACAAAATGAGTGGGTTTTTACAATGCTTTTAGCCTCAGGTCTGCTCTGCCCCAAACAACCTCAACAAGTTTTATTTATAATTGATTTTAAGTAGATTTAGGCTTAAGCCAAATAGCAGTCAAATGGGATAAGTCTTAGCCCTCTCATCACATGACACCAGAGTTACTAAATTACAAATTTACAAATTACAAATTACTGATGCTCAAGTGCCCCAAAAATTTAAAGCCAGAATTAGGTCAATATAAATAATAATCATAATTAAAAAAACCCCAAACCAAACCAAGCTAAACAAAACAAAAGCCAAATCAAACCAAACCAAACAAACATAAACCAAAACAAAAAAACCCCAAACCAAACCAAAACAAAACCAAAAAGAAAAACCCACCAACAAAAAACAAAACAAAACAAAAACCCCGAAAAACAAAAACAACACCCAAAACTCCCAACATTACCCTGAAATACAGCTAAGCAAATGCCACTGGATATTCTCAGTTTGCCTCCAAATAATGAAGAAACTTTGAACAGCTCTGTTTGGCCATATTAGTCTACTCCTCCACTTTTCCTGTCATGCTATCAGAGCTGTAATTTCGTGTTGTAGCACTAAAGATGATAAACAAATCACAAAGATACCTGCATGTTCTGTGGAATGTATTAGGTAGGAAGAAATAATATCTCTGTCAACATACCACTGTTCTGACCGGAAAAAGGAATTCATAACCTTTACTAGAAACAGTTTCAAACCTGTAAAAAAAGAGATATTTTTGGAGGTAGGCTTTTCTTTTGATTATTTGTTTATGTATTTTGCCATGACAGTGGTATTTGATATTATAAAAAAGAATTATTCAAGTTAATGGTAGCTGAGATTCTTTTGGTGACAAAAGATCCTCTGGAAGCAGTTCAAAAAATTTTGAAAGCAATGGCCTCATCAATGCCACAGTATCATAGCTCAGGATGCATGCTAATTTAAAAATCACCATTACCTCATGCTCTACTAAGGAAGGTGACAAGGGGGTGGGAAGAATAAGCCAACTTAATATCTAGCTTCCACTGGACTGAACTGTAATAAATATTTTTACAGTGCAAAACTATTTTTATGGCATAATTTAAAGAATGAATAATTTTGAACAGTGCCTGAAATGAAAGACCTTAATCCCCAATATTAGTCCCCAATGTAAGCAGCTTACCCAATATTAGTCCCCAGTACAAGGGGCATCCCCGAATAATCCATGTTCTTAGGAGACACCAAGTGGAGGTTGATTTGGGGGCAGTATTAGTAGTCTTGCAATATTTTTGTTTGCCTCTCCTTGCTTATACCCATATTCTTATATCCCTAAACCAAATATTTGATTCAAGTGGATTCTTGGAAAATCAGAATTAATTTTATACTTCTTATGCTTCTTTAGTATACACACCTTCTAAATGTTTGAAGTGTGTGGAGTGGCCTTTTTATAATAGTGAACTCACCAGACTGAAAGAACAGTGAAATGGCAATATCACAAAAATTGAGAAAAAAGAAAGGTTTTGTTTTTTTCTGCCTCTATTAATTAGCCAAGTATAATTAACTGCTGAATATTTTTATACATGAAATGTTACAACCACTGCACAAGTTAGTATTTAGTCAGTTGGTTCTTACTAGTTTTAATAAAGATGCCAGAAATGAATATGTATTCATGGTTATAAATGTAAACCACTTTATAATGCAGGATTTAAATAATAACATGTAGAATATATCCTCCCGTCTAGACAACCTAAACCTCCTTTTAAGTTCTGCGGAATTATTTATATGGAATGAGGAGCACTTTAATTCATCCTTAGACCTCCCAGAAATCCTCTGAGGAAATGAAGGGGAAAAACCTGAAATTACTTTCTTAGAATAAAGTAAAATTTTCTCCATCTTTATTCTCTTTTTCTATTACATGTAAGAAAAATCTGTTTTAGTTTTTGGGCAGGAGAAAATATAAGAACACCCCCAAATTTATTAAAAATCATTTATAACTGCAAGTTACTACTCATTCTCCAAATACTAGAAGTGATTTATTTTAAATAATAGTTCAATGAAAAAACAGCTAGAAAAGGGTTACTTTTATCTGAGTAATTTTTAATTCTAATTTTAATTAGAATTTTAATTCTAATTCTAATTATAACTGTCATGTACTTCAATAAAAATAAACCAGTAGAAGTAACATGAAAATGAAACATTCATATTCTTCTCATTCAGATAATTTACCTTCTTCACACTGCAAGCAAAACATACCTTTTGATTAAGGTTCTTTCAAATTACAGAAACTTAACATTCCAACCTTGTACAGCCCATTATATAAAGCTGGTGTTGTTAATTGTCTGGCCTATTCCCTAATCAAAGACTTCACTCCCCTCTTCTGACATAAGAATTGCAGCAGCAACATTGACTGTGGTTATAGACTGGCCCTGCAAAGACCTGAAAAATCTGTCTGTCCAATAATACAATAATAATAATAATAATAATAATAATAATAGCAGTAGTAGTAGTAGTAGTAGATCATCACATTACCACTACAATTTTCAGGGGAAGAAAATACATCTCTGAAACATCTTCTTCTACCACTTTTTGCAACATCAAATTTCAAAGTTGAGCATTTACCCATTTTATTAAGACAGTATTTTCTTTCATATTTTTCCATATATTTTCATTTGAATAGTTAACTAATTATTTGCTTAGAGACATAATGAATGAACTACAGGCAAACTGTCTGTTTTCCATAACTTAAGGGTACAGAAAACATCTGAATATTCAAAACCGACTCACTTCAGAATTTCTAAGTCTCAGTGTAGTTATTTCGTTTTATTCTTTTATTATTAATTTTGGCCTGTCAGTGCATGTGGGAGAGTTTGCTGTATTTTCTGTTTGCAGTGCATGTACAAGAAAAGTTATGATAAGAAGAAAGCATCTATCCATATGCCATCCAAATAGACAGGAAAGATAAACTGATATTCAGGGTTTTTAAAATAATCGAGTTATAGCATGAGGGATTACATCTTCAATTAATACTAAAATATTGGAGTCACTCACTTTAGTAATACTTACTTGTACAGGTTGAAAAGTTCTTACTGGGCTTCTTTGGAAAAGTTAAGATTTAATGGATTGTAACTCGGAATTAAAGAAGAGGACTCTGAGACTCCCTCATCTGCTCTGAGTCTGGCTTTTATATTTTTTGATACTTAGGTGAATTGGAAATCAGTGACTCTGTCTGGAGGTCTTTGCTGAAGCAAATTAGGCTGATTCTTGTTCTCTGCTCTGTACTTTTCTGTTGGTTCTTTTCAAAGACAGAAAAATCTTTCCATCTGAGACCCAGATTCTCTGTATTAAAATTATTATCCTTTGATTAGGAGAGCTGAGCAGAAAGAAACTGTTGTTTCCTACTGTTATGAAATACTGCCTCTACGCCATTGCTTGAGGTCACTTTTCATTACAGTATTATTTTTTCAATCACTGATGTTGAGAAAAACTGGCAACCTATTACTATTTGTATTTCAAGTTATTTCAAGATCGGTGGTAGTATTTTGGACAATCATACGAAATAAGAAAAATTTTACTGGTTTTATTGGAACACTATGTAAGGTAAGAACCACTTATTTTTGTCTACCACTAGCAAATATATGTTCTTTATACAAGCAGGATAAAAATTTGCAACAGGTTGTCAAAAATGCCTGATAACAGCAAAGGATACTGAAAAGAAAATGACATAAACCTTATTCCTAAATTCATGCAGAAGGCAGCTCATCAGATCATGCATTTTCTCATCTCTGGTGAAAAACTCCATCTTGAGGCTCCAGGAATTTATCAACTCATATAAGACTTGGCTGAGAATATAATCTGTACGGGGCTTAGCACAGAAAAGGAGAACTAAGCAACTATTACTAGAAGTGTGCAGTGAAGTTGGCTAATTATACTGACGTTTTAGCTTCCTCATTTATTTACTTTTTTATATTTATTGTCTTTATAATTACTGTTGCTGTTGATGCTGTTTCCTACGTGAGATATTTTGGTTTTTAAGAGTTTTTAAAGAAAGAGACTGTGTTTTTCTTCACGTTTATAGTTACACCAGCATACTCAAATGCTCCTATGATGTTAATAAATGATCATCAGGGTATAAAAAATGAAACATTCTATTTGATACACATGATAGCTGAGGCAGAGGCAATAGAGGATAACTGCTAAAGGGAGGTGGTGTGGTTGATGTTGTCTTTGTGTAACCTGTTCAAAAAAGAGTCTTTTCTGGGCTTGGAGTAGGAACAAATAGACTTTTGAATTCATCAAAACAATTAATCAAAACAATTTTAGTACACACATTTTAAGAACATATTTTAATATAGAAGGACCAGTCTTTTTTAAGAGTATTGGGAATTAATTTTTAAAGATTTATATGGCAGGATGAGCTACTTCCAAAATGATTAACGCAACTGACAGTTCTAATTTTGAAGTATTAAATGTCAAAACACTGAGACATAGAATGCTTGATAAAAATAATCTTATATACCTTCTGACAATTGTATTTCAGAATTTTGCTTTAGCCAATATATTGGTGCTCTATCATAATGACAGTCAGAATTCCATTAAAAGTTTGAGAAAGGTTTATTGTTGATGAAGTTGAAGGATTGTTCTGATAGAACTTCAGGCCTCAAATGCAAGTTCAATAAATAGCTCTTTATAAATAGTCAGTGTTTAGATCCGTCCAAATATAAATCTGATTTATAAGATTAACATCTGAAGAACCATTGATTCTGATTTAATCATGAGAGCTTCAGAACATTTGAAAGGGAGAATTGTTTAAGCCATAATCATATCAATTTTATGTGGACTTTGGATGCCCCTTTATTTCTAAGGTTAAATCAGTTCAAATGAGCATTTTAAAAATTTTTAGGGTTTACTCTGCACAGAGAGGAAGGGATAAGTCTAGATATTAAGTGGATGGCTGCTTAGTTATGTGTCTGTCTCCAGCTGTTTTATGCTCTTGTGCTGTGCTAGAAAAGGATGCAAGGGAGCAGACACAGAGATAAATCTATTGACCCTATTATTCTCATAGGTAGAAATAGTCTAAAGCTGTATTTTTGGTGTTGGATGTAACTTTGAAAATGAAGAAGATGAAATGAATTTTAGGATTGTCACCAATGTTTGGATTGGATGGTGCTGTCTTGTAAGAGAAGATGGGTCTGACTGACTGAAGAACAAACACCTTTGAGCTAAGGAAATTAAAACCAGGTCACGTAGGCACTCCTCAGTGATTGTAAAGGATGACGGTAATAGAAATGACTTAATTTTGACTTATCCATATGTTAGACTTTGTTAAAAATTAGTTATGCTGGTTAAAAATTAGTTATGCTCATTGTGTTAATTTTTTGTAAATTTATGTAGGTAGTTACAGTATTCAAAATATAGGTGCATTGCCTTATGAAAAAATAATAATTTAAAAATTTGTAAAAACTTGGCACTGTTTTCAGTCTAGTTAACTCCCATGCTTTAGAGCCATTCTCAGGCACATGGGAAATTTCGTTTTGGTAAGAGATCTTGTTTTTTCTCAATGTTCTCTGCTGTTTAAAATAAATAGCGTACTACCTTAGATTTTGTGGATTTATCACTCAATTTATCATTCAATTTACCTCTCCTTTTACAGTCCAGACTAAATTATCTGATCAAATGGGTTGAATATCTATCCCTGCCCTTAGAAGAGGCAAGCAAACAAACAAATGAACAAACAAATGAACAAACAAACAAACTCAAACAAATGATAAAATCCTACCAGCTCCCTCCCACACTAAACCTACCAGAAACTAGCCAAACAAATAAATCCCCAAGATACAGTTCATATTTTAGGAGATATTTTAGACAACTACATTTTCTTTGTTAAGTATCATACTGTAAGATAGAATTAGTTGAAATGGAAGATGAATCCCATTTTTCAGAATGCAACAGGTAGCAAAGAGCCTTGCAAAAGAAAATAATGCATTTAAAGCAACAACTTTAAATAACAGCACATACTCCTTTCTCTTTTAGACTGAAATATGCATTTAACATAATGAGCAGTAGAAGTGAAAAATATAACACCATTTACCCATTACACAAGGATAATATATATCACTAATCATTAATTTGGAAAAGATATCAGTGAAGCATATATCTTTTAGTCATATCGCATCACAGAAGGATTTTTCTGGGCTTTCCCCTACAAAACCAAATTTTCTCAGTTTGTAGATAGGAGGTAGGACAAAAATAATATAATGAAGTTACAGGAGATCTTAAAATTACAAGGAAGGCTTTCAAAGTCAAATTTTCACAATCTGCACAGTAAAAAAAAAAGGTGAAAAAAAATATATAAAGACAGAGACTTTGAAAATCCAGAACATAGTCACTATCTCTTTTAATTGCCATGTAGGAAATCATTAACTTTTACTCAGCAGCTTTCACTTAGCATTGTGTATGAATCCTAAAGCGCTTTGCTGGCACTGTCTCTTGATAAATCCCATTAAGTTTCTCTAATGAGCTGCAAGCTGCTGTTCACATGAATTTACCTATGATCAGTCTTGTCCTTTTGCATCTCCATGCCTTTGTGTGACCTGTGGCTAATTGTTCACACTGATGATGAGGAAAAGCACAGTGACTGTAAATATTCTTTCACCAGAACCACAACCTATGGTGCAAATCTCCTCTGTCAATACAAATAAAGCTAATGGGATTCTTGGATAAAAGTTAGTAGACAACACTGAAATTAGCAGTTCCATGGTTTCACATTGCCTGTGGATTGTATGTATACATGTATTTTCTTTTTAACCAGAACTTTTGTAAAAATGCAATAAAGGGATAGAAAGATCTTATAATTAGTTGTATTGCTTCTATACAAATTATAGAAGTTTTTAAAAAACTTTTATTTTTTTTTAAAGCAAAGTTTTTATATTGGAAAACTTAATATGTGTATTTAAAACAACACAAATGAGTGAATATGTTCAGACAGAATATTTAACTAGAATAAAACAGCTGTCCAATAATTAGGCCACACCCATTTTTATGCATGAACAGCAAATTATAGTCTTTCCTCTGTATAATGTAAAATTTTAAATCTTGACTTTTTATATCTAGGTTTTTCACACAGTATAGCACAGTAGGGACAAGCCCAAAGCTGAAAAGAGTACTTTCAAAACTAGTGTATGTGTTGCACAAAGCTTCAGATTAACTCTGAAACAAACTAACATGTTTAAAACAAATAAATACAAAAAGATATCTTGTTCTGAGAAGTAGACAAAAGAAGACTCTTTATTAGAACTTTTGCTGAAACTAGTGTAAATCTTATTATCCAGTGGATTGGTAGTCATAAAACCAGGTAAAATAATTGTCCCATGTTTTACAAGAAGTCCGTGGGCAGAATTACTTCTGCAGATATCTGATTTTTCAAAATACGGAATTTCCCACTTTAGGTGACTTTTTAACGATGATTTAAGTGATTTTTAATTATGACTAAGACCACAGGACATACCAGGTCTTCCCTGACCATTAGTGAGCATTCTGCAGACTATCATTTGAGAGACAGCAACACCTCAAAAAATGCCCTTGGACTGAGTTGTTCTAAATGCAGGGGGACAATGAATAACCATTTGTGTAACAGTACAGTAAATTTCTAAAGGAAAACTGCTGATTTTTTAACAAAATTATTGAACTTCTCGGCCATGATTTGGTTTTCAACACAAATTTCTGAAGGGTAAAATGACAGCTTTCGAACAAAAATAGTTGGAATATCCATATACATTGCTGGTACTTCTTTATAGAGAGAAAAAAAGGGCTTGTACATTTGAGAGGTCTAGAGAATAAAACATGTAATACATCACTGTATATTACTTATTCAGAATAGACTTAGGTGTGTAGGTCTTTCTTAGGTTCCCTAGGATTGCAAATGTAACTTTGCTTTCAGCTGAAGTCCTCATAAATCTTGTGACATGAATACTTATTGAAAGAGTGTTTTTGAATGTTATTTATAAAGCTCTGCCATGTAAAAAGAAGGTGTATCTATTCTGATATGATCTGTGGATCTATGGACAAAAAGATAGCAGATATCTAGCACTTCCATAGGTCTAAGGGCTGTGCAAAGCCGTTTAACAAAACTATGTAGAAGTATGTATTTCAACTTCACAAATTGAAAGATAGGATAGAAAGATGGAATAAACAGACAGCAAGATGTATGATAAAACAAACAAATCCACCATCAGAAAACCTCCAGCCAGGGACTGCCCCTTTTGTGCACACATTTTTGAGAGTTTTGATCTCTTCTAATTTCCATTAAATCTTTATATATCTGCTTTGTTTCAAAACCATCTCAGATATTTGCACTTCCTCTTCCAACTTTGCAGCACAGCAGTGCTGTCACGGCTGTCAAAATTGATTCATTTTTAAAAATTATGTAATACAGAACTTCTCCAGTGGTCTCATATCTAGAGAGTCATAATTTAACTGTGTTCATAAATTTACTCAGTAAGAAATAGCTTGTTTTAAAAACTAGTTTGGAAAGAGCTTTGATACTAGTTTTTCCATAATGTTAGTACTTGCCTGGCCTGACTCCTGCTATATACACAAGTGTGTCATATCTCTAGCAAATCGTGGTTTAAATCCAGTTCTAGGGTCTGAAGTGACACAGAGGAAAATTCAGTCACCCATTTCTTGGGCTAGATTGTGCTATTTGCATGGATTGATTTGGGTCAGCCAGAAGTAGCCATTCAGTTTATCTTATGAATTGCTGTTGAAAGGAAGCCTTTAGAAATTTGTTTTATTAATGTTTTGCAATAGCATTTGCAAAGGAATCTGACAGATGTTGAAATTCAAAATGATATTTGGATATCCTGCTAATTATAACTAACATAGTTTTAAATTTTATAACCTTTGGTAGAATGAATATAGATTAATTCAGAATTTTTTTCCAAGGCAATCCAAATGTCAAACAGGAAGCTCATAAATATTTATTACAAATATTTTAGGAAGTATATTAGCTGTGCTGTGTAGCTAATATAATTTCTGCAGCTCTGTAAACTGTGGTACTTGAATGTCTCGAAGTTTAGCTGCTTTCCCTCAAGTTTGGCTAACTCTAAGGAAAAATCCAAGGGAAGGTAGTTCAGAAGACTCTGGTGGAAGTGCACCTCCAGAGATGATTTTCCTGTGAATTCCTTGTTGACCTTGCTCCTTTTTAAAAGGACAGCAGATCTGACCATACAGCTGCTTTCAGAACAAGTATTTGTGTATCTGTGAAAGATCTCAACATTTCCTTGCAGTCTGCAGTCTGTAAAAGAGCAGACCACACAAGATGCCGTGGTACTGCACAAGGCACTGCTCCTCCAGCTGAGACAGGGCTCTTCCCACCAGGGAAAGGTGAGACACCTCCCCTGATCACTTTGAGCATCTGTTACTCTCAGGACATTTAATCCTAGAACAGCTGGAAAAAATGTCTCTATGGATTCTAATATATCTAAAAAGGGAAAAATCAACTTTGATTACAAGGACATTTTGCTCAAAAACTTCAAAAAGAGAATTATTTTACAATAAGGTATTTTTAATTTTAACAAATGATTAGCAATAAATTCTTTCTCTTGAACATTATATTTTCCTTCATTATGGTAATAAAAGAAGAGAACACTCGCAATTTCTGGAGAATCTTGTGAGTATTAAAAAAAGCAATTTTCTACAGGATAGGGTAGCTAGGGATGGAATTGAACAAGCAGCTTGAGATCTCACTAACTGCAGGCCACAGAATGCAAATTAGTCCCTGGAGGTTTTTTGTCTAGTCTATAAATACCACCTCAACATTAACCGTGTTGTAATTACCTTTTGTATTTTGCTTTTCTTAGTCTTGCATTTCAAAATCTGATATAGCCTTTGGAGATAACCTTTCACTTATCATAAAAGTTTAGCCTTCCAGCAAACCTACACAAAATCAGCATATGCTTGTTTTACTGATGTGTACTATTAGATGAAAAGTGAAAAATAGCTACTGAAAAATAGTGCAAAAAATATCAAATGTTTGTAATGAAGCAAATCTGATATATCTGGTGATATCTGTGTGAAAGCTGCATTATCCTAGGTCCTGTAGGTGCTGTGGTTTGTTAAAACATACCTTTACACTAAAAAAGGACATTTTCTCTGGACATCAAGGAATACATGGTTTTGTAAACATCTACAGAGAGGTGAGACTGTCTAAAACTCATCTTTGGAAAGATTGGCTAATTCGCAATGGAGAGCAGGATTCTGAATTATGGCTCCCCAAAAACCGCTATCACACCTCAAGAAATAAATATTTTTGGCCAAGGAACCAAAATTGATTTACTTTGAGATTTGCTTTAGGAAGCACCACAACTTTTGAAAGGAAAAAAGTCCTTTGGATGAATACTTGTCATCATCAGTTGGAATAAGACTCATGTAGAAGAAACATTGCTACTCATTCTTTTAGAGGCCTCAATTTTCTACCTACTTTATAAAATACTTGAAAATAAGGTATTTTGAAATATTTCTATATTAAGTAATGATTTTATATGTAAAATGGACAGGGGGCAGAACAGCAATTATGAAGGTTTAAATTTCAAGCAGGTTTAATTGAGCAGTTTACCTTTAGGTTAACTAAGCCAGTTTCTTCAGCTGTAATGTAGAATTGGGATGCTGCAAGACTAAACTCTAGGAAAAGTATTTTGGTACACAGTCAGTTTTTCACTTTCTTTTCAGGTACGTGCTCTGAAGCAAGAATGGTTTTCAGGTCTGATTTATGGAGTTCTGTCCTAATGTAGTGCTTGAATAATAAATGTGAGCATTATATTATAAGTAAAAACTTAAAACCTACACACCTAAGCTTTGGATTACTGAGATATTTTTTAAACTAGGAATTACAGTAAACCCAGACAGACAAGAGCACTCACAATTAACGTATTCATAAATATTAAATGATATCATGTTTAAGCGCATCACAGAAAGTCTTCTTGTAGTCATGGATAAGATACATTCCTGAGAGATAGTAGTTCATTCAAGCATCTGTGAGCAAGGCAATATTTTTAACCTATCTCCTACGATCCATATAATCTATTTAGCAGAAAGGCTGTTGGGCTCAGCACTTATTCCCATTGTGCCTTTCCAAAGCTCAACACAGCAGACATTCAGAGAGAAAAATTAATAGTCTGTGAGCTTGAGACAGGCATGGGAGATACCTATTTTATAGTGCTCAAAAAACTTTGCTCGAGAGGTAGGAAGCTAATTCTTTGGTGCTGTAAAGTCAAAAAAATTGGGGGATTCTAGTGGCCAAAAGCAGTTTTTAGGGTGCAGACTGAGGTCATGGCATCTACCAGCTTTTTTAGAACCACAAAGATTTCACACATTCTTTTTCAGTCTAATTTTTAAAATGTGAAATAATATTGGAAAATTAAACTCCTATAACAAAGACTGATTAGCACCAGAATGATAGAGGTTTGTTCATAATTCAGCAAAATTCTTTTTTAATGCCTCAGATGAGAAATTAAGACCTATAATCCTACTCACTGTGTCTCACAGTTTTTCAGTCCTGTCTAAAAAAACTGGCAGGATCTCTGTTATTGTATATACTATAAACTGTGAGAGAAAATAAGTACAATTTTACTTATACATAAGTTGGATAGAGGTAGAAAACATCAGATGTGGATAGAGATGCTAAAATCCTCTATCTACTTTTCTCAAAGGCTCAATGATCTTCTTGAATATGGAAAATATATTATTTGTGAAAGGCATATCATAACAGCCAGCCTTTGAGACCTGAAGAAGTGCCAAAGTGGCTACAAGCATTTTTAGTCTTATGAAAATAGTGACAATTTTCTTAATAGTGTAGGGCTTTTCATCTGAACAAAGTGACACCTTACATAGTGGCCCCATACTTCAAATGTTATCCTCTGCCACCAGGCATGAGCAGTCATTCATCTACTTGATACTGACAACTTTGCAATGTCAAAGATGGTTTGAGGGCTAGGACATAACATTCCTGTATGCCTGGGCTCATTTGTGCACCTTCCTAATATGGGTAAAAAACCCCCAGCCCTAAGGAGTCTGAAAACTAAGGGGAAATCACAGGTATCAGTTACGTACAAAACAGAGCCTGGGAGATCCCTCTTCAATAATAATAGATTAAGAGCAAAGGAGATATTTTTTATTAGAAGATAATGGATGTTAATTTCCCCTTTTTTTGCAAGAGTCAGTTGGAGACTGAAAGTCCTAAAGTAGGTCCTATTGATTCCTTGCCTTCATAAGGACTTCACAACAGCAGCCAGGATCAGCTGCAATTATGTCTAGGCTTAGTTCCTTCATCAATTGTTTCCCTGCAGTCTAAATTAATGTGAAAGATGAATGGTGTAAGTGTTCTTTCAAGTGTTTCATTTCACTGCTTGTGGTGTGAAGAAATTTGATACTTCAGGGTGTTTGCTTAAGCTTCTTAGAGACTATGTGACGACAAGTCCTGCTGGTTTTTTGCTTATATGTATTTTAATTCAATTTTTTTGAGTTTTACTGAATTCTCTGCCCTGCAACAGGCAACCATTTGGTCCTTCTAACCTTCAAGGGCAGCTTTCTGCTTGAATTTTTAAAAGATAAACATTTATCTTTATTTATAAAGATAAACAAATATAAACATTTAGAATGTTTATATTCTCATTCTAAATGTCTTGCTGAAATTTTTGTCTGGGTCAGGCCTCTGAAACTAATACAGCTGCTGAGGTCACATGATTTCCAAGTGTGTTTCTAACTGCACTTTCTGTGCAGCAAGCCAAGTCTTCTTTGCTACAGCTGCTATGTACAGGCAGAGCCTAGTACCAAATTAGCACAGTCTGCTGTCGCTGAAACACAGCTGAAATGCAGTCAAAATGTCTTAGTATTGCACTATCCATCTGACAGCGTTCTTACTCTTTCCTCACACCCATGAAACAGGGGCACAGTTTGGAAGACAACTACCCAAAGAAAAGAGGGCCATAACCAGTGATTTAAACATCGTGACGAAAGGTACAATAAAATAAATATATTAAAACACAGACTTTTCTCATGTTGAAGTAAAGCTGCACCCTACAATCCACATTTAATAACATTGCAGAGTCTATGTCAGGAATGGCTATAGAAGGACATCCTTTTCTGCATTATCCTCAAAGGCAGAATCATAACTACTTTTCATGCTACACCTGTTAAATACTCTCCTGTAAGCTCAGAAATCCAGCACATCACTTCTTAGAAAAATCTATTAGGAAATTCTTGATCATTTTGAAAATCAAGCAAACTCGTCTTTTTCTTTCACAGTTTGTCTCCTAGATCATTGCTCCTTTTGACCTTCTGCCTAACGGTACACTAAGAGACGGAAAGCAGCAGATAGAGGTGAAGAGTTTTCAAACCAAAATAAAACAAGAAAAAAATAAAGTACTTATCTATCTTTCTTCTAGCACACAATATAAAATATTTATGGCTGCTGGAATATATTTACCACATATGTGCTACCCACTGCACAGGTATGAAATTCAGAATAGCAACAGATTTCTCAGGCTCACTCTGATTTTAAGTCAGTGAGAACTTTGCCATGACTTCCTGGAATGCGTAAATATAAAACATTCTGAGGGGTTCACTGAAGGTAGTGTAAGTACTCAAGTCTTGTGCTCTAGGAAAAAGTATTTAGTCATATACATTGCTGAAAAAAAAACTTGCTATTATGGACATCGCACAAATTTAGTCACACAAAACTAATTCCTAGAATCACAGTAACTGAATGGAGCAGTTGTGTTTACCAGCTGTAACAAGGAAGGTACAAAACAAATCCTTTGTGGCTAGATATTCAAAATACTTAGATTCCACAAATACTGATTATTCTGAGAGGAGCTAAGATGTTAAATATCGAGACACTGGGTTTTGGTCTTTGCACTGCAAAGGAAAACTCAATTTGCAATAACAGCAAAACACCCGTATCTAAGAATCAGTTTTACAAGACAATCCAGTTTTTCTCACAATAAAACAAAATTCCTTATTGATTATTTCAATTTACATAAAATTTACTGAGGTTACCAAACCAGTCATAAGGGCAGGAATTTATCTGAAGTGCTGGCACTTAGATATTACTAATTTATGACCTAAATTTAGCGATAGAAATTGGGTAGTGATCTAGATTGTACATGTTTCGACCGTTAAACTTCCCAGAAATTAAATTTGTCTAAATTTTTAATAAATAAATTATGCTATAAAGCTGTAATGAGAATAGATTAAATGCTGAATTGCAATTCTGATAGTTACAGAACTCAGATCTCCTGATTTTTCCATGGTATTGGCCATGAATAAAAAACAAAAAATCAGATTTAAAAATGACAAACTAAAATGAGATCCAAAGTTTTAGAATATGGATGTAGATACCTACATCTCTTTTTTTCTGCTGTTCTCTGTTCACTAGCATTTTAACTTAGCTGTTAACTCCTTTTTTGACAAGAAAATGCCTGAGGATAGTTAGTTCTTTTTGTACCAGGACTTCTCCCCAGGATCCTTCAACTTTGTGACACAGCATCTGAAAGTCTCAGTTTGATAACTCAGTCTGCAATAAATTTAGTTCATGCCAGCACAATAAGGGCCTGTAAATATTTACAGGCTTCTGTGGATTAAATAATGACAACTTACAAAAGTAGTGGCAATGTTCTTTTGTATCATATGGTGGATATGTAAGGAACAAATATGTTTGTCTAGTAATGGCTTCTGCTTATAGTAACTGGGCAGGATATTTGCAAAACACCCACATCATTCAGGAACAGTTGAGACAAAATTAGTTGCAATACCATTATAAGTATAGAAGATGTCATAGTTAACAAAATCACATTTGTAAGAGCACTGGAGGCTTTGGTTTGGATATTTAATTGCATTGGCAGGATGGAAATTCCAAATCACATGGACTTAATAAATGCATAATTGGCATTGGCATGAGCTCTTTGGTAAAGAACTTTTTAATCATAGTCTATTCTAGGATGATTTATGATTTGGCACAAAAAACTGTTACTACCACTCCTTGTGCACTTCGCTTTCAAGGCTGACCATCAAGGTTTCAAATTTTCATACAAAATAGAGAGCATTACAAGTGAGACATGGTTTTCAATTTAGTGTAAAATTTTTAGGTACAACATCAAGAAATGCAAATCGTGGAATGATAGACTGTAGGAAAGACATTCTGTGCTGTTTTTGTGAGCTAGCAAAGGCCTCCAGAAGATAAGGAAGCCCTATATCTCTCCTGAAGGAAGACACCAAGGTTGTCACCATGGAGACAGGATGAAGGAGAGAAAGTTAGGAGATACGGACTCTGGCTAGCTCACAGAGTGATGTGGCTCCCCAATAACCTACTGGGAACTTTGTTTCTCTTATATGACCAATGGGCATTGAATATGTATGCTGGATGGGTGTAAGTGTCTTGAAAAGTATAAAAGCAACGTTGCAAAAAATAAATCTCTCTCTTGCACCTTTTGATGGAGTCGTGTACTTTTGTACCGTGTCGTGCTCTATTGTGAAAATAGACTGTTTCATGTTGGAAAGGACATTAAAAATCATCTAGTTCCAACCCCTGTGCCATGGACAGAGACATCTTCCAGAAGACCTGGTTAATCAAAATCCCCATAGAACCTTGCCTTAAACAATACTAAGGATATGGGATACACAAATTCTCTGGGTAACCTGTTTCAGTGTCTCACCATTCTCACAGTAAAGAATATTTTAACAAGACCTAATCTAACTCTACCCTCTGAGATGCTGAAAAAAATGACAGTTATCAGTTTAAAAACACGTGTTCTCAGTAAAACACTTGGAAAGTGTTCATTACCATCAGTTCTATGGAAGAGGGGATGTTATTGTATTTGCAAATTAGAAAACATTTCATCATTGTCATGGTTTCACAATAGAACAAACAATCATTTAAAAAGGCACCTAGAATTAATTTTCTTAACTCAAAATCAAATCAAAAGTGACCCAGAATTGATTTTGAGAAAACTTGCATTTTGTGACCACTATGGTAAAATGGATGGAAAGAACAACTTGATTTGAAGCTGTGATAAAGTTCCCTGCAGTGCTTGTACATTTATATTCATGAAGATGCCGTTAAGACTCAAAATTTATTCAAAGTGCCAGCAGTCCTTTAAGAATGTCTTATGCTAAACATGCAGTAATTAAGAAGGTCTCAGCTTTTTCTCACAAAATTTCTTCATTTTCATTAATTCAGGAAATTTTTGCAGGCCTTTTCCAGAGATACGAAACACACTCAAATAAAGAAAATAGTGTACTGAAAGCAACATTAATGGTGAATTAAACTGGTATTTTATAGGCCAGTTCGAATGCAGGTTACTACAATTAAGGGTTGCTATAGATATCTCTGTTAGAGACACATCACTTGTATGCACTATTATAAAGTATTGTTTGCAATCCCAGAACACTGGGAGGAACTGAGCAGAAAGAACAAAATTAAGGGGAAGGTGGGAAAGTTCAGAGTCAGTAATGATGCTGTTAATTTTTGATACTTCTTCATTCTGCTTTCTCCTCACTAGAGGAATTCCTACCCTCTCTGGGTATACTGCTACATGGTTCCTTTATTTTCCCATTTTCCCAGTTTCTGTTGTTTCTTCAGTTATCACTCTGTGGTAGATTTACTGTTTAAACTTCCCAGTGCAGTATGGTCCACATAAATCTCTGTAGAGCAGCCTGAAAGATCTCTCTACCAGGCCATTAGTTTAACTGCCAGGAAACTGGCATAAGTGATGACTGGAGGTAGAATATATTGCAAACTTATCTAGCCCAAAGGAGTAGCCATTCTATCCCCAAGCATTCATTTAAAATTTTTCTAGAAAAAGAAGGGCATCTTGGAGGGAGCAGCAGCTTGCTCAGACTAACCCTGCCTGAGCAAAAGGTTTGGACCAGGAGATCTTGGGAGGTCCCTGCCAACCTCAGCCATTCTGTCTCTGCAATACAGGAATGTCGTGGTATGGTGGTGGATCAGCTTATGAATTTAGATGCTTCATTAAAATATTTAAATGTACTTTCAGAAACATTATTACACACAGAAAAGCCAGGCTAAAGGCTCAAACATACAGGATAGGGTATTTTAGGTATTAATTGTGAAAACCTGCATGGTCATTAAACTATCTCCTCATAGAAAAATGGAAATATTTTTTTCCTCTGGAAAGAAGCATACTAGACTATATATTTGGTAGGTTTGGCCTTTCACTTTCTTTTTTTTATTCCAACTGCAATGAATTCTCCATTTCTTTTCACATGACTTCTTCACAACTTATTGAATAAATAGGATGTATTAAATTACTCAAAAATCTTTTTAGAGCCATAGAAAAATCATTCTTGACTAATCTTTTTCCAACTCAGATGCATTTATGAATTATACTCATGGCTTCTGAATCTACCTGCAGGGACTTTAATATATTTATTAAATAGGGCATTTCAGGTGCAACAAGTAAAATTATTCTTGTTTGTTATTTTGGGTGTTTTTTCAGTTTCTGGGTGGTTGTAAGATAAATCCACAACTGTCCTCTGTAGAAGAAATTGAACAAAACTCACATATAAAATAAGAGATGCAGCACACTGAGCATAATGAGCTCTTTCTGCAATCAATCTCTCCTGTTGTTTACCACTCTATTGTCACTGGAGTTGATACAAAGATGCCAGACTCTCTGCAGCCATCTAAAGATTTTCTAACTTGCAGGTCATAGCCATGGATAAATCATCAGAGTTTTTTCTGCAACAGAATTCTCTACTTGCAAGACATTGTTTTGAGGCAAAACTGAATGCATCATCTTTTCCCAAGACTTTTTTTTTCCCATTGCCTTGTGCATTTAAAATCTCTGTTGCTATTATTTTGTAGAAGCCTAGTTTCATTTGTTACTTTGAGCATATGTAAAGAAAGATCCATGGATATTTTAGTTGAGAATAATATTTTGTTTTAGTGTCATAACTTTATTCGATGCAAGAATTTTAATATATAGTTTGTATTAGTATCTAGATTTTAAAACAAAATCAGATTTCTTATGAAAACTTAATCAAACCTCTGAAATGCCTGTTTTCCACGGAGGTCATCATGTTCAATTTAAATTTCAAACCCGTGTACATTGTAGTCAGATGTATGTATGCTATATGTTATAGAATTTGCATAAAAATTACATATTTGATAATTATTTTTTATCATTGCAAAAGGGAAAAAATTTCCTAATTAATTAAATATTTTAAGATGATTTCCCAAAGAAAGTTCTTACTTGCTAAATTCAGGCAGAAAAAAATGAGTAAACTCAAGCTCACTTTCTGCTGCTTAAAGTAGTAATTTTTTTGGCATGTTAAGAAGACTCATGTCAGAGTACAAAGAATTCTTTGTTAGGGAGAATCACAAACCTAACAAGAAAACAACTGTATGTGGCATGAGAACTGGCACCTAAACCACTACTTAATATATATTTTATGCAGTGCAGATAAATTAATGATTAGAAAATTTCCTAGGATATGCTTGCACTGTTAAGATAAATAAAAATCTTACTCTCATTAATTTTCTTCCCAGCTGTTGCTCTAACTGCAAGACATTTATCACAACATTTCTCTCTCTCTCCCTCCATCTTTTTTTTTTGTGTGCATCCCTCTCTTACAGCACACCTGGGAGACAGTACATACCAGCAGATCTCTCACTTGCAGAAATGTTAGTTCCCTGCTCTTCACTTCCTTACTTATTGAACAAAGATTTCCAAATCATAATCATAAACTACCCACTGAAAATAAATCAGAAGGGTTATAAACTTCTACAAACAGATGTTTGAAAGGCATTGCTACAAGCCTCATGTGCAATTCAGATGCAGTAAATAAACTGGGGCTTCTGCCTCCTTTACCACTTTGGCGAGCTTGCCTTCTTATATGCTGATAGAAAACTAATGAGTAGCAAATTCAAATTATGTGTCAGGCCAATCACTTACACAAGACCACCTGCTTCATGTAAAAAGTATTACAATGGTAAGTTTTTAAATAAATACATAAATAGTAAATACTTACAGAGGTCAGTTTTTGAAGTGTGAAAATGATCCAAAGTGTTTACATCTGGCTATAAACATTGGGTTGCACCATTTTAAGATAAGTTACAATATATGCATTAAAAAAGAACACCATATAAGAAATATGTCATAAATTCCTCTAGAGTATTAGGGTACACCGCCTGAATACTTCCATAGTTGTTTGGCATATTCCTGACTGTGATTACATGCTTATACAGTGATTTATATTAATTTTAAACAGTGGTTCATTGAGAAAAGTTTTCAAGAAAATTCAGCAGTAGTAAACACTATGGAAAAAAAAATCTTAAGGCATCTTTGATTAAATGGCGTCATAAACTGTGCACCAGAAAGCTTGACATTGGAGTTTAAAGGTCTGAATTTGTCTGTGAGAAATGTATTTTAAAACAAGTGTCGTAGCAAGGGGATCTTCAAAAACTGCTAGTAATAAAAGCTAAAGTCCTTACTCCCTTCAAAACAACAAAATAACCCACAGATATATTTTTTTCTTTTTGGCAGAAAACTCATCTTCACATATACCTGAAGAGTCATTATTAATTTAACTCACATAAATTTTCTGTCAACAGAAGATCCATTTATTCACTTTTATTCTTTTGCTTTTTCCTACGTACGGCTTATCTTTCAAAAGTTGGCATTATTTAATAATGTCGTTTAGGATTCCTAAGCCCTCTAAAAAATCTAATGAGTCTAATGTTCTTGTGTAAGTGCAAGACAATTGAATGTCTTAACTAGTGTCTGGAAGTTGACATTTTTTAGCTTACCATTAATTTTCTGACCAAAACCAAAACCAAAACCAAAACCAAAAAAACCAACATAAGGTACTAAAGATTTAATGATCTTTTGATGCATATTTCTGAATAGTTAATGCAATAACTGTAGTTGAAATGGATCAGGTGTTACCAGACTGCACTTTCTGAAAGTGTTGTTACTCTAAGGTTTGTCAAATGAAGCATTTCTCAAGCGTTTTTCTCTGTAAGTCTTTTCAGGAAAAAAATAAAATTGCTCAATTTCCTCTTCACTGCCTAATCAATCTATTTATAGACTTGGAAAAAACTCAAACATACTTTCTGTTCTGTGTTTTCCAGTTTTCAATAAAATGTGCTGAGGAGTAGATAGTAATGGAGAATGTGTAAAGATCTGATAGATATTACAGCATAAGTGTACATTTTTCCAGTTGGGGCCGCTGCTGAACCAGATGGGTGTTCTGGTGATGGAAGACACAGGGAAGGCAGAACCACTGAATGCCTTCTTTGTCTCAGTCTTCACTAGTGGCCCTCAGGAGCTTCTCAGACTGCTGAGAGAGGAAGGCTGGGGAAAGGAAAATGTGCCCTTGGTCACAGAGAGTTGGGTGAGAGAATGGTTAGATGGACTTAACACTCATAAACACATGGTACCTGATGGGATGAACCCACAGGTGCTGAGGGAGTGGACAGATGTTGTTGCTAGGTCACTCTCCATCATCTTTGAGAAATCATGGAGAACAGGAGAGTTTCCTGATGGATGGAAAAAAGCCAGTGTTGCTCATCTTCAAAAAGAGAAAGGAGGACTCAGGAAACTACCAGGAAACAGTAAACACCACCTCCACCCCTGGAAAGGTGATGTAGGAGGTCGTTCTGGATGTCACCACTGAGCATGGGAAAGAAAAGAAGGTGACCAAGGGTAGTCAGCTTCACCAGGACTCACAAAGGGGAAAACTTGCTTGACCAATCTGAAGGCCTTCAGTGACAGCACGGCAGGATGGATTGACGAGGGGAGGGCAGAGGATGTTGTCTACCTTGGGTTCAGGCTTCTGAAACTCTCCCACAGCATCCCTGTAGGTAAGCTCAGGCAGTGTGGGTTAAATGACTGGACAGTGAGATGGATCAAGAACTGGCTGAATTGCAGAGCTCAGAGGGTGGTCATCAGTGGAGTAGAATCCAGCTGGAGGCCTGTAGTCAGTGGCATTCCCCTGGGATCCATGCTGGTTTCAGTCCTGTTCAGCTTGTCTATCAGGGACCTGGACAAAGAGATAGAATGCATCCTGAGCAAGTTTGGTGATGATACAAAACTAAGGGGAGTGGCTGATCCACCTGAAGGCTGTGCTGACCTTCAGCAGGACCCTGATGGGCTGGAGAGCTGTGCAGAGAGAAACCATACGAGGTACACCAAGGGCAAGTGCACCTGGGGAGGAGTAACCCTGGGGAGGAGTAACCCCAAGTACCAGCACAGGCTGGCTTCCTGGAGAGCAGCTCTGCAGAGAAAAACTTTGGGTTTGGTGAAACAAATCTTTGGAAAACTTTGGATGTGTTGCTCCCTGAAAGCATCCATTAGCTTCCCATTCTAAGATACCCAGCCTTTATAACACAGAACATTTCCATTTCCATCTGATATTCAACTTCTTTTGTTTTTTAAATTTTTTTTGTTTTGTTTTTGCTGTGTACAATTTTGCTTTGTTTTGTTTTATTTTGTTTTGTCTGCAAAAAGCTAAAAGGAAAACTACATATTCTTAATTATCTTAATTTTGCAATAGCTCTGATCTAAACATTGCAAAAAGGAATAAAAGAGGACACTGAAAAAACCAGTAAAAATCTTAGTCAATAAATCACACATGGTCATCTTGGGACACTACAGAATTATTTTGATCTGTCAAAGGAAATAATAACCTTTACAATGTTAATAATATAAGAGGAAGAATGTTTTTACATAGTAAAGTCATTCTGGGATGATAGTTAAAAAAAAGAAAATATCAAGAGTTAGGGGAAAGACCATACATTACTCGACTTGTACCACAATGTAATGAGCAAAAAGGCTTGAGGAACAGGCTGTTTAAAAAATTAAAGCAAGTCAAAAAGAAGCAATTCAAAAAGAAGCCCTAGAAATGCAGTAGAAGAATCACACCATCTGTGTGATTCTAACAGGGAAGGAACAGCCAATAAATCAGTCATTGGGACAAAGGAAATGACTCAGCCTTCTGAGAAAATCCAGTGAACAAAAGAGACATACTTAGGTCTCTCGGGATCTCTACTGGTCAGAGTGACCTCGAGATACATTAAAATGTCTCTTTTACCAGCCCAGCAGACAAAGAAGGAGTCAGAACTCTTCAGTTCTTGGTCTCAAGGTTATTTATTGTTCCTTATCCATAAAATTCTTTCTCCTGCCCTGCCGAGGTCCACTCAGCACGACAGTCAGAGGCACTCTCTGCCTGCCCCCGGGCAGTGTTATCTTTTTATACTAAAAACTATGTATACAAAGTTTACAATTACTTTCCAATACCTACCACCTGTGTTAGACAGTGAGCTTCTACTCTAAACCAATCTAAAAGTGCCAACATCACAGCAGAAGATGGAGGCCAAGAAGAAGAAGAAGGAGAAAGGCTGGACATGCCCAGATTCCTCCATCTTGCCCCCTGAACCCCCATTCTAAAAACCCCAAAAAATCTATTTTTCCACCCTGTCATAAATTCACTATCATTCGAATTAAAGTTTTGTGGCTTGTAATTCTTCATGTAAGGTTGGTAGTTGTTTTTTCCAAGGGCTAAATCAAAGACACAGGGGTGTTGGGCTCTGTGCCAAGGTCTCTGAGCCCACTGGGCAGGGGCTGGAGTCCTCCAGGGCAGCCAGAGGAATTTCCTAGGTTCTGACATAGGTTCACCATGTTGACCTTTCTCTTTGGCCTAATATCTAGCTCGTGTTAGAACATTTAATATGTTTTAACAGCCATTTTTTAAAACTGATTGTGAGAAACTAGCTTATCAGTTGCCCAGAAGCAAATATACTCAGAAAATGTTTTTCTCTTTGGTTGCCTTGTTAGTATCATAAACTCTAAATGACGCCTTTTCAAGAAAGGTTTTCCCTGACACACTGAGACAGAAGATTCCTGATGTTTTGTAAGATTTTACATAATAGAAAACCACAACTTGTTACCATAGCTAAAAATAATTCATAAAACATGAGTAATTAAAAAGAGAAAAGCATTGTGGCCAAGGATGATAGAAATTATGATTATGAGGGCACATTTAAATTAGATGGGAAATTTTATAATGAAGCCTTCAGGATTTTGGATCAGAAATGCCTCTTGATTCTCTAGCAGAATTCCTACTGGAGTTTTCTGATCCTCATACAGACACAAGATGTTACTATCTTTACCAAAAAAAAAAACACCACGCATATTAATTCTTGATCTCACATGCTCAGGTTACAAGGAAATCAGTTTTCAGAAGACAGTGACACTGAAGCTTAAGAGTGTACTATTCAAATGAGGAACATTTTAATGCCTTATACACAACTGAAACTTCCCCAATGCATTAGCAGCATCAAATTTTGAGCTTTTTTATGAATCACTATGGCAGTTACAAATTAGGAAAGTTGATTTTTAACCAGCTTTTTGACACAAATGTAAATAGTATTTGCTTGACAGACACATAGGGACTCTAAACATGAATGAAAACTCTCAAGGTACTCCCTCCAGATTTTTTTCTATATATCCAAAAAGGCAGAATGGAAATGAGAGAACAGGAGACACAACGAGGAGAGTGCACTCTGTATTTAGCAGGCCTAAAAGGAGTCACAAGAGCCACAGCAGTGAGAAGAGGAACTGCCTCATTCAGGTGGTTTTGGATGCAGCATTCCAGAGACGGACTGCTCTGAAATGCCAGCTGTGAAGCATTTCACTTGTGGTATAGTTATGGCTGAGGCTGTCCTTTGGTGTCCTTTACACAGAGATTCTGTGCTTGGCAAAGCCTCTTAATACCACGAACAAATATTTATTCAAAATAAATTATATTCTTAAATGAATATAATTCTTAAATTAAACAGCAGCACATGCATCAGATCTGAAGGCCCCCTCTAACAGAACTCTGCTGCTCTTATTGACTGCATGAGCAACTCTGTTATATACTTGTCCTTCCTCAATACATAAGAAATCCATGTTACTGTTCTGTATTTTTAAAATTTCCAACATGTGCCATAAATAATTTGATGGTAATTAAAAGAAAAGGGAAATATTTTAGGGTAATAAGCAAATTTGGAAAAACTTCATAAGCCTGAACTGTTTTGTAAACTAAATGTCATTCACTGAAGTGATGCCTTGAGAAGGCTAACCTAGAACAGAGGCTAGACAGAGTTAAAGAGAGTAAAGTAGGTATTTACTGAAAGGCCTTAATGGATACACCTTGGGCAGTACAAGAGCCCAGCCAGGGCTACACCCGAGATGAGCCCAAAATGGTCACAAAATGGATGACCAGTCACGAGGTCTCTCACTTTTATAAGTTTTGGTCCATTTGCATATTGGAGTTAATTGTCCAATTACAGCTTTAGCTTATGAAGTCCCATCTTGTTTTAGGTTATGAATTCCTTCTTGTTTTTCTCTCTTCAGTACACAGCTGTTTATGCTCTTGGGATCGGTTGTCCTTGGTCCCAAGCTAGGAAAGGAATTGTTTTGTCTACATACTCTGTGAAGAGAGCTTGCCAGCCCTTAATACAAAACTCAGAACTGCACACTAAAGCAGCACAGAATCTGAAAAAATATAAAAGCTAAAACTTTAGTCATCTGAAGAAAGAAATTACCATATAAAATATTTCCTGGGACCTCAGATCAGGAATTAAACAGCAAAAGGTGGCAGGAAATTACAGTGGGCCACAGAACATAATTTCAAAGAAAATCCTGCTGCTCTTTCTTAAATAACAAGTTTCTGGAAGGGAATGCTCAGTTAGAAATCATGTATAATTAGAAATTTAATCATATTGATACATGGAAGTTTCACTGTAGTAGTGTAAAAGTGTTAACCCCCCAAATTCATCAGTATGTGTTAATGACCCAGACAGTAAATTCTTCCATCAGAAACTGAATGGTTCACTTTCCCAGATACAGAGTGAATTACTTTTTCATCTAAAGGGACCCTAATCTGCAAATCTTTCTTTTACACAAATGCTGTCTGCTAAAATCTTTCAAATTTTGCCATGCCTTATTCAAAAAATAACTGTATTTTAACAAACTGGCTAAAAGGTGAATTGCTTTTAAATTTCTGAGCTAACATTTTTGATGTACATACACTATTTTTATTCAATTCTGCTTATTGTGATGATTCTGTCATTGAGCTGCACTCTGCCATCAGAAAGAAGTTGTCGTATTTTATGAAACAGATTTGATGAAAATAATACATGAAAAGCTAAGAAGAAAGTGTAAAGCAAGAAAAGAACAAGAAGAAATATGAATTAATGTTGCCTAATTCATGAACAGGATATTAAAAAACTGGAACATAGCAATTTTCTTTAAAAATGGCTCTGTCTCTATGTACAGCTAAAAAAATTCAAGAGACTTCACCGGGAATTCTTCCTACATTTATGTCTCTGAGCAGCACGTTTCACAAAGAAGCAAAGAGATTTTTTAAATATCTCTATGCTATTTTATCTTGGAGTCAAAATCAATATTCTGTAATATTTGAAGTACCAAGCACTTATCTTGATGATATTTCATTTCTTTGAAAATGTTTTGTTATGTCCAATTATAGCATTTTAAACATGGTATGCTTAATATATATAAAAGAGTTAAAATAACTAAAAGCTCCTAAAAAAATGTTTTTTAAAAAAATATAAATAAAATTGGTTTGAAACTCAGTCTTTCTTAGTCCTATTCACCAGTAAGCTTAGTAAAATATCAGTAAGTAAACAATCATATATGCAACTTTATATTTATTCATTGCACACCTTGGATCTAAGCAAATTATACAAAGATATTGTTTTAACTGTAGAACTACTGCTTTAACTACAAAGTTAATTTAAGTTTCCTAACAAAAAAGCTGAATTTAACTAAAATTATCTTTCCATCTTTATTCATTTTGCTTCAAAATTTAGATTAATTTAGATTAATTTTCCCAATACTTACACTGGTAAGGGAACATAAAAATATATTAAATATATCAAGTTTATTTCTAATGGGTAGGATTAGCTTCAGTAAAACACAGTGTTTGTGAAACAGAGTTCTTGTTCAGTACTCTATGCCTTATTTAGATCATTATAATGTACTACTACTGTAGCAATAATAAAAATCAAAAAATAAAATAAAAATTCTTGACAAGATGTATCTCTCATAAAAGCCTTGCTTTAGGAGTACTGAAAATTGAAAGTCAAGTCCTCTCAATAACTGGGTAATGGCACAGTACTTTAGTAATTAAATAATTTTCTTCTTGTATAGACATGACCTATTTAAAGTTTTTGAAACCCTATAGATCTCCAATAGAGTAGCAGAGGAATTAATTTAATTTTTCAATTTTTCTATTACTAGGAAAAACAAATATGACACAAAAAAAAAAAAGCAACAGAGTGGAGTAGAAAGTTATAATGTATTAGAAATACCCTTTATCACACCTGTGACACTTTCATAGTGAAATTAGTCATCTTGTGATAGCATACAGTACGTACAACAAGACATATATTATAAATTTACAATGAACATTGACTAGAGTTCAAAACTGTCAATTAATGAAAACTTGAAGGAAAAACATGAAAATAAATTCTTTGTAATGCACAAACAAAAAGAAGCTATTTTTTCAGTAGAAAAAAACAGAAAAGAAATGACCTTTTAAATTCCATTACTAGCTGAAAGACTAGCATTTGAGCTAACAAACAAAAACATTAGAACTTTTTCTGAGAATAAGACAAAACTCATTTTTAGGAATGAGTTCAGCTAGGAAAAAACTGGCCAAGGATTTCAAGAGTCAGAAAGGGTCCTTAAGGTAGGCAAGCAATAGGCAGAAGTGCAGGAAAGACACTGACTCAATACAAAACAGCTCTTCCAAAATATTCACTGGGAATGCCGGCCAGGCAGAGGCTCTCAGTGCTTTCTTTGACTGTTTTCACTGACATAGCTGTATCCACACCATAGCATTAAGCAGCCACAGTAATTCTGTGCTGACCCAGCAGTATTGGAGGAAGGGCTGCTCTGCAGCCTTTTGCAAGTGCTCAGCCCACACACGTTTATGGGCCTGGGTGAATCCACTCCAGGGTGTTAAGGCAAGTGGCTGACTTTGTTGCCAGGCCACTGTCTTGATATCTGCAAAGTTGTGGAAATCAGGGAACATCTGTGTGCCTGAAAAGGGCACAAAAGAGAACTCAGAAAAAAAACCCCACCAAAACTTGAGACCCATTAGTCTCACCTCAGTCCTTGGGAAAATAATGAGAGAGTCCTCTTAGAAAATACTGCAAGTCAAACAAAACAGGATTAGGAAGAGCTAAAGCAGGTTTACCAAAGGAAAGTCATTCCAGACTGACCTGGTCACTGTTTACTGTGTAACACAGTAACACGTTCTGTGCACATGAGAGGAGCAGTGAATACTGTTTGCCTAGCCTTTATCAAAGTGTTCAACACCATTTCCCATGGCTTCATGTGAACAAAGTTACCAAATATGGACTGAATATAAGTCTCTGAGATGGGTGGGAAACTGCCTAATTGAGTTTTCTATTATTGTATCATCTCTGTGGGTCAGAAAGTTGGGACCAAATATGCATTTGGCCCATGAATTAGAATACAGCACAGAATCATAGTATTTTTAATTCTGTCCCAAAGAATAGAATTATCTCTCTATCCTGCAAAACACCTTCTTTAAAGGAATGTGAATGCAAGTTCCTTGCTTATTCTGGGCTATGTTAGCTAGAAATAAAGGAAATATTGCGGACCAGTTTGCACAAGACAATACTTATCACCTCTTTTTTCACTCCAGTCATTCTCTGCATTTCTTTTTTTTAATTATTATTCTCCATTCTCCAAATATGCAAAGGATATTGGAAGATTGTGTTACTGATGGGATACAAATTTCCTCTTTCCAGTAAATTCTGAAATCTTATTTAAAAGGGTGTTGCACATTTACACCAACCTGGTTTGAAAACATTGTAGATATATGCTGAAGAAAGAAGTCAATTCCAACTACAAAACTGTATCCATACTGTTTCCATGTAGAAGGACAAAAAACTTTTATTCATTCTTCATCAAAATAGAATGACTTAAAGTCAAAGCAGCTTTGGATTGGAATGATAGAACAGTACATAGGTGTTTCCAAATTTTTAGTGTTTTACAAGGTTTGAAGTAAGAAGAAGAATTGCTACCAAAATTGTAGGTGTACCACATCAAAATCCTTAGAATGACAAAAAAATATTCTCTTCATGCACTTGAAAACTTTTGAAAATGTTATTATTGCCGAGGACATAGAGAAAATTAAAATAAGTATTAAAACCACCATAATTTAAATCAAAATGTAAAGCCAGTATTAAAAATTAGTTTTTTTTTTTTTTTTGTATCCTGCTAATGTTTCCCAAGCATCAATAACATTCATCCAAGAAATGAAAACCAAAAATGAAACTGTATATAAAACAATTGACTCAAACAGGGCATGAATGGATCTATGGATATTTTTTTCTGAAGTGAATAAAATGCTATGTGAAACAGACAGTGTTTGTTCTTTAATTTAATGACCTGCATGTTTGGGGTACACAAATAATTTATTCAGAAAAATCCTGAGCTCCTGCACTTTAACCTGTACAGCCATAAAGAGAATAGTCAACCTCCCACACACCCACCTGCATGTGTAATGCAAACCCCACGTCCCCCTGGTAGTCACAGCACCGTGAAAGGGACCAAAACCTCCTGTCATTAATTATTTGGACACTGCAGGACCTAATGGATGTCCTATTTGTGAATACAAATGATTCAGTCTGATAAAGCTTTCTTCAAAGTAGAGCAGCTTCTGAGTAGAGATGAGAGAAATCACTTACTCCTTACTCATGTCTTACTTCCACATCCAATATTTTGACAATGTGCTTTCCAGATTCATTATTTTTTTCAGTTTTCAAGGAAAGAATTTTGTTTGTTTGCTTTATTTCAAGAGACAGAAATGTTTCTGTGGTGTGATGGGTTGGCTTTGATCTACAGTTGAACACTCACACAGCCACTCACTCATACCCTGAACCTGTTTCCTGAGCTTGCCTGATTGTTCCACAAAAATAAAAATATAAACTCCCAAAAATACAGTATTTTATTCACAACGAAGGGCTAAGCTGCATTCTGTGGTGGATTCATTGCTACTGGCCACCCCAGGGCATCTCCTGGCTATGTCCCCCAAAGATTGTCCCAGCAGTGTCCCCCACCAAAACCCTGCTATTCTCATGCAATTTTCATCTTCTTTTCTATGTATGCTTTATTCTAATAAAAAAGGTTTTTTGTGTTGTTTTTAAAATCAGATACAAAATATTAAAGCAGAATATATGTTTTAACTTCTTTTTCAGAACACTTAAAAAGATAATTTTAATCTTACAAATAGTTTCTGCAGAAAAGTGTAAAGGAGCATTGACCTACCTGCTACCTTCATTATTCTAATGATTTCATTAAAACAATACCAAAGAGAAAGGTTTTCTTCCTAAACTAAGAGTCTGTATCATTTTAAAAGATTAAATTATCACTCGGAGAAAAGATAACTGAGTAAGTTCTGTTACATTGTATGGAGTTTCAAAACAGGGTGGATTATTTATTTTACTATTTTGAGATGTACACATAATAATTTTCTAGCTTGAACCCCAAAAACTCAGTAAATAATTTATATTTTTATGCGGCATAATATATATGAAATAATCAAATATTTTAAAAAATAATGTAATTAACTAACTTAAACAACAGAAGATTTAGTGTCTCACTGCTCAAGTTTTTATTTTAATAGCTATTTAAAATTAAATCAGCATTTATCTGATCTTTATCTGCATATAGATAAATTGTGCATAATTTGTGCTAAAGCAGCAAAACTGAAGATGCTAATGGTTGCTAATTTTGTCTTGCAGTTTGCAGCTTACATCTTATAGGCACCAGTGAGCAATCACAAGCAACAACAGCATGCTAATCTGATTCAACTAAGTTTGAAAGTATTTGTAGTGACTTTTCTCAAGAGCATAATTTTCAGACAATCTTCCTTTGTGTGACAAGGAAAATAAAACCCATCAAAAATGTGAGTTAAAGAATATAAAGTAGGTGCAGGTAAAATATGCACATAAAACCCACCTCTTTTTTTAAGATGTGTTTAACAAAATAAAGGATGTTGAAGGATTTTTGAAAAGGGGGACAGTTTCATAGAAAACAGATATGTGCTGTACATACCATGTTCTTTCCTACTGCCCCAAATGTAAAAAAAAATTGTACTATTGGTATTTTAGTAAAGTTAATATTTCTTCATAACAGGCGAGATGAAAATGAAACAAACAAAAATCCCCTGAGAGGCTAAACTGTAAAAAAACCCAAAAAACCTGCTTATTCAAACATAATCTGTGAGATCACACCATAAAGCAGTGACAGAAAGTAGGGTCAATCATTAAATGTGACTTTCATCTTAGAAAGATTAAATAAATATCTTAGACACATGACTGACTGTCATTGTTCAAGAAAATGTCTTTCAGCATTAATGTTGGCAAAGCTGCCTCCTATTTTTCTATAGAAAGAACACACTAACTTCATTTTTGTTATTGTCTTATAAAAAAGGACTATAGATCTCCCTTGCCTTTTGTGACTTATTTCAATTTCAGTAATAACACAGAGCAAAGCAAAGGGACCCAATTAAATTGCAGATCATGAAACAAGATAATGAAATAAGATGTCAAGCAGCTGTCGATTCAAAATACTTACAGTTCTTTAAAGGAAACTTCACAAGGGGTAAAATGTGATTTATTTCTTTATTTATTTATTCAGCAAAACACAGAAATCCGAATTCTGAAGCACAAATTTATAACCCTCTGCTGAGAAACAAATCACATCCCTGCTTTCCTTTGGACACCATTCAATTTGTCTTTATCTTCCCTCCCAGTTATTCTGTATTAGTAGATGCTGACTTCTTGGTAGTGTATTAAAACCAACAATTGTGAAAGGGCTGGAGTGGAAGGAGTCTCCATGGAAACAGTAGTTAAAATTGGGTAGTAAAATATGCTAGCATAAAACTGTATCTCTCTACAGCTCCTAATAGAAATTAATAAATAAATAAATAGCCAAAACTATATCAAATATTATATAGCCATATTTGTGACCATATAGGTCTCCAGCACCATCTGTATTACATCAAATGTCACACTGAGATGATAATTCTGGACAAAACAGCACACCCTGAGGTCTTTTTTGTTCTTGTTCTTCTCTTAAGCAAATAATTGCAACTACCAAAGCATACATTCAGGACAGAATGCACCAGCAAAAAGGAAAAATAAAATTTTCCTGAAATCCAAGCAAATAATATATTGCAATTCATCTATCAAATCTCCCTTTTGTAGTGAGAATAATGAGGTAGGGGTACAAAGAATAAGCAGAAAAAAAACCAAACCAAAACCTCCAAAAACGAAAAGACTTGAAAGGAAGAATCATTTTCACATAAATTATATTAAAACAAAGAAGAAGTGGATTAGCACTTCTAAAGCAATAAGATATATAAGAATAAATCCATGCTATCAAAAGGAACCTAACTGAAATACAGATGTTCTACATGACAGCTGACACAACACAGTAAAATCAAAAAGCTGAGGCCTTGACAAATTGAAAAAAATCCCCCAACTTGATGCTTTCATTGGCCAATCAAGCTGATCCAGGAAAGTAATTCCTTAAATTAATCCCATTACTTTCTTTATGTATGTGGTTTTATGGTTCACATACTCTTTTTCTGACACTTTTGAAAACGACTCTTTCAACTTCTTAATAGAAAGTCAATAAGCTACCAATATTCTCTCTAGATGGGAACTGAAGCACAATGGGATTAAGTGCCAAGAAACTACAGAATTTCATAGTTAAATTAATGGCTCAGACAAATCCTTTCAAGTCCAGCATTTTGCTCCATGTTTTTTGGATAAAGCAAGAGTAACCTCAGGAAGGTCAGCAATACTTCGGCTTTTCTGCCCAGTGTTGTAACAACCAGGTATTAGAAAATAACCCTATTCCTGCAGTCATTTACTGGCAAGAAAGCTGCTGAAAGTTGTTAGGAATGACAGATTTTTCCTTGTTACACCAAAGTACTAAAGTACAGTTAAATTCAAGTCACTGACATTTACAGAACAATTCTATTCTTAGTCGTAATGTAAAGTAAGAGTGGTTTAGATGCCATTTCCTTTACCTTTGTTGTTTCCAGAATCTCCTCCTTGGGAAGAATAAAGAAGCCTAAACTTTCCATGCCTTTTTTGTACATTACAAAACATGGCATAGAAGGTCCTTAAGGCACCACTCACTTTTTTTAAAGACAGCAGTTACTAGGCAGGAGTAGCTCCGGGTTCTCAGCTGATTAATTCTTTCTGTACTTCTTTGTAAAGTTTTAGAACATGGTTGCATACGGTAAGTTTCCCTAGTGATTCAGTTGTAACAAACATTGGCCATCTACCACTTAAGGAACTTAAAATAATTTAAAACAAGATTCAATTGTTAGCTCATTGGAAAAAGGCATCTTAACCTATATTTTGAAGCTGGTTTAAGCCACTGAATACAAATTAGTGTTAATGTAGCTGTATAAATGTTTAATGTGAATGGTAAAATGTATGAAAAAAGTAATGACACGAAAGCAATGGTTACATATTAAATTTAAAGCAGTACATTTTAAAATTTATAGATATAATTTACTGGAATAGATTATATGCCATTTTATATTCAAGTACTTATTTTTACAATATGCAGCTGTTTTAACATTCATCTCTATCTTACTATTTAAATCCACTGAGTTTTATTTGTGTAATAAATACTACTGAGAATAAAAAAAACCTAAAACATTTATTGCTATTTTCTCCCCATATTCTCAGTGAACTTCAGTCGCAGGATTTGTAAATGAAAATGTGATTAATCTGAAGAAAGGATCTACGTTTTGTGCCATAGGTTTCCCTTACAACCAAGATTTAGCCTGGTTTAAGATTATTTTACAAAAGTAATTTAAATAAAGATGATGGAATTCAACAGATACTGTCTGAAGGACTCTAAAGTAGAAAAGAAAAGAATCACTAAGTCATCATAAAATTGCCTCTATCAACCAGTTAGCTCTAAGACCATTCTTGTTCATTTTTCTGATGATATCACCTGTTTTCTCACTTTCCATATTAATAATGTATTACTTCTCATTCCTACTACAGCTCAAACATACTCTGCCACTCAAAAACCTGCGAGTAGAAGAGATTGCAGCTACATAAATATAGAAAGGAGTGGAGCAGTGGGGATGATACTACATTGAAACAAATCTGGTTCCCACCTTGAGACAGGACAGGAAACTATTCCAAACTACTTGCTCACTCACAACTCTCTACTTGTAGTAGTGCAGTGCTATGGCCTCTAATCCACTGCCCCTCCAGAGTCATCAAAGCTGATGACTTCAAAGCTGAACAGGAGCAATCTCTTCCCAGCTGGAACTCCACATAGCATCAATACCTCTGTCTCAGCTACCAGCCTGGCATGGATGTTACTGGTGTCACAAGGCAGCAGTGCTGATCACAACTGCCCGACCCACCGTCACCCACAGGATATCTCTGTGCTTCTGTGATGATGGTTTTCCTGAGGGGCAGCTCAAACTTACACTGGTCTGACCTGTTTACTGACCAGAGAGGTCACATCTTTGTGACCTACATCCATCCTCTTAATCTTCAAGAGATGGTGGAGAGAGAAGGCAAGGGCAGGTTCTCAACCGAGTTTATGTAGCAAGCTTTTGCTATGAGGTGGATGGCTAGGAGGGTTGCAGGGATGACCTGTGCAGGAGGTGTTGAACACATGATGACCTGCCCCTGTCTTGAACAAACCCAGCACCAGCTGGCTCCAAAACGTGCCCCATGATGGCCAAACACAACCCCATCAGCAGCGCTGGTGGTGCCTCTGTGTTAATATATGTAAGAAAGGATAAAAAATGTACATCAGCTGTGGGAGAGAGAAGTGGGGAAAACATGAGGGCCACATTCATTCAGACACCAAGATCACGATGAAGGAGGAGGAGCAGGTGCTCCAGGTGTAGAGCTGAGGTTGCCCTGAAAGCCTTGGAGAAGTCCATGGTGAAGCAGGTTGTCCCACTGAAGCCCATTAAGGACCACGCTGGAACAGATACCAACCCTGCAGCCCATGAAGCAGATTCAGATCCCAATGTATTCTGCAAGACTCTAATATCATAAAGCCACTTTTATGAAATGAACTCTACACTAGTTGTACAAAATTTAACCCAAGGTTTAAGGAATCTCCAACAGAAATTTAAATTCAAATTTCTAGTCTCACAAGGCAGAGAGATCTGCTTGATGTGATAGTTTCTAAAAGAACAGACTCAAGGAGTAAATAACCTTTCTCCAGTAAAATGACAATGTAGAAGGAATATAATGACTGAGGAAGTGTATTTTGACAGACAGCCACTGAAATCAAAGGCAAAGGAAAGTCCTCTATGGTGGTACTCTTGACACATCACTCACATGCAATACAAAGCAGCATTTCATAACAATTTTGAATTATTCAGGTAAAAAATGCTCTGACAAATTTATTTTTAAACTCTAGAATGTGCTGAAGATATGTGCATCAATAGCCTTCAAGGGAAATCAAGTTCATAAAACCTTTCTTGTTACCTGCTGGCTTATATTGCATGCTCTTTGTGCAAATATCTTCAGTGCATATATCAGCTGTAATTACTGTCTCAGTAGTGTGTGTGTTTACTATCAACATGCAAAAACTCACAGAAAATCTATTTTTATGCCAGTGTTTAAAAGTTTACTCCCAGAGCATGTCTTCTGCATTTCCACGTCAAACACCTTGTAAGAGTAGTAACTTAGGATTTCCGAGTGTTATATTTCACTGTGATCTCTAAATTAGAACTTCAACACTGTAAGTTATTATGTTTGGTTTATGTTTTAAAAATGTAACTTGACTTTTTTTAAAAAAGTAAAATATGCTATGAAACAAAGATAAGTAAAACTGACACTTTTCTTCTGAAATGTAATTATCTCCACACTTTAAAAAAATCTTTTATGGAAAAGAATTTATAATTTTTTTATTATTTGTATTTTCAAATTCATTTTATTAACAATATAAGATAAGAACATGATAATCTTCTGTTACAAATAAAATAACTAATCAGGGGAAACTTTCAGTGAATACTTATAATGAGAAATACTGTCTGTGACATATTCAGTCCCCCCTGTCTCATAATCTTTCTAGTGGAAAAATACCACTTTATTACTACAATAAGTAATTAATAGTAATTAGTAATTGCCACTATTACATTAATTAAAATTAACTTTAACATTTTTTTTCTACAGTTTCCACCCTTTATGGGGTTTTTGGATTATTGTTCACTGTGTTGCTTGCTATGTAGAAAATTCCAGAACATTTTCAGGGCTCACAAGAAGTTTCAGAGCACCAGGTAGCATATTCTCTGCAAGTTTCATGTCAGAATCTACATGCTTCAACATTTGAAGGCTAAGGACTCTGAAGAACCACTCAAGGCAAACCTATATTGAAAGAATCAATATCTGCTTCAAACCTGAACAAAACAGAACAGTTTGTTACCTTATATTACCTTGTATGCACTGAATAATAAGCTAATACCTTCTCATGTTGCTCGTTTCTCTTGCAAATTTTGAATTCACAAAAAAACCAATAAGGATGCCATATGGTACCCATACCAAGTTTATAAAAAAAAATTTGGTGATTTGCTCTGAAGAAAAAGAATTATGGATGGAACTTGGTTTACTTCTAAAACAAAGAAAATAAAGAAAATTGAAAGTGAAAATATAAAGTTACCAGCCTTTTTTCCTGATTTTGTAATTTTTTTTTATTGATCAGTCTTTAATACCCTCTGAAAACCAATTGTCTTATTTTCTGTAGTGATTCTGGTAAGGTTTAATGGAGAACCCGTTCTGTAATTTCTCTCCCTGTGAGAAGTACTCAGTGTATTATTACCAAACCTCAGCCTATGTCTCTTCACAGACTGGGGAACAGTGATATTTCCATTTCGACAGTTTTCATTTTACAAGAAATTTTGAAAAGTTCAACAGAAAAACATGAAGCAGACTCATAAATTACTTTTTAGTTTGGCTGCTCATTAGCATTTCAGCTAATAATACAGAATTTCAGTGCCATTTCTGGTCTCACCAGTCCTATATTTCAAGTATTTATCAATTTTTCCTATTTTTGTAGGAAATACTGTAAGTGCCAACTCTTTGTCCATCCCACTTACAAAGCACAGCATGATGCTCTCCTGAAAGTAGAGAAGATTAATTTTCCTAGGATGTGCAAACATTTTTCAGTCTACTAAATAAAACTTTAATTCTAGATCAGTAGCACAGATAAAAAAAGGTACAACCTGAATTATAAACTCAAATGTTGTCTTTGAAAGGGATTCTTTCTTTATTTTCAATAGTAGAAATATGGGGTTTTACCTACAATTTAGGGCACCGAGTTTACAGATTTAGAATTATTGACATCAGCACATAACTAAATGAGAAGTAAAACAACAGATTTAAAGTAAGTTTACCTTATACACAGAAGTGCTAAGAGTCAAAAGAATATGTTAATAAACTTGTATGACCAACTCCCTAATCTCCTTTTCATTATTGAGGAAATACTGGCAGTGTCTTCAACTTAATGTCCATTAGGAAGAGATACATATGTCCATAAACAGATGGCAAGAACCTGCTGAGATCTTACTAATTGTGTTCTGTTCTTTGTTGTAATGTCAATGGCTTATGACAGTGCTATAAAACCACTATTGGTTGGAAGTAAAATTCTAATTGCAACTGTTCAGCAGCAATAATCTGTGAGGGAGGGATGATCTGGCAGAGGAGGCAAGAAGGCCCAGATACAGGAGATGGTTGAAGAGGAGAACTTTCCTTAATTTTTCTCTGCTATGTAACTTGCTGAGATGACTCTCTGCATGATTTATTTTGAATAAAGAAGAATCTCCTGATAGAAATCCATCCACTGAAATGTACTTAACAGGGTAGGCTAAAAAGTTAATAATATGTCAATTCTGTTTGATATGTGCAACTGTTAATCATCAAAGTCAATACTTGTACAAGAATCAGATTGTGTTGGTGACTCCTATACGTAATGATTCTGGCAATTAACTTTAGGATTCCATAAAGAATGTTTATGAACTTCCTGAAATAATCTTAAGTCAGAACTGATGTGCTCTGTGGTTTCAGTAATCATACAGCAAAACATCAACATTATGGAGTTTTGCCATTTCTGTTGAGGAATGCTGTTTGAATAAAAATCTACAGACTTTGAATTAACAGGATAATGAGAGAAAGGGTTTGGGCAGCATATCAGCAGTTGTGTCTTTTAAGAATATGAAAAAGTAAGTAGTTTATGACTACAGGGAAGACAGAGTAGCACTGGAATTGGTTTTCTAAAAAAGCCACACATCTCTCTTTGGAAGTTTTACTAGATTCAGCTACAAAAAAGGTATAAATTACCTACTCAAATATTAGCAGTCTTGTTTGAAGTTTGAGATGGGACATGGTGACCTCCAGAAGACCCTTTCAAGCAGTACTATTACAGTTTTATGGAAAAAGCTGCAGGGTTTTTCAGAGAGGCATTTATTGGTTGCAAGCCTGAATAGAAGATAACGCACCGTGAAATCATAGAGGTGACATAAAAATAAGTTAATATTGAAGTACACTGCAAAGGGAACATATTAGATTGATTTATTTTAAAACTCACTAATATCAGGCCATTTATCATGTAAGCAAGCAAGTAGAGACTAAGCCTAATGCATTTCAAATACAACAAAATTTCTAAAGCACCTCACAGTATATTCACAGATTGCTTCCTTAAATATAGTAGAGGTTCAAGTATTGTTATAATATAATCTCATATACAAATTATTAGTTGCATTCACTCATGCCCTCCAACAAATTCAAATACTTCTCTGTAAAAATATTGCATGCCTTTCACATACACATATATTCTGCAAATATATATTCACAGTAAAATGAATCAAGATACTGCTCAAAATCCTTTACATTTAAACAATTTCAATGATCTTATCAGTCAAATTAAAAAAAAATACTGATCAGACATCATGGAAAACAGTGTAAAACTGTTCCACCAATAGTTTACAGGGCCAGGTTGACTTTTATTAATAACCTCTCAATAGAGGGATCAAGTCATATACTTGGTTCCTATGGACTTTCAGCATAAGCATCCTAAAGAACATCCTTCAGTGATTTTTCTCTACAGTGAAAGAAATGGGGTGGTTTTGTAGTGGTTTTGTTGGGAAGAAAGTTAAATTTATTCCTAGTAGCTCATATAGCTCCATGCTTGGTATCTGCTGAAAAGAGTATTGGCAGGTCAGGGATGGTTTCATTATTGATGGGCAGTGCTTGCACAGCACCCAGACCTTTTCTGCTTCTCACATGTTTAGCCCATGCACAGGCTGCCCCACCAGGGAGCAAAGGGGGTACACAAGAGGCTGGGAGGGACACAGCTGGACAAGTGACCCCAAGCGACCAAAGGAATATCCTCCCCATGAAAAACTGCTGAAAATCAAGAGCTGTGAGCAGAAGGAGGGAGGAGGTAAGTTTGGAATTGTGATGCTTGTCTTCCCAAGTCCCTCCTCAAAGTGATGGAGCCCATCTTTCCTGGAGGTGGCTGAATACCTGCTTATCTATGGGAAGTAGTCAATTAATTTATTATTTTGTTTAGCTTGTGCACACACCTTCTGTTTTACCTATAAAACTCTTCTCACTTTTAACTTTCAAGGAGTTTCTCTGCCTGCTGAGGGGAGTGAGTGGCTGAGGGGAGTGAGTGAGGGAATGAGTGGCTTTGTGGAGCTGAGTTGATAGCTTAGGTTAAATCACAGAAAGTTTGATCTATAAAGACCTTTGGTAAACCATCATGTGCTAAATGTCCTGTAAAGATCAGAAAAAGTCAGATGGGGAAAAGCAGTGCATTTTTCTTCTCTGAACTTGTCTTCTCTAGCCAAATTTGTTGTAATTTAGAAATGGGTGACATTCAAGAGATATATTGTTCTGATGCAACATTTAAAACACGTTTGCTTCTACTTTAATAGCAGTTTTTGGCTCTGCTGAACATATCAAATGGTAGTAAGTTTAAAATTAGGACAACAGCAAATTTTCAATGTCTATATATTCAACCTTGGGTTGGTTTTTTTTGTCCTTTCTACTCATCATTGAAACTTTGATGCAAACTTTTTCTGTATGATGAAGAAATGACAAACATTTGTAGCTAAAGAGACTCTGAGCAAGTGAGGACTGCAGTGGCTCCTTGGAAGAGGGAGGTTGTAGGATGAAGACACCGAGTGCTTTAATACCACTTTAATTCTTAGCTTCTACTTCACATGCAAATGTCCACTTGTTCAGATCTGAACCTTTGTACTGGCAATGGGAAAAATCCAAAAAGGAGGATTCCTTGGGAAAGAAAACACTCAGTACAGTAGCCAGAAGATACACCATTCAGCTAAATGACATGCTGAGCCAAATGATCATCTCTTTTAAGTAAACCATGCATTTCTTATTTTCACTCCTGCTAACTCATGCTTTGAAGCAAAATGTCCCATTAACACGCTATAATTTAAAGGTTATTACAAAAGAAAAACAGTTTAAAAGTCTTACTATGACTTTGAAGCTGATGTTAAATGTTTCCATTTAAAAGTAGTTATCCTAGAAAAGATACAGTTATAAAATAACATTATCAGCTTTGTTGCCAAACAGAATACAAGGCAATATGGGAAGGGAAAAAAAAAGTATTTTGAGTATCCTTGTCAGTTTGGGGGTGTGTGTGTAGCGCTGGTCTTTAATTAACTAAATGCTGTTTCTGCTGAAGGACCTCTGCCTAACTTTCAAATAACTGCCTAAACTGGCAGATTTTAAAATGCACACTTTTTCTTCAGACCTTGAAATGCTTTGGCACTTCACAAATATTACTTTTTTAGTCTTTCACAGAATTCTGTAAAATTCATCACTCATACATTTTAAATAAATTTGGGCAACCATTCTATTTAGATTATGACTGTAAACAGATGGACAATAGCTCTGGAAAATACTGATGCCCACAGCAACATTAGGTCTGCATTAGTGTCTGGAGCTGCCATCTCTTCAGCACAGCAGGAGATTTAGCTGCTTATAAATAATATTTATTCCCTTGCCCTCATACTAAAATTCCTCTCACACTTGTCTCTTCCTAAGTCAGTAGTGCTTGAAAATATGGGGTAACGATGCCTTCTTTAAAGCTATCAGACTGCTCCTAAACAGCAGTCCTAGGAATTCTCTACTATTAGCAAAATTAACTTGACATCCACACTATTCTGAAAACACTTTTTTTTTCTCTATGAATTTTAATATGCAGCACTTGCCTCAGTAAAGAAAAAAATATACTCTCTTCAGTTCCTGGGCTAAAATGCCTCTGAAGGTAATTGCAAAAATCTTTACGATACTGTCAATATAACAAAAATAATTATTTCTTTTCACTGTTTGATGAACTGCAGTAGTCCAAACTCAGTTTTAGCATATTGGAGTGATATGGTTTTTGTCATTTTAGTGAACAGTACTTTTACTATAATACTCCATTTTTTATTTCTATTTATTTATATTTCATTAAAATGAAAAGGACACAGATATTCCTCATATAATCTGAGTAAAAGAAGACATCACTTAGGTTTTTACCATGACCTTTCATACTTAGAGCAGTACAATGCCAAAGTGATGAAAAAATTTAAATTTTTCTGAAATTCATTAGCTAGTAGGATTTACTTTAGAAATTATTGAAAAATGAAAAAAAAAATCTGAAATTTCCATGGGGAATATTTAGATCTATAGTAGGATATCTCTGTATTCTCAAATTAACAAAGGACTAGAACAGACCTTTTATGAAGCAGGTGTCTTCTTTTGTGTACGAATATTTCTGTCTGAATATGATAGGGGAATGACATACATTTCATGAGAGGATCAGAAATGTATTAAAATTGAATAATGTGGCACATTTTGCTTGGTTCAGGTATAGTACTGGATGTCATAATAATAGTTGTGTTATCCTCTTTTCCTATGCATGTCTATAGCTGAATCCAAAATGGTTATTATTTTTTAAAACTGAAGTTTAAGGATAAAAATACATGCTTTATTTTCAGTAATAATAATCATACAATTCTAGAAGGAAATTATATACTCTGTTGTGTTAAAGAGGGTATCAACACAGGCTTGAGGTAAGATTGGAGAAAATTGCATGATTTTGGAAAACTTTTATTTTTGTGATCTTTTCATCACATCTGGAAATTGAGAACAAATATTGTGCTGGAATAGATTGTCTTCAACTAATAAATTTATTTATGCACCCTTAAATAACAATTGCATTTATAAAAATGGAAGGATTATTTTTATAGCAAAATATTTCTAAAGAGAAAATCTCAAATTTTTTGTTAATTGGAAGAGCAGTTTGCATAAGACAGACCTTTGAATCACCCAGAGTTGGAATAATATTGATAAACTGTTTTAACACACGAATGAATCTTTTAAGGAAATTAGACTTAATATATTTTTAACTCATTTTATGAGTTAAAAAACTCGTGAGTTTTTTTAACTCATCTTTTGAGCTTTTCCTTACAAATAAATTGAGTGGACAAGTGCCTGTTATGTAGAAAGTCATTTAAAAAATCATTCAGATCAATAAATTCTATCTTTGAATCCTACACCATTTTGTGGTTGCCACATAAGAAGATATAAAGATGGGGATATCAAAACATTGAGTATATTTAAATTGAATTATAATTCCTAAAAAAAGCTACTGAAAAGAAAAAAAAACCTATATATAGAAATGAAATGTTTTTAGAGGCTGTTGTTACTGATCATTTATGACAGGACAGGAATCTTTTCAGCTGAAATAACTGAAGCAAAGTCGCCAAGCCATCAAGTTTTATTAAATGCAGCCCCAAAAACCAAAGTCCATCAATGTTTTCTCACATGACAACATAACATCTTGCTCTGAAAGCATCACAAAGCACCCAACAATGAATATGTATTTGAGAAATCATTGAAAAAACTCTGAGAAGTTGCCATAAAATTAGAATTCAATCACAAGAAAATCTGCTGATAACTTTTATTAGAAATGGAGAAGCAAAGCCAATGTTTAACCTTTATGTGTTTCTCACAAACATTTTATGTTTTCGTGCTTAAAATACTTCAAAAGTGTAGAAGAAAGCACAAGCCATTGAGGAAAACAATAGATCAGCAGGTGTCATGCAAATACAACCATGCAAAAATAGTTGGTATAATGGTATTTCCTGGGTGGTGGGCTTAGAATTACTACCTCAGAAGAATACAAGAAGTCTGAAACCAATGAGGAAATGTCTGAAATGTCTAGACACATTATGACTAGGAAAGTTTTGTTCTTCATTGAGCTGAATTACTCAGCTGGTTTTGCTTGCGTTTGAAAAAGCTTATGTCGAGAAATTACAGGTGAAGTTGCTCTGGTAGATGTCTTGAAATAGCAGAAATAGCCAGGGGTGACAAAGAGTTGTTCCTTTACTAAGATGTGAAATTGCCTGAAATGTAGCCCATGATACATCAGGGAGAAATCAGGCTTATTGATCTCTTACCTTGGCTGAAATTTGCAAGTTAAAAAGACACATTAGGAGCATTAGATTGTTTCATTGTTTTCAGGGTTACAAGCTACTGCATGTCAGAACACGAGATAAGTGTACAAGCATGTGTCATTCCCACCTCTTTGCCCTTCAGTTCTGTCCTGCCTATTTCTGAGGTAAAAAGTGTCTCTGTAGTTTTACTGAGGCTATCCTTTACCCATGCAATTGCAGTGACATCTTCAACATGAATCCTTACCTTGGCATCTGATTGTGAATGTGAAAGCCACGCCAGTGGGGGCTTGGAAGAGAGATGAAAACAAGACACTCAAGATTTTGCATCTGAAGTCAGATCACCATGTTCACATATCCTTTACTCTTTTGTAAGTGTATGTATAAGAGAAGCAAAATGAGATTATTCAGATTAATATTCTAGCAATTACTAGAATACATCACACGATGGTAGAAACCACACCAAGCAGAAATTTGCATCTTCTGCTTTTTAAACCAAACCGATGAAAAGCTATCCTGCATAATTTTGAAAGTCAGTGAAACATAAGCTTCTAAGTAACACTGGTGTTTCTAGCCTTTGAGCTTTTCAGTGTCTATTTTCAAGTCCACAGCAATTAATTATAACTATATACTCAAACCTTTCTGCACAAAACCAACATTTTGGTTAGCTGGTCCATGGTTTGTATCAATAGATCTCTAAAATTTTGTTTTACATTTCGAGAGAAAAGATTTTTATCTGTTGAATTGCATACTGTAAAAAATTTCAATGTTTTGTTCATCCAACACAACAAATATTCACTTCAAGATTTTTTCTCGTGTAATGCCTTGAGTTAAAAAATTAATTTCATTTTCTCAGCTGTTACTTTCCTATTAGATGAAAAATTCTTATAATGATTTTTTTATATAATAGATATAAATTCAGAAAAAATAATATTTACTTAAAAGCTCATTATATAATTTATGTTACCGACACTATTCTTGTCTTACAAATTTCTTTTGAAAGGTCACTTCTACTAATAAACTTGAAAGAAATCACTTTTAAAAAATATAGAACTATTCCTGAGGGGAATTTTAATTGTTTGGTTGTCATCCCTTTACTCTTGCAGATAGAAAAGAGTACATTCCTGATGAGGAATTTCTGCCAAGCTCATAAAAGTCAACTTTCTAAAGTATGGTAGATCAGCTGGTTATCTTATATCATATTTATATATTCTCTACTACTTTTAAATTAACCTTTCTCCCCTATCCTTTCTCTTTTCTTATGCTCACTTCACATTTGATTTGTTTTTACTTCCATGATGAGGACTACACAGTACCTCACCTCATGCTGTTCTCAAACTTACCTGCTGTCTTACTGAAGAATACAGAAAAATTATGAAGAAGAGGAAGTGAAACACTTGACATGGATAATAAACTTCACAGCTAAATCCCAAATTACTCCACAGAAGCCAAGTCTATCCAGCTACAGAGCTGTGCCTCCCACATTTTCCCAACACATACATGTCTTCTCCCTTTTCTGAGAACAACTCTTTAACAGCCTTTTACACACCTCCTCACACCCTGACTCCCATCTGTCTCCTTTTTTGGATGAGTAAGTGGCAGTGTGTCCTGTGACTGGTTTGAATTTATCAGTTTGTTTGCCAACTACTGCATGTGGTGCTGCCTTTTTCAGGCGATGACATGAGAGTCAGTCTTGATGGGAGCAACTTCTATGAGTTCTTTGCATTAATCTTTTGACTTCTACAAAAGAGGAAAATAATTTCCTCTCAGTGAGAATTTTTTATTTTGTTATCAAAATGAGAGAATATGACTGAATAAACCATACTGCTTTAGGACAACAGGCAAAGAGTCCTCCACTGAGGAAGAATTTTTTGTTTTGTCAGTCAAAAGTAAGTTAGTAGCAACAGTTTTGTTTTGGTTGGGTTTTTTTTTTGTTGTTGTTGCTGTTGGGTTTTTTTGGGGGTTCTCTGTTAGTGATGATTTATTTTTGTTTTGGTTTGATTTTTAAATTAACAATTTAAAATTTTTTGTTGTTGTCATTGTTGTTTAAATTTAAGTTAAATTACTTTGACATTAGAGTGTTGCAGAAAGAATGAACTGATGAGGGAATTGGAGCCCTTCTAGGTACCAAATCAAAGATAAAGTTTTCTAAATAGTTACAACAGAGAGTTTTTTGCTAAACAGTATCAAGTGTTCAATAAAAATAGGTGCCAGAAGGATAGGAACAAAAATGTGGATGTATTTGAGAAAAAAAGTAAAACGAAGAAAAGAGAAGGCAAAAAACACCTAGCATGGCAGTAACTGAGGTAAAATCCAGCTAATCCAGAAGCGCCTTGTAAAAAATAGGTCTTTGGAACACTGATAGCCATTTACAAATCGGTGTAGAAGAAAGTGACACTGAATAAATTAAAGTTCTTCTAAGCAGGACAACCAAGGCATCAATTCACTATTGAACAAAATGTGCCGTTTAGATGCATTTTCATCTAATCAGTTGAGGTAAAATAAGGTGCAACATGACAAAATAAAGGGGCTATGAATAAACACTATTGTTACCAGATGCTCAATAAAAGTCAAAACTTAAGCCTGAATTGCAGGAAGCTGAAAAGGACTGGAGAAGAAATAAATCAAAGATACCACAGAATTTCTCCCATCTACCTGAAACAATGCCAGCAGAAACAGTTGCCTGACCATTTTATCCAGAAGGGATTACATTGGGCAGCATCACATGGACAGGAAGAGGAGAAAAAATTAGCTACTTATAAATTTTTAACAACACCAAGTTTTTTACTGGGAAAAAAATAGCTTAAAAATAATTTTCTCATGGTTAGATACAAAGACATTTTTTAGATATTGGAAATACAGATCCCAGTCTTTATTTGTGTGGAAAGTAAAATCAGATGGAGATACTCATTGAATCAACCTAAAGCCAAATCTGCAAGGATTCTTATTATGGATACTGTTATCACCATCAAGGAAATTACTCACATCCTGTTTGATAGATTTTGTTCCTCTTGGGAGAGCTACCCTATTGCAAAAGAAATCAATAAACTATTTTACTTCATTCTTAAAAAAAAAAAAAAAAAAAAAAAAAAAAGCAAAAAAGCAGCTCTCTTACCCCAGATAAAATATAAAAATATAAAATAGATTAATAGGGAAGTCTTGTTCTACATATCTAAGTTTAGATGAGTAAGGGTTGGGGCTCCAGAAAATCCGTTAGCAGATATTACTGACAATTATTGAAAAGTGATGTAGATTCTCTTCCATTGTGTGGAAGGCTGAGCAATATGAGATGTACAGTCTTAAATTAAGAGAATGCATGACAACAGGACAGAAGAAGAGAGCCATCTCTAGTCTCACTCATGAAAAAAGAAATCATTAACAGAACAGACTGAATCCTATGGACAGGAATGGTGGATACTGGCTTGTACAAGAGACGTTATTGCATGGAAGAAAATTTTGCCATTTTTAAGAGTTTCTATCCTAAGTTCAAATTACCCACACAAATTTTCCAGAGAAGGTAGGTATTCCTGCACATTTTGTCTCCTAGCAGCTGTCTTCCAAAAAAATATTTCTCAGCTGTCTATAAATATAGCAGTAGCCTGTAATCTGATGTCAGCAGATTTCTAGAAGTCTGATGGGTACTTCCAGTTGTAAGTTTTCTTTGGCAAAGGCTTTAAAAAATCAACCACATGCCTCTTTAGCGTACTAACTTCTGCTGGTGGGGGTAGTGCAACCTAGCCAAATGATACATAAGCTTTTTGCCCTCAGGTATTTTTTTTGCTTTGATTTCCATCCCTTCTGATATTTCACTGCACGTTTTTAGAGATGTAAAGTGTTACATGAATATTTTCTAAGCTGGTGCTTCTGTATCTCTTGCCAATATCATAGAGAAAATACATTTCAGGGGGCAAGTGTTCATCTGAAATATTTTTTACCCCAATTTGAATTATTCATAGATTTCATGGTATAGTTGAATCTTTTGCTATTGATTACAGTATGGTACATAATTGAGAAGTTTATGGTTTCATTATATTAGTTTAAAAATAGGTACCTCTGTCCCAGAATAATTACAGTGGAAAAAGCAAATGCAATTGATAAATTGAATTAGAGAAAAAGCACACGAATATGTTATTAAATTAATATTTATTAAAAAAAGAAATGCAAATGTCAAACCTCAAGCTATAAAATATTGGAGAAGTGAATGCTTTCCAGAGTTCAAGAAATGTGTGGGCAACGTTCCCATCACATGACGTGACTCTTGAGACTGTGCAGGGCCAGTAGTTGGACTTTGAGTGATTCTTGTGTGTACCTCCCACTTCAGGATATTCTCTGATTCTGTAGGCATGTAGCTGAGTAGAATTCTTGGACGGGGTTTCTTAAAGCGCTTACTCAGTTTGAGTACTGTCATTCCCGAACTCTAACTTGGTATTGTCTGTCCTATTTCCTATTGGCTGGTGAAGTTTTGGGAGTAACAAGGTCAGCAGTGCTTTTTCTAACAGGCTTAACAGTGTTATTTCATGTAGCAAAATATGATTTCACCTCAGTTGAGTGAAGGAGTTACTCTGGGTTGAACAATTAAAATTTCTACCATACTGGAATGTATACAGGCCTGTCACCTGTCATGTTACTGTCCTCTTAACATACCAAGTTTTGCATTGTTTAGATTGCTGAAAAATAAACTGGAAACCACACAGCCTTTCCAGTTAATAAAGTTCCAGGTTTAAGATGAAGTTCAGTAGAGAAATCATGGATATGAATGGGACTTCAAGAATTACTCAATTACCCCACACCATTCAAAGAATCCATGTATAAGACATGCAAAAAATTGAAAATCTGAAGTATAAATTGAATTCCATGTTAATAAAGTCTGATGGATTTTGCCACTCTGCAGGTGATGCCTTCAAAAGAGGCAGTACTTCCAGCTGTATGAGTCCTCCTATGAAATGGTGGGTGTTTTAGGCAGAAAGCATGAGAGAACTCTGGAAGAAGTACAAGCAGTGAAACCGAAGGGAATACTTTCTTTTAACATAAATACTAGTCAGATCAACAAAAATACCTATGTTATCCTTTTCTTTCTTTACTAAGATGGAAGCAGATGTTCACACAAAGATGCAAGAGAAATGTGTCTGCAGTATAACAGCCAGGTTTAACAAAAAGAACAATTATTTCTTACTATTTTAATATTTTCCAGTCACCCTTTGATTATCAGAAATTTTTGCTTATTTTTAGTTTATGAAATATTTAGGTACTCATTCCTTTGGTAGAGCTGTACTGAATTTTCACTGTTAAGAATTCACATCACAGTTGTAAACATGCATGAGCTATAAAGAGAACTTTTAACTCACAGTAAGCACCATTAGAACACTTAACGTATCATGTTGCTCATTATACTGGTGCTTATAATCAATATCATCAGGTAGAAAAATCTAAACAAGGAAAATAAAATTGAACAACTTAAAAAGGAAATTAACAGGTGACTGTGCTTAGGCAGCATCTACAAGTACTGCTGGGTATTTTCAGTGACAAGAACATGACCAATCCAGTAGGTTACTCAGCTGTACTGAAAAAAACTCTCAGTTACAGAAGGGTAAGCCTATCCCCTCAGGACTGAGCCTGCTTCTTGTGCTTCAGTATTGAATATGAAGCTCCATATTCTTATGTTTTTTTCATACTTCCCTGTTTTCCTTAGCCATTGAATTATAATGGCACAAATACAAAAAAAAAAAAGCATTGTAGTAAAAGAATATATATGCTTTGTACAGACTGTATGCAACTGTATGTTGCAGTTGTTATAGGCTCTGTAACTTAATTACTTTAATATTTTGTGATTATCCCTTAGGCATCAGCCTCCTGACTTTTTGCCATTTTCCCTGTAGAAAATCCAGCTGGTGTGTGTAAGTAGAGTGCCTCAGCAATCTACTTACACTCATGTAAGTAGTATGCATCAGCAATAAAAATTGGGAAAGGAAATTACAGTATTTATGCTAAGTATGGGTATAGTAAACCCATCTTCCACTTTCCTTTCATTTTAAATTCCCTCTTTCCTCTGCTGCATTCCACAAAATACTCTCTCCTCCTTGTAATCTCTGATACCTGGCAAACTCATCCCCTCAACTCTCACGTGACAGTACAAAATTCAAGAAGACTTTTTTTCTCTCCATGATAATTTTTTACCATGCCTACATACAACACAAGGGCAGTAACTTCTGCAGGTAAATAGGAAAACTTGCAACAAACAGGAGTTGGTTTGACCATATGCAATTGAGCATCTTCCGCCAGTGCAGTAAAACTTAACACCCAGTGTTCAGAGACTTAAGGCATAAAATAAAAAGCAATTGCAAAAGAATATACATTTTGGAAATTCCACTAAAGGTCTGTATTTGAAAATAGTATTTCTGCACAGGCTAATCTCTTTGAAATAATTTTTTTTTTCGTTTAAAATCTGATGCTTTTCACAGACCTTACAACTTAACTGTGTGCTAGATAGGACAATAACACTTTCTGTTAATGAACTGTATTGAATGCTCAAAGGAAGAATGGAACATTGTCCATATAATTAGCTCTGTCCATATAATTGTGCATTGAATCTTAGAAAAGCTTCATTAAGGCACTTAATACTTCTTTTGAAACCCTGCAGTCAGTTTATTCTCTGTATGTCAATTAATTTGTGGACCTCAAATGAGAGATCAAGATTTCTCTGGTATGCAATAGAATCAATACTACTTTAAAAAAAATAGATCTTTGTCAAAACATTTCTTTCTGGTTCTAGGATACCACACAACTGTTGAAATGAAATCAATTTATCTGAAAATGACTCATAGGCTCCACTGTATTAACCCATGTTGAAGTACTCTAGGTTAAGACTCTGTAGGAGATGAGACTAAAGGAGGAGAGAGGGAGGGAGGGATAATCTGCATCTTAAAAGTATTAACACTTTATGTGCCTCTTGCATTGCTTTGGAGGGAAAAAATCCCACTTAGAAAGGCATGGCTGTGACAACATCCTAGCTGTGCCTGGAGTGAATTTTCCCTCCAAACAAGATATGCACACCCCAACAATGGGAAAATAAAATATAAACATTAATTGATGCTACAGAGAAACCTGTGGGGATGGTACCTCTTAGCACAAGCTAAATATATACCTAAAAGTGCACAGTTAAATATCCAGTTTGGACTTGTTATATCTTATGCACGGTGCATGAAAAATTTCTTATGATTTTAAACAATAACCAAAACTCTCTGTTGTCTATTTTTATTATGTTACAGCAATAGCTTACTTATAGATGCATTTATTTGCAAGAGATGCTTTAGTTTTGCTTTTGAAGAAATTCCACAAAAAAATTATCAAAAATAATGTGGAGAGCACAAAGAAAATGTTTTACTACAAGAAAGTCTGTTTTTTTTCAACCTCTGCTGTATACAAATCTCTCCTATTCTTTAAAAAAAAAAGTCAGAAACATTCCACAACTTCATCCATTCACAACTTTGTCTTCCTGAAAGCCCTAGTGCCATGCATGAACAAATACAATAGCATTTTAACTACTGAAGACAAAAACAGGGAGGGTTTTTTTAATTAATTAAAAACTTGTAAAAGAAATAATCAGAGTTATAACAATAATATCAGCCAAGTTCACTGCCATTTAAGTGAGTAGGGGAATATTGCCCCAGCCATAACCACAACATTTATTTGTTCAGGTCCTAAGCTGAAGCTGAAGATACCTGCACTGCATTTTTCAGTGAGTACCAAAACATTAAGCAGATATTTTAGAAAATTCACCTAGAAGAAAATTTTATTTAAAATATTTGCAAAATACTGAAAATTTGATTCTATAAGTTATTGAAACAGGAAAGAAATGCATCATGTTATCCTTATAGCCACTTTCAGCAGACCTAACATAAAAATTATGTAAATAATTACAGCAAATAGATTTTAACAAGTTTTTAAGGTGGTTTTGCCCTTATGATTTGGGCAATAGAAAACCCTAACAAAAAATAACCAACCAGAAAAAATAATTTAAAAAAGAAAATTGAAAAAGAAAAAAAACACAACCAAAACCCCCGCCCTCAAATTGCAAGTAAGAAGCAATTTTGCAGAACCAGTATGTTCCATGAAGGAATCAAAAGCAGCAAACAAAGTTCCATTTTGTGAACCAACTGCCTGCTCTAAATAGGTCAGGCAGATATGGTCACAAGTCCCAGCACCTGTTCCCTACCACTTGAATGTAGAACATAATTTTCTCAATCTAGTTGTAAATGATGGCTGACTTCAGAACTATAGCAATCAAGCTAGACTTTTATATATGTGCAGTACTTATCAGTGCCATTTAAAAAATTCAGTGTCTGTGCCAATCTGTGCTTGAATGTCAGCAGTTATTTGTAGGGCTAATGCTTAGGTATAAAGGTACCAGTGGATAAAGGTACCAGTGGATTACTGTGGACCCCTTCAGCTGAAGCAAAGCTGCGTTCTCATCCTACATTTTAACGACTTTTACTTGGTGAAAGGGAGAGTTTTCTACACACTTTGCAATTATTATCAAGTAGAAGGTTAAAGTGCAAGTATTTTGTTCCTTTCCCATTCTTTCCTCTTCGTTCTCCGTATGCTATGCTTACTGTTACTGGCAAACACAAAATAGGCTGAAAAAGTAATTTTGTATTTAATAATAATGAAGAGTTTAGGCGAAGCTATGATGACAACAAAGTATTCAAGCAACAAGCTTTTTAGAAAGCCAATTACTATGATAGATAACCTTGACATTTAATTATAGAATAATACATAAATACAGTTTTCATTTTTTACTGTAGTTCACTCTCTACCCCATGTGGAGATTTCTGAACACCATTAACCCCAAAGTCACATCAATATATTAGATAGATCTATTAATTATCACTTAAGCTAAAGCAGGGAGGCTAGAGCAGACCTGCATTTCATCATGTTAGTCTGAACATGCGGCTTTCAGTTCTGTATTTAAGATTATTGCTCATAACCAGTCTGCCCCACTGGACTGCAATTCAGGATTTATTGTATGCCCTCAAGAAAAGATTTATGTTTTCCAAGGGTCGCTACTGTTGTTAAGCCACAGCAGAGAAGAAAGGGCTTGCAGTATCTGTTAAACAGACATGCTGATTTGTGTTGACACCACTCTGTAGTTATAAACCACATATATATCAGCAAATTTTATTGTTATGAAAACAAAGGCCAACCATCACAGGCACTAAACTGGATATAGAGAAGATCAAAGCTTCAAGGTGTAAAAGTACTTGTACAAAGCTATTTGGTAGAAGTTAACTTTATTTCATTGTCCTGCAAGTTGGTTGTATTATCAGCTAAGACCAAACAACTCCATCTCTGTGACAAGAAAAAAGGCTAGTAGTATATGTCAACATATTTTAAATATTTGCTTGTAAATGAAAGCTATAGGTTTTATAATCACATCTGTAGAAACAAAATCAGTGAGAGATGTCCCCTGTACAATGCACCTAACTCCACTTATGTTTTCTCAATTTTTTACATGTCGATGTAGTGCTACTGAAACCCAGAAATTAAGATGTTCAGGTAGATACAACCAGCACACAGTTCAGTGGTTTGGATGGAATATACTCAATATGAAACTGAACTAATGACTTTAAATTATGAATCTCTTTAAATATACCATCTTTAGTATTGCTTCTTCAGAAAGAGGAAATTCTCTCAGTAGTGGTTCCTGCACACATTCTTCCCTTATGAATGAAGTATGAAATGAAGCTTAAATGAACCCCAGCTACTCAATGCCCAGGAATGACATGAAAATTAGTATGAAAAAGGGAACTCGGCCCTTGAAGAACACAAGATTGTGCAAACATTAATTCTCATAATTGTCTCATGAGTTCCATGAATATTTTTTGCAAGAACTAAGTTACAATATCAAGGTATCTTCCATTACATTAATTTACAAATTTTCCTGTCAGTTTCTAACACTGTTTTGCAGGCCTTTAAAACAAAGCTTATTTCACAAGAAAATAATGAACTCATGGAAATTTTCTTGAATTGAGAGTTTTTTTATGAGAAAATATACTTCAGAGATATTACGTCTTGACTTTTTATTTGCTTAATGATGACTTTTAAAATAAGAATTGAAAGCAGTTTCAGGCAGCCGTGAAGAGTCAGCATGTTGCAATAATAGGAGAATGTTTTTTAAAATCTATCTCCTCCTTTACTCCATGTTTAAGTTTTTTGTTCTACCTCTTCCCTCCTCCACCCCTCCCTCCTCCTTCTCCTGTCCCACTTCTCTTATCTCCTGCTAGTTTTGTGATTTGTTACTGAAGGTTGAAATAAATTTATATTACTTACACAAGGACATTTCTCTGGGCGTGAAGCACAAAGCATGCAGGGAGAAAAAAGCATCTTCTAGATATTTGTACCAGTCAGAAACCAATGGATAAACATACACTTTTACAATTTTTTTAATCCACCTGTATATTTTAAAGCTGTGCTGATTTGCAGCATTTACAGAGATCCAGGCTAATTACCACAGAAAGGAATTGATACATCTGGCAATGATACGATGATTCACACTTTAATTTTTCAGGGATGTGAAACATAAATTTAATGATTTTGGACATACTGATAGCCTCAGATAAAAAAAAAAAAAAAATGGCCAAGGAGTGAATACACTAAGCTATATGGAAAAATTTTCTCTCTTTTATGTATTCTTGGGCCATTCTTGGCCAGTATTCTTGCCCACTTAGATTTTGGCTTTGCAGAACCACAAGCAAAGGTAGCTGAAAAGGTTGTGCTGACATCCATTAATTCTGGAAAGAATTCTAGTGCGATTTTTCTCCTTTCTGCAAAACAGCGAGGAATTTAGCAAGTATAAAGAAGTAATACATTCTATCAAAACTGAGTAACAAATGGTTATCATCATTCATTACTTCATTATTTTAATGGAAGATGTACAGAGCTTTTTCTTTTTTTATCTGTATTTTTAATTTAAATTTTCTAATTGATCTTAAAAAAAGGTAAACACTGATAACAAAATTCTTACATGGCTTCAGCATGTTTCTGCATGTTTTATAGAGGGAACACAAAAATAAATTAAAAAATAAAGAGATTTTCTATTTGCATATAGTACTGAAGCACTAGAGGCATTATTTTGCATTTAAAAAACAAAAAAATATTGAAAAGGAATGTAGTGAAAAAAGGGTTTTACTCTATATGTATATACAAAAGTACCACAGTACATTCACATAAAATATAAGAAAAAAACCCATCTGAGTCAGATTTTACAGATAGATATTTGAAACTGTAATGTCAGAAAGTCTGTCAAGCCTGAAAAGAGAGCAAACTGTACCCTATTTGAAAGAACACATAAATACACACTAATCTTGGATAATATCCTCAGAGGCCAACCTTAGGATAGCTATATACTAGTTAGCAATAGCTCCTTTCATCAAAACATAACCACTAATTCCACCTGCTCTATGCCTGTGACAGTAAGTAAAACTATTGGTGACTTAAAATTATAAAACACATCCATAAAAAGATCAGGAAATGCCACAAGTTTTACATCACCAAGACTAGATTTACTTGCAAGAATGAGCCACAGATAAGTAGCAATGCAAAAACAATCCCAACAGAAGAAGATGTGTTTAACACAATCGAATGACAGCTTATACATTCACTGAGAGAAAATTATTCCCAATCTTCAGCTCAAAATGGTACTCAGTCAGGGTGCTCAAAAAGAGAGGGCTTGCAACAAGCTCAAAATGGAAGTACAGTTTTATTATCACTTCACTGTGCTGAGTAAGTGATTGCGCAGGAGGAAACTAGGAGAGGAGGTAACAGCATGAGAAGCAATGAATGCTAAGTTGTTTTGTCCTTAGAATGAAAACATTTATAGAAACAAATTCTGGTCAGATCTGCCTCTGAGACTTAGACTTTTTTTTAATGTAGTCACTTTTTTTGTTTGTTTGGGTTTTTGGTGGGAGTGTTTTGTGCATGCCTCTGTGTGTGTGTGTGTGCATGTGTGAGTGTTTGTTGCTTGTTAGGGGTGTTTTTTATTAACTGTAGCTTCAAACTGCAAGTCACGGAAAGACTCCAAGGCATCAAACAGATGAGTGTGCCACGAATGTCTGGAGTTACATTGCCCATTTTCACAAGAAGACAGAAGGCCCTAGAATTTCTAAGCACAAAAAAAAATCAGTAGCATAATTCAAAAATCAGTAGCATAATCAAAAGATGTCAGGGAAAAAAAAATTAAAATACTAAATCTAATTAGAATCACAAAACTAGTTTTTTATTATCTAAAACTGTAAATGACCAGGTACAATAGGAAAAATAGTTATTTAAACATATAATCTCTAGTTTAAAATATATGCCATAGTTTTTAAAATTTCATTTAAGAATTTATTTTCAAAGAGGATGATGATATTGTATTATGAGAGAATGAAACCATGATGATATTATAAACAGTATTATCAGTTTTCTGCCCCTTCAGTCCAGCTATTTAAATAAGTTTTTAAATAAAAAATTATAGTACCCTAAAGTGTAAATTTCACCTCATTTAGGAAGGCTAACATTGCAACTAACTCTATGTCATCTAGTCTGACAATTCCTATGAAGCCTGAGCAGAAACGCAGAGGGAAGAAGGTTAACAGAACTTTGCCTCTGGATCCAACCGATGACTTCACAGAGTAAGAAAATTTAAAAGTTAAGCTAGAACCAGTGAAAACAAGTTTGCCATATAACTGTGATACTACCCACTGGGATAAGTAATGCACCCCTCTAATTAATTTATCTAGCATTTTTTCAGTATACCACTACAAAAGCCAGTGTGCTGGTATCAGCTGGAGTAGAGTTAATTTCTTCCACAGTGGCTGGTATAGGGCTGGGTTTTGAATTTGTGGTGAACACAGGGTTGATAATACAGAGATGTTTTTGTTATTGCTGAGAAGATCTTACACAGAATCAAGGCCTGTTCTGCTTTTGTGTTTCCACCCTGGCAAGGGATCTGGGGGTACCTGGGAGGTGGACGAGACACAGCCAGGACAGGCGACCCAACTGACCAAAGGGATATTCCAGACCATCTGACATCATGGTCAGTGCATAAAGTGGTAACTTAATTCCTTCCTTTGCTTTTCTTGTGTGTGCAACCTGCTTTCCCTATTAAACTGTCTGTATCTCAACCCACACTTTTTCTGGCTTTTACCCTGCCAGTTTGTTCCCTGATCCCACTGAGTGAGAGAGCATCTGTGTGGGCTTTGGCTGCTGGCTGGGGTTAAACCGAAACACCTAGCTTTAAAGAAATTGCTAGCATGGAAACCATCTGGTAGTCAAGGGGATCTCAGCATTTGGAAGATAGACTCTCCTGTGATTGTAAGCTGAAAAAACACTTTGAGGTAATTTGGGTAAGTTGAAGACCTCAGCAGTGAGTGAGCATGACAGACATAACCAAATCAGTGTTCACCAATACTGCTTCAGAGCGCGAGAGAACGAGTAGTTATTTCTGCAAGAGAAACATCTCTATTTGCTCCTTGCAGCAGTGATATACTGGTTTTCTATTTTGAGTTAGATTCCCATGTTACTTTTTATTGCTGTTCTTTCTAATATAATTTCCCCGCTGCAACAATTACATAGGTAAGATGTTTCAAAAGAAGATGAGTGTAAGTTACTGACTGCAATTAGAAATAACCAGCCCACACAGAAAATTAATTTCTGTGCCAGTGAAAGGTGGCTTTAGTCCCAGACACACAGCATATGCAAAAAGATATGTCAGAAAAGCAGACGAATTCATACAGAATATCAGAAAAAATATTTCCTAGCAGAGTGCTCACATTACCTGAGGGCTCAGTTCACTTTAAGCCAACACAGTTGCTTTTCCTTGAACTCTACCCATGCATTCCCACATCGTTGTGTTTGCCAGCTGACAGTATTCATGCATCCAAACAAAGAGACAGATTTGAGGATTAATATGACTGAAAGGTCTTGGCTTTTTTTCTTTCACCAGCTTAGTTTATGACCAAATCAATTTCCTACCAAGCTCACCCAGCAGCTCCTTTTAATTGCAACGTACAATTATGCCAGCATAAAGCAACTGCAGAGCCTCATAGGACTAATCCCCCTTTATAACTGAAGAAAAGGAGCACCAATGAAGAGCTGGCATCTCTCTGCAGACTACAGTCATGGAAAATAGCCCAAACTCCTAAAATGGATCCCCTCTTATAGACTGCATGAGTGAGTCTCTCTCTCTATACATATATAAACATCTCTCCCTCTCTTTTGGACTCTAAGTGGTTGACTTTAAAAGAGGTAAGCACTGATCACACCACTATTTCATTTCTACTTTATCTGTGTGGGATCTTATTTTTAAATTATAAGAATTAGTAAACAATAAAAAGTTTACAGCTGTTCCTTACTCTGTTTAGAGCCTAAAAACATTTCCTCAGTAATGATATTTTAATTTGGTATGATGATGTCTTTAAAAGATGCCTGTTTGTTCTCTCCTCCTAATAAATTCTGTCAAAAAACCCTGGCATGGATTTTCCCAGTCTATCTTTTATCTACAAGGTTAAGTTAAGCAGATATTATTTTCTTTTCTTCTGAAAAAAAATATGTAACCATTGCTTGAGCTGCTTCAAGGAATTTTCAGATAACTTTATCAGTCTTTATTTTGCAAACAAAGATAATTCTCCCAATATTTCTTCCCTCCTTGACATAAAATTTTCTAGGAAGACTAGACCTTCTAGAGCTAAGTCCATGTAGATAGAGGATTTTGGCACTCTTTCAGATTTTCCAAATCTTTTAGCAGTTGTGCCAAACTGCTTTTATATAAAAAGTGTATTGTACTTGTGGGGAAAAAAAAAAAAAAAGACAAGTAACACAACATCCTTACATATAAATTTTAAATCCATTAGTGTTATACCCTTTACTTAGTCTATCACAGGACTACCTCAGTCTAGGTTAACAGTTTTCTGCTAATGAAATCCTCTAGATCTCACCCCAGACTAATCCAGAGAACTGGTCTAAGTACTACACAAACACACGCACAGGAAGCAATCCATTTCAACCTGACACAAAAAATCTCTAAAAAGAAGAAAGAACCCATCATCAACAAATTTGTAAGTAACACCAAGTTACATGGTGCAGTCAACAACCTCAAAAGAAGCAGTTCCAATCAGAAGGACCTTGACAGGTTTGAGAGGTGGGCCTGTGTGAACCTCATGAACTTCAAGGACAAGAGGTCCTACACCTGGGTGAGGGCAATCTAAAGCCCAAATCAGGCTGTCAGGAGAATAGAAAAATGGGTTGAGAAACAGATCCCTGGAAAGGACCCAGCAATATTGTTGTTTGAGAAGCTCAATCAAGTACACCTACAGAAAGCCAACTTCATCAACAGAAATGTGACCAGAAGGTTGAAAGTGGGCATTCTCCTTATCTGCTCTGCTCTCTAGAGACCACACTTGTAGTAACACACCCAGCCCCAACACCCCCAACATAAGAAGAACTTGGATCTATGGAGCAAGTCCAGAGAAGGCCACAGGGATGCTTGGAGGCCTGGACCAACTCCCCTACAAAAACAGGCTGAGAGAGATGGGGTTGTTGGAGATGAGAAGATGGTTGAAGAAGAAGTCTTCAGGGAGACCTTAGAACAGCTCTCTAGTACCCAAAGGTGGCCTGCATGAAAGCTGAAGAGGGATGTTTTCCAAGGGCATGTAGTGAGAGAATAAGGGGAAAAGCTTCAAACTGAAACAGAGTAGGTTTAAATTAAATGTAAGACAGAAATTTTTGACTGTGAGGGTGGAGGGACACTGGGGCAGATTACAAAGAGATCTTGTGGATGGTTCATCCCTGCAAGTGCTCAAGGCCAAGCAGGATGTCAATCTGAGCAACTTGATCTTGTAAAAGGCATCCCTGTCCATGGCAGGTGAGTTGGAACTAGATGATCTTTAAGGTTCTTTCCAACTCTGTGGCAGTCTGACCTGCCACCACTGTGGAATCTGTCAGCAGAAGTTAGGTTAGCAATAATAAAGGACCGATCGACAGCTTCATCAAAAAAGCAAAAGGTTTAATAACAACAAAAATAACAAACACCAGAAGATGAACAGCAGATGAACAATGACAGTATGGGATAAAACGAAGGAACCTCAAACTGGGGTAGGCAGGGTATATTCATAAGGTTAGCTAAAAGGTGGAGTTTAAATCTGAGGGTCCAATAAGAGGTGAGGATTAAGAATATGTAAAACATTGCAGAAAGAACACAACCAAATGGAACAAAGAGAACTGTGAACTTTCCAGAACTTTTAAAGAGACCTCGATTAGCATTTGTTCTCCCATGACTCAGTGATGCAGGAGCCTTGCTTGCCTTAACATGAACACCAGTTTTGTGGACTACAGGCCCATTTCCCAAGGCCTGAGACTGATATCCTCAGGCAGCATGAATCCTACATCTCCCCCATTTGTTTTTTCTATGAGCATAGCACTTAACAAATTCTTAAACATTTTCAGCATGTAACCAAACAAACAAGGTAATAAAATTAGTATAGTAACTACAAGTATTAACAATAACAGTTTGCTCTTGATTATGGAAAGCGTGTAACTTGGGAGTTTCCAGTTTTTTAACAATGCGTTGATCCAGACTTTTCCTCAAACTATTTGTGGGTTTCTTAACCCCTTCCTTTGGCATGCTTATGCTGTGATGAATGGACTCACTATGATCAAAGAGATTGATACAACACAGGCCTTTGAATTCTTCACAACCATGGCCACTTGCTAGCAATAGGAAATCAATGGCTGCTCCATTCTGCAAGGTCACATGCCTGATGCTGTCAACATCTGTGAGCAGCTCACTGAGGGCAATTGATGTAGCACTAGCTTGCCTACTCAGCTAACACCCAATTCCCTCTCATTGTTTTAATGCTTTGGCTGCAGCTATCCAGGGCAGACATTACAATTTTAGTTGACCTGGTCCAACAAGTAATTTTAATATCACAATCCTTTTTGAATTGGTGAGTAGATCTTTTTAATCCAGCCAATTTTCCTTTATGTGCCACGGTTATGTTGGGTGTTATCACTGTAAATCACACCAAACTGCATGGTTGACCTTTGATGTGCAATGGGATAGCTGACCTAGCCCTATCCCTGCAGACTAAGAAGATGCCAGGTGGAAGCTGGATGGGGCGACTACTGGGGCAACCAGGACAATATGGATGAAGTGCTATTACACCACAAACTTTGATTTTTGTACAGATGATTGCATAGGGAAACATCCCCTCTCAACTATTTTTTCATCCATTAAATTTTTAGGTCTCTTTTCTTTTCTAATTGGTTTTGCATCTTTCATACAGTAAAATTTCATACAATAATCCATTTTTTTGAGACTAGTAGTTCCAATTCTTGCAGCTCCTGTAGGACATGTGGGAGTTTCCAGGTCCAATAGTCCCAGGTATCTACAGGATTATGTATTTTTTTGGTTTTAAGACTATTTTTCTGTAGGGTACAGATGGCATCCTCAGGTATTGGTCACACATCCATAGGTAACCCAACTAAGTAGGTAGAAAAAGGGTTCCCTGGGCTGGCTATTGAAAGGCACATCATTTCCTGGTTTGCTAGTGTGACAAAGATGTTTTGTTTTGGTTGTGGGACAACCCAACAACTTCTTAGCATGACAGCACTTAAGAAACTACAAAAAACAAGCAAAGAACTTTTGAACATGTCAGGTCCTTGTCTGGTGTTATTCCCGTATATTGTCTTCAGAACTGACTTCTGGAGGCATAGAGGATTCCCTTAGCACAGGGAGATGAGGCTCGATGTTTTCAGCTGGAATCCATCTGGGTCCTTTATTTGTGGAGAAACAAGCAAACCCCCTTCCCCAAGTGGTAAGTGGGAAAGCTCCTAGGATTTTATTAGTTTCTGGACCTGTAATTAACACAGGTGGTCTCTCTTTTAATTTTGCTTATGTGGTATTTTAAAAATGCCTCATAATTAGCAGATTGGGCTCCATTAATGAATTATTTAGAAAACTGAAGACATAAACTGCCTTACTGAGCCTTACAGATATAGCTAAGGTTTCCATTCCCCTTTTTAGTTTTTCTAAAAGTGTTTCAAGAGACTTGTGTGTTCTTTCAATGATGGATTGGCTCGCAGAGAAATGTGGAATTCCAGCAAAATGTTTGATACCCAATATATTAAGAAATGGTTGTAATCTCTGTGAGGTACAAGTAGGGCCATTATCTATTTTTATTTCATGGGGAACACTGAATGTGGAGAAGGCTTGTAGAAAGTGTTTTGTTACATCTCTGACCTTTTCTCCACTATAAGCTGAAGCAAAGATTGTTCCCGAAAATGTATCCATGGATACATCTATGTATTTAAAGCACCTGAAACATGGATAGTGTGTAACATCTGCTTGCCATAGTTTCAAGCTGTTTAGTCCTCCAGGGTTCACTCCTCCTCCCACTGCAGGAAAGGAGTATTTCTGGCAATCTGGGCAGGAGTTTACTATCATCTTTTGTAGGTCTTTGGTGATGGTAAACATAGGCATTAGCACATGGGTATTCTGATGAAAAAGTGGGTGGCTTGGACTAGCTTGTTCGAAAATGTCTGGCAGTGTAGTTTGAATGGACATTGTGAGGTGGTCTTCACATGTGTTACCTTCTGCAGGTAAGGAAGTATGGGAACAAACATGCATTATAAAATCAGGCTGCTGCGTAAAAGAAAGGATGAAAATTACTTTAAGTAAACCATACATTTTATAACTAGATACAGCCTTTAAAAGAGAATTTCCTCCTCTCTCCACAACACCTACAACATAAAAGGAAACTGTAACCAAATTAAAAGGAACTGTAAACTTGGAAAATACTTGGACTACAGCAGCCAATTCAATGATTTGCAGCGAGCCTTCTACAATTTTGATGTCAGACTCCCATTCTTTGGTCTTGGGATTCTGCCAGGTTATTGCAGACTTTCTCTGAGCCTTCTGTAAAAAAAGGTTAAGAGGAACAAAACTTCTAAGTGGTTTTGGGAATAATTCAAAACATGAATGTAACAATCTATGCTTTGGATAATGAACCAAAATTTGTTACATGAAATTAACTAAGGCATACTGTATGTTATCAGATTGTTGTATTAACCAATTTAAGTAAGTAGAAGTTATAGGTAAAAGGATCACTAAGAAATCTTTTTGAGAAAGGGAAATTAAACAAAGTCTAGTTTCCCATCTTTCAGAATTAATTGAGACATAATTTCAGGTGGGGTAGTATTGCTTTTCCTAACGGGTAAAAAAAACCCCTGTTTTAAAATTAACAAAGGATCATAAACACTAGGGTCCCACTGGAAAATTAAACCATAAAGTCAGGGGCTTTCTCCTAAAACAGCAAACAAATAAGATAAATCTGGGTTAATCTGATGGGTTTGACGTGTCTGGATAGTCTGCAAAACTTTACTAAGTGCACATGGAGCTTCTGCTGTTAAATGTGTTGGTGAGTTTAAAGCTGTGTCCCCTTCTAACAACTCAACGGTGTAAGATCTTCACCTGTAATTCCTAATAATGGTCTAAACCAATTGACGGTACCTAAAAGCTTCTGCATATCGTGGAGTGTCTTGGGATTGTCTCTCAGTTGAGTATGTTGTGGTTGAGTAGTTTGTTCTGTTATTTGGAATCCTAAATATTTCCATGGTGAAGCTTGTTGGATTTTTGCTTCTGCGATGGTGAATCCTGCATCTTGAATGGCTGCAGTTACTGGATTTGAAGTGATATCTATCATCATCTTCCACGGCCACAAGGATGTCATCCATGTAGTCATACACCAATGTTTCAGAATATCTCTTTCTGATGGGGATAAGAATCCTGGCAACATATCACTGACCAGTTGTGGGAGAATCTTTCATGTCCTGAGGCAGTCTAGGAGTATCTCTGTAAAAGGGCTTGTCTACTGTAGGACGATATGGAAAAGGCAAACCATGGGGCATCGTTTGGGTGCTAAAAGAATTCTAAAAAGCAGTCTTTTAAATCAATAATGACTAATTTCCAGTTCTCTGGATAACATAACTGGAGATGGAAGACTGGGTTGGGGAGTGCCCATGTCTTCGATTACATCATTACCTTAGTCCACATGGCAAAGGCACCTGTATGATTTGGCTGTGGTAACAAAAATGCCTGAGCAATAATCATATGATTGAAAAAGATGATATTATCATCTTTTAGGCATAAATCAAGGGGGAACAGGGCTTGTAACAAAAGCAGTGATCTTCTGTGATGAAGTGAGAGTGAAGACAGAAAGTAAAACAAAAAATCATTCAGTTGTAAGTTTGCTTTTACCAAGAACTAAAAACTCACATGGCTGTTGTTCTGGTCCTTGCTGACTTGTCATGATGAACTAGGTTTTGGAGTTTGGAAGCATCACTGATTCCGCTGTGGCCAGCTCCCAGCTGGTACCTGGAGGCATGATGGCTGGAGACTGGAGAGGATATGCTGCAGCTCTGCACTTCCTGGCCAGGGATGGTTTCCAACACGGGTGACAGGGCTCCTTGTGTCCTCATACGCTGCTGTCCCACACTCTGCTGCCTGCAGTTTCCCTGTTGGTGGTTGTAGCCTCCCTGCTTTGGATAAAATCTATTATTACAGTAAAACTGTTCCCCACAGCAACGAGTCTTTAATGGTGGTCTGGGCTTGTGCTGAGAACAATCTCTTGCAAAATGTCCTTCCTCCCCACACCTATAACAGGCTTTGGAGTATCCCTGGTTTTGCAGTTTTTTGGAATCTGCCTGAATGGCAGTGAGTGCTTGAGCAAGCGCTTGTTCTTGCAACTGAGCTGAGGGCTCTGGGGTGGCAAATCTGCTGCAGGCTTCGATCACTTGTGCCATGGTGGGCTCTGGCTCTGAAGGTAAAGAGCACAGGATCTGTTTGCACTCAGCATTAGCATTGGCAACTGCCAGGCTCTTGAACTGCTCCTCTCTTGCCCTGTCCAAGGCAAACTGCCGATCTAGGGTGAGCTTCAGCCTGTCCAGAAATTTCATGTAGGGCTCAGTAGGCCCCTGCTTTATAGCAGCAAAATTTAAACTAGGTTTGTTGCCATCAGGCACTTGTAAAAGAGCCTTTCTAGCTGCATCCTTGATATCATTGAGGACTGTTTGAGGAAGATTTTCTGCCTGATCATTCTGGTTTGTGTGAGCCCCTTCCCCAGCTAAATGATCTATAGTTAAAGCTGCTCGTGTGGCTACTCGTGTTTGGTCCCCTGCATAATCTTTTAGCAATTGATTTAACAGTCTTTTCCATCTCATTTCCCATAGGGCATACTCTGATGGGGACAACAACATGGTCATGATGTATTTTATGTCATGTGGTGTTAACACATGGGCTGAAAAGGTGGCTAACATAAGGCTTCTAAAGCATGATGACTCCCTCCCATGTTCTTGTGCTGCCTTCCATAGTTCTTTGCCCTCTCCACAGGCTATGGGCTCCCATCTAGTGTTGACATCCTTCCTTCCACACTGCACAGGCATCACAGTGATTTTTGACACCAAATCCCAATCCCCCTCCTTTACTGCAGACCTGTGGATTTTCTCCCAGTGGTCATCTCCAGATTTAGTCAATCTCAGGTCCTCTTGTGATGACACAGTTGAAGAGAAGGAGGAGAAGGAAGAATGACTGGACATCATTAATATGTTTTTATTAGAACGGTGTTTAACTGTGTGATTAGCATGGTGATGTTTTAGAGCGGCCTTCAGGGCTGACTCCCTGGGTGCCGCCATGTTGGGGGCGGGCGCTTCCGGGACCCAGGTGGGCGGAGTTCCGGTCTCCCTGAGAGGGGTGTGGCCTGAGCTGGAGTGAGTGGGGCCAGGGGCGGCAACTCGGGGGTGATTGACAGCAGAGTCATTTGGATTAGCAGAAACTTCAAGGTGGCAGCTGGCTGTGTTTCCCACGCCATTCATGGTGGTTGGGAAAAAGGTGGAGAAGGAGGGACGAGGAGAATACGGAGGAACAGGGTGCAAGGAGTTGTGAAGATCCAAGGTGATGTGGCCTTCGCCATCTTGGGTCTCATAAGGAGGGATTGGAGGAAGACGCAGGGTGGCAGGAGCAGTGTTAACTTCACTCCCGGACACCACCTCGGTATCAGCAGCTCTGGGTATCCCTGCTGGAAAGTCTGAAGAGCAAGCAGGAGGAGGATGGCAAAAGGCAGAAGGTCGGTAGCTCTTCTGCTTGTAACTATTGCAGGTTCCTTCCCTCGTCCCACTCCCTAGATTAGAGAATGTGGAGGCAGTCCCAGGTTTAGGATTATTGATGGCACTGAGCTCTTGAAATTCTCCTTCCATTTTCAATGTCTCTAAGATCAGTCGAAAAATGGGAAGCAATTTCAGCAAGTCAGGGTCTCTCTTTGTTGTTAGGTCATACAGTTTGACTCCGACCGACTTCCAAAATTCTACCTTAATGATTTCTGGTGCTGTAACACCAGGGAAATTTTTAGAAACCCATTTAGTGATGGTTTTGAGCTCCTTTTTATCAAATGATTTCCCCTGGGTAGCCAATTTCAACTTAAATTGATTATATAGGTCCTTTTCTCTGTGGGATATCTGGGCACCCATCCTGCAACAAGCAAAACTTGGATAAGGGTAGGATATGTCTCCCTGGTTAGGGTAGGAGGATGGGGTGGATGTTGACCTTTCCCTACCTGCTGCTGCAGGATTTCTTCTCCACAGATTGTGTGGACTGCCAAATGCCACAGGCTCTTTTCCCCAGGACACCTGGGCCGTCAGAACTTCTGCTGGGGCTGTCGCTTTCTTGACACCCACGCTGTCAACCAAACTTCTGCCAAGCCTGGCACAGCAAAAATCCAGAAATCTTCGGGGGAAAGATGTGGCCTAGTCAGCTAGAGGAACTCCCTGACAGATCCTGACAGGTCTTTTGGAGTATCAGAAGGTCCCTGTCTAGGTCCCAGTTTGCTGCAGTCTGACCTGCCACGCTTTGGAAGCTGTCAGGAGCAGAAATTAGGTTAGCAATAATAAAGGACAGCTGATCGACAGCTTTATCCAAAAAGCAAAAGGTTTAATAACAACAAAAATAACAAACACCAGAAGGTGAACAGCAAATGAACAACCACAGTATGAGATAAAACCAAGGGACCTCAAACTGTATTTATAAGGTTAGCTAAAAGGTGGAGTTTAAATCTGAGGGTCCAATAAGAGGTGAGGATTAAGAATATGTAAATTATTGCAGAAAAATACAACCAATAGGAACAAAGAGAACCATGAACTTTCCAGAACTGCCACCTTTTAAAGGGACCTCGATTAGCATTTCTTCTCCCATGAATCAGTGATGCAGGAGCCTTGCTCACTCTAATATGAGCATTAGGCCTGTTTCCCAAGGCCTGAGACTGATATCCTCAGACAGCTTGGCTCCTCAACAACCCAAAACATTCTATGATTCACCCAGTTTAATACAATGTTGAGTGGAAAAAGTTTAACTGAGTCTTATCTGATTACTAATTGCCTTATGCAGAACTTTGTGAAATATGCAGAAAGTGAATAGTGTCTGATTCACTGCAGGAAGGCCCACATTAGCTGTTTTCAGAAACAGTAGGAGAAAAAACAGACAGCACTTGAATGAATGGAAAGAAAAATTCAGTGTTTCTGTCTGAAGTTATTGGGGGAATAAATATTCCCTTATATGCACATTCCCTTACACAGTGTGTTGTCCCTTAAAATCACACATTACACACTCATGTAGTTGTGAAAACAACTGGCATTGTTAATGATTCATGGTTAGATGTCTATATCCATAGATGCCTTCAGCTGAGTAACACCTTGTTCCATTGATAGTCCTACTGCAGAAAGTCAGATTACCCATTTGAATAACAGGAGTTACGGCACTGGACTCTCACTTACTAGCTGTGAAAATTCCATATTATTTGACTTTATATTGATTTCATTTGGTAATTCTATGCACAAAACTAAAAGGCAAGCAGAAAATCTGTATTTCTTTTGACTGCATCATAAGTATTGCAGTTTAAGATTTATATTTGGGTATGACTTGTTACATAGAGGTATCTAACTATATCTATTTCTTACATGGACAATATCTACTATTCTTCTGTACAGAATAAAAACAGTACTAACAAAAATCCATTCTATTAGAAAAATCCCTGAACAACTTGAGGATTTGAACTTACTCCTAAAACAATATGAAATTTAGCTTAAATCAGTTCATAAAGCATTTATATTTTGAAACAATTTTGTAGAAAATATAACATCATGCCATCGTTGTTCAGAAGATTCCCTACCAAGGGCCAGATAGACAAGAGCAACAGCATGATTAGGCAATAGTTAGTCATCACACAACTAAAAGAACCTGAAATTAATATTTTTCAGATGTATTTGAAAGCCTTTATACAACTATGACAAATTTTAAAACTCCCCGTAAATACACTGAGCAGCTTCTCTATAAGCACGATCTTTCGGGAAATTCATATTCAGACATTAGACCATCTGAAGTAATAACCATTATTAACAAAATTCTGCTTTCTAAAAAATTCATTAATTTATATGAAAGCTTTGAGGCATGTAGAGGCTTTTCTAGTGTTTTCTCCTGAAAGGAACTGGTTTACATTTGCATTGAAAAATAAAAAGTTACTGCATTTTGAAAAATTATAAAATAAATTTTTTTTAAAAAGTTTTAAAAATTTTTAAACACGTGCTCAGTCTTTAAATTTTCTTTACAACATAATGATTTTCAGCATCATCATAATGATTTTCAGCATCATCATAATGATTTTCAGTATTACAATGTAAGGCTGACTTTTTATCAAACCATATCTATCACAGAAGCAACACCAATAAATAGTCATTTCTCACTGAGAAACACAAGAGACTTAAAGTAAAATAAAAAAAACCCCAAAATGTTTATCTCATATATACAAATAACAGTAGGAGTTCCACATAATTTATAACAAGACCACTTGCAGAGTAAACCAAGTAGGTGTGGTGCTGTTGAATCTCAGCATGTATATCAGGCATTTGATATATTTTGAGCTTCACCCTGATACTGTGAAAGAGTACTCTAGGGATGTATGCACTCTTTTAAAACACAGCTTTAGAAATTCCATCACTAACAATACTTTGATACGCAACCGCTTGTAAAGTACATATGGCATCAAAAAGGTTCCTTTGCAGTACCTCTGCAAAAGGAAAATTTATACACAATTAAGAGGAAAGTGCTGTCTTCACTGTTAGGTATTGCAACAACATAATTTGAGCTGCTAAATATTCCACTTACAACTCCTTGGAACCAGATCCACTATAAAACCTAACTTTTAAAAATTCTGTTTGGCCTCCAATTTTAATCTGGTCTCTTCTGAAAATTTGCCTTTTCCTGTCCCCAATGAAAGCACTGTCACTCAAAAGCCATCTACATTTCATTTTTCTCTTTATGAAAACTCATTTTGGAAATTTAACAAGTATTTATTCATATGCACGAAGCTCATAGATTTGTGATTAATGGTTTGTAATCAGAATGGTTTATGCCATTATTCTGTTCACTGTGAAAACAAATTGAGAGATGTCGGTGGAGCTAACACATCCTTGCACAGATTTTTTTCAACCCTTTTTTTAAAAAGGAAAAAAAGTGAAAATCGCCCTTTTTTAGTACAATACACTAGATACCTATGTAACATATTCATTGCATCACTTTTAAAAGAGAGAACACATCTTTATTTTCTCTGCACTCTAATAGAGCTGACAATGCAGCTTTTATTTTGTATATTTTGACATGTCAGTGTGATGACTGTTGCGAGAACAGAGCTTGTGGTAGATAATGACATTTATCAAGGAGGAAATGAAAGAAATTAAAAACCTCAGTCAGTATACATGAAGTTGATGTAAACTGCTGTAAAGGTACAAGTCAAGCTACCTGAAAAATAAAAACACCCTAGGAATAAATAGCCTTTTTCTGCAATTATTGTCATAGAAGAATCAACTCATTACTTGAAAATTTACTTTGCCTAAGGTCTCTTTTCATGCACCTTCTTACTGTAGATTGTCAGAGCAGGTGTAGATAATACTCCAAAGACAGACCTCAGAATGAACAGCTTATTAATTTAGACATATTGGATGGATGCTTAGAATTGCATATTGTACACAACAAGTGGTATTAAAATTCTTCTACTCCATACATGAAAGGCACAAATATATATATTAAAATAATGACAAAAATAACAGTGAAATCTAATACAGGATGCCAGAAAGCAAACTCAGATATTTCCAATAAATTACTTTGACATCAAGAATCAGACACATAAATGGCACATCAAATTTTAAAATATTTTACAAAGAATATCCAGTTCCATTGCAAGAGGACAGAATTTTCAAGTATAACATAGAGCCCAAAACCCCTATTTATTCATGTTTCTGGAAATGTAATGAAATTCTGGGCCTATAGAATCAGTAAGAACCTGCGTATTTCTACATTCACAGATTCTCCAAACCCATGGCCTTGCTGGTGCATCTTATATTTCATATACTGAAATGTGTGGCACAACTCTGATTTTCTGATTACAGAGAATATGACAGGCAGAAAACAGTCAGTTGTTCTTTTAAAAGCCCATAGAATTTTTGGGATTATTTACTCAACAAAATTTTCTTGTGAGACTTTTTTTTAAATAATGTGCACATTCCTTTAAAATATTGGTTGGGTTTTTTAAAATTATACAGAAGAAGAAATAATTTTTTTCTCTTTTGACCAGTTTAAATTTGCAATTAATTGAGTAAATTTTTTATCATCCTCTGTTAAATTCAAGTTGTCAAGATAAATGTAGGCCCCAATAGCCTTTTAATCAAAGATAAGCTGTACATTCCTTTTCTATATTCTTAAGGATACACTTCATTTTTAGGAAAAAAAGGTGGGATGAAGAAGAAATTCTTTAGTTCTTTATGAAAGTCAAGTCGGTACATTTCTTTCAGATAAATGTTATTTGTTAGAATTTTGCTCTCCAACTTTATCTTGGGGGTTTTTTCCAGTTTAATAGCAATATTATGTTTATATCCTTATCCCCTTTATGGAATCTACTGCTGGGATTGCTCTTGCAGTAAACTTGTGACTAATCAAAGCCAACGAAAAATTTAAGGGGAGATGGAGATCCTTGAAAACATAAATATTTCTTATACCTGAAAGAAAAAATGTTGGATCAGCTGCCTTTTCAAACTAAATTAAGTTAGCCTGAATGGAAACTTAACAGAAGAATTTTTAAAACCTTAAGAGGAATATTAGCATAAAGAGAAGATTATAACCCCTGCTTTATTGTGCACAAATGAGCTAAAGACAGCATCATGTAACACGTGGACACTCCTCAACTCTTTCAAACAGTCAGAAATACAAAACCCAGGAAATAAGGAAAAGAAAAGAGCATTCTGTTCTCAAGATGGACTGTCTAATCATCACAGAAACTAGGAGAGTAGTGAAGTTATCAGACTCTGAGTGAGAAAAGTTTACTCTTTTACTGAAAGCAGGCAACAGCTCATGGGGTAATACTTACTGGAAAGGGTGGTGAACCCAGGAGAGATCATATTTCCCCGTACAAAAATACTTCACACCAGACAAAGAATTTGTTCCCTCTCCAAATATTCTTCTTCATTATTATCTAGAATTACTTTCAGAGTGATTCAGAGGTTGACGCACTATGAATCCTCAGCCTTGAGAACAAAGAGTCTCACAACAACCTTCCATTCAAGACAAAAAAAAGATTCCTAAATGCTTCATGTTTTTAACAGAAATGAGTGTGCAGTGGTTTGGAAATTACCTCTCAGTAAAATATCTGACTTCTCACAAGATAAGATCATGATTTTGCTAAAAGTATGGAACATGCAAGTTTATTGTCTTATGCAGCCTTGTGTAAGAAAATTTAACTGCAGGATATTATCACACTGTAAGAGCTGTAGATCCCTTTATCAGACCAAAGATTTCTCTCAGTTTAGGTGTATGAAAAAGAAGGTTACTTAAAGAAACCTCCAAAAGTTGGCTGTTAGGGACCGGGAGAAAGTGATCTGTAATGAAATAATTTTTTTAGCTTATTGATTAATTAGGATTTCTCATAAAAGACCTAAGTTTTTACCTGTTGTGAAAAATTCCTGGCTGCTGTGTCCCAACTGCATGATCAGTTAGCAAAGCATGCATTTACCACCTGCTCTCTATGCTGACTATGGTCAGTACCATAGGGTATAATCTGTCATTTAATACTGAAGTTCATTTCCTAAGTTGCAGAGAAAAGTTGCAGACAAGGACATTTTCAGCATATACTCCACTGCTCACATTGCAGTCTGGGGCTAAGAAAGCACTTCTCAAAACAGCTCATCCTCCAAATAATGGCATGTTAACTGAATCACTGAACGTAAAAACACATACCAGAAGCATTAACTATTAATTCATAGAAAATTCCCTTTGTTAAATTTTCTGACCATACTAGTTTGGTTTTGTTATTTTCTTCTCCTGTTATCACAGCACGAGGACAGAATATATACAGGGGGTAACAGATCTTTCCTGGCAAGGCAAAGCAAATAATGTATTCCCTTGACACTTCCCAGACTTTCCCCATTTCCATGACACTGTCTCTTTGTTCATTATCTTTTTATTTCCCTCCACTACAGGACAAGGACATAAGTTTCAGGTCCTTTAAGAGTGTATTTATCTGAAACCTTAATGAGCAAGGAAAGAAATTTTTGCCTCCATTACAGTACTTTACAGCTCTTACCTGTGTGGAGAGTTTCATTGCTATTCCTGTGAGAAGTCATGGATAGAAATTACTCACACACTGCAGAGTGATTGTAGTTATGTGTTAGAAACTTTAAAATGTTTATAAATTATTTAAGAATGCAGATTTGCAAATTAAAATAATGATTCAACATATGTAATTGGGCAAAATATAATAATGATGATATAGATGATATAATAACATACATATATGATAATAACGTATAACCTAATATATATAATACAATAAAAGTACTCTAGCAGAATAGTTGAAAGAGGACACTAAATATTTCACCTGAATGTCACAGTTTGGGGTGTTTGGGGTTGTTTTCCTGGCTTCTGGAATGAGTGTGTGGGCATGTGTGAATGTGGTTGGTTGGTTGGTTGGTCGATTGGTTGGGGTTTTTGTCCGGAATCCAATCAAAATAAAACAATCTCTATTTTAGGAGATCTGAGATTTTTCATGCTGTTCCATGTAATTTCTGTGGGACAGAAATTAATAATGATAAAAAAGCATTAGGAGCAGCTCAGCAAGGGTGACAATGAAAAAGTGTGACATTACTCTGGTCTCAAATTACAAAAAAGTCTATAAGGTTTTCAAAGCCATCTTTGATAACAGAAGCACAAAAAAAAAGCACAAAAAACCTGTCTAGTGCACTGAAACCCTGAGCAGGTCATGAAATGTCTTTTCACGAGCTTGAGATAAACACTGAGACCTTGTACAGAAAAAAAATTCACAACGTGCAAGTTTGCACTGGGATTTTAGTTTAAGCATTAGATTATCTTAAGAACTGCAAACCCTTCACACTGTTGTCTTTACAATTAGTGATTTGTGTTTAGCCAAGAGCCTCTGCAGTAAGCAAAGAGAACCAAACTAAATAAGAGAATGTTTGTTACAGTATGAATACAATACAGAATTATTGTAAACAATAGAGATCTCCAGCAAATTATGTTTCTCTCTGATGGAGCTGGGGATGTTTAGCCTGCGGGTGATGGAAGCAGAGGAAATGGCCTTGAATTTTACCAGGGGAGATTTAGTTTAGATGAAAGGAAAGAATTCTGCACCCCAGGGGTTGTCAGGCATTGGAACAGGATGCTCAGGGTAATGGTTGTGTCACTATCCCTGGAAATGTTCAATAAAAACCTGTGGATGTGGCTTCTGGGAACACATTTTAGCAGTGAACGTGGCAATGGTAGGTTAGTGGTTGAAGTCAATTAACTTAGGGCTCTTTCCCTACCTTAATGATTGTATAATTCAATGAAATATCTCTATATCAAGACTTCATTTTAAAATAGGAATGTGATGAGGACAGACTTTTCCTCCACTTTTCACCCAAAATAATCAAAAGTAAACTTTTCCTACTTCCCATATTTCAGAAATGTTAAAGTGAAAAGTTTTCTAGTGTAAAACACTTAAACATGGCTTATTAAAGAAATTCTGTAAATATCTAGGCAGAGATATAATCATTGATGTTTTCTGGTTAACTAAATAAAACTAATTTTCACCTAATGATATCTACATTTCCCTTGCTTTACATACCTTTGAGATGTGGCTACTACATTTTTTCCTATTGTACAAGAATAAACTAATTTAAAAATCCCTGTTTTGCAACAAAACAGAATTAAAAACTAGAATAAGAACTTCAATAATAAAAAAAAATATCTTGAGAAAAGCCATAAGACTGAAGAGTATAATTTGATTTCAAATAGTAGTTATTTTTGAAGTTCAGTTGACAAAAGAGAAAAGCTACCTAATAGCTAACTGAAATTATTCCAGTTAAAAGCCACATGAAAGAAACTGAAAATATAAGAGGAAGGTAGTCTGATATTCTATAACTATTTAAGGTCTGTCTTTTAAACATTAATCTTAGTGCTTGTTCACTTTTCTGAAAGGAGCGTATATTAAAATGCTTTGGGTTTTTTCTTTTTAAATTGGTCATATTGGTTGGGGTAGAGGGAATTGAAAAGTTCCAAAAGTAAACAGCTTTAACAAGAACATACCAAACTCTGCTGTGAACTACCAGTATTGAAATTATCAGAGGTAAATACCACTAATGTACGTCATAGCTGAGGAAATTTCTTTCGTCATTACTCATGCTGTAGCTCATGCTGTAGTTGGGGCCAATACTTTTTCTCTTTCCCCAACTTTAGCTTAATCACCAAGCATCAGATGATGTTTTTGATGCCAATACTACCCTTTCAATTTCCATCCACTTCATCAGAAGATTCAGAGCTGGATCCCTAAACACAGAAGTAAATATTTAATAAATTTCCAGTTAATTAATGAGAAAAATCTCATTGTTATGGCATTAGTTGCAATAAAATTTCTTCATTAGTTATAGAAAACCAATGGAGAAAAACAGTGAATGAAAACTAAACTTCAAACTGTAAAACACCAGAAAATCTCTTTCCTTTCAGTCCTCCAATTTTGCTTTTTTAAAATTATCTAATTATTTCTGCATTTATATAAAAAAAATCCACCATGTTGCCTAACTTGGGATTAGAGCATGCACACTATGCAACTTCTTTGCAGTATATTGTAGGTTAGCTCCTCAATGAGCAATCTTTTATTATTGTATTCAAACCTGGTTTAGTTATTATTTCTCTGAAACTGTTATTTTTTAGTTGCACTTCATACAATTGACAAAAAAATGCAGCTTGTATTTAAGGAGTTCAAGTGGTGTCATTTTTACTATCTTGGACATCTTTCACATTATTTGAATTATCAAATAAGGAACAGCATAAAATAAGGAACTGGATTCATGATACACATCAGGTCTTTCTCCAGTACTTTCACATGTAAACCAAGACCACTTAAAGATACAACTTCAGATTAAATCTCCTTTGGCTTCAGATCCTTGTGAGGATATTTTCCTGGCCAGGTTGCACTTTTCTGTGATTTTAATGCAGGAATACCTGCAAATGGAATAAAGCTCTCAAAAAATAACCTCAAATAAATTAATTCTCCCCAGAATAATTTTAAAGCATATTTAGAATGTCTGGACAGGTAGAGCTGAAGATGCAAAAGCTTTCAAAGTAAACATGTTGTTCCTGTCCCTTTATTCGGAACCATCAATTTCACAAAGAGTAATAATCATGTAATTTCACAAAGAGTAATAATAATGTGAATTTTAAGTTAAAATAAATTTAACTAATTTCATAAGAAGACAGAAATGAAGTTCAAAAGCTTAGGCTAAAACATTTAAAACCACAGAAATTGTATATAAATTATGAAGGATGCTGCCTATTTGTAAATATTTGCTTCAGTCCCTGCCTCTTCAGCTTGTCAGAATTGATGTGAGGATAAATTACTCTCTCACATTTTCCTTTGTGTTTCTTTCTAGTTAAAAGACATCAAGATGTTTTCACATACAAAAAATGTACTGCTTCAGAGGTTCTCAAAAAACTGTTATTACTCAGAGTGTAGAAGTTTAGAAGAAAAAATCTTTAGAGACAAGAATGTTGTCTCTACCATATTCTGTACTATCACTGTATTCACGTATTTTACATAGGAAATAAACAATCAGAGAAAGGAAGGTTCTCATGAGTTCTCCTAATTTAAAGATCTCGAGTCCAACGTGTTTCTTTCTTTAGCTGGTTCTTGAGTACAGATTCATTCCACTCTTACTCAACCTTTTCTTTTTGTTTACTTGTTAATATAATTTAAAAATAATAAATGGGTTGATAAATTCTTGGTATTTTATACCTGTTGATCTTTATAGCCATAAAAGTCAATATTGGTCCATTATCAGAGTCAGAAAGGAAGGAGTGGTGAGAAGGAAAGTCTTTACTTACGTGGATAAATTCATGAAAAGTCAGTAAATGCAGAACAAATATACAGGGGACAATATGTTTGGAATATATACCAAAAAAAAAAAATCTAATATCTTCAAATTAATTCAAAAAGGAATTTAAAGAAGTTGCACATTTTCAGATAAAGACTCTATAGGTTTCACAGAGAAAAAAAATAAAAATTTCAGTATCAAATCTTCCTAAACATGTGTAGGTGTGTTTTGGTGTACTGAAAGCAGAGTAAGTGTAGCAAGAGAATAGATTATGTCTTTTCATAATTCCAGTGTGTTGATTAACAAATAATTATTCTTTGAAATTAATTTTTTAAAATCTATTTTCTTTCTTCTCAGTTTTAGCAAATTCAGCAAATACTTCAGTGATCTCCTGCTTAAGTATTTCACTCAGAAAAACTAATTGGAATACCTTAGGTTTTTGATGACAAGATTGCTGCTGACATGTAGCTTGAACCACAAGTACAATATTGATGACTTCTCAATTTCTTCTTCCATCCTCAGGAAGGAGAGAGGTTAGAGCTCAGAAGGCCCCCTGCCTGCAGTCTAGTACAACACGTGGACAGCTTTTGTGGTTGAATTCAGATTGTAAATAGCTTCACACAGAAAATTATGCAATGATCTGTTCCATCCCTTCCTTGGAGTTATCCAAATCCTCAGTCTCTGACCCTTTGAACAAGCTTTCTCCTTCTTTCTGCCGTTGCCATGCTCATCTGAAACTGCATGGATGTTAGTTAAGGAGCTAAACTAGAAGAAAATTAACCCCATCTAAACCACTGACTCATTCAATACCAGTTTAGCTACTTAAAACCTCCTGGTTGAGCACCAGCAGCTCCATAAAGAAAGCACTGGGAATGTGCAGCTGTCTCCAGGGACACATGAACCCTCCTTTAGAAGGCACATGAACCTGTACCCTGAGCAAGACTGTTATTCAGGAGATTGCATCACATGTGGGATCAAAAAAGGAGCTGTACAGTTAAGACAAAGCTCACATTTCACAGAAATCAAGGTCCTGAAAATGGCCAGACACCTTAGATTAGAAGGAAGAAATTCCTGTAACAATTTATCCTTTTTTAATAGGTAGGATTAATCTTTTTAAGTGTGTTTTTAAGTCAGAAAGTTAGAATTTACAGCACAAGAATACTCTCCTATTCAAATTTTTAGGTCAATTTGTGAGCAAATCTGCAATTTATAAAGACATCACCACATCATCTTTTCTTCTGTTTAATGCCTGCATCCTTCATAAAAAAGGTGCTATTTCAGAGTATGAAGTACACTAAAAAAAGGAGAAAATTGTATTCATCACTGCTGTTCTTCTCCTCTTCCCCACTGCTCTAATAATACAAAAGGCTTATCTCTGCTCCATTGCACTAGATGAGGTGCCCTACTGCTTTTAAAGGCTATAATGAGTCCACTTCTGAATGCAGTGGTGTCTTAATGAAAGTAAAACTGGTATCTTCCACATGATCTTGCTTATAAGTTCGATTTTAATTTTAAACCGTCTTCATCTTAAGCCAGAACATCTTAAACAAATAAGGTATAAAATATTAAAGATGGGGCAACAGCAGTTCCATCGTTTTTGATTTTATTAAAATGAACATATTTAAAATATATGTAAAATATATTTTAAAATAGTGCTAAGTCAAACACTAAGAATTTGGTTTGAAGATTGCCCAAGCAAATATATTTGATGTTCTAATAGGTTTAAAGATAGGATATGCATTGTGCTCTGATCTTAGCATCCAATAATTTATTAAACACCTATATCCCACAAATTCTAATAAATTAAAATAATTTGTTATAATTTTTACCCTATATCACTGAGGACTTCATATCCTCAGTTTGAGTAAGGTTCATTAATAATAAGGTTGTGAATAAAGTTCAAAATAATGTTTGGCTCTGTTTTCTGCCTGTAAAAAATTCTGTCAAGGGAGAAAAATTATGAACCCCAGATGCACGCTCACACAAACAAATGCAGTGGAGAAATCTATATCATTGCCAGTTATATCTCACATCAATTTCAAGTCACTGCTGATCATGAAAATGACAGCAAGTATGACAGTGAATGGCAGTACTGTGGAAATGATGAGATGTAAAACAGTCTGTTAAGGGAAGCTTTCTCCCAAAAGTGCTAATTTTACATATTGCAGCTCTTTTTCTTTGAACTGACATCCAAATACATACACACACTTCTCCCTTCTTCTGTGATTTGCATGGTGTAAAAGAAGGGAAAAACACAAGAGAAATACAGGGTGAAGGACAAGTGCAGCCTTCCACCATGAAATTTGAAGTGTAACACAGCACAGAGCAGGTAGCAAAAAAGATTTTATATTGAGATTTGCTGTTCCTCTGTAGTCTGTTCCCCTTTTTCTCCCTTAAACCCTCTAAACAGTATGCTAATGAAGCCAAGGTCTCTGGTTTTGCCAAATAGTATTTATACTGTATTAAGGAACTCCAAACGAAAATCTATTGTGTTTTCTATCCCAGCTGTATTTTTGCAGTGTTCTATTTCTTATCAATGCCCTAAATGGATTGTATATACCTGTCAAGATAAAGAGAGCATATGACTGGAATTATGTCACATGCACTTTGACAGAATAACATATATCGTACATAGAAATAAGTAGTTAGTAAAAACTGATTCAAATAATAAGGATATATCTGTCATCAGAAAAAGTTAATTCCATCTCAATTTGTCCTTATCATGAAGGAGGAAGAAGGGGAAGGAGAAAATCCATCATACAATAAATTACTCAAGATGCTTAGGACCAGAGGGAGACACAGCAAAAACATACAGAAGAAGCAGATGAGTAGTTTGGGCACTAAACTGGTAGCAAGGGAGTTCTGCTCACTGAACTATTTCTATTTTTTTCTCCTAAAATTAGTATATTATGGGTTTAAGTTAGGCCATAAACAACCCTGAGAGCAGCTGGAAAAAACTCTCTGTCCTGCCCAAATTCTCTCTGTCCCTATTACCAGAGTTTCTCAAGAGAAACCACACATCTTAAATCACTGGCAATTTCTATTTTATGGCACAATACAGAGCCCTGTAGCTTGCCTTCATTCAGCCTGAACCTACAGTGTAGTTATTAGGACACTTTAAGAGAAATGGTAAGCCCAAACCATGGCATTACCCAGGAGCTATCCAAGCTGGTTTCTCATACCTACCACTAGGTATCCTTTCATACCCATACTTAAAATGAGCAACTGAGACCCTACTTCCTGGTTACCTGTAACAATAGGAGGTATGGACTTGGAAAGGACATCCATGCTTAGAACTGCAGAGGTAGGAACATCTTCCAGAAATTCTTAATGAGGGACCCAATCTGCCATAGATGGTCAAAGATTAATAGATTTACAATGAAATTCTTCTCATCAGTTTGGAAGTCAAAATTCATGCAGCTATCATTCAGCTCATTCCGAGATTGGGAAGGTGAAGGTTTTATGACTTTGGAACAGAATATGTAAACCCTAGAATCAGTACTGCTGAGTCTGAAAGATTTTAAGTTCAAACTCTAGGTCATATTGATTAGGAAGTTTTTTTGTTTGTTTAGAAAAAATCTGTATAGAAATAATTCTTCTGTATAAAAAAATACTTTTCCCTGTAGATGTGTATTACATACTCAAGTAAAGTGAGCATGTTCAGTACATTTTACATGAGAGGTGTTTGTTTTTTTTACAGTTCAATGTTAAACCTTTACTTCTACAGCTGTTGCGAATTGCTGTCCTCTTTCTTCACTCAGAGTGGGTGTTCAAGTGTTCTCCAAAGCTCCTTAGATCTAGAGCCCCTATCCTCCACAGCCAAAAAATTGCCTTTATATTACAGACAATACATGTGCTGCTGCTATGTTAATAACTTCTCTTGCCATGTTTCAGACAATACCAGCATATTCCCAACTAAGTAACATCAAAGAACAATGTTAGCATCTACAGAATGTCTCATGGGAGCTTGACACAGCAGATCTCTTCTGATTCCTGGAAGATTTTAAGTTATCAGAAAAAAAAAGGAGAAAAACTGAAGCCCAGCAGCTTTCACATTCAGTGCTTACTGGCATTTAAAATAGGATAGTTCTTTATCTGTTTAATTCCAACAGAGGAAGAAAGCAAACCAAGCTAGTTATCTTCCCAGGTCCTCCCTACAATTCCTCTCCATTTAAATTTCCTGCTATTTCCTACCTTTGTGACTTGTATTTAGGCTTGATCTTCCTCTCCCTGCTGTGCTCCTCACACCAGTCTGCCCTTCTGCGGCACCACCAGCAGCTGCCCCTCAGGCACCAAGCCACAGGTGGTTCATGGCTCCTACCTGTCTGCTGAGGGGGACAGATGGAAAGGGAGGTGTCAGGATGTCTGATAACTCTTATTGATCACTGCCATGGCAGTGATTTCTGCCTTATTGTGATGACACTCCTTTTTTATTGTTCTCTCAACACTTACAGGAATGCAGACATGTAAATAGAGTGCAAATCTTCAGCTTCATATGAGTCTTAATAACTTCGAGCTACAAAATTATTACTGGGTTTGAAATCTTCTCCTATATGCCAGTGTAGCAAAATAGCCTGAGCTGTTGAAATGGGCATGATAGAAAGTTGAACAAAAATTAATGGCTTTATAATATTTTTAGGGCTTAACCCCAGCACAACAAAGGGGACAGTGGCAAAGAAAGGGGCTCAGACTAAAGTCTTCAATAGCAAAAGGAGGAGAATAACAATGGTTACAGTAGTAAGAATTTATCAGAAATTTGAAAACAGTGAAGGAAACCACAGGAAACATAACAAGTCTTTAAAGTAACTACTTTGTACTTCAACATATTTTGTAGTCTGAGTACTTTGATTACCACTGATTTATTATCACGAATTTTAGTCTGAATACATGGTTGATTCATGCTGTTATTGTGTCCTGTATCTCTCATTCCTTAATTACTCATTTAGATTTTTTAGACCATTACTAGTTCCCTACTGGTGCCACAAATGGTCTAAAGATGGTGTATATACTTGTTCTTCTACTTCATAAACAGTAGCAGTGACCTAAATTAGCTGTATCAAGATTAGAATTCTCAAAACATCTTCATAACGTAAGTTTTTCTAAATATTATTTTTATCAGCTATAATTATGAAATTGCAACTTTATTTCCACCAATTTTTTACATGCCATGTGTATGTGATAAGATGTATGCCATTAATACTTCTTTCCAGTTTCTTCCATTTGTCTGTCACTTCAGTTGGAGGAGTGCTGTATTAAATTATAAACCAGATGGTTTTCTTCAGACTCACTGTATTCTTTTGGTAACTTTTATGGCAATACAGGTGTAATAAGTATCTGAATTCCAAAATCAGAGCAGAATAAGCCACAATAATGATGCTTATTTTACTTTTTACAACTATTTTGTTTCATGCGTCTTCTTTTTCAGTTTTAGCCTGGCTTTTAGAGATGCCAAACATCCATTGACTCTGTTCACTTTATAGTACTAAAGTTGGTGGTGCCACCTTCTATTAGGAGCTTTCGAAGTTCCCTTCATTCTCTTTCAAAGTTATTTCATCAATTTCACGGCACTCATAGAATGAAAGGAAGATTTAGGCTGAGCCTGACATGTAGAAAATGAGAAAACTTATAGAATCATAAAATCATGGAGATTGGAAAAGACCTCTAAGATCATCAAAATTTAACCCAGCACTGCCAGGTCTACCACTAAACCATGTTTCCAAGTGCCACATTTATGCACTTTTTGCACACACATCCCTTACAGAGATGCTGAGTCCACAGTTCCTTGAGCAGTCTGTTTCAATGCTTGACAACCTTCAGTGAAGAAATTTTTATTTCATGTCTCATCTAATCCTCCCCTGCTACAACTTGAGGCTGCCATCCTGTCACTTTGGAGAAAAGCACTGGATCTTCCTCAGCAACCCTCCTTTCCAGTAGTGGTAGAGAGTAACGAGGTCTCCCCCAAGGCTCCTTTACTGCAGGCTAAACACCCCAGCTCCCTCAGACAGCCTGTTCACTCTGAGTGAGAATGGGCCAAAACTGAACATGGTGTGTGAGGCACGGCCACACCAGTGCTCAGTACAGGGGACAGTCCTTGCCCTGGTCCTGCTGGCCACTCTATTACTGATACAAGCCAAGATACCCTTGGTGTTCTTGGCCACCTGGGCCCATGGTGGTCTGCATTTCATCTATATTTTTTTCTGAAATGAAAATAGCACATCTGTTAAATTTCTTTTTAAAAAGTTTTTTGTGATCTACTAATACTAAATAAATAAATTTAATTTAGAAGATCTAAATTTGAGAAAAATATGCTGTCATTTTAAATAGGTAAGTTTGAAATTCAGTCAGGTAGGTGAAGAAATCTTTTAACTTTCATTTTCTCCCACTTCTAATTACGCAATTCATAGATACTATTTCAAATGACAGACATAGTTCATGATGGATTCATGCTGTGTTTGAAAGAAGGTAAAAAAGATCAAAGATGTAATATCTAGACTTTTTAAGAATTCACATAATGATGATGATTTTGTCATTTGTCAGTTTTTACATGCTTTCATCACTTAGGGGACAGCTAACACTAAACTTAGTACAAGGAATCTAATGAAGCTTCAAACTCATAGACTGACAATTTCGGGGGAAAGAACAACCACATGACCTTCTTCTCACAGTCTTTCTTGTCAGTGAACTGTAGCATACCCTTCCTTTATTTTTACTTCCATTCTCAGAATTCAAATCTTAAATGTTTCTCCAAATTTACACTTCAGATTTTTTTATCATTTCACTCTTTCTTTTATCCAATAAAGACCAAATCCTCTGTATTGTGTCAGAAAGAGAAATGAAGAAGATAAACATCACCTATGTTTTTAAAAGTCTTTATGTGTGAGAAATTGCATAATAATGGTTTACTGGAAATTACTTTGGAGAAACAAGGAAGAAAAATGAAACAATATGATTTATGAAATGAGGTAACAGATTTGTCTCCATATGCAAATTAAAATTTCAAATAGTGCATTTGATGACTCAAAAGTTCAAGAAATCATTTTATCTGTAGACTAAGTGGAACTCAATCATCTTGATAGGTCTCAATTGAGGCAAAGCTGGAGTGTTTTATATATATATTTATATATATATATATATATAGTCAAGAAATGGATGGATATCTTAATTTCCAAGATCCTCAAATTAATAAATGTTTTAATAATTTTTTTAATGGTAGATTTTGGAACTATGTTTCCAAGACTGGATAATGATACAGTAAGTTGTTGTATCTTCAGTCTTTCTTAACTAGAGAAGTATTCTCAGACCCAGCCCTTGGGAACAGGAATGAATAGAAGGAGATTTCTGCTGATTTGGAAAATTCATCAGGGTACATTTGGATTGGTTCATATGACAGTTTCACAGATATTCAGATTTATAAGCTTGGAGCTTGGGATTCAGTAGAAAATTTGCTGGGGAAGACCCCAGAATTACTGGTTTCTGTATGGGCATTACTAGTTACCTTCCACTGTAGTAAATCCACTAGCCATGAAGATTGTGATGTTGTTAATTTTTGTTTTCTGGAAATTACTCAAAGTCTTATGAACAGCAAAAGCCATACAATAAGAAATGTTGGTCTGAAGGCTGGAAGTTTTGAAGAGTATTTCCAGTGCAAATGAGGAATTGATTCTAAATCACTTGGTAGTGTTTTGGGGGCAGTCATGAGTAATTTGATTCCAGTATTGTCACTAGCAGTATCAGATTGAGAAAACAGACAGTCGAATATACAAAGCTAGATGCTCTCACTGGATATCAACTTTAACTTACTGTTAAAGTTCCTCAGATATTCGCTCTTCGCCTGTGTCTGAAATGGAATAGTGACAAGGTGTATCGTGCCCATCGTCTCCCAAGTGACAGTTTGGTTGGCTGAGGTATGCTTTTCTCTCTACTGCATGAATCAGAACATTTTTAGAAACTGAGACAGAATAATGATATTTTATAGAAAAGCAGACTGTAAACCAGCAGTAATTGTGAAAGTTCTTTGTATCACTTTAGTTTTAATTTCAATGAGATTTGTTTCCATTCCTTTATGGTGGTACCTGACTTATCAGTACTTTGGTTTGAGAATAATTTATGTCTTATTTCTGTTTCTTAGTGTTGTCCTTCTCATTTTCTCTACTGGAATTTTTTATATGGTTTTCCTCTCCCTCCTGTGGGAAGCCCTTTTCAAATCTTCATCCAGCAAATTGAACACTAGACTCACAAGAGAGCTGGGAAGAGCCTGGAGCAATTGAATATGGTCACTCAAGTAGAAGAGAATATACTACAGCGATAGGAATGTCATGCCAGGATTTAGAGTCAACTGATAGGACTAGTGCATTTCTTCTGACAGCTGGTGCCAGTGCCTCACTTCCTAACAATATAATTTGGGAAATTTTGTTTTGAAATATTTTAGACCTGAGAGAAAATATAGAAAGTAAATCATGTCAAACCTATGTTCTCACCTTTTGTGATGCAGCTTAGGCTGTTAGCATGTTTCTTTCCCACAAAGGAATGTATTTCCACAACATTTTGGAAATTCAGCAACAGACAGCAGTGTGTTCACAGAAAGGAAGCTGAAATAGAAAATGAAGTTATAAAACATGCAGAAGAGCAGAGCTGATTGTGGTCAATGATAACAATGATCATTTATCAGGAAACCAAGACTGGTATTGGTCTGTGTAATTTAGAAGGAAAGATTCAGAGATGTGTGCTATGTGTATGTGTTGGGACTGTAAATATTCTAGCTAGTAGCAGGTCACTACCTGTCAGCTAGCCAAAATTTTCTTTAAATGGAGACCAAATGGTTGTCTGAACTAAAACTGATGTGCAGGATGAACAGTGATGGGCAAACTTTGAAGAAAGCAGGCAGACATCATCCTTGACACAGACACAGCTTTCAATGCTGGCTTTTAGTGATGCTTTTTCCCTGTGTGAAAAGACTGGAGAAAGGGACCAAGTTGACAATGGTAGGATACTTTGCTCCTAGAAATAAAATGAAAAGGCATATACCAATATGGCTGAAATTAAAAGCAGTAGTTTTTCCTTCTATTGCCTGTCAGTGCCCTTCTCATTCATCCACTGTGTTTGTTGTCAAGATCTTTGACAAATAATACAGATGAACACATTCATTAGGCAGTTTTCACCCTCACAGGAATAAACATCAAGTGGTAAAATTCTTGAAATAAATTATATTTATGAAGAAAGTAGTAGCACTAACTTAGAGTATTTATCAGTCTATAATTGAACTACTCTTTCTCCTATAATTGAAGGTATCTTTCTATAGCGTTGATGTTGTTTAGGTGTTTCTGGTTAGTTGCATTTATCTGGTCTCTCTCTTCTCTCCAGAAAATTCACCCAGAATCAGCCACTCTAATCTCCTCATTTCTCAGGGTTCTGATATGTTAGTCCTCCCTGGATGTTAAACAGGTCAGAGATGTTGGGGTAGATGTTCAGCAGCCCCTATGTTACCCTGTTTTATTCACAATTAATTATTAAGAGTATCTTCCATGCAAATATTGAAGTTATATATGCGTATTACTTTGGATCACCTGTTCTAATCTTAAAATCATAACAGTTATTAGACATTAACTGGACTTCTGATGCTATTTGGAGACACTTTGAGTTAGCTTTCTGTCTTCTCTTCAGGCAATTAAATGCGTAGTGAAAAAAGTCCTTTTGGAAAAATTGAGTTTTCACATCACATTTTTTCTTCAAGAAACTGCAATATAATTTTATAGTCATCTGTACTTCAGAACTTTATCAGGTTGAGTAAAATTATTTTTCTTTAATTTTCAAAAAAAGCCTCATTATTCTGACTTCAATCAAATAGAAGCTCAAATACATTGAAAATGAAATGTTTTGAAAGATTAAGTTAAAAAGTTGAATTCCTTCTATTCTTTGCCAAAATAGACAACTGTTTTTACTTTACTTACTAAATATTGTCATCTTTTAACCTGGGAGATATTTTCTGGTTTGTCACACACCAGGAAGTACTAAAGGAATCTCTTCAATAAAAACACAAGTGGGGAAAAAAATTATTGTAATTAAAAAAAAAAGAAACCTGTGTTAAGAAAAAAACCAATAATAAGAGCTTCAAAAATATAACTGAGGTACAGAAGAGGAGTATATATAGGAGTTATTGAAATAACTTATGTAATTAGTTTTTGCATCCACACAGGATTTCATATGGTTTTAAAGTTTAAAAAGAAATAACAGGACCAAAACAGCAAAAGAGTGCTCTGTTGTGGATTATTGTGATAAAAGTAATGTATGAAATCACTTTTGAAGAAGGATAAAGGATTTTGATGTTCATTCTGTGGTGACATAGATTACTTCCTGAGTAGTAGTGCAATCTTGATGCTTAGGAAAAATGGAAAACCTTCCCATCTGCAAAAAACCCGGTGATCCCTTTTGAAGTAAATTATTTTAAGAAGCATTACAGTAATATTAAAGTTTTACAGTCTGAAAATTATATGTGAACATTATAATATTTATTGCATACAATTAGGATGTCAAATTGTGGTAAATGTTACTTGTACCTATATGAATCCAAATTTTTCTTTATAAACAATGGTTTTTTCATTACCCTTAAGAAACAAAATTGAAGATAAATGTATCTGTAAATATCATTTTAGCAGACACAGTTACACTTTATTGGGAAAGGGTTTGGGAAGTGGTCACTCCATTTAGCTTGCTCGATTTTGCTGGTACAGATTGCTGCTCTGTTGTGCTACAGCTTGATGAAAATGAAGGAATCATTGCATAAGCTTCATGAAGCACAGAAACTAGATGTAATTTTCACATATTTTACAAGTTTTTTTTAGCATATTAACTTCACTGTTCCTGTTTCTAATAGACTAAAATGTGTCAATGCACCAATAAAGTGAACTTTCTGGATAACAGGGTATGCCTTTTATTAGAAAGGTGTATATTTAATAAATCAAATCAACCTTTAAAATGCATTTTTTCACAAAATATATCAAACTTTACATAAACCTTTCAGGAAATCTAATGTACTAGATCCTTTTTAATGCTTCACTGCATCATGAAACAGTCATGTAAGAATTTCTCTTGTGCATTACATAACTTATAGAGATAAGTTACACAAACCATCCATGTTTCTAAATATGAGAAAGAATAACAACTCTTCTTGTAAATAATTTAGATATTTTTTGCTGGGTTGTAGTTTTTTAATATTTAGAAGCCCCAGAAAACTCAGTATTAGTTTTACATATGACTGAAGTTGGCAGCTGTGTGCAACTTTATCCCTCACACAATCCTGAGCATTTTAATAGAATGAGTAGAACCTAGCTTCCCAAGTGAATTTTACATCAGAAATACAAAATAGCTAGAAGGCATAATTCCAAGTTCTATCATGAAAGTTGTTTAAGATGATTTTATTTTACGAAGGAGTTTCATTTATTCCCCAGTCTTGAATGATGTCTTTTATATATTCGCTTCTATTTTTTAAATATTCTGAGTAAACACTTTCTATATTAGAGTCAAGAAGTATCTCACCACTCTTTCTAGTCCACATAGTGGAAAACAATTGCAGAAATTATTATAATTGTTGTTATTAACAATTTGCAGAAAAACAAATCCAGAAATTATCTGGATTACATTCCTGTTCCTTTTCAGAATCTGATCTCCTTGGTTCAGGTAGCTTTTGCTTTTTACACAATTATGACTTTATTCAACGTGGTATATATTGTGGAACTAAACTCTTATAAACTGGTCCCATCTGTCCATTTTTTATGTTTGGTTTTGTAGAAGATTTTATGGTTTTGAAAAAAAAAATTCTTAATTCATAGCATTTTTGTTTCAAAATCTATCTCTCAGGTCTTTAAATTGCTAGAAAGAAAGCAGCAAGTGTCAGCCTTCAATCTAGTCTCAGATGGATTCTAATTTCTTTGGAGCTGAGAATGTTGATTTTAGTACATTTGTTCTCCAAGTCACCTTACATACTGCAGATAAAACAGAGAAACAATCCAGATGCACTGGCCTCCCAGGAAATAAAATATCTAAGGTGATATATTGTTTCAGTAATTCATAGTGTTTATCTGGATCAAGAACAAGATATGTTCTAATGCTCTTGATGAGGAAAGCCTTGAAGTTTCGTTACAGCTAGATCAAAGGATAATCTTTACAGCAGTGATGAGGTGAAGCTGTTATGCTGAAAACAGCAGCTACTGCCAGGCCAAATATGATTTTGATGTAAAGTCAAATATTTTGGACGGTGAGATGAAATAAGTTATTTGAACACAGCCTTCAACTTTTCTTTTTTCTGTTGTGGTTTTTTTTTTTTGTTGGTTGGTTGGTTTTTTGTTTGTTTTGGCTTTGTCTTTTGTTTGGTTTTGAGTTTGTTTTGGTTTGATTTTTTGGGGTTTTTGTTTGTTTTTGGTTTTTTGTTTTGTTCTGTTTTGTTAGTTTGTTTTTGAGGGTTTTTTTTTTGTTTTGTTTTTTATTTTTTTATTTGGACAAGTAGCTTCAGCAATTGTGCAGTTGAAATTCACCAGTGCTGTTTATTCAGATGAAGATGGTAGTTACTGTGCATTCAGGAGAGTGATTCGGCATTACTCTTTGCAATTTTTACAAAACTTGATATAATTTTTAAGTTACCCAAACTTTCCTCCTTTCCTCCCAAAGAGTTACAGTGTAAAATTTCAGTAGTGGCAAATTCTTTCTAGGAGCTTCTTCCAACAAAAAAATGAATTACCTATTTGAGAGTTTTGAATTTGGGGGCAGAATTTCTTTTCTTAGAGTGCTTCTTTAGTGAATATTCTGGCAATTATCTAAGGTAATTTTGAAATGAAAAGTCACAAAGGGAGCCATAAATATACGATTTTTTGCCTTTGTATTACCACATGCATTTCTAGTACTTTCACATTTCAAAGATTATTTTTGTTCATATTGTATAAAAGGGAATTTCTACATGGAATTTCATAGAGAGAAGGTGTAGAAATGTTTCCAAACTATTTGCAAGAGTTTTCCTGATGACTTGTATGCATATTTTCAAATTATTTTGTCACAAAAAATATCAGCATGAGCCAGCAGTACTGTGTTTATGTTTATCTTTCCTTATATAGTCAGTGGATAAGTATGTTCAGGGAAAATCTTCTGTTTATCCTCAAGGGGCTTGTTCTTGTTATATTTTATTATTTCTACTTGTATGTTGAAATCTTACCGGTCTTGCAGAAGAGACAGAATTTGTGGAAGTTTCCCTAATTAATGCCTAAAGTACTTCCAAATGGATATAAAAAAGTCTGAGGAGCCTTATCTATAATACAGAAATTAAATTATAATTTCTGATGCTTAGTGCTTCAGCAATTTTCAACCATAATTTTTGGGGGAAGAAAAAAGTTCATTATAGTATGCTTGTGAGGATAAACAAAAAAAGTCTGGCAGTAGGTCATAATTGCAAATATTTAATTCTATTTTTTAAATGCTTGAGCTTCCACCCTCCCTCTCTGAGAACCTGCAAGAAAATAAGCCATTAATCTCACACCATGGGCAAAAAATAGAAACTTCCTTTGGGCAGAAAATATTATTAAGAACTCTTTGAAGAAAATGTGGTGAATCTCATTTCTTGTATTTACTGGCAATATAGATATTTCCTTGACAGATGAAATATTTCCTTTTATATTTCCTTGAACCTGACATGTAAATTACTTAAATGCTCATTTGGGTTTTTTTGAGCCATTTGTAGCACCAGCTCCAATACAGTGGTTTTAGTGGTATTGAGTGTCATAAAGAAATGAAAAGAGATAGAGATTAATTATTAGCTGGAAGTTCATTTTACAACTGAATTCCATATATAAATTGATCCTCAAAACTATTTTTCATATTGAATTTCTCTGCAAATGTTTCAGAAACCCATGTTTGATTAAAAAACTCAGCTTTTATTCTTCCGTTACCTGATTGGATAACTTTTCTTTAGCACGTATTTTTGAATTTTATATTCAGTTGAGTACTCTTATTTATAATTCCATTTCAAAGAATTTTTGTGAGAAGTAGGGGCCTATGTACAAAATGTATCTCTGCAGGTGCCTAAAATCATGCTTTTTAATTCCTATAAATTATTTTCAAATCCATTGTTTCATCCCTGTAAAGAGCAGTAAAAGACAAAGACATTGTGCTTCAACAATCTACAGAAAAACTAACTGTGTAGAAGAAAATATTAATAATTCAAGCCTTTTATCAAAGTGTAGGGAACTGTTAAAAATAAGTTTAAGTGGCCTTGACCATAACCTAGTATTATTTATTTTAAAAATCTGACCTTTAAAGAATTTTGTAGTTACTTGATTTTTGCAGCCTATTAACTAAGAGGACTCTCTAGTACTTAGACTTTCAAGACTAAAAATTTTGGATACATAATTCCTATTCGTAGTTAGCAAATGAACTGTCCAAAGAGAAAATAACAATTACCTTGCATAGGAACATAATGCGACCTTTAATTACATAATTTTATCCCTTTAAGAGAGGAGCACCATTTGCAATTATTTACCACAAGTGATATGGTTTGATACCACAAGCTACGTTTGACAGTATTTTATTTACCTAAATTTGACAGGCTGTGAAAGGTTTCATCATCATGTTGAAGACATAAAGAGGGACCATGAGCTCCATAACTTCAATCTTAAAATAAAGGAAAAGCAGAATGTGCAGACTGGAGAAATCAAGAAGGTTTGAAAAGCTTTGCACATAAGGATACATTTATTTAAAATACTGTAGCAGCAGATGGGAAAGTTATTTTTCCTTATGTATCAGATATGTGATGGGATATAGTTACAAAGCAACAAAAAATAGTATGGTATTCATAGAGCTAACAGAAGAGATGATTATACCAAGTTAAAAAATAATATTGTGGGTGGTTTCAGAAGTCAATTTTATTCTAGGGTGCAGATCTGGTCAAGGAGATTCAATACAAAAAATATATGAAGGATGTCTTATTATTAAAAAAACCCAGAAGCTAGACAAAATAAACCCTTGAACTAATACTCACTAGCCAGAAGGAAATATATCTGATAGAAATGAGGAGCAATGATCATAATTTTTATTAAGCTTGGGAAACAAAATAAGAGCAAAGCTGAAAATGCCATTAAAAACCTAGAATCTGCAGCCCCATCTATTGGCTGACTTGAGAATGTTTCTTATTAAGATACAATCTCCACATACAGCTAAGAGAAAATAAGAGAGAAACCTGGTATTTGTACATTGGTGAATGACTACCCACACTGGTACTATCCACCCCTTGCTGCCTCATTGGAGGCTTCATTAGGAGTTGAGGAGAAGAAACAAATGATCCTGATGTTGAATTTAGACTAAACATTCTTGCATGGAGCAGGAGAAGGTTAAGCCACATGTTCATAATAGCTGACCTCCTAAAAGGGAAGACAGAAAAAAAGCACCAGGATCAGGAGTTAGTGGGGACGTTCTAATGATTTGGAAAGGAATTGAACTAAATACATGGTGTAAAGTAATCATATACTTGCACCCTTAGTGGTTTCACTGAAACAGAGGCTTTTCTGCCCTGGCAAGATAAGAGCAAGTTACTAATTTAAAACAAATCAGAATTGAAATTGTTCATTAGACGTAATACAACACTGGGGGCGGGGGGTGGAAATAAAAGGTAGAGCAGACTAACATTCAGCTTGTGTAGCATTCTGTCTTTATTCTGTGTACTGCTTTTGACAGTATGCATGATCTTGGGTTTCCTGTTAAGTATCTCTCAAACCATGTTACCTCTTGAGGTTTGCCCAGTACCTTCTGGAATCAAATCAGCTGCATTAGGCCAAAGTCTCTTTGGAGGTGTTGGCATTCCGACAGGCTGTTCACTGGGATTAGCATGCTTCAGTGACGTTGAGAAAGTAGCTTGACCTGCTGTTGCTTCTGCTTCTTCTGTTTTAAGACATTGAATTTGATTTCAAAATATGATGGACTACAAAAAAACACACAAAACTCCAAACAAGAAAAGCCTCTTTCTTTTGCAGGAATGTCAGATAAGATCTAAGATACTTGTGTGCAAATCTCTGGCCCAATAAATATTAAAGTACTATATAAAAAATTGAATAGAACAATGTATCCAGAATAAAACAATGTTAATAAAATAGATGGAGTAATCCAGCCCTAAATACCAGCTAGTCTGATGATTACAGTCCTCTTCCTGTGTGTGTGGACAGAGATGTGGTGTAAATACAGGTCTTCTGTACACTGAGCAGCTGTCTAAACCCATAGGCAAATCCTTCTCCTTGAACATGTTTCTGACAAATGTCAAAAATCGGCTGATTATTCCCATTTTCTTTTTACTTTTTTTCTTCCTGCTTTTGAATTTGTTAAAATTTTCTCACTAGAAATAATGTGAGAAAATAAAAATTCCACTTTCATAAGGAACAAATTCTTAAAATTATTCTTTTTTTTCTTTAAGAGAAATGGAGTTGGGTTCATGAGAGTTGGACTGAAAAATCTTTCCTCAACTCCCAGTTTTTCAGTTCAGCCCTTACTTTCTTTGCTGGTGATTCAAAGTTCTCTCAAAATCATCTGAGTCACTAAACACTGCCAACATAGGATGGTAGGAAAGAACAACACAGCAAACTATTCCACAGAACTGATGAGTCCTCAAGTCAGAACCACACTTTCTAAATATATTGTGAACAGCCATTACTTTTAATTCTCTTACTGGTCTCTGACATTACCTTCACAAATGGTAACATCACCCTAAATCCTTTCATCTTACTGCTGCTAAAACGTAGTGAGCACAAACATTTGTTTTGGCCATTGTTCTTCTCCTTACTTGAGGCAGTGCCGCATAAACATGAAAATAAACCCACTTGATTAGGGTCCAAACATGTTCATGTTTTGTAATGACATTTAAAATTACTATAATATACTTGCTTCTTACAAGAAAATCTAACATTTTAAAATATTAAAGTCTGACTCACCAGAACAATGAGGAGAAAACAAAGATCAAATAAAGCTAAAAGAAAAGCAAAAAATGTCATGCCTGCAGGCAAAATTTATTCAGAGTCACATTTATTTTTGAAAAAATGAGAATGAGAAAGTCTATTGGCAAAAATGATAGCCTGATTATGTGAATTTCCATACATAAAATCAAAAAAATGAAGGTCAAAAAATTACACAAAGTAGTAACCAAACACCCATACACACAATGATTTCTACCTTCAAGATTTCTCATATGGAATTTTATTATTATGTGAGTTCTCAAGAGAATAACAAACAAAATACGTATAAGGAATAATCATGTGCACACAGGGATTACAGTGGGGAAGGAACTATATTGTGAATAGAAGTATTGTACTTAAAGAAAAATAACTTGAATGCAGTACATATGCTGTGACATTTTATAAACTGATAAAATCTGATAGTAAGACATTACTTAATATATTTAAAGAAATGCTATTTAAAAACGTATTTGTAATGATAAATTTTGACGCACAATCAATTATTTTATTTTATTTTATTTTATTTTATTTTATTTTATTTTATTTTTCCCCCAGTTTTTTTAATGCAGTTTCCAAATATTCTGGAAATAATGTAAGACTCAAGTATAAAATGATACATGGATATTCAGCTGAATTAGTGGCAAATCAGATATCACTGGCTGCAATTAGTGTCACAATACTATGACTTTTTGCACTAAAGTCTTGTCCCTAATCTGTCTGTATCCAAAAATTAAATGAGACTGGTTCAGTATACAAAAGGTGGTAGTTTGGTTCACAAAACAAGATACTTTGAAAACATATCTGAAAGTAAAATAAAATAAAAAAGAAAGGAAAAAAAGTTATGAGAAACATTTGTATACTAAAGTTCTGCTAGCTAAAAATCTTTTTTATCTCAGACAACCAGTGAACTTGAAAATTTAGTAAATGTACTTAGAAAATAGAATGAAACCTAAACAGAATTATTTACAGCCCCGACACTCTCCTGCTAGATGATATCGAAACCTTTTTGCAAAAATCCTAAAGAAAAATGATTTTTTTTTTAAATCTGAGTGAACAGGGTTCAGTTTAACTGAGTTAAGTGTATGTACATGCTGGAAAAAAAAATTACATGGCAAACATTTCCAAATGCAGAAACTTGAGATCCAAAGGATTCTAATCCTCCCAGTATACCCAAATCTGCATGCTTTTTAGCATAAATATTTTCATGTTCTTTTAGGGTTCTCCAGCACAAATGGGGGAAAAAAGAGATGTAGAAGGATATATCTCTCTAGGATGCTCTTTCAGATATGCCTTAGAAAGGTTAATTTGTTATGTGAAATACAAAAGGATTTATTTTGTAATGGATACTAGATCATGTATTAAATGTTTAAAAAGAAGAATTCTAGGACAGAACCTAGACTTAAGGGTTTTCAAGAGACAAATCATAAAAATGAGCTTGCTTTAATATTGTCTTTTCTTTTCTTCATCTATTCTAACTAAGGCCAGTTCCAGAGCCACATAGATTGGTCTGTGCTCTGTCATCCCAGAATTCTCAAAATCTTCCTTTTCAGGCTCAGAGACTCAGCTCTGATGCCACATTAGAGATTCAGAAGGACTGCACAACTGTTTCTGACTCCAGTTTATTTTTATATGTTTGTATGAAAATTTTATGTTTAGGTTGTTGATTATTTTTTAATGTTAAAACTAACATCTCCCAAAAGCCATAGAGTTCTTGCACAATTTTTTTTTTCCTCCCATATTATAAAACTCTCCAAATTTCTTCATTTTTTCTGAGAGGTAACTTGCTCACCTTCAGCCATCTAGAAGACATGAACAGTATCTTCAGATACTGATGTAAAGGTTTTTAGGACAATGTCTCCTGTCAGGATGTATGAGAAAGACTGAAGATTACACATCTTTTGTCTGGGAAGTCTGGTCAGCCAGGCTCTTCCACTTTCTTTTTATTTTAAAGATATCTCACCTCTCAAGATAGTGTAAACTTGTGTGTGTAGTCCCATGTAATGTGCAATGTAAATTGTAATCCTTAAACACTAGGCACTATTTCGGTAACTCTGAGTCCCTAAATTTCTAGATCTCTTCCCATGCCTTTCAAGAAGATTTCTTTTTCATTTTCCAATTAGATTATCTTTCCTTATTAATATCAGTAATTTTTTCAGCTTTTAAAAGCTTTTAATAATTTTCCATTCATAATTTTAGACACAGGACTGTTTACAGATCAGCCCTTATTAATATTTCAAGCACTATAGAGCAATAAGAGTCTTCTCTAGAAAAGCTACCTTCTGCATGAATGGATAAACAGTGATTCATCATGCTCTGTGCCTATGTTTGGAAAACCTCCTGAGCTGTTAGTAAACTAATAATATTGACATTTGCAAGTGACATGAGTGTTATCTATTGTATATAATATTTACTTGCTCTTAAGAAAAGAATACTGTGTAACAGCTCCACTGACAAATGAGCAGACATTAAAAATGTGAGATCATACTTAGGTATCCAAAGTTGCAGATCTTAATCAGCTGGAAAATCTTGTAGAAGAATAACTTATAAGACATATAAGCTCAGTGAATAACATTATATGATTAAACCTTCTCAGTAAGTGAAACTTCTGCTTAAGAACGTGTGTCTTGAAAATTTTACTTCTGAAATAATTATTTTTAGGTGATGTACATTTTATTTAGATATTCATCACTTTGTTACTTAAGTTGTAAATTTTTCAATTGAAATTGTGGAAGATGGAAGATTTTTTCATTTTATTTTCTCTCTCATTGATCATTCTTTCTTCTGCTTGATCTCCCATAGATTTAAATAGAATAAGACTTGGTGAAAAAGAGTGATTTGTGTACATTTATGTACAACTTTAAAAGTTACAGCCAATTCATAATGTTTATATTGACCAAAAAAGGGAATGCTTTGAGAGGACAAATCTTAAAATATGTTGATCTCCTGAAAAATATACTTAAATCCAGTTGATTTCCTGCAAGAATGAAAACAATGCACATATAAGAACAAAATATTTCAAATGCACATGCTCTTTTATGATTCAGCTCATAAGAAAATCTGTATGACTTGCTTCCTCAAAACATGCATTTTTATAAACCATTTGAATATAGCAAAATATAGGCTTAAAGAATGATGGTAATATGAACTGAGGTTCTTTTTTAGCACTTTGAATTATTTCTTACTTTTTTTTCCGTTTGTATATTTTTTTTGTTTACTGGAGCATGAGTTAAATAACCACTCCCTGGAAATTTGGATGAAGACTTTTGTCATGAATCATGCTTGGCTATGACCAGGGATAATGTGTTTATGCATGTCTGGAGAGATCATGCAGTACTTCATGGCACAGCATTTACTTATTTTGTTCTATAACTTTTAAAAACCATTTTATACAGTAATCTCTATATGACTGATTCATTATACTCTCAATATTTCATGGCTGATAATTTCTTTTGTTAGTTATTACTTACATATTTTGAAATTCTGTGTTTTTTCCCTCTCAGGGACATAACAGATTGTAGTAATAGAATGCTCAAGAAGAAAAAATGAACTCCCAAAGGAAAAGACACAGACACTGAACTAAACTTGTTCAGAAAAAGGACTGTTTCAAACTCTTGTTTCAAGAAGCCAAGATTGATATTATTGTTAGTATATCTCTAGGTCATAATTTCCTAATATGTAGTTGCAATGCTAATGAGTTAGAATCCCAGAAATAAATTATATTCAGGTGAGTTTTCTTTACTTCTTTCCAAGTTTGTGAATGTGACATAAATGATCTATATTATTATAATATTTTTAAAAAGACATATCATGCAAATGTTGCATTACAATATTGCCAGTTTGTGAATGCAAGTCTAGACACAACTCTATACTGTCCCAAGCCGCTTCTTTGTTCCCTTAGTCATCCAAGATATTCCTCCTCTCCAAGAAAACTCTCAAAATTTGACTCAGAGTCTCACCAAACCATCACTATCATGCTGAGGCTGGTTTCTTAGCTCTCAGACTCAGTAATAAGTGAATTGCTTTTCCAGGAAGCAGTTACGTGGAAAATCCTCCACATCCAATGTGTCAAAGTTGTTAGGACTGTAAAGAAATCTACTTGCACATACACAAAAAAGAAAATCCTAAATATGTGCTTATTAAGAAATCCTAAAATGTTACCTCCAGAGAAATAATGGGTACATCAATATTTAATCCTTTCCAAAGTTATGTCAAACTTTCCTGTTTTAGTCATACAACATTGAGACTCTAACATTTACATTTTAAAGACATACGAATTTATTTAAATTTGGAGTGAATGTCAAAATAAATAAATACTAGAATGTTGAATAAATAATCTAAGGCAGAATCTCTTCTACTTCAGCTTAGTAGCACCCCTACAATCATGACACATTAATAGTCATGACCCAGACACATTAATAGGCAGAATTTTTGGTGGATTTTCTGAAAATAAAATTATGTGCTTGATTAGTTGACTGACATCAAGAAAATAGATTTTTGAAAAAACTAATTCTTAGTATACATTAGTCTTCTTTAATTTTGTGCTGATTTGACTTTGTCTGGATGCCTGATGCCCTAAAAATGTGCCCTAACCCTCCCCTCCTCAGTGGACAGGTGAGAAAAAATACAACAAAATGCTCATGGGCTAAGATAAAGACAGAGAGACATCAGTCACAAATAATATCATGGGGAAAACAGACCCAAGTTGTGGAAATAAATTTATTTTCAATCAGATCAGAAGAGGATAATGAGGAAAAAAAATCTTAGAAACACTTTCTCTCAACCCCTCTCTTCTTCCTGGGCTCAACTTTATTCCTGATTTACTTCCTCCTCCCAGTTCCGTGAAGGAATGGGAAATGGGGGCTGCAGTCATTTCTTCAGACGCTGTCCCTGCCTCTCTCTCCCCATCTTGTGTAGGACTCCCTTCACTCCTCCCCTATTCCAGCACTGAGTTTCTCCCATAGGAGACAATCCTCCATTAACTTCTCCAATGTGAGTACTTCCCATGGGCTGCAGCTCTTCACCAACTGCTCCCTCTTGGGTCCCTTCCATGGGGGTGTTCCATAGGCTGCAGGTGGATCTCTGCACTACCATGGAGCTCCATGGGCAGAAGGGAGACAACAATGGATCCCCATAGTCTTTTCTATGGACTGCAGTGGGACATCTGCTCTGGTGCCTGGAGCACATTCTCCCCCTCTTTCTTCATTGCCCTTGGTGTCCATAGGGCTGTTTGTCTCACATCTGCTCACTCCACTATTCGCTGGCTGAGAAAACTTCTGTGCAATAATTTTTTCCACTTCATATTCTATTCCAGAAGCCCTGCCACTATAACTGATGGGCTCAGCCTCGGCCAGCAGCAGGTCCATCTTGGAGAGCTGTCACTGGCTCCATCAGACATGGGAAAGCTTCCAGCATCTTCCCAGAGAATCCAACCCTATAGTCCCCCCACTATCAAAACCTTGCCATGCAAAGTCATACACTGCTGTGTACCTCTGAAATAACTTCATGTACTGATAAAGAAGAAACCCCTGCAAGAGTGGCCAGATACTCCTCTGGTACAGTCCAGATAAGTATGCTCTAAGACAGTGCAACAACAGGGTGATTCTCGACCCTGTTGTCATGGGTTGACACTGGCTGGATGCCAGGCACTCACAAGAGCTGCTCTCTCATTTCCATCTAAACAGAGGCGAGAAAATTTAATGAAGAGTTCATGGGTTGAGATAAGGACTGGGAAAGATCACTCACCAAATACCATTAAGGGGAGAACAAGGTCAACTTAGAGATATGAAGTGAATCTATTACTAACAAAATCAGAGCAGGATAATGAGCAGTAAAACAAACCCTCAAAAGGGCCTTCCCTCCACCCCTTCCTCCTTCCAGCTGTACCTCCTACCCCAGCAGCACAGGGAGAGTGTGAATGGGGTCAGTTCATTACCTGTGGCTTCTCCTGCTGCTCAGGGAGAGGAGTCCTTCCCCTGGTGCTCTGTGGGGTCCCTCCCTTGGGAGACAGTTCTCCATGAACTTCTCCAATGTGAGTCCATCTCATGAGCAGCAGCTGAGAACTGCTGCAACGTGAATCCATCCCATGGACAACAGCCTTCCCAAAACTGCTGCAGCATGGGTCACTCTTCCATGGGGTGCAGTCCTCCAAGTACAGGCTGCAACCCCTCTCTCTCCACAGGTCTCCCACAGGATCACAGCCTCCTCCAGTTATCCACCTCTCCAATGTGGGGCTCCCCCGTGGTCTGCAGGTGGATCTCTGCATCCCTATGTTTTTCCATGGGCTACAGGGGCATAGCTGCTTCACCATGGGCTGCAGAGGAAACCCTGCTCTAGCACCTGGAGCACCTCCTGCCTCTCCTTCTTCCTTGACCTTGGTGTCTGCAGAGCTGTCCGCCTCACATGTTCTCACTCTGATCTTTTCTGGCCGATATTAAAACTGCAATAAAACTTTTGTTTTGATTTCTTCTTAAATCTGTTTTCACCATCTCTAACTGGCACAGCCTTGGCCGGCAGCATATCCATTTTTGGAGGCACCAAGGATTGGCTTGCCAGACATGGTGGAAGCTTCCAGCAGCTTCTCACAGAAGCCAGGTCTGTGAACCCCCGATACCAAAACCCAGGCCATGCAAACCCAATGTACCTATAAAGAATGCATCTAATAGGTGCTCTCCTGGACTGCTTGAACTCCAGACATATATGAATACTAGACTCTTAAACCAGAAAATTTTGAAATAAATTTTATTCCTTTCCCACTGGACTTAGTTCTGCCTCCCAGAGTAGCTAGGAGCTACTGTATAAGAAACTTCTATAGAAGATTAAAACTTGGGTGTAGGAAAGGTAACATGAAAAGATGTTTACTTTTACATGCACTTTTTTAGTATGTTCTCGTAAGCCAAATTCTTACTTCAAACTGCATGATTTCACTTGGTGCATTGTTTATACACACAGATTTTCTCCCACATATGATAGTTTCATCTGTCATATCTTAGTTTCTATAAATCATTGGCAACATGTCAATACATTTATAACAACTATATTACTGAGATTAAATGAAGAAACAGGCATAACTGAAACCCACACTATTGAATTATCCATCATGGCTACCTGCTTTTTGAAGGGCTGTGAAATAAAAATTGTGCTATCTCAGGCTATGAGAAAGCAGTGTAGCAACCTTGCTCAGATCTCTCTGCTGCTTCTCCCATGACACTGAGCTTTTCTGTAGGTACATCTGTCATGGTTTAAACCAGGCCAGCAACCAAGCCCCACACAGATGCTCACTCACCCCCAGTGGGATGGCAAGAGAATCAAAAGAGTAAAAGCGAGAAAAGCCGTGTGTTGTCATATAAGCAATGCTCAGCAGTAATGAAAACCCTGAACTATCAACACTGTCTCCAGCTGAAATCCAGAACAGAGACCCATACCAGCTTCTGTGAAGAAAGTCAATACTATCCCAGCTAAGACCAGCACAACATACGGATATCCTTTTTGGATTAATGGTTGTAACATCTAAGATCATGACCAAAGTCTGAAATCTATGACATTTTTGAAGCCAGATCATAAAGAAGTAAGAGCAGATTTATAAACTGATTAACACGGGTGGATTTTGTTGGCTGTTTTCCTTTTGCTAGCTGTTTTGACTCTTCTGTTCCAGTGCAGGTTGAATTGTTTCATGGCAAGTGGTGGGATTGTGCTTCAACCCTTCTGACAGCTGGGTCCAGGTGTATCTGATACCGCTCCGTGTGAAAGCAAAGACCGGCCTGCACTCAGCTGCCGAAGGAATTTGGAAAAACACATAGACAGCATCAATTGTAGCATACAGCTTGGCAGACCTCCTGTTAGAGCTCTGGTGTGTGTGGCACAACAGCACTTAGCCATACGTGTGGAGCCAATCTAGTTTTGACTCAGTGTTTTAGTTTGCCTCAGTCCTGGCTGTCAGGGCTGTCTGAGGGGACAGGGCCTGTGCCGGTGCCACTTGCAGGGGGCAGCCAGGACTGGGGAAGACTCATTTCAGGGGCGATTTTGCCGGGCAACACCTCACCTGGGGCGGCAGTAGGAGCCACTGTAGAGGCTTCTCCAACCAGGTCGCTGAAAGGTCTCCACCGAAGGGTGACAAAGTTTTGACTGGACCAAAGGTCTCCTCTGGGAGGGTCCGGGGGTATAAAATCTAACCGTATCAGGGCTCAGCGCTGCTCGCTGGGGCTCGCTTCTGTTCCTTGGCTGACTCGCTCCGTCCTTTCCCTGGCCCCAGCCCGCCTCCTGGCTCTCCTGCCCTGCTGGCTCTTGACCGCCCTTGCGTCTCTCCTGCCTCCCTGAGTCCCTGCCCACTGCCCTGCCCACCGCCCTGCCCCTTCTCCCCCGCGTCCTTGCCTGGGCTGCCCGCATTCAACCCCGCCGCCCCGGTCCAGCGGGTCGCGGCGGCTCTGTCCAGGGTCCCGGGCCGCCCATCCGGTCACCCACTGTCCGCTTGTCCGCCTGAGGAGCCGCGGCCCTCCAGGAGCTGCGCAGGCCTCTCGGGCCCCGGCCCGGGCACCGGCAGCGGTCCCTGGCCGCTGGAGGTAACGCCCTCCTCTGCCCTCTGTCTCTGCCTCCCCTCTCCCCCAGTCCTTTTCCAATTTCTTTCATTGATTTCTGGCTCTTCGAGCCCTCTTTCTTCTGGGCAACTCCTTCTCCTTCTTGTTTTTGTTACCAATAAACAGTTCTCAGATACTGCATTCGGCTTGATTTCATTCCTGACCATCCATTATTGAAAGAACTGATCTTTGTTCCCCACGCTGGAACGTGGCACCATAGCAAGACTTCAGAGAGGCCACAATAGTCCACTGTTAACCTCAGCCTGCGCTGGAATTTTTCATTGGCCATATGGGACTACTGAAGACTGAGCAAGTCCTGCAGATTATTTCATCTTGCCTTCATGCTTGACAGGAACAGCCTCCAGAGACTGCAAATGGTTGCCTCTTTTTTATTTTCTCTGTCAATTTCATAGTCCCCAGGAAAAGACAAAAATTTTATGGATCCATCAACCTCCATGTCCACTGGTTCTTTTCCACTACTCATATGAGTACTGTAGTTCAGGTTTGGGTCCCTGTCTCAACTGATGTTCTGAGTTGTAGTTTGGATCCCTTTCTCAGTCTAGACATCTTCAGAGGCAGTCTGGGTCTCTGTCTTAACTATCCACTCCAATAATACTGAACTGTTGCTCAATAGACCTGGGCCAAGCCTCAAAATGGTGCTAGAAGCTGCTGGGTTTTGTTGGGGAAGGCAAAATACCCTTCTACCAGGCAGCGCATTAATTAATTGAGATTATTTTCTTGGTTCAGATATCAAATCCCAGTCTATGTAAGGTGCCACCCACCCAAATACTTCCACACACCCTGCCACACAGGGCCCACCTGCCTAATGGCATGCTTTGCTTTCATCTTTCCCTGTAACTCTGCCCACTTCTACCAGGATGGCACTAGATTCAGGAACCTGACAGAAAGCTGACAGTGTTAATAATATTAAACAACTCACCCAAAAGTGATCAAGGGCCGCAGGAGCCTGAGCTTCAAAAATACCCACACCAATCCTGAATTAGGAGCAGGATATGTTCTCTCATCTTGCCCACAAAAAAGCTACCCCAGCACAGCTAGGCATCAGTGACAGGGCAAAGAACATGGCCATTGTTTCTATTAATTGTTTCCAAACTCAGCAAAATAAAGAGCTGAGCAGTGCAACAGTTAAACTCTGTGACCCTCACACATGTCTGCCGATTAATAACTATTATACTTACAAATTCAAAACTGCCTTGCATTGAGTGCCAGGAAAGGACTGTGGTGGATTCACCTTGGAAGGCCACCAGGTATCCACCAAGACAATTTCAAGCTCCCCCTCCTAAGCACGACATGGGGAAGAAAATAAGGTGAAAAACACATGGATTCCAGTGAGGGCAGTGTCATGAGAAAAAGCAAAGGATATTCATGGAAACAAAGCAAACCAAATATTTCCATTCCACTGGTAATGTCCAGCCTGGGAGGTAGGGCTCCAATACATGTAGCAGTTGCTTCTGAAGATAATCACCTTAAGAAAAAACACTTCCCTCTCTCCTTGTCTCTTCTTGTATCTTCTTACCTCAAAACCATATGACACAAAAGAACATCCTTTTGGTGCCCCCCAAGTCTCTTTCCCACACCCAGCCTCCCAGCTTTGGTGGGGTTTCAACAGACAGAATGGATGCTGTGCAGGCGCAGCTCAGTAGTTGCTCAGATACTGGTGTGTCATTCGCAGCATTCTTGCTGCAGATACAAATGACAGTGCTGTAAGGTTTGCTAAGGGGAAAGTTAACTCCATCCCAGCAAGATCCTCTAAACTTTTAAAACTTAGGGCTCCTATGAGTTCACAATTTTCCAGATAAAGTTAACATCCTGATCAGAAGAATAATACTTTCTTTTTCTTGTTTAATTTAGTCTTTTTTACCTTAAACATGTTCATGGTAGTGGCATGGTAAATGTTTTTATCACAATATAATTTAAAGCAGCCTTAATAGCAACACAGCAGCAACTACAGCCAGCTGTTCCCTGATGTCTTTATAACAGCTAATGAAATTTCTCACCAACACCAATAAATTTTATAACAGCTTTACATATCTTGGTTGCTTTTCCAATTAGCTTCATAAACTTATTTTCTCATGGGGAAATTACTAGTTAACTAGAATGAGGTTTTAGACATCTTTCTTTCTTGGTTTTTGTTAAATCATGGCTACCTGTTCATGCAAGAAGTTGAAGATTTTCAAGGTTTCAGCTGTAATTTTCTGCTTTTCTTTCCACACTGTAAATTCTCAGCCATGTTTTAATGTAATTTTACTACTTTTAAAATGTAATTAATTGTTGTGTAATATCAAAGATGTATTTTCCTTTGTGTAGGTGTGTATGTATATCACTCCTTCTTTGCCCATCCACATTTGAAGCAACACTCAACTCTCAGTTTGTTAAATCAGTAATCTTGTGTTGTTATAATCATCAATATATCACATATAGTAAGTTCTTGTTAGGTAGAATACAGAAACTGTTAGCATTTTAATAATTATTTCCTATTGCTATACAATATGTTTTTCTTTTCTTGATGAACTTTCTTGTAACAGTAAAGCTCTTTTAAATTGGTAAAGAAATAATAATCAATTTTTTAATCAATCAGTTTTCTAATTAGCAGGATGTTTTAAATGAAGCACTTGACATTGCTGCCACTCACTTGAATGCACACTTATTTGATATCCTTTGATGCTAAAATTATCAACACAGTTAAATATAAGTTTCTTGCATAGCAACTGGGTTGCTACTGTCTCCAGTCATTCTGTCCAAATGGAGATATGAACAGATACCTGATACACAACATATAAAATCAACTTTTTAAATTCCTAATGATACCATATTTATTCTCAATCATAAGAACTCCATATGCCTCTCATTAGCTTATTGAAACTGCAAGCATTAGACAGAAACGAGAAAATTAATTGTTCTCATAAAATTCCTTACCACATTAGCTTGGTAGGTTTGCAACAACCTAAGCACATTCAGCCTTGGAAATTTACATTTGTGTGTGCATTTGTACACTACTGCAAACACATCCATGCACACATCTGCATAAACCATTGATTTAACTCCTTTATTGTTAGTGTGAATTTGCTTCCTCCCTTCACCTCCGAGGATGCCAATTCTCATGCAGTAATGAATTCCAATATTCTACAAAATCAAATTCTTATTATGGCTCAAGCTTTGCCATAATTTTTTCATATTTGATGCTTTATTATTCTTGCTGACAAAAATAGTTGTGATAAAATCAGGTGTAGTTTTTACTTCCACTATGCCCTTAAATATTTTTTTTAATGTCTCATAATGTGTGTCTTTAATGGTGTTTACTGTAATCAGTGAAGACCTCTCAGATTGCTCAAGAGAGTTTGGTGTTATCACTGTGTGGAGAAAAAACACACCAATGTTTTTGTGAGTATACTTAGCCAAGGCCTTTTTTCTATCACATAGTGACCTTACAAGTATGATTGAAATTAAGGAATAGACAACAAAATAGTGTTCAAATTTTATAACCCATGTTTGCTTGTCAGCATTACACTTAACAAAAAGGAACAAAAGCTTTGAAAGTGAAATTATCATTTCCCCAAAGCATATGCTTTGTATATATTTTAATAATGGAAGGGAAAAAAAGGCTTCAGGTAGGTTTTGGTCAGTCAAGTCAAAGACTTGCAAATTCAAAATTGTATCTGAAAGAGATAGGAATGGTTCCATTTTTAGTGACTTTCAATACAGCAAGTCAGTAGCAGCAGTAGTAATAATTGTAATCTTAATGTTAGAATCAATTCAGAAGAACCTTGTAACACTGATTGAAAGAGGATGTCAGTTTTAGTCTTACCATAATCCATTATGGCTGGGGGAGCACTGAACCAAATCAGGAAGGTCTGCTCTTTGGTGCCTTCTGAAAAAAAAGAAAAAAAAGAAGAAGAAAAACAAAAAAGAAAAAAAGAAAAAAGAACCCACACATAGCCCCCAAATAACCACACAAACACAAAAATGCAAAACAAACCCCTGACCCTGAAATAAACCTAAATAACTTAACACCCCCCAAAAAAAGAAAAAAAGAAAAACCAAAACCAAAATCTAAAAAACAAACTCCGTCTATTTTATTCCAGAGCATGAAATAATTAAAGATTATGAATTTTCTCTATAAGTGCAACAAGTGTTGAAGTAGTGTGAAGCTGTGATTTTCACAGGAAGTGTTAAGTCAAAGAGCAGCTGGGGGAAGTTTAAGATAGGTGCTAGTAGCATTATAACATTTTTAAAAACAGGCTGCTGAATATCAGTAGTGTTACAGGGCTGAAACTAACACTTCAGCTCTGTCACTTTCTTGGAATAACTTCTTGTAATTGCTTCTGGCAAGTAATAACTTGCTGGTTTTAAATCTAAAGCCTGACAAAATCAATGGTTAATCAAATGTTTAAGAAAAATGTTACTTGATTTACTTTGGATCTAGACTCAACAGATCCTTCCTCTTAATATATTGCTTCAAATTTTCAATTACTACAGTGTGTTTCATTTACTACAGTATCCTAACAAAATCCACCCTAAAATCCTAATTCTCAGTATGAGTTGTCTTTTACAATCTAATCACTGCCTAAGTTAAATAAATAAAAAATAAATAAAATAACTAAATAATAATGGAACTAGGAGGTAAAAATTAGAGGGTTTCTTGACAAGAAAAATGTGGCACAGAGATAGATAACTTCTCTCCATTTCAACTGCTGAAATACAACCCAATGCTCAATTATTGTATTCTAGACATCACACAGTCTCTGTTAAGGTAAACTGAATTCTCCTAACGTAGAGGCAGTCAGACAAGCAGAAAATAATAGAAAACTATAAAATATATTGGTGACCTTATTCTGTCAAAAATTAATTAAAAATAAATTAGTATAATAAGATATTACATTTCCTTCCAAACATAATTTTGGTATTATTGTGAAATTCATGGTGCCTGTGTTGATACCTGCAGCTGTTTGTTCTGATAAACACAAATTAGCTATAGCTATCCCCCTTAATCAGCAGAATTACATACTTTTACAAAAGCTTTGCCATATTTTTTCATTTATTTCTTCTTTTATAAGTACATGAGATACGAATAATAGTTAGATTACCCACTGCTGAAGCAGGCAATATTTCCATGAGAACAGGGAATGTCCTATGTTTAACACGTATTAATCTTTTTTCTGCAATATTCCTTATTGGTAATTTGAACAGCAAATCTCAGTTTAATCTTTAAGCTGTTGAAGGTTTTCATTTTAGGCTTTCCTCTGCACTTCTTCATAAATGCAAATGCCTAAGGGACCAATGCAAAGCACCATTTCATATCTAGGGTGAGGGACAGATCCTTCTGCTGTTTATTCAGTAGCAGAACCAAACTGAAAAATAAGGGACAATGGTTTTGAAGCTAATAGTATTGTATTCAAAACAATGCTGTTGGTTACCAAGCCATACACTTGATGCTTCCATTGACAGAGAGTTTGAGTCTGTCCTACTCCTGAAAATTACTTTCTGAAAGAATACCCTTTGTCATTGTTTTCAGTGAGGACACAAAATCATCAGAAAGCTTCTGAGAGACACTTGGTGAAAAATTACTCTTTATATCTGTACAATGAGTTCTAGGCAGTATCGTCTGTTGATTCTTATAAATAATTTTCTTTCTAAAAATACCCAAGCCCCACAAAAAAACCTCACAACCAGACAAACCAAAACCAGCAACAACAACAAAACCCACAAAAAAGCCCCAAATAAAAACCCTCAAAACTAAAACCCCCACAAGATCAATGGAAACTGCCCTCTACAAACCCCAGAGAAGACCTTTCCATTATTTCTGATGATAGGCAGGATGTAATTTTTTTAAGGGTTCTCATTTGAACCTTTTCTGTGATGTAAGTTAGTACACTGAAGAACCCTCTAGTGATTCAGCCTGTGTTGCTCCTTCATCACATTCTCCTCCTTATCAGACAGTCTGTTGTTTATACTGAATACAGGGGTGAGTTTTTGTGGCTAAAGTGGCTGAAAAGAAACCTTATAAAAAAGCAAATCAAGCAAACCTTATAATAAAGTTTTACTTTAAACCATTTTACTTTAAAATGGTAGATCTAGAGTTTTAGGATGAAATAAGTTAATTCATGGGATAGTTGATTTATTTTTCACAAAGAAGAAATGATAGGTGTTTCTCGATATTTTGCAAGCAGCACAGTTATCTTTGAAGTTTGTGATTTTGAGATTGTACTTTATATTGATTGTAATAAAGGAATAATAGAGGAAGTGCATCTAACTCATAATGCTGAAAGCTTCACTGTGTAGTAGTCATAGATAATAGAATTATTAGATCATAAAAATGCTCTTTGGTTCTTCTGGAGATCACCGAGCCCAAACTCCCACCTGAAGACTAACAGATCAAATAAGCCATGGTTTTGCCAAGAAAAATATTTATAACTTTCAGTCTGCCCTATCCCTGTTAGGAGGTTGTCCATAAATTTCCATGTGCATTTGGGCACTAACCAGTCCAGTAATAACTGAGTTAATAATGACCCTTTGAGCCTAGTGACCAGTTACATTCCCGCCTAACAGCAGTCCATTCCTCCAGCCTCTGTTTTCTCCAGTGAGAGGGCTGTGAGAATGGTGTCAAAAGCCCGACTAAGCTTATGGTGTCTCCTGTCTTCCTGCCTGTGTAAGCAGCCGCAGAGCACAACCAGGCTGGTCACACATGGTCCTTTGTAAAGCCTTGGTGACTGTTCATGATTACGTTATTGTCTTTTGTGTGACTGAAAAAAAATTACAAAGCAGTGTACACTGTAATCCCCCTGTGGGGATTGATTGATTCCTGCTTTGGTTGTTTGTTATTCCCTTAAGTAAGTGTATTCAAAGTTATTTTTTTAAAGAGAAGGCTCAGGACAATGGCATTTTTAAAGCTGATTACAGAGGATTTTTAATCAGGCAATGTATGAGGGAAAGGAAGATTATTTGCAGACAACAAAAAGCCTAGAATTTCTAGTACACAGAGACTGGTTACTCATAAAATATCTTTAAGGATTTTTTTTCTATATAAATTAAAAACACTGAAAAATGCCAACCAAGAAAAAATAATTTTGAATGCCAATACCGATTCCTATGTTAATTTTAATTAACACCAGGTAACAAGATTTTTAAAATAAATCTCTGACCACCTTACAACAATTTATTCTGAAGCTCTGCTGTACAAAGTGGCTGAGTTATTGTTTTTCAGCACATTACTTTATAGAGTGGGGGAAAAGTATTGGGACATTCACATGTCAGCCAGAGGATATTTATCCCCTCTGGTAAGGCACAGCTGGCTCAGCTATGCAGGCATGAGAAACAGTAGTTATGTCCTAGAAAGGGTCATAAACCAACCCCTGAAGCACCCCCCAGGTCCTCTGGCATCACCAGAGGACTGTGCATGCTCCATTGTGTTGCAACAGACAGCATGAAACTCTTCCCACAGGGAAGGTGCTTGGCATTCCCACCTGAACCTGAATATGTATTAAACAATTGAAAATTTTGTTTTGGGTGCTCCCCCACTCCTGACAGGTGAGGACTGAAACCATCACTTTAATCAATGAACATTTGAAATTACAGTAACTGAGTCTTGTCGGTGGGCTCACAGGTAACAATATTTTTCCTCCCCACTATTTGCTCTTGTGTTTTCATTTTATTTTCTTTAACTTATGTATTTCCTTAAGGAAATTTATTCTTGAAGGTATATTTATTTTTTTATATTGCTGTATTTTTACCGATAATAAAAAATGGCTCAATACCCCCTTTCCATTGCAATCAAATTGCTCTAAAATAAACCTTATATATATATATATATATATATATATATATATATGGTTTTTATATATATATATATATATATATAAGGTTTATATATATATATGGTTTTTATATATTTTTTAATATGTATATATATGGGGGGGTGTGTGTGTGTGTGTATATATGGTGTGTATATATATATATATATATATATAAGGATTTTATATATATATATATATATATATATATATATATATATATATATATATATATATATGCAACACACACCAGTCAGTGCTATTTCACTGTAATCTGCTCAAACACATCTACTAGCAACAACCTCAGTGATGCCACCTCAGGGGTGGGCTGTAACACCCGGGGAAGAGGTTAAATCACCATGCCTGGATTGAAAGGCATGTAGACGTGGCAGTTGGGGACTTTGTTTAGTGGTGTACTTAACAGTGTGAAGTTAGTGGAGTCAATTATTTTATTATAACTGCTTTTCCAACCTAAATGATTCCATGACTCCATAAGAGGAGCCCTTAATAATTTACAGATTCCAACACCAATTGATGTTTTTAACATTTATTATGATCAGTGTGGGTGGGAAGCTGCCTTGCTGTAATGGTCCTGGTGGATACAACCCACACGTGAGCCTTGTGCTGTTGCAGCAGCAAAGACAAATCTGTCTTGGGGGGCATCTGCAGGATCATTAGTGGCAGAGACAGAGACATGGTCATGCCACTCAGTGCCAGTCAGGCCAGATCTGGGGCACTGTGCCAGGGTTCCTGCAGTTCCAAGGTTGTGGGCTGTCTGGAAAGGATCCAGAAGAGGGGTAAGAGGAAACAGAACCTGTCCTGTGGAAAGACTGAAGCAGTTATGTCTCCACTACCTGGAGAAGATGGGGCTGCAGGGGACATAATCACAGTACTCCAGTACTTAAATGACAGCTTCAAAGAGGATGGAGGCTCCCTCTTCAAAAGTGCCACAGAGAGAGGACAAGGGGAAATGGGTATAAACTGAAGTGGGAGAGGTTTCATACTGACAGAAAAAAAGCATTTTCTTTTTAGTGTGAGAGCATTTATTCACTGAAGCCACCTCCTCTGGGACATGGTAGAGTCCCTCTTCCTGAAGATTTTCAAGACACAATTTAAGAAAGTGGTAGATATTTTCATATCGGTTCCCTTTCCCGTAAAAGCCTGGCTGGATGACCTTTGGAGGTCCCTTCTCACCTGGCGTGTCCTGTGATTCTATGAACAAGTATCAGAAAATACTTCTTAGACTTCCAGACTTATTCAGTGCCATAATCCTTTTCTATTTCTTTTTAATTCAAAAGCAGTTAAAACCATATGCTCCACAAGCAAAACTATTAGGTAATTGTTCTGTGCTTATAAAGCAATTAGTGAGAATTAATCCCACAATGTGTTAAACAACCCACAAGTAACAAGACTGTTGAAAGAAAAAAAATAAGTAATTTCTAACCTTGTAAATATTCTTCAAATAAATGGTTTTATATTCTGCAAGTCATGTCATACAAATCCTTTACTGACTGATGATGCATGCAAATAAAGGCAAACAAGTCTATCAAAATTTTTCATGGTTGTCATTTTAAAATATATTAATTAAAAGAGAATTTTATGCAGTCTAAATTAAAATGTCTCCATTGTTTTGAGGAACTAAAAGATGAGTTCCAGACTTGACTGGACTCCAAATTCCTAATCATCAGGCCTGCTTCAGTGTTGTGTTTAATTTTAAGCACAACAGTGAACAGCTAGAGCTTGATATGGATATAGCAAGTTTCCTGAGAACAAATTATAAAGTTGGGCATAAGGGCAGGGCAAAGGGATCTATTCTGAGGTGAGAGCAAAGTTGCAAGGAACACATCACCGTCTCTATTATTTTCCTTTTGTGTGTGTGTGTTTGTACGGTTCTGGTCTTCAACTTTTGATTAGATGTAGGAAATATTTGGTAAGGATAGGATCCATTATAAAATAACTAGTCCAGTCTCTTTGAAGTCAAGAATTGTATCTGAAATCTTGACTTGATTTAACCTTTATGTATGACCTATTAAAACTAATTAAAAGTTTTTAAGTGCTAATGTCTAAAAATAAAAATGTTATTTATCTTCATTATCTATGTCACCTTCAAGGAAAAATAATTGAAAACATGTAAAAAGATAGTGAATTGCTCGACAAAACATTCATTATATGCTTATGTAGTGTATCTTGATACATGACCTATTTTGTGAGCCGTGCCTTGTCCCTTAACAGCTAGACCTGTCACTGGAAAAAGAAGGAACTCAAAAATTGATTAGAGACTTATCATTTTCTTTAATAAAAATGTAATAATATTTGCATGAAGTTTCAGTATTCTTACTAATAGCAATCCCAATGTTTAACTCTTATATAATTTCTGCTGCTGCACTGCAGATCTTCTTCCTACTCTCTCATCATGGGAGTCCATGGGGAGTTTAAAGCTACCAGTGATAATTTTCTGTGAATTTTGCATAGTTTTATTTTTGTTCAATTATCACTTTCATTTCTTTTTCTCATTTTATCTACACATTTATAGGTTCCAATTTTTCTCTCAAGTTTCGATGGCTATTTTTATTCATATCAGACTAACACTCTTTCCTTGTTTCTACTTGATGATTTCAGGAAACAGGAAAGGATTTCCCTGCTCCCAGAAAAATCCTAGCAACTTCATGAAGGAGTAAAAGGATTTTCCTCTATAATCACAATAGCAGAAATGTATAATTTTCCTTCCTTGTTATTTACTGACAGGATATATGCAGATGTATAATATGGAGAACTCATTCCTGATGTGAAAAACACTGTGTTTCTCAGAGTGGTAATGATGTGGGTGTTTATAAGGATAATGATTTATGGGAAGCTTACAACTCCTAAAGTAGAATGAGGCAAAATTCTTAAGTATCTTCTACATGAAGCTACTTTACAGCCATTATAAGAAATTTTAAAAAGGTTGCAGAGAAAAAATTGCTAAACTGTATTACCCTAGTTAGAAATAAATTTTTGAGGGTTATAATAATGGGTAGTTCCACTGAATAATAATAGTTCTTGCTTTCCACAGATATTTTTGGCTTTTTATGAGAAGAAAAAAGACAAAAAATAGCCATCTCAAACTAACTCTGGTTCACTTTTATGACTTTATTAACATCGCTGCCATAAAATGTTATTTTATGTACCTATATATATGTTATATATAACCATATTTGTACCACAAATAAAATTATTTTAGTTACTTAAACACATATGGTATTTTCAATGATTAATTTTAGAATTAGTTTCAGATATTTACGAAGAAACACACAGGCAAATTTTAAAGCACTTTCACTACTGCTTATGCAGTGGTTGTGGAATCCAGGATAACCACATGTTCTTTTTTCTATGCTTGTGCTTTTGCAAGATTCACATTCAGACAAAGCAGCTCAATAACTCTTCCTTATCATTATTTTTCATTGATAAACATTATCCCCCCCAAAAAAAAAAAAAAACAGAAAAAGAAAGATTATTCAGCAGGTGTATTGCATCAGATGAAATTCACCATATTCCGTTAGAATGTTTTAGTCAACCTCATTGGGTTTTGGACTAAGCTTTATTTACTTGTCTTCACGATGCAGGCACCGCATCTGCCTAATATCAAAAGAACACTGATGATTAACATTGTCCACTACTAATTAATCTTTGATTGGTGTGGCACAGGACACAGCTAGAGAGTGAAAGTGGTATTTTTTCGAAATAGAACTAGTGAGCTCTAACATCCTGCTGCTGTATTTAAGCAAATAAGCCACCTTAATTCTACAGCCAAATTGTTGCAGCCACTCTGCAAAGCCTGATGCTACTGGAAAACAAACAAAAAGGCAAATAGAAAAAAAAATTGAGAAAATTTTTTTTTTTTTTTAATCGAGATCAAAAGTTATGTTACTAAGGGTTCTTTGGAGAAAACTAATGGAACAAAAATTGGCAAACAGTATTGTACCTTACTGCTCTGCATCAGCCAAGGTAGCTATTACCGCTTCCATCAGCCATTTCTGTATTTGCCAATGCAGATTTATTTTTTGACTTTTTTCTTAACAGAAAAGTGTTCTTACAATTGGTGCAAGTTGACCAAAGATGTCAGAGAGCATAGGGTATCTGCATTTTCACACAAATTCATGAGCTTTTAAACTGCGAAATTTCTCTTCATAGGTCTATTTTTCATAATATAAACTCCAAGCAGAAGAGGTGAAGGAAATGATATCTCCCTGCAGACAAGCCTTTATGCTGTTTGTTAGTGTAAATCTCATGAGACATCATATTATATATGGGTCATGCAAATTAAGCTAGTCTCACCATCATTTTTGTCTTTGATTCCCAAATATACATTGATGCATGACTCATCATGCAAGTCTCATACTTTTGTTTGGTGCATCTCTAAAAAAAAAAAAAAATAATAAAAAAAGCTTCTCTCTGAAAAGAAAGATCTATGTCAGTGCAAATTTGCTGTCACATATTTAACATTTCAGTGTGGTCTCATGCATGCCTGAAGCAAATTAAAATCAAATTATGTCACTTCTGATTTTTAGATATCTCCTCTCAAAAAGCTGCAGGCATGCTGTTCCTATGACATCAGTCCTTTACACCCATGGGTGAAGGTTCTTTGTTTACCTACCATCAGTGCAATTGCACAGCCTACAACTGGTCCTTACTAAGCATCTTGAACACTGAAGGCATGCTCCCTAACCCAAAGTTTGCGCTCCTTTTCCTCTCTGTGAACGGCCTAGGGATGTTAAGAGTCTGAACTGTTGATCAGCACACAAAAGGAAGAAAATGTAAATAAAACTAAACCAAATCAGATCTATATTAAAAAACAAACCTTGAAGTGTTGCATTAATTTGTTGTTGATAAATATGCAGGTTCACACTTGCTCTTTATCAGGGGTAGAAGAAATAGGAAGACATTGCTTTTCTAGGCTTTTTGTTCAACTTTGTAAATGAAATGTAGGAAGAGCTTGCTTGAGTATTTTCTTGGCATATATGTCATCAGTGATTTTTTTTAATTAGGTCCAGCTGCACATTTCTTACCAAGACAAGAAGGAAGAAAGCATCTTGTATGGTTATGGGAAGATGTTTTGGATGCTTAGATGCAGGTGATATCCGACATACAGTATGAAATAATAAATATTGAAATTAAATAAATTTCAAATATTATTTCAAATAAAATTTGAAATAAAAAATATTAACTCCTCTTACTCTGTGCTGTTCTTGTGCAATGACTTTTAGACCAGATCTTGCACTTTAAATAATAGATTGCATATGCATAAATCCTGATTTTTTTTGAAATATGCCTCTAAGGAGCCATTGGCCTTTTTGACGGTGCTTTGCAAGTGTAAAAAACTAAAGTCAGCCCCAGGGCCTCTCTGAATAAGCAGCTTTTATTCAGCCTCTGGGATAGTGGGAAGGAATAGATGTTTTACTGAAGTGTGAAGAGCATAGGCCCACTTCAGTTTGCAGACACCAATTTAACTGAGCCAATTGACGTTGTGAGTCTTAATCTGCCCTATTTGGCTCACTTAGTGTGTTTTCCTGCTAGTGTCTTACTCTGGGCACGTGGGAGCTGTTTCCTCCTGGAGGATAAACATGGCCAGGCTGATCTCAGCACAGACATCACCAGGCTCTCCACTCACCCAGCAGCTGAGTGTCTGCACAGTCCTGTGGCCCACCTGTATGATCTGTGCCTTTTCACCTTCTCTGCTCAAACCTTTCCACACCTGCAGGCACTGAATTACAACTGCACCCTTATCCAGCCAGGTACCTCAGCCCCAGCAAAATCACATGGTAATAACAGGAAAATTAACCTGGTTTTTGTGTTGTACTTATTTAATTATGTTTTTCTCTTTAGCCTCTTTACTATGGCCACTGGTAGTACACAGCACAAGTTGCACACAATGAAGTTATTTTCACTTTAATTTTTACTTATATTAACGATGAAGTTTTCATGTCTGTTGTAAAGATAACAAAACTGTTCTGAATTCTACTGTCCCTGTTATGGTGAGTAGACTATGATGTGCCAATTTTTGTTTTGCAATGTAAGTAGTACTGTGGAGACCTGAACATTTTAGACTTACTAAGTTACACTTAGTGATTTACTTAGTTTACAGACTTTCTTTCATCATTATTATAATGTATAATCCAAACTCACACTGAAACAAGGGGGATTACTTCTGTCCATTCCACACTCTGAGAAATGAGACTTTTTTCCTTACCAAAAAAGATGAACATCCAGAGGATGGTAGACTATATTTCAGGAGATTAAGCAAAGATTCTGAATTAATGTGTTGAATCTACTGAAATTATATCCTCTTTCCTTACATAAAAGGCTAAATCACAATAAATGGACTGGAATACACTAGATTCTCTCTTAGGAAGCTCTTCTTCTTAACTGACCCTGAAAATACAAGCAGTTACTCTCCTTCCTATCACCATAAAACAGAATATGTAAAAATACACACAGCCATGTTATATTGTGAGTCAAGTCTTTGCCAATTCACTTATTTCAGGTTCTGGTTTGTAGTTTCTGAGCTTAGTCTTCCTGAGAGGGCAAGAAGACTAAAGGGCAGAAAAAAGACAGTTTAGTAAATTCAATTTATGTCCCATACTGATGACCAACATAAAAAATTCTCCTATTGTTTGAGTTATTTTTGGATGAGAGAACTTCACACCCAAAGTACTTTTGCCAGTTCTCAGTTAAGGGATGGCTATGAGTATTAAACATTTTTCTGCAACTTTTCAGGTTTCACCAGACCTTACCTGATAGTGTAATGCTTTTGTAGACATACTGCATAGATTTGTTTTGAGTCACACAATTCACTTTCATTATTTCAGTGAAAATTAGGCCCAAATGAAGATTTGACCCTTGGGGCCGTAATATATCTGCCCCCTGATTTTTATTTTTATTTATTTTGGGGACTTACACCTAAAATTATATGCCTTTCTGTCATACAAGGTCATAGAGTGTCCATCAGGCTGTGAATTTAATATACCTCGGCTATTCACAGCTAATCAGATAATGAAACAGGCTAAGAGAAGCTGTGCCTTTGCAAGGAGAGCAGACCAGATGTGAGAAGGAGTCTTCATATGCCGTGCCCAAGACATGCGCCTGCATGTGTGAGAAAGAGAAGGTAAACAGGCCAATAGAGCAGGGTTGGGCTACTCTTTCCCTTCACTGTCTAAATCATTGTGACCACATTATTCAGTGACTCAGTTTTCACTCTGTATTTGGTAGAAATGTAAGAGGGTTTCAAAATATTTTTTTCTTTCTTCAAACTTTAACTGTTTTAAATGGCAATTTTCTTGGAATAAATGATTGGGAGATGATTTGCATGCGGAGTAAATAGTATAGCCAAATATCAAGGCTGGTTTCTCAGCTTATTTAATTTTACTCCAGGATTTTAATTCATCTTTGTCTTGATGATGCTACTACTAGAGCTAGCTGTGAGGGGAAAAAAAAATAAGGGGTTTGTTGTGCTGCTGTGGTGTATGGCTTTAAAAGATATGATAACCAAAATGAATTTTCCTCTGTGTGTTGTTTAGACAGAATTTAGACAGAAGAGAACCTTACTCTTGACAGACTCAGGAAATGCCCCTAATGGTCTGACTTCTTTCAGATTTCTGCTGTTTAGAGCCAATGACATGTTCTTACAGCAAAATTAATTTACAAACATACGCAATTTAATCCATTGCTTTCAGAGGGTTTTAGTACATCTAAAGAATGTGAGATATCACACACTCACTTGAGCCCTTCTGTGCAAAGTCCAAATCAGCACTACTATTTTATGTAGGTAAGAATCGTCGCTGAAAGCCTCTTGTAACTTCTTCCATTACCTTGCACGAAGAGAGTTCCCTGTGAGCAAAGATGATATTACTGCAGACATCATCATTTTTGTTTCCTTGGATAAAGCTGTCTCACGTAGGTAATGTGTGTTTTGAAAATGAATGTGTTTTCCTCAAATTCAGCTCATGAAATTGTACTCATCTTAGTAATATCTTTTTGGGAGTTAGGGGAACACACCATATTCTCAATCATTATGTCACCTCATGATAAACTAGATAAGCTGTTTAACAGGGCTTGTTGACTTTGGGAGTGTCTTTTTGGATATATTGGCTGAGATCACAGTTATGTTGCAATAGATTTTGTAAATTACTCCATTTAAAAACATTTTAGAACCAACCCCAGTAGAGTGTCATGAATAATGTGGCTCACAGTGCTTGTAGTTCTACAGATGATATGGCAGTGCTGAGATGAATTACATTTTTGCTTAGATAACATGAGGTTCTACAGCAATATTTACCCCAAGATGTCTAAAAAATAGGAGTTTTAGAAGTTGCAGTGTCTCCATATGAGAGGGAAGGGGCACTTTTCTAGAACTAACTCTGCTTTTCAGGACTGCTTGTTTGTTTGTTTTCCCTATGGTGTGTTTTTGTCCTATTCTTTTGTGGGAGCTGATCCTCCTTGCCTGGTTAAAATAATTTTTAGTTTTTTTTTTTAATTTTAATTCTCATATAATTTACTCAGTCATGAGGGAAATAGGCTCTGCTTTTTAATCTATTATTCTGACTGCATGAAATATTTGATCCCCTATAACATTTGTTATGGCCAGAAAACACGATAAATGAGGATAAAGACTAAAGCCAGAATGCTGAGTGTCACAGATTTGATTGAAACAATTTAATCCCCTTGCAGAGCATTAATGAAGATGTTGAAGAAACTTGGATGCAGAAAGCTGCTTCAACGAAAAATGTAGATGTTTCTGAGCTGAGCAGATTTTTAAGTATGAAGGAGAACAACAACAAGAAAACAAAACTAAATAAACACTTGCAAAGGAATAACAGAAAGGAAAATCAGAGGCAGAAGTTCAGAAGAGTTCTAATATATAAAAGGGAAGGCAGCTTTCTGGACCATTAGAATCAGTCTCCTGATAGGGTGTTGTGACATATAGTCGGCTTGCAAATTGTTATCCATTATCTTGGTATATGAGCACACAGTCTTAGGCTATTCCAGCTTTTTTATGCATAATTTTATTTTAATCTGAATTCCTATAGCATGTAGTCAATAAGAGGAAAGTGGATTCTCTAAAGGTAGTGTGGAGACCAACAAAATTTTTAAGAAGCATGAAGCCAAAGGATGTCAAGCAAGTTAAATTCCAGATTAATATTCACCCTTACAGTTCTGTTTTAATAAGGAATTGCCATTATTTAACCTATTTTAATGCGAAAATGGGCATGCTTTGGTGCATGGAAATTATTGCAAAAATTTAAAGAAGTGATGATCTCTAGGTATGAGAAACTTTCACTTAAAAAGTATTTAAAATGCTAATCTCTCAGCATGAAAGCAAGAGAGTGCCAACATACCTAGAACAAGATATCTTGGGAAGGACATGTAGCATTGGTCAAGAATGAACAGTCAGAACTACAAAAAGTTTGTATACAAAAGCCAAATCTGATCAATAAGATTACTAAGCTAATATTCCATAGCTAAAATATGCAAAAAACTCAAATGGCAAGTTGAATTTTCACTAAGCTTCTAGGATATATATACATTTGTAACATACACTTTACAATTGAACTTGTTTAAAATGCTGATTATCTGCAAATGTTTTTCTTGATCCCCAATAAATATTTGGAACAAATCAAGTCAATCAGAAATATACTTTGCAATTATTGTTGGGCTTGATTTGGCTAATGAGCTGCAAGCTTAGTTATTCACAAAGCTCAAGGAAACACATTTGGTCAATGATTCAGCTCAAATAATTGTTTTTAGTTTGGCACAATGCAGTTTGCTACAGTGGATTAGCTCTCCATTCCCTGTGTGTGATGAGAACTTATTTTTTGTTTCTAGGAAAACTGAATACACAGTGAATACACAGCCTTCAGGATTTTTTTTTTTTTCAGGATAAGAAAAAAAATCTTATACCTCTGTTTTTTTCACCCACAAGCAAAATACACCTGTGCAACTCTGTTAAAAAGTCCTGCATATTTGTCCAGCATTTTGCCTGCTGTTGTCCTGCAACAGCTAAGGCAAAAACAGGTATATTCCCCAAAGTGTTAAAATTGGAGGTTAAAATTTCTGCAAGACCAACTTCAGTTTGTGGTCCACATATTGCTTTTTCAGGTTGCAAAAACCACCAAATTGTCTATTGCTTCATTTCTTGAATGTGTTCCTTGAAATAGTGTGAGGTTTTCTTTCACATATGGGATTTTAAACAAATGAAGCTGCCTAGATTTCACAGCTTTGGTTGCTCTGTGGTATCACATACCGATTAATAAGGACATAAAAATTTATGTGGGCATGTGGTTTCCTGGTTTTTATCTGCCTGAGGTTTTTTCAGTCACTTACAGTACTGGGCTGTGCTTCCCTTCTCACTGCAAAAAACGTAGACAGAGACAGGCTTCTGAGAAAGATTACCTGCCCAAAATCCCTGCAATCTGGAGACCTGTCGATGCCATCCCCTTGAAGTCAGCTCTCCAAAACACTGTGGCAGTGCTTTACAGGTCCCTGCCCATGGGAAGCAAGGCAGGAAAAAAGGCTGTGCAATCCTGGCAACACCTGGAGAGTCCGACAGCTGTTGGGAAACTGTTTGTGCATTACAAGTCTCCTCACTCCCAGCTGAGGGAAGGTTTATAACAAGTCCTGGCTGTGTGCCATCTTCCCAGGACAGACAGGATCCCCTGGGGTTGGCACTGGGTATGCCAGTGTGATCCACGTCCTGGTAAACAGCAAACTGGGAATGTGCTGGGTCCCAGCTGGGATCACCTCCCTGCTGCTCACCCTCAGCAGCACTCACCGTGCACGTGACAATTCCTGTTCACCTCTACCAGGCACAAACAACCAACATCTGGCTTTCAAAAATAAAGTTCTCCTGTATCAAAAGTGAACAAAAGATTGTTCAGAGCTTTAGAATAAATTAGATGTTATTTTCTAGACACTACTGTGACAATATGTGTTAGTACAATGAGGAAACATAAGCTGGAGTTTTTGGAAATCTTAGTAACCCAGTAACCCATTGCTCAGCTGCTGCTGCCTTGTTTTTTTTTTATTTGGAAGTCTGCTTGGTATCATAGCAGCAAATTTTATCACATTTTACTCTTTTTTTTTCTCAAAGCCTTGCACAACTTCTAATGCAATCTCTTCTGTCAGTTCAGCAGTTATCTTCTTTAAAAATGGATCAGTCTTTGATTTATTTAATATTAATCTAAACCTGTTTTGTAGCCAGAAGTTGTGTAAACCTTCAATGGATTTATTCATAATATATGCTCAGACACATTTTTCCATCACTTCAGACTAAATATTAATGTTTTAAATAATATCAAGATATAAAATGGTTGAAAACCAAACATAAGGAAAGCACTGACAAGAATTTGCTGGGACAGCAGTATGCTAAATAAATAAAGAACACAGTGTGTGAGAGAAGAATCATGTGCCACAGTATCAGCTGGGAAAGGAGAGAAAACTAATTCAGTGCTGGCATAAGTGGAGAACAAGAACTGATGATATATGCAACAACAAATATGAGAACACAACCAGTTTTCACCAGAAGAAAGCTGGGGGTTTCTCCAGATATTTGAGGGGCTCATGGGAGGAAACTGCCTCTGTTACTGTTGTGATTGCTGAGTAAACTAAAACAACCAGCCCTACAGTTAATATTTAATTTTCTTTCTTGCTTGCCAAGTCAGTTTTCTATCCTTCTGAGCTGAATCAAATTATTACGTGATCAGATAAGTACCATGGAGAGGGTAAGGTGAGGTTGTCAGGCAAGAGAGAAGGAAACAGGAATGCACCCCAGTGGAGAAGAGATATTAATTTAGCCAAGTCATCTGATGGAAGTACACCCTCAGGGGTTTGCTTGCAAAACCTCTTCTCAGAAGAGCTGACTTTCTCCTGATATGCCTAGACCAATGAAGGGTGGGATTTGCACAACCATTTGTGGGTTTGAACAGTAAAAGCTGCAGAATTTTATATCCTGCAGTTCTTTCTTTTGATAGTGGCAAAAGAGTTTTCTGAAAACAACCTGTGACAGAAAAATAGAGAGCTAGTACAGTTTTCTATTAACATTTTTATTCTTTAAGTGGAACAAAGCCGTCTGTATTGTGTATTTGCTGCCAAAGACTGCTACAAGAAAAATCACCTGTGTCAAATTTAAAGATTTCATAAATATTATCACTACTTTTATTCATTATTATAGTACTCACTAGGAGCTGGGAAAACAGATTCAGAATATTTTAATAACAGTTTTATGGTTTCACACCTGAAACCATAAAACTGTGTGTTAGCAGGGTGTATGCTCTGATCTCTAAAGAGTCTTCTACTTTCAGTCTTTACAAACTCCAGGGCTCTTCCTGGCCCAGCTTTACTTAAGACATTCTCAGAATAGTCTGAGCTAGTAAGTCCCACAGTTTATGTTTAACATAAAAAATTCCCTGTAATCCAGCAATGTCTTTGACTGGAGCACAGATCTAAGAGATGTAAGAGGGCTTCTTCTGACTGCTGAGAGCAGAGGTCAAGCTGCTGTGGGGACAAAGAAAATCCTCACAAAGCCTGGAAAAGTGGAAAGCATGCAAAACAAGGAGAATCTGAGAGCTGAACAGGAGATTATTTTCATCTACCATTCCAGGATTTATTTAAAATATTTTCTAGAACAAGAGTAAACTATTTATTTTTTTGTCTGATTTTACACCATTACTTTTCAATGTTGTATTGCTGTCTTGGCTGTTATGTGACAGTTGTTATTTCATTTGAATGAGACAACACTTCATATAAATCTTAGTTTCTTTCTTGTAAATTTTGAAGTATTGAAATAGAATTTAAAGGGGCTCTATTCACAATTTGAATAGTTAAAAACATGAAACAACTTCTACTGAAATAATTTATATTTTTACAAACCTTTTTAGAAGGTAGCAATTTTTAAAATTTTTAAGTGTAAAAGTTTGCAAATTCTGTACTGGAATTTCCTTTTCCTAAGTTTTCTAAGCAGATAAAGCTTGTCTTTCTTTGTTAGTTTCTGTCACAATTTGTAAACTTGTTAATTTTTTAAGAGCTGTACAATTGCATTAATACTTTCAAATACTCCGCAGAATGAGAATCTTACTAAGAACTAAGAAATACATGTCTTCATAGTAAAAAATTATGCAGCTACTGGAAACACTTGACTTTATATTTTGGAACATTGTTCCTCTTACCGAGTTCATTGTTTTCCCCCAGGTGCCTTAATCTGCTTGAAGTGGTGTCAGTAAAAAAATCTGCTGTGTGTTAACAAAACAATTGATCTTGGATATGTCTCTGCCTAAAATTGAGAATGATCTTTCTGAGTTGTTTGTCCAGACTCCAGAGTACACACTTTTGTGAGTGACTGATCTGTTTTTCCATTTCTTTGGGAGAAAACAGAAAATAAGTTTTCTCCAGGAGTGTCCTCACCTGTGTCTCTGGATTGTTTTTACCTGAATTTTAGCTGCAATACATTGCAGTCCCCAGGAAGGATTTCTGATTTTTCTAAAAGTTTTCCCTAAAAATGCAGTGGAAGACAGTTGGACTTTAAAGGCAGAGTAACAATATTTTTACAAAATGGAAAGTGTTATCAGCCAAAAGGTGCACACTGTTCTGAGAAAAGATTTTAAACAGGTGAGTTTTATATGTAAACCACCTTACCTATGCTTACTGTTTTATCCCACTTTTTTAAAGCAAACATGCATTGGTATTTATGTCCTTGACTATTTCACAAGCCAAGTGAAGGATTACTTTCTGTGTGTTCACTGCTTGATCTTGCAGAACCACCCTGATCAAAGCAATGCCATGTCAGATCGGATCTAGAGTCAGGAAATGCACATTGACTCAAGAATTACATCTGAACTAATAATCCCCAAGTCTCAACAGCGCTCCAGAACTGTTACATCTCTGCACCATATCTGGACCTAACCTAGATTACACCTGACAGCTCAGGGCTTCTGCTTTATTTTGCCGTGTACTTTTCAGGGTAGGGTTAGGATGGATGAAGTCCATAGCCCACACATGTCTACACTGACATAACACTGTCAGTTTCTCTATTTTTCACAAGTCTTCCTCTATTTCCGCTTAGAGGTCCGCTTCTGTTCAATTAAGCTTAATATATTCTTTTATTCCCATACAGTGCCTGTGTATCTCCTTTAATGATCACCTGAGTAGAAAATAACCCACCAAAACAAATATGCACACAGAAGCAGGCATGGTGTTAATTAAACTAAAACTGATGGCATCCTGTCACAATTTCAAAGTCAACATTTTCATCATGATGTCACCAAAGTCACCATCCTGATGTCTTCCCATTGATTAAATTCACATTTGTGGTTAAGAGCCAACAGCTTTTAGAGGCCGATTTCTTTTTTTCCATTTTTTCCACCTTTCTCACTGAGGGAAGCTGATGCAGATGTCAGTCATGACAGAAACTGTAGCAGGGTTTCATGTAACAGAATGTGTCGCTCATTTGAAAAACAGCATCATGCTGGCCTCCTGAGGCAGCAGCATTTCTTCTGAGTGCTGGTACGTGCAGACTTGCCAGCTGCGGCTGCACAGGACAGGCAATCCTTAGCATTCTTCAGCTCAGCTGCATTTGGTGAGCTCAAACCCTCTGTTTAACACTGTGGAGAAATGCACTTCTGAGCTTACTTTTTACGATTTGTACTGCTGGAAGCTGCACTTCACAATGCACAGTTTTCTTCATCATGTCTATTTCTTGCTGCAAAATTTTATTTTCTCACAGACCACTGCAAGATACTAAGCCTTCATCTCAGGTATTTTAATAACATTGATCAAAGGGTTTTCAGTTAAACTTTGGCAACAAAGTAACTCAGGCACAAGTTTCCTTTGGAACACTGTCGGCAGCGCATTTTATACTAAGCAGTGTGACTCAATTCAACACGTGGGAAATATTTCTGATATTTGGCACATCTGTGGTTTCCTAGAGCTGCAAAGACTTCGAGGTGGCAAAGGATTCCTCAATACACTGTTTGTATTGCAACATTGTGATTACATGCCTTCACAAATTTAATGCAATATATATTCTTTTTCTCTCCCCACCTGGAGCTGCCTGTAGCCTCACACAGGTTGCAGCTAGAAGTCTAGGTGCTTTATGACCCTGCTTGTTTGGTCAGAATGGCTTTTCATGCCTCACACATTTTTATCACTTGTGTGAAAAGCTTTTGTGGAATGTGGTATATCTTCTTTTGCTGCACCACTGCAGCTCAGTTGTGATGCTGAGGATACAGACCATTTTCTTAGGGATTATGTATCTGTCTATTTATCAGATAAATGTAGCCTTCAAGTTCAAGTTTTGTTCATAATGAATAGACCTGCTAGAGAAAAATACATTAAATTGTGCCCTAAGTTACACAAAAACCTGTCAGTTTATCTCTGTGGTCCTCAGGACTACTCCAAGCATAATTTAGGATAATTTCGGGCATGCTTCTTCAATTCAATTCAATTCAATATCTCCGTATGCTTCTCGAGTCACTGTTTACAAATGTTCATTATATTGAAATATACTTCAGATAAAGGAAAATTACCATATAAATAACTTCCAGTCTTCATCTACATTGTTATTTCCAACCCACCTGGGCTTTTTCTTATGACATTTTTATACAAGAAATCATACAAAATTTAAATATATTTATTATTATTTTTATGTGAACTGATTTTATGACACTTGGCTAAAATAACAGAAACAGGTAATGAAATGGGCTAGCAAGGACATCTTAACTGAAGTGAATTTGTTTCTATCTGAGCACTACAGTGTTTTGAGCTGGAAGTTTAAGAAGTGTGCAATAGTATCACATAATTCTAACAATTGTTTTGTTCCCTAAGGAGACAAAAGAATTTGATTTGCATGTCAGTATTTTCTCTACTTACTCTTAATGTGGAAACTGCAATGACATCAGTGAATAAAAGGAGGCTAATGTAATTAACAAAAAATGTGGCATAGGTTGATTTGAATTGAAAATAACATACTGGTATTTTTCCAGTTTAATTTCCACTTGGATGCAACATCTAACCACAGTCATATTGCAAACTTCAAAATTTGGGGATGCCTGCCTTTTTAATCCTTACCCTCACCTCCTTCCCTACCTGCCTATGGAGGTGGCTGCAGCACACACTGTCTGTCTCTATGGAAATTGGAAACTTCACTCCTTGAGCCCTTTGTCTTAAGCCAGATGTGGCTGGTTATGGCCAAGAATTCCAAAAGTGAAACATGGAAACAGATGACACAATTCTGTAGGCCTTGTTTCCTCAGGGAACTATGCAGGAAAGCAAGAGAAGAACATGAATTTAAATTAAAAGAAAAGAATCAGTGGAAACTTAAAATCCATATGTGTCAGCTGATTCAGAAAAGAAGCAAAAAGGTTAAGCAAAAGGTGAAGAATTTGAACAGTATGTGTGTTTTTCTCCCAAGGTTTCAATAAAAACCTAAAACCTATACTCATCTAAACCTGCACAGATTAGCATGTCAGGGCCAGACCTGTGCTTTTAAAAATTACTGCTAGCAGCTTTTTAATTTGTGGTGTTTTAGAAAGAGGTTTAACAGACGGGTTGGATTTTATCTGAGCTGTTATGGCTGGCTGCTACACAGAAAACAACCCAAAATCTGAAATAAACATATCTGGACTAAAAAGATCAAATGCAAAATAAAATGATCTGAACTAATGCCTGTTCTGCTTCGTCAGTTGCGAAGCACAACAATTTTGAGAATGGAGGACCTTTGATTACAAAGTCAGGACTAGCTATCAGATTCACTGTGACAGCATGTGGATGTCAAGTTTTTCTTTCCATGCCCTCTCTTTTACTGTGCCACATCCCATTCCCTCCTGGAATCTATTATATCATCTAGTATATAAAGAGAGTTAGTCTGAGCTCTCAGCGGGATGACTAACATCATTTAATTGATTTATGAGCAATGTGCTTGGCGCTAAATCACAGCAGATACAGCTACATTACTTTTGCTTCAGCCCTGCTAAACATTTCATTCCATAGTTACATGTTTTAAGTTGTATTAAGACATAGAATGGTCTCAAAAGCAATATTCTTCACTGAAATACACTTAATCATCAATAAGGAAGCAACCTTGCCCTCTTTTTAGCCCTTAGCATTATTTTAAAACCTATGGTATCATTGTAATTTTCGCTCTCTATTTTAATAGAAAGAACTGAAACAGGAAACTTCCAATATTTTTGGTTCCATTTCCTTATAAATGGATGAATTTGTATTTCATCCTGGCTTGGAAACAGCAGAACACTGGGGAAAACTGAATTTAGGTGCAGGGTTCCTTGACACAAGGAACAATTGCAGATACTTGAATTTTGGGATAACATTACTCCAGAGCACAGAGTGACCACACAGAATGCAAAAAAAAGAAAAAAACCTGTTGCATTGAAAATGTCTGTGAGTAGTGCTCAGTGTCTGAAGAGCTGCAGTCATATTGAATATTGCCAGCTAAGCTCTTGCATGTTGACTTTAAAAATAAAAAGCAGAACCACTTGCAGAACTAAAATTGGGGTAAAAAAGTTCCTTACACTCAAGAATAATAGTTGATGCTGTATCTGGGTAAACTTCAGCTACAGGATTAGAGGTCAATGAGAACTCTTTCCGAAGCATACTAATAACCTGACCAAAATATCACATATTGGGGATGAAACATTTATCCTTTTAAGCAAGTCTCATGGCTATACCACAGTGAACCAGGTGATTTGTTTCTTTAAGCATTTAGTCAACAGCCTCTTCTGAGCCTTCTTCTCTCAGTGAGAAAAGAAGCATCTTAAACATTTTAATCTTGGTGAAATAGGCCATTTCATAAAGAACACACCAAAATGGATGTGCTTAACCTAAGAACTTTACTTAAGAAAGTAAAAATTCTTCTGCTGTAGAAATGGTAGTGAGGAACTGCAAAATGTTTTGGCTGACAATTCGCATTCAAAAAGGGGGTCTGCTTGATGCTATTCACATCTTCAAAATGACCAAGCAGTTTTCAGCATGAAAAAAGAATATTAAGCAAGTTTGCTATGTGGTTTAAGCTATTTTAAGAGGTGGTTCAGCAGCGGAAATCCAGGAACCATACCAGCATCCTTTAATGAGATAACATTGCACAGGCCACCAGAAAATGCTCTATGGATCACAAGTTTGAGATGATGCTTAAGAAATAGTAAAGTGTCTGAAACAAGAGTGGAACACACAGCTTCCATGCTGTCACACCGCAGCAACTGCCTCTGCCTCTTTTCTGCTTACATTGGAAAAACTAAGTATCTTGGCTGCACACTGAACTGACAGATTTTATTATGGCTCTATTGCACACTCACTGCAAAGTCCCCAATACATATGCTTTCAGTCTTGTTCTCTGTAGAGGGAAACTATATTACAGTTCTAGTACTAATCTGTTAGTGAAATTAAGGGCTCAAAGCCAAGAAAAAGATTACTGTTGTTAGTACACAAAAAGATTTAGGTAAGGACACAGTGAGGTTTTAGCATGAAATAAACTTCTTAATAAAAGGATGGTGATGTCTTAGGTTTGTGGTATAGTGTATTTTAAAAATAACTTGCAATTGCATTTAAAGTAAGTTTAGTATTATTATCAATGTTGGATTGTTTAAAAACACTTAAAAATAAAGAGGAAAGAAAATGAAAAATACCTTTTAAACAGTAAGACATGTGTTTGACTGAGACAAGAGGTGCATGAGCCTTTCAGAGCTGTCTGTAAATAGTTATTTGTGATGCACAGGGAGCCAGTACATATGCTCGTCTGAATATGCCTTTTCTTACTTTATTCAGTATAGGAGCAAGATGCTTTAGTGTCCACTATCATCAAAATATCAGTGACATTCACGTCGTTGAAGAAATTTTTATTAAAGGGCTTTTTTTCTGTAGCATAAAAGAAAAACACCTGAGATTTATCCTGTTGAGAATTATTGAAGTCCCTTGTAATAATTCAGCAAAATAGATATGCATGCCTTTAATCACCAAAATGGTGCATTATTTTGGGTTCTAGTGGACTCCTGATTTGAAATCTCCTAATAAGTGTGGAATCTCACTGGTCCAAAATAGTGCAAGTTCTTTACTCTCACATTCAATCTATACATGGCTTTTTAGCTGTTCCTTATTGACAGAATATGTTGGAATATTTTTTAAAATAAGTAAAATTGAAATGATTTTGAAAATCTTCCAGAGACAAAAACAGTCACAAGAGAGCCAACACTCATTTAGGGACAGACAAAAAAGAACCTCTTTCTGCCTAGGTTCATTAAATTCCCATCCTGACTCAAATGCCTACATGTCATAGGTGGTGTCATACATGTTGTAATTTTTCACCCAGTATGTAGCTGCTATCTTGATAAATGTGAGCAAAATGTGTTTTTGATTAAACTTCAGCAACAACCCAGGACTCGAATTTTATTGCTTTGGAAACCTTTTTCCCCAACAGGACCTGGAAAATTAAAAAGCTATTTTTTACAAAGAAGTAATTAGATAAAATCAAAAGGAATAGAGCAAAAGAATTATTTTCTTTTATGGTGGGTAATTTGTAAATAGGTAAATTTGTAATATGTAATAGGTCTGAATTCTCAAAAGAGAGTAGATTTGTAAAATAACTGATAGAGACTGTTATGTACTTTAAATTTGTCAAAACATATACCAGAAAAGTGTCTTGCTTGGTATTTTAGTCCAATTCCAGTATGACTTAATAAAATTAATCTCGATAAAATTATTCTCCAAATACTTTTACATACCAAGAATTTGTTTTGGTGGTAGACCCACAAGCTCTAGAACTGTAAGACTTTCTTCATACTTACATAAAGGACCTGATGCTTAGGAGTACAGCCTTCGATCAATTTTAAACTGCTACCCAAAAACCCAAATCTTTTCTTGGAGCTGAAACATATAGAGTGATGAACTACTTAGTGCTGCTATACTGCTAAAAGGCTTTTGTGTGTATTTGGAATAGCTGATGTTTAATTACTTTTTACAGATGTGATAAAATATTGAACACTTTTTAAAGTAAAGTAAGATTAAATGGTATAAATGCAACTGAGATAAAGCCAGAGGATTTTTCTTTGACCTGCATTTCCTTATTCAGGAACATATATTTTAGTATTTCCTTATCTCTAGGTACTCAAGATGTATAGTTTATCTTATTTAAGTTTCTAGAATTAAGACAGATGGATGGAGTTACTACTTCCTGAATGCCATCTCCTATGTTGCAGGACAGTTAAACATCCTGTGGGGCTTTTTTTGGGTTTTTTTTTTTTTTTTTGAAGGTTGAGAAAGTAGTAGTGATCAGTCCTACTGTCTTGCAAAAATAGTGATGCTGATTGTTATTCCTCTGATAATTCACTCTAACCTTGCATGAAAAATGCAGCTTTAGAGTTATATCACAGTAGCAAATCAAAAGAACAAATAAAGAACAGCACCTAGCTGACACTGTAGGAAAGCTGGATATGAGAAAGTAAATAGGAATGATTTATTTCAAAAAACTAATAGTACAACCATATTAAAAAATGATATTTAATACTCTGGTTCCTATATGGAACATGCAGTGTGAGAACAGATAAGTATACTTAGGCCAAATATAAAAATAAATTGTGCAAAAGCTATCAACATAGACAAATAATTCAAACCTGTAAATAAACACTGGGGTCTCAAAGAGCTTTTCGATTGGAAGAAAATGTGGTGTTATCAGTTTTTGGGTTTTTTTTCTGGTGGAACTGAGATTCAAGAAAAATTCTATTTCTTCAGACAGGCTTGTGGTCCCCATCTGCCTTTTAATTACCATCCTAACTGAAATTTATTAATTTAATTACTTTTCCCACTTGTCCATCCATCAGTGCTGGCAAAGACAGTCTTCTTGTTCTGTTTCTGGGTGCTGTTACTGCTCTTCCATTTAGCTCCTCCTAAATGCACTCCCGTGTGCATTGAGTCAAAGCCTTTATATCCAGACTATTTGAAGCCACACACTTTTTAATTTTTGGCTTCATTTTATCCTGCATTTATCCATTAAGACGTATTATTTCTCAGACTCAACCAGAGAGTTTTCTCTCTATGTCTACAGAAGACCCTAGTTATTATATATGTCATTTTCAATAATGTCCTTATATTTATCTTTCTGGAATACTGTTAAATAATTTGCCTTTGCCTAGAGCTTAGTTTCTCCCAAATGATTTATGGGTTTCTCTGAGGTTCCTGGATTCCAGCAGTTTGTAAGACATAAGAAAATATGCTCTGGAAAATGTGGACGTGGACTTTGAGGCACAGGAATTCTTTTTATACAAATAGGAGGCCTATTTGTGTATTTATACTTTTATTAGCCTCTGAAAAGTTACTAAAAATGCTACTAAAGCTATACAGTCCTGTCTATAAGCACAATTGGTAGCTACCAGAAAGTCACAGTTTTTGGACTGATTTTTTTTTTTCCCTGCAAGTGGCTGGAACTCTGATCTTTAGCAAGACATCCAGTCTTCCATTCCAATGATTCCTCACCTTGCCTATTGCCTTTTCCCTTCCCTTCCCTTCCCTTCCCTTCCCTTCCCTTCCCTTCCCTTCCCTTCCCTTCCCTTCCCTTCCCTTCCCTTCCCTTCCCTTCCCTTCCCTTCCCTTCCCTTCCCTTCCCTTCCCTTCCCTTCCCTTCCCTTCCCTTCCCTTCCCTTCCCTTCCCTTCCCTTCCCTTCCCTTCCCTTCCCTTCCCTTCCCTTCCCTTCCCTTCCCTTCCCTTCCCTTCCCTTCCCTTCCCTTCCCTTCCCTTCCCTTCCCTTCCCTTCCCTTCCCTTCCCTTCCCTTCCCTTCCCTTCCCTTCCCTTCCCTTCCCTTCCCTTCCCTTCCCTTCCCTTCCCTTCCCTTCCCTTCCCTTCCCTTCCCTTCCCTTCCCTTCCCTTCCCTTCCCTTCCCTTCCCTTCCCTTCCCTTCCCTTCCCTTCCCTCCCCCTCCCCCTCCCCCTCCCCCTTCCCCTTCCCCTTCACCCTCCCCTTTTTTCTTTCCCTTTCCCTTTTTTCTTTTCCTTTCTCTCAAATAAGTTGTCAGTCCCTGTACTTGCTTTAAAGGCTGACACTGGCATGAGACGAGCATATTTCCATTCATGGTGACAGTGCAGTTTTCTTCGTGTGTTCAAAAAATAAATTTTCATTCATTCATAAATACATTTATTTAATTTGCCATTTAGAGCACTTCAGCAGTGCTTTAGCGGTGCTAAAAATGCTTCTTTCTGAGTGGTTTGCTTATGTTATTAGCTCACTAACCATTATTTTTCCAAAAAATACTCTAATCAAAGAAATAACTATTATGGATGCCAAGGAGTAAATAGCCAGGGATTCGGTGCTTCACAGTTAGACTGAGACCCTCAGTTCTAACTGTCAGTAAACATATTCTGCCTTCAGATGATCATGATTTACATAAGCACTCCCTGAGAAATATTTATTTCTGGAAATGCAGTCTTATGAGCACCCAGAAAACAACCTTAGCATCCTTTCTCTATTGGATATTGGAAACAGACAAAAATTGTCATATGTATTCTAAAGGAAAGTCATCCTGCTTTTTGCATGGTACAATATTATTGATTCGGTAATGTTGCCTCAGGAACACTCTCTACCACAGTATGTATCATGTCTAATACTTGACTCCAATACTTGTTGTCATTCCATTCTTCAGCAAGATATTAAATAAAATGAATTGCCCTTGGCATAATGACAATGAAGATAAATATCAAAACTGCTTCATCCAAAACTAAATGAAAAATATCTAAGCATGCAAGATCAGTGTGTGCAATCTTTATGGCACTAAATAATGTACTATCTAAAAAATTCAAATATCAGAATTGTAATTTTTTGCAATTTTCTCCAACACAAAATATGTCCCTATAAATATAGATCTATATATAAAAGAATTAAACATAATTGTTACAAAAGCTTGCATTATGGTGCCTTGTTTCAGCAAAAAAAAAAAAAAAAGCTTATTTTGGAAAATTATACTAAAAAATAGATGAATGCAAAAAAGACATGAGGTTTGATTAACACTGAAACAAAAATAACAGACAAGATTTTAAGTGGATGAATCTGGTTGCGCACATTCTTGTTATCCAAAAACTCCAAAATATTCTTGGTATCCAAAACTTCACAGCGAAAATAAAACACATTCAAAATACTTTTACCATCAAATTAGAAGAGCTTTCAGACACCAGAATGAATAATATTGTAAAAAAAAGTCATCATAATATTTAAATCCCTAATGGGTAAAATTTAAATTTAAATAATAATAATTATAATAATAATAATAATAGTAGCCAAAAACCCCACAAGACATCCCCCTGGTAAACTGATTGTTTCTATGAAGATGCAGCAGTACATGAAAACCCAGCAGGAAGAACAGCAGGTGGTGACTGTAATCTTTATCCTTCTGTATCTGTGTAGTAAGTACACTTTTATCAGATACATGAGTCCAGCGGGTAGAAGAACACAATTATTACCCCTACAGTTCAAGCATTTGAAAATCCTTGTGTTCTTCATATTTTTGCCTGCAGCCCTAATCCTTCTGTCCTTAGAGATGTCATTAAATTGCATTTCCTGTTTCAATCAAAACTAAAATATCATCCCTCAAGGATTATACTCATGCCCATTTCCTATTAATGGGGGTCGGAAAAAATTTAAAAGACATGTTTTAGCTTAGAAAGGTTCATGTTTAAATTATATATTCTGAGTAAATACATCTGCCCATGTCTCTGCTTTGTCAATAGGATTCCCCCAAAAGAAAAATATGCTACTTGCTAGAGTAGGTTCTAAAAAGAAGAACTGCTAAATATTAATGCAGGCAAGTAGAGATGGTAACATAGTAATACTTGTTTGAATCAAAAAAATATTAAAAGCTAAGAAATTTTCATCTTCTATTTATCTAGGCAAACCTTTCCTTCTAGTATCAGTATGGTTTCTGATTATGGCAAATGTGACAAGGCCAAAAAATTGGTTTTTCCTATATGTGTTACAAGACTCTTAGAAAAATTCAGTATATCTGTTACTTTTAAAATTTATGCTCCATCCATGAACATTGCCCTAAATTGCTAAACTTTTTTAAACTTGACCATGTTTGGTCAAAACTTATCTCAATGATCGGGAATAATGAAGGATTCATCTTAAGTAGCTTTAGTTAAAGTAAGTGGCTAATCTAAATCAGCTTCCCATCTGCTCATGCTTCATGCTAGCAGAATGATGTATATCCAAAAGATAACTCTATTTCTCACATAATAGATCTCAAACAATGAGAAAGAAATGCAATTTTTTCTCAGCTCTTTTTCCACCTACACTTTACTGAGATCCTCACAGGAAAAAAAATTCAATATTTTTAAATTCAGAAGCTATCCTACAAGTACCCAAACACACATGAATGACTCAATCTGCTTGGATTGTTGACTAGGAAAAACAGTAGTGGAAAAGAGGGAAGGTCTCATTTTAATGTAAGTGAATCCTTTAGCATTATACTGTCAACAGAAATTAAAAAATAAAGGGAGAATAAATCATCTTTATACCTGTGGCAGGACATACATATTTTCATCCTGTTAAGTATCCAGATTAAGTGGAAGTCAAGTCTCAAGCAATTTAACTTCTTTCTGCCCTTAGTATTGATTTTGTCCACACAGATAGTAATCTATTTTCATATGCATATTGGTTAAGCAAAAATTAATTAAAAGCAAATTTAGATAATATATTAAAAGAATTTCTATGCTTGCCTGAATGACAGAGTATTTTAATCTCAAAGTTTCATTCAGCAAAACAGGTAATATTCAATATATTCAAATTTTAGATTTTTTAAACCTTTCTGCAGTTACTTGATCAAAAATTTATACCCCTCAAAACTCTGACAACCAAGTATTTCCTGCTGAGTTATCCAGTTGTTTCAGGGGGCCTCTTTGACATTATTCATGTGCATCATAATGAGCAGAACACAGCTCTCTGAAACCTGACAGTACATCACAAGTGTAACTTTCACATGTATTCTTGGCATGTCACTCACCTTCTTTTCCAATGTTCCTTGCTCCCAGTGGATTACTAAGCTAATAATATCCACATTCCCAGCTTCATATCCCAGTTGAAAACTTCTCTCCCACTTAGAGAAATGTTACCCAGGTCATGCTCCTGCCTGTCTATTTGAAAACCAGGCATAAATCCTTCCTGTCAGGTTACCGTGTACATCAAGACCTCTAAAGATGAAGACTGTGGGACATATGGAATTCACTTCTTGTCCTCTTCAGTTCCACAGCCCTGCTGATTCCAGTAGAGAGAACTGACTGCCATCACAAGGCTGTTCCACAAGCCTGATACGGGAAGGTAGGTGGTGCAGAGGAAGCAGAGATGTATGCTTTGTGATGAAAATTCCTGACTGAAGAAAGATCTGGTGCGAAACCAAGGAGGTGTCTGTGGAGACCCTCCAGGTCTAGGTCCAAGAGGATGCAACAGGATGATTTGATGGAGATTGTTACAGCTTGCCTGACTAAAATGACATCTCTGGAGCTGACTATAGACAACTAAGAGGAATCTCTTGATCAGAGCCCTTGGTCCATTGTAGGGATTTTGACCATATGGACATCTACTGAACAAGAAATACAAACCTTGAGCATTGTGGAAGGGTCTTCAGTGTGCTGTGTTTGAATTTCTAATGTGAACCTTGGGCCCAGGCAAGGAAATACTCTGAGCAGCTGCTCAATGAGGAAAAAAACACTTGTGAGTGTTAGCTTGGGTTGCAGTGATCAGGAGAAGATGAGATCAAGACTTTGAGAAAGGCAAAGAACAGCCTTCTGGACAGAAGATTTTGTCTTCAGGACAGCAGATTTTTACATATTTAGAATAATTGCTTATTAATACCCTTGGAGCCTTGTACAAGGAGCGTCCAGAATATTTAGCTGACTTTTAAAGAAAAATTATTTGGAGCTCAGGAGAAAAGGACCCCTTCGTGCAGGTAGACCAGAAATTTCTGTCAAAGGCGTGAGCCATTACACAGAGAATTTACATGCTAGAAATCACATAGCAAGTGAAAACAAGGACAGAAATCAAAGGAGGACTATAAAAGTATTGCTCATTCTGTTAAGGATAAAAAGGCCAAAACCTGATTAGAGCTAAAACTAGTTAGGTACAAAAATGTAATAGGAAGAGTTCTTACAAGTATTCTAATATCAGAAAGAAATTCACAGAAAATACAAACTGCTGAATGGGGGAACCAATTGACTGATAGATTATATGGAAAAGGTTGAATTATTTAATGACATTTTCACCTCAGTCAAAGCTACGTTTTAAATTCGGCACATACCTGTCTTATTTTGGAAGCAGGCTTACAAGAGACCAAGAAGCTTGGAGCAACTTAAAAATGTTGAACTTAAGTACAGGATGCTGGATCAAACTGACCTCAAGGTATCAGAGGTGCTGGCTGCAGAGAGCATATGGCTACTATCATCTATTAAAAATCATGGTAATCAAGAAAGGTCATAAAACTGAAAAAAGACAAATATTATGTTCACATTAAGACAGAAGGGAGATAAGGGAGATCAAGGAAACACTAAAAAAAGCAGCCATACGTTTTACACCAGAAAGTTCACAAATAGCATTCATTTGGAATTAATTTCTGAGCACACACAGAAAACTAGGCAGTCAGGAACACACAGAGATTTACCAATGGCAAATCATGCTCTAACAGTCTTAATGACTGCCATGATGCTACATGGCATCAGGGATCTGGATTATGACATAGAATACAAACATGACAAATTTCTGCATGATGTTAGGGAGAAAAAAAAAAAAAGTGATTGACATAACGAATGACAAAAAATTAATGTCAGCAGGTTCGAGGAAATTTATGGATTTTGCCTAGGGAAGACTCATTACACTTAGGAGGCAGAAGGGCCAAGCTCTGCACCTGGGGTAGATTAGATGTGGGTGGTGGAGGGTGACTGGATGAGCTGCAAGGACCCAGGCTGAAAGGACTTGAGGGTGAGAGCTGACCGGAAGGCCAACAATGTGCTCTTGCCCTGAGCTGGATGAACTGTGCAGAACCTGCAGCACAGGCTACAGAGGACCTAAAGAACATGACTGGCATGGGGAGGTTGAATGAGATGAGCTGCTCCTAGTTTGGCAAAGTTAAAGCTAAGAGCCATATTTGAAGAAGCAGAGATAAAGGCCTTGCAGCAGTAGAAAATAATATAAAGGGATTATAGAAGGGACAGTGGCTAGATCAGGTTGTATGTATGGAAAAATATTTTCATGATGAAATACCAGGATCCATAGAAAGTGTGGATGCACCATCAGAGAAGGTTATAAAGTCAAAGCTTTGGTTGATCAACTCCAAAGCAAAACCAGAACACTTTTTAACCAGAAAGATGTCCTAACCAGACTTTTCAGCATTGGTTAACTTCATCTGCCCTAACTGCAAAATCTGAAAGTTTGAAGAAAAGATAAAGGTATAAATTTTACCCTTTATTAATTCATATTCCACAGGCATCAGTTCCTGGAGCCTAATGTTCAGTGTTTCCTCTCCTTTTTCATGTCACAACTTAGATCTTTTAGCTATGTCTTATAATGCATTTTCAGTTCATTTGTGGCTGCATCTTTCCCAAACAAATTTGAATTTGCTCACCTTTTTGGTTTTATTTTTGAAAATATCTCCCTTTTGCTACTCTACATTTTATCATTGTTTGTTTACTGGATTCTTTGCATACAATAAAAAATGAAGAAATTTTAAATCCTAATTAAAGACTTGTTTAAGTGTCAGGTAGGATACTCTATAATGTCAAAAAAGTAATAATTTTGCAAAGTAAAAATAGACAGTTATATAGTGATTTCATTCAGTTAAATTCATGCCACTCAAAACAACAGATGGGTAGTTCAAAAAGAACAAAGCCATAACTAGTCAGATAGAAATACTTCTCATCCATTTTCAAGATATTCTAAATTAACTTAGAAATCTCTGTTTAAACAAACTATAGTAAAGACGGTGTCCTTAGCTAGCTTTTGCACACAAATACCATGCATTTGCTTTAACAAAAGAAAAAATCAGTACAAATAGGTGAACTGAAATAAGCCTGTTAACCATCCTGCAATATCTCCTGCTCAGCAAAAAGAATAGGGGACTCTGATCAACAGAAATTAATTCCCAGCAGATTTAGTTTTTTAATGTCACAGTGACAACTGTGGTTTGAAAACAGAGGAATGAGCTAAGCAGAAGTCTCTTTTAGCAACATAAAAGCAGAGAGTATTATAGAGAAGCTGGAAAAAAAGCAAGCATTTGTTCTAAAAACAGATAGATGAAAAACAACTTCAAACCAAATGTACTGTCTTAGTTCATCAATAGTACCTCAACTGTAAGAGTGACAGTCACAACAGTAATAAATATTTTGCTCACTGAATTACAATAATTAGAAATTTATGCACTTTTGCAGATACAACAACTTAAAACATTTATCTCTAGGAAAAAGATCTTATTGTACAATTATTTTTCCACAACATATTTATTGCTGTTGGAAAATCTTTTTAAATGGAAACAAATAATAGGCTAAATCAAATAAATTTCATTGCATTCCACTTTACATGTATATTTTGGTTCATTTACTATCTTAGACGGTCTAGCAATTTAATTTTCAAAAGTTTTAAATCCTATTGACTGGGTCTTCTAGTAATATATTTTAGGTATTATTCTCTCTAACCAAATAAAGTGTCAAAGTCTCCACTGCAAATAATGGATTTGTCATATGCCCAAGTACTGTCAGTTTGGTGGAAATGTGTGAAAACTCCCCAGTTGTTCAAATGTAGGTAATTCAAAGGGAGTTCGTCTGATCAGCGTGAGGCTCAGATTCTCAAAACCTCAGCTTCTCAATCTCATTATCCAGGTGGTTTCCACTCACGACTTACAATGCAACTATATTTATTGGTAAGGGATATTTATTTCAGTGAACAAGTTAAGGAAATAATTAAAGAGACACGTATGCTTATTTTAAAGAAATATGTAATCAGCACTAATCAAAAGACTGCAGGTTTTTTTTAAAATTTGGGATTGTTTCACTTCCTGAAACATTAATCTCTTGCTTGACATTAGTCTTCTTAATAACTACACATGTCTATTTAAATCTCAGTAGATAAACCTCAACGTACCACATTACTGAACAGGTGAATTTTTAATAATGACATAACCTCCTGAACATCATCCTTGTCATAAAGATTTTTTTTTCTTATGCTTTCCATATGAAAGCTCTTGGCTGGTCTTACTAATTTGTTTGTGCTTCTGTAAAGTACATAGTACACCCTGCAAAAGTAGAATTTTCTGCCCCCTGATTTCAGTTTATGTAAATGGAATATATGAGCCACAAAAGTAGCTGACATTGATTGAGAACACACATGTAGAAAATCATCTTCATTATACTCACCCTGACACCAATGTGTCTTCCACTAGAAGCAAAACCAGGATCCCTTCATTTAGCAACTCTCAATTACTATTTTTCCTTTTCTTCTCACAGCTCCTAATTCCCATAAACTTTTAGCAAATGCAATATGTTTTGAGTGAAAGAGTTCCACAGCTTCCCTCACATTGCTTAAATAAACACTTTTGTGTAATTTTTGAGCTTCCCAGTGGCTGGATTTGTTTCATGGCCCCTGCTACTGCACACTTAGGCCATTCATGAACTTGTCACTCTACTTCTCTTCCACACCTCTGTTGAGCAGAAGAATTATTATCTGCTGTCACTTCACAGACAGAATCTAATTGTACCATCTTATTTTTCTACCTTTTTCTACCTGCTTTTTCAGTTTGATCACATTTTTTGTTTGATTGATTGTTTTCCTGTCAAGGAACTGAGCATAGTATTTAAAAAGTTAAATATCATATTAGGCTATTGCATATCTATTGATTGATATAATCATGTATGTAGTGTTTACTTATTTTCTCTGCGGCTTTCCTAATAAATGTTAACTGCATACTTGCATTTTTTCTGACCTCCTAAGCACAAGACCAACATTTTCACAGAAACATTTAACTGCTAAATTAAAGCTAAGTGAAATGTGTTAAATATAAAATTGCTTTCCTATCAGTTTACATTTATCTTCATTGAATTTAATTTTTAATTTTAATAAATTAAAATTAATTTAGTCAGTCATTCAGAGCCACTCCTATTTAACACCTTTAATAACTTAGTATGATCACCAAATTTTTCATGTCATTATACACTACTTTTCCAGCATATTCACATGTTCAAATATATTTTGAGACGCATGAATCACAGAATATGTCCCTTGGAACTTCACTCTTGGCCTCTGGTGCCTGTAAAAACTGACACAAAAATCACTATTTTCTCCAATATTTTACATATTTTTATGAATGCAGGAACTTCCCTCTTAGCCAGCTCCAGTTTCCTTTGTGCTTTCCCTTAGCCCTCTGTGCCATTTCCTGCGGAGTTGGGTAATATTGACACCTTAAGATGAGTTCTAGCTCTTTTTAGAAGGATATTATTAAATTTTGAACACTTTTACCCCATACTGATTTAATGGACTATACTCTTTCAATCTAAAACTGGCAACATAGTTGCAACCTCACATCTTAAAAGCTATCAAAATAACTTTAAACAAAGAATTTCACACCACAGGTACCATTTGGCTATTTCATCCCTGAGTGTCTTTAAAAATCTTAGGTGTATATCTCTTCATTTTGTTTTGTACCACCTCAAACTGGCAAACCATAACTTCATATGAGCTCCTCCACAAAAAAATGAATTTACAAAAGTCCTTCCATAGCAGAAGCAGAATTAAAGTGTTCTGACGATTTTGTTCCTATAGCTTCTTCTAAGTGCTTCTGTTTTCCTTGACTATCTTTCAGCATTATAGGTGGTCTCCCAGTCTTCCCTCTGCTCTGTTCTAGAAACAGAATTTCTTAATTCTTGTTTCTTTCAAATATTTTAGTTGAGAAATCTCTTAAGTATCTTGGAATCGATTTGTTTAATGTTGCTATGGGCTTGTTGTTTGGTTTTTGTTTCAGTTTTTTTTTTTTTTTTTTTAATTTGTATTTAGTCTTATATTTAGTCCTTACACTTTCTTTAAAAATCTTTAGCTATCTGAAGGACATCTTGCCCTCAGTAGCCTCTCACACCCTGCTGATTAGCCGTGTGGTTTCCCTTTTACCCTTTCTCAAGCCTTTCTAGCTAAGCAGAATGTATTTACTCTCTGCCTTCAAGAATACCTTAAATAGTCTCTGTGCCATCTGCCATGACTTTACCCTCTTAGTATTCCTTCCAGATTCTCCTGAACAGGAGGCCTTGTTTATAATTGTCTTTTCTGAAGTTCAGCCCAGCTGTGGGGAGATTTCATGGCTTCCTTGCAGATCTGCAAAGATATTGAATCTAGAGAGAGAAGTATTTTGAACAACATCCACTTGGCTGTTGTTTCCTCTCTCATGGCATCTTCAACAGTCCAGTCCATGAAAATCATTGATTTAGTCTCAGCAGTCCTCTAAGATTCCTTTTAAGATCCAGTCTCAGTAACAGTCTCCTCCCTAGCAGGAAACTCCAGGGCAGAGTGGTGGCTGTCCTTCCTCCACCCCTCCTTAGACAATAGCTTACCACTATTTTGTGGTCAGCTTTTATTGACAACATCACTGATAATGAGGTATGTACCCAGCACACCACTGATCAGAGGGGTAAAAAAAAAACATATGACACTTGGGGCAGCTCTGTCAGGAGAGGGACACTTTTATATTACCCTGCTGATCACCAGGTTTTCGTAATCTTTGTCTTCCACTCCGCAAAAGAGCTATTTTAACATATCCCAATTTTTCTCATAAATTATGGTGATCCTTGTCTTTTAAAAAATTCAAGTGCTGAAATTCTGTCTTGTACACAAGTCCAGAACTGTCAGCATTTTGTTTTGCACACCTTATCCTTTCAAGCCTCTCGGCTGCTCCAGGTGGCTTTTCAGATGCCAGCTAATGAAACAATAGAACTATTACTACAGTAATAGTTCTATTACTCTAGAACTATTTCTGTAGGCATTTCTTATATGCATGACAAAAGACCTACAAAAGGACCCATCACTTCCGGTAAAGTCATCTGAGTTGAAAAAGTTCTGCTGGTCTTGTCAGTATGCTTGGATGAACATAACAGAAATACCACAATTCTTTTGCTGTTCAATAAGATAATCTAAATATCTCTGGTTTTAAACTACGAAAAAGCATTTCAGTGATAATTTTTTGCCAACAATTTCTGAAATTGTGTGTTAAAATGCTATCTTATGGGAGTATCTGCACAATATACAGACATCATCTCAATTTATATCCAATATTGAATACTTATCTAATGATTTAATTTAAATCTATGAAAATCAAGCAATCTGAATTTCTCCCAATGACACTGCTAGTAAAATAAGACATGATATAGGACACTGCATGAGTGTGCACACATACTGAAATTTACTTTCCAGCATGAAGTCCCAGTTAAGCAGAGGTGCAAATAACATGTTAACAGCACGTGATTAATGAGACCTGTGGTTCACAGCTTTCTTCCAATTACATTTGTCACTTAAATTAGGCCTACATGTTGGTATATGTTCATCATTTTTGCACAGCAGAAATTATATAAAACCACTCCTGGGACGAAGTAATTATTTTTCATATCTCATGTATTTTTCTGAAGAAAACTGTTCATTGTTTTAGGTGGGTTTTGTGCAATAAAAATTTTACACACAAGCTGATCTAGAACTCAGCATAGCAGAAAAGTATTTGCAAGTAGTAACAAATTATTCCACTGGATTTTTATTGGGCTATTTTCAAATACAGATGAATGCATTTTGTTCACAAAAATAAGAGCTTTTTCAAGTGAAATTATTAGGCAATGATGGAAGTGTTCAAATTATCATTCTGAAATTTTACTATTGTTTCAATAATGTTGTCCTCTTCTTAAACAACTGAATACTCATCTCAAAGAAGAAGATCTCCAATTTTAAAATATTATCTGAAAAGGGAGGAAAACCAAGCCCATGCCAGTTATGTGTCCAAATAACGTACTCTAATGACACAGAAATGACATCAAGGTAAGAACACTATAAGCCAAAAGCTGAATTGTGTGTGAACAAAACACAGCCATCATTCTTTAACAAATACAAAGGTTTCATTTATCCATTGCACCAAAGGAAATTGACCACTAACTTTCATAAAAAGAGTCAAATCATAAGATCATCCCAATTTTTGCCAAATGAGGGAGAGCCTATCATAAACTTACTTAATTTTACAATTTCCTGACAAACTTCAAAAGCTGTTTATGGCTTCAGAGTCACAAGCAAAGACAGAGATCAGGTCTTTCACCAAAAAATACAGCAACATGAGCATCTTTTGCAGTAACAGGACTTGTGGCACTTACTTCAGCAGAGCTGGCATTTCATTCATGAGCAGGTAAGGGTGCCATGCGTGCACACACACACGAACATACACGCATAACACTTGTTAGCACGTTGGAGCAGAGCAACACGTTTTTAAGATATCTGCCCTTCACAAAGTTAACCCACAGATTATTTTAACTTAATTTTTGTTGTTGAAAGGTATTTTTTCTGTTAGTGAGCACTTAAATGCTTCCATAAAGCAATGAACTGAAAGAAAAGCTATTCAGCTTTAAAAATCAGATACATATAACTGGACTTAAGACGAATTATTTAAGTGGACTGGGAACCAAATGCATTACTTTTCTCTTTGAATTACACATAGGCTAATGGACTAAGAAAAAAAAGGAAAAAAAAATTTATTCAAAACAGCTCTAGCATTGAAATGTTCAATAACTCCACAACAAAACACTGCATTAGTTGGAGAAAAATGACTGTTCTTAACTGCAAACTGTAGATTGTTCTAAGAAACAACCTTTTATTCTGTAGCTTTTCAAATGATGAGCAAATAGTATCAAATTCATGGTCTTGTCGGTATGCCAAAACAAACAAAACACCAAACAAAGACTTTAGCACACACATCCCAGAAAAACCCAACCCCCCAAATGACTAAACCAGTTTTTGAGTAAAATGAGACAGCTGGCAAAAGGTCTCTATTTGGGAAACCACCATTATTTGACTACATTCGTTTCATTCTTAAACATCCAAATTTTCACTTACTAAAACTCATTGATAATAAAAACCCTATCCCATTATATATTTAATTTCTTCCTGTGGATATTAAAATAAACTATGTTCTGAAATTAAGAGTTAAAATACCTCCTTTTGTTTTCCATACATATTTGCCTATATAAATATACTTCATCATTTTACAAATTACAGTATTTATATTAAAGCTTTCATTCAGCAAATCATTACAGCTTAACAAGAACAAACAATCCCTGTGTTTTGGTTCTGTCTTTAAATCACTTTTGGAGATAATGAAAACCAGCCAAAATGAGTGACTGCAAATAATACAAACAACACATTTATTTAGAAAAATAAACTGAAAATGTTGCTTGTCTGTTAGATTTCTCCATGAAGTATAGACAAATGGCTAGAAAAATTTTATGTCAAGTACATATTACAAATGATTTCTTTAGCAGTAACTGGGACTAAATGTCAATGTTCAACAGGAACATTTTTTGATGTATAATTCAATAGATTAAATTTCTCGGCTGCTAATATGATAAAAAAAAATGGATGCTATTAAAAAAGATTATATCCCCTTTTTAAATACACCTTATCATGTTGCTTCTTTTTCATATATATACATATGTATATATGTATGTATATGCATGTATTTATTTCATCCTAAGAAAGGACTGTAATCCTTTCTGTGAAGAGATCCCCATAGTGAAAGAGAGCATAAATGTCTTTCTTCAGTTCTAACTTTTTAATTCCATTTGGAGCCCTGGCAAAGTATAGCTTGTTGTGGTCAAAAATCTCCTGGGGCCATCTGTGCAAATGGTGGCACACATCATTACCCTGAATGGAAGTGACAGTGCAAATAATAGAAGTGCATCAAGATGCAATCTCTAAGAGCAGAACTTCCTCAAAGTTGGGTGGAGGACAGGAGACAGCATTCTTTTAAGTGACTTAACTTCACTTATGCCCTGTTCCTGTATGGCTTTGAATATATACAAGGGACGACAGAGGTCTTCTTCCCCACAGAAAGTAACATTCCTCTGTTATAATAAATGTATCCATTTTCTGAAATTACTTAGTGCTTCCTTTTTCCTTTTGGCTACATATTGAAATATTTGTTGATGCTGGCGGTACCCATTAAAAACTCCTTGTTTGGTACTCTGGTTGCTCAGCATGGAACTCAGGTGTCAGGCTTGGAGACAGCAGTTTCTGCAACGGGGCAAAACATTGAGTTCTCTTATCTTGCTTTCGCACTGAATGGAATTTAAGGCTGTGGCTTTTGCCAGGACTCAGCTTGTAGCTGTCAGATCTGAGAAAGATGATTCAATGCAGATTACACTAGTGCTCAGTTGTGCTCTGACTCCAAGGGTTCTTCCATTCTCCACTAAGGGTCAGGTTTCCTGGTTACTTCTCAGATCTGGCCTGCAAGAAGTCACAATGATGAATCTGATACGCAACTTAATTGACGTGCCTCCAAATATAGACACTCCTTCAAGCCTGAAGGTGCTGTTAAAAAGAAAAGAAGGGCAAAGTTATAAAAAAAATGTTACTTTAAATATACAAGTTAATAAACAAAATATAATTTTGGATTATCATTTCAGTTTTCATATAAGCAGGAGTTCAAAAAATAATGGAATTTTGAAACCATCTTTTATAGTTGCACTTTATTATGTATACAAGCCTTTTTTTTTTTTCTGGGGTAAATGGGTTTAACGTCAATGGTGTCTTTAAAACCACATTATTTGCATCCCCTGTCAAATCTGGACTCTAATACTTGTTCATAAATTAAATAGAAAGTGAACTCAGCAGAAGGTTCTCATCTGACCAATAAGTTTTCTAGCCACTAAAATATTATATATAATTCTGATTTGGGTCTTTCATATTCATTTTTGTGAAATCATTTTAGTTTTTATAAAACACTAATAATGCTGCAATCTAATACTGAGGTTCACTGACTGACTGAGTTTTCCTAGCTTTATTTCTTAGGGAACATAAAGAATCAGTACCTAAAAAAGAGACCTTAGAATACTTACTCTTATTGGTAGAATACATACTCTTGTTGGTAGCTAGGACACTGATTTGGGTGGATTAAAGGATTAAATTGACAGTTCCTGAGTAAAAGAATAACAACTTCCTCATGCACTTTCGGTGACTTACACCTGAAGGTACATACTTCAGTGAGGAGGAAGATCACTTCTTTGCCATAAGCTTTGTGAATCTAGCCCCTCATTCACATTTCCTCACATTTCTTACTCAAACCATTTAAATTTATAAAGATTGTCATGGGGTAGGACACAATTTCACTGTCAGACAAAAAAAAAAAAAAATCTGAATTCAGTGTAACGTAAATTATGTTCATTTTTTTTCCCAGCACTAAATGAAAAGATAAAATTTTTAGTGAAACTTATTTAACACTCAGAATTGTTACAGTGGCCTGGTGTAACCCAATAGCCTAGCAAACATGGTATATTTGATACCACTGGCTTAGCAGGAAGTTGTTTTCCTAGTCAAGTATTCAGGGTTTGACTCACATTGTTAATGAAAAAGAAGAGTGTTCTAAACATCAGTTAGCAGCTTACTTTTAAACTGAAGTAGTCTTCATATCAATAAAAACACACACCACTTTCTCAGCTGTCACAGTTTCAGGCTTCAATTACATTTGGGCTAAGGATTCCTGAATATTATTACCTCATTACAATCACCAAAAAAGATAGTATTATCCTTAAATGCAGCTTAATTCTCAGGAACAAGATGAATATGGTACAACTAACATACATTTAAAATCATGATAATAATACTCATAAAAGAGATAATGCAAATAGTATTTGTTGTCAGAAAACAGTTGTTCCTCAAAATTAGATTCTGAATAAAGTAAAATACAATGCTGAGCACTGTAGAAATGAAGAGCAATATGATTTTTTCTTTTCCTCATGAGTTGCAATTCATAAACATGGACAATATCATGCTGTCATAGTTTAATCCCAGTCAGCAACTAAGTAACATGCAGTTGCTTAATCACTCCCTACCACACAGTGGGCTGGGGAGGAGAACAGAGGAAAAATTTGATAAATCAGAATAAAATTTAAATACTGTAATAAAAATGATCAAAAAACAGCTGTCACAAAAGTACAAAAGTGAGACTACAAAAAAAAAAAATAGAGATAATTAAACCCCAAGAAAGAAAAGTGATAGACAATTCAATATGGCTCACCACCTACTGACTGATGTCCAGCCTGCCCTCAAGCTGTATGACCAGCTCCCACCCAACTCCCCCTAGTTTACTGGACATGAGTTTGTGGTATGGAATATCCCTTTAGGCAGTTTGGGCCATCTCTCCTGGTTTTGCTCCCTCCTTTGCTTCTTATCCACTTCCTCATTAGCAAAGCAGAGGAAGCTGAAAAGTCCTTGATTTAGGGTACACAATACCTAGCAACAACAGAAACACCAGTGTGTTAATCATCATTATTCTTATTCTAAATCCAAAACACTACTAAGAAGAAAATTAACTCTATCCCAACCAAACCTGGGATGACTGCTTACAAAACCAGGAAGTGATTTATCAAGTATACTTGAATTTTTCCACCATTTCTGTCATTTAGTTGTCAACCCACGCAATTCAATTCATTCCAAGTCCTACAACCACGTGACATCCACCCTCATTTCACCAACATTCTACCAAGGAAGAAAAGACTGCCTTTTTTTTCTTTAAACTTACTGTGCTAGAGTAAACACTATGAAAATATTTTGCACCTTTCCACATTAATAAAGGATATGTTCAAATTAAAAATTATGGTTAAACTTGCTCAGCGGAAAATTCATTAGGTAGCAATGCCTGCATCAAAAAATCAGCTGTTCCTCTTGCTACCTCCCCCAAAAATCTATATTTGCAAACCATTATTGTACACATGAAGAAGCAAGCAGCAAGAGAAAAAGGGCCAGTCACTGAAAAAAAAAGCTGCCTACTAATTACAGACTCCTATCCTGACCTGTCTAGTTTTTAATCCTATAGTCTGTACTGTTTTTGATAGCAAGGCTGTACATACAGATCTGTATATTTATTTCATCATTGCAAAATAATTTTGTTACAGCATACCTTGTCAGTAAACTCGTTGTAATAAAACCCTGACCCTAATAAAGTCATTATTAGGGAGTTAGGGCTCAGACAATTTACAGGAAACCATTTTATTCACTCACATCCCTTCTCCTTTTAAGCACTTGCGCAACACCACCATGTCATTCTCTTCTTTCTACAGCCTCATTATTTAGTTCCAAAAGCTAGAGAATCAAAGAAACCAATGTTGCTCTTCTCCCCATTATGCAAAACCAGATAACCACTCTTCTGTACTAAAAAATAAATTTTACTTTGCTGCACATATTACCTGAAAGCTATCTATGTCCTTCTGCTTTGTTCAGTTTGTCAGTCTTCTTGAAAAACTGAGAGTGAGTCAGTGAGTCTAGTCCCATCTACAAGGACATCCTCTTTCTCATCATGGCCATGACCATATTGACTCTGGACAAATTGCTATGCAGAAGCCTGTGGATGAAAAATGTTAAGGGACAAGGCAACTAAGGGAAGCCTCCTTTCAGCCTCAGACCCACAGAATGGCTACCTCTTTCTCAGATACAGAGAAACCACTGCATTTTTGGTCTCTAAATAAAAACCAATAAATCCACTGACATGATTGGAAGACACCAAGAAAATTATAGAGAAGACATCATCAACTTGGAAGGGATATGTGCAGTGAGGATGCCAATGATCACAGAAAGGAATACTTTTAGTGATAGTTTCTATACTGGGCCTCATGCTCTTTATCAAGAAAAAAAGGAGAAAGCAACTAGGAAATATTCAATTGAGAAAGGGAGATTTACTTGATTTTTACTAAGCCGTGTAATTTCTGCACCATTTTAAGTCTGGTAGAAGCACATGAAAGACTAGCCAAAAGAAAAGCTTCATTATTTGGGCTATTTTAGCCCAGACAGTATAATTTGGACATATGTTATTATCTGTCTTAAGTACACTGCAAGTCAGAGCACATGCCCATGTTAGTTGTACTCACATATTTAGGAGTTCAAAAAGAGTTCATGCTTTTTGAAAACAAACCAAAAAAAAATTACAAAAAATGACATAGTAATAAATCTTCCTTAATATAGTGCAGATATCTTCTAGATATTGTTTAAACACTAATGGCATCTGTTAAGTTGTTGTAGTGGTTTTGGTCGGCCAATTTGAGATTTCCTGGCCTACACACTTAATGTGGTGGGTCTAGCACTGGCTAAACACCACTGCACCCTCTAGAATATACTTACTCATTTGCTGCTGTGATATACGATTAGGAGGAAGGCAAAGCAGGCTCAAAACTTCAAAAGGATATAAAGAAAAGTTTATTAACAGAACTAAAAAATAATAAGAATCAGACTAAAACCTTCAGAACACTTCTTCCCCTACAACCTTTTCTTTCCCATTACCAATGTACAGAAACAATTCAGTCAGTTTTTCACCTCTAGAATACTCTTTTTTAATTCACTAAGGGAGAGGAGTCCCTCTTGTCATTTAGTGGAGATTTCTCGTGGCTTTTAAATTCCACAAAGAGCAGCTCCCCAGGAATCTGCAATCATGAAGTCCCTCCCATCTTTTCACAACCTTCCCACAGCTGCATTTGTGGGCCATGTCAACTTATGGTGTACTATTTTAAGGATGAGCTATTCAAGAGCAAAGGTTCTCTTTATCTAAGATCATCTTCATCTCTGGGAACAGAGGTCTTCTTCTCCTTTCCCTGAGGGCAAAGGGTCTTCATCACTCCTCTTGCTCTCTGTTCAAACTTCTCATGGGATCACAGCTACTTCAACATCTGCTTGCTTTAGCATAGATGCCTTTGCTACAATTTGAACACTTCATCCCCCATACTTTTCAATGAATTACAAGGAAGAAGTGTCTGATTTATCTATTATATTCTTCTCCATAGCTTTACAAGAGGATTTCAGCCCAAAACTAAAGGCATCTCCTCATTCTCCTTCCCATGTGGAATTTGACTTCTTCTTTACTGATCTCAGTGTGTCATGTGGCCTTCTACACGTCTTTACCCTCTTTCACTTGAGAAAGCATCAATGCTTTGCAAGACTCATCAGTGCAGTGAAAGAGTAAATGTCGCCCAGGGGGGTGAGTCACCCTGTGATCCCTGCTGGGCTGTGGCTGGAGTGCTTACAGTGAGGTATTTCAGCCCGCACCGGGGGCTGTGTCAGGATCGGTCAAAGACCACGGTCAAAGTCCATGGCTGGTCTTTGGTTTTTGCTGTGTTCAATTCCTACTGCAGGGACACCTCTGGCCTCAGCCACCTGATCTCGGGAAGCGGCTGTGCTGGGGAAGGGGACCTGGTGACAAGATGTTATCAGCCAAGGACCAGCCCTGCCTGGGCCAGGGCCCCATGGCCTCCCCTCTGTCTGCTCAGCAGCCACTGGGGCTGGCTCTGCTGGGCCTGGGCCCCATGGCCTCCCCTCTGTCTGCTCAGCAGCCACTGGGGCTGGCTCTGCTGGGCCTGGGCCCCATGGCCTCCCCTCTGTCTGCCCGGCAGCCTCTGGGGCCCGGCCTGGCTGATACAGAGCCCATGGCCTCCACTCTGTCTGCCCGGCAGCCTCTGGGGCCCGGCCTGGCTGGTACAGAGCCCATGGCCTCCCCTCTGTCTGCCCAGCAGCCACAGGGGCCCCGCCCAGCTGGTACAGAGCCCATGGCCTCCACTCTGCCCAGCAGCCTCTGGGGCCTGGTCTGGCTGGTACAGAGCCCATGGCCTCCACTCTGCCCAGCAGCCTCTGGGGCCTGGTCTGGCTAGTACAGAGCCCATGGCCTCCACTCTGCCCAGCAGCCTCTGGGGCCTGGTCTGGCTAGTACAGAGCCCATGGCCTCCACTCTGCCCAGCAGCCTCTGGGGCCCGGCCCAGCCGGGACAGGGCCTGCTGGGCTCCCTGGAAAAGGCTCGGCCACATGGCAGAGCCCACCCGGCCCAGCCCATCCGAGACAGGCAGGGCAAGGCCAGCCTTGCTACCTGTTCCCAGGCTGGGAGGAAAAGACAGCATTCCTGGGGTTTGTTCTTTTTAAAATGCAAATCTCAAAGAGGCGGATCTAGTTTTTAATTGGCTATAAACATGCCTATTCTCAAAGCTAGGCAGCAATTGGGTTTGCTAGGCACAGAGGAAGCTCACAGCAGCTCTTCTCAGAAAAAATCACTTTTGTGGGTGGCTCCAATGCAAAACCACCACTGCTTGTTGTCTGTTGTATAAATTACTTACTTATTCCTGAAAGATACAGAAATATTTAGATTCAGACATAGACTATTTTATTTATTTTGTCTTAAGTTTTTTAGTGTTTTAGGTAAGCTTAATGACTATGGTAATTCCCTCATTTGAAGAATTACTAAAAGCAAAGGGAATGCTTCTCTAAAAATTTGGGGATTTTTGCTAGTTTGTACTGTCCAAGAAATCCTCATCATGATACCTGTTGAAACACCTTTTTCTGTAAAAACTAAAACATCTAAGTCTAAATAACACAGGATGCTAACAAATCCACCACCAAACTTTTTTTGTAGTTATTTCTACTTTTTTCATCAGAAGCTTTTGAAAACATATTTATATGTGATTGTCCATCCTACTGTTTCAATCCATTAATAATTTATTTGTCAATGAGCAAATAAGAAATCTCACTTGCTTATTGGAAGTTTATCTTCCAATCTTAGGAAGAGATTGAAAATGGCATGAAAAATGAAAATATTTACACATTACAAATGAAATGTACACATTTCCCTTTTCTTTCTTTACACACGACAATTATGCATTGACAGAGTGTATTAGCTTCTACAATGGTATTCTTGTGATCTCACTAGCCTCTCCTAGCAACATTTCCTTAATGAGATTATAAAGTTCTTTGTCATTCCAGTTTTGCTATTTCCAGAGATTTCCCAATACAAAGTTCTATAAATATAATCCCGTATAGAAAACCGTAAATTATGTCAGAATGCATATGATGAGAGTATTTACTAAATACAGTAATCCAACTGAACTCTGTTTAAGTAGTGTATTTGTAGATATTTACTATCTTTGTCTGCTTGCACAACGAAATGAAGACCACCAGAACACTGCCTCTGAGAGCTACTGTAATTTTTTATAGTGAGAAGCACACAATCAATGCCAGAGGCAATGTGCTTGTCAATATATGAAACTCATAAAATCTCCTGCTTGTTACTGATGTACCACTGGCCAAATTTATGTAGTGCTTGTCCCAGTCAAGGACCAAACAGTTTAGATTTGAGAGAAGTAATATCGTAGGACCCACAACATGCAATTAAGCCTTTTCTTTGTTTATTTGGTGATTTTTGTTGTGTTTTTGGGGTATTTTTGTTGATTCCACTAGTTTCCAATGTAGCTGATATCTAATCAGCCAAAGCTCCAAGGTGACAGGTTTCAGGCATCTTGACATCGTAGGAGTCAGTAACATACAATACGGCTTGCTATGATAAATGTAAAAAAATTATTAAACTCCACCTAAAAAATTGCTAATAGGGAAAAGAATGGCACTGGAAAAAGTCCTAATGATGTATCCTGGGAAAACCTGGCAGTCTTGTTCACTGGTCAGAAGCATGTCACCTTTTAAAAGAAGAACACATAAATTTTAAGTAGAGTAGTATATACAGGATGCACAGAAAGTATATCTAAATTAGATTTTTAGAATTTCTCAGACATATTTTTGGCAGTGATGGTACATTTCTGTATACCATTTCAAATTTTAGAAAACATTTTCATCAGGTAATTTTTCTTTACATGACTTTATTTTCATTTGCCTTTTTGGTTCATTAGGTGTTAGAAAACTGTTTTGGTGGTATCATAATGTATATTTTAAGGAAGAATTGGTTATGCCAAGTGTGAACACAGTCCTGGGAAGCTTATTTATTTTCTCATGACTTTTTGGGATATGTCATGATACATCTTTCATGAGAAAAGTACTCACAAATATTTCTGGGAGGGTGGATTTGATTCATTTTGTTTCTCAGATACATGTTTACCAGCTCCCAGAAAATTTTTTTCTCAAAAAATTATCTTGTACTTAACTACCATGCATAAAAAATCAAGAAGTTATCAATAAGATTAAAACAGCTTTTTCTTTTTCTAGAGTATAAAATTTGAGCTATCCCTTTCATTTCAAATCAAGAAGCTATAGCTTGTCCCAATATTTATTGACAGACAGGCTTCTGATGTAGATTTGCTTAAAAAGTAAGTCTAATTACACATAAATGGGTTTCTGTGAGATTTACTGAAATTACATTATCAATTGTAGTAATAGAACATACAAGTTGATATGTTAGATATAAACATTTATATGTATATTTATTCATTATTCATGTCTTATGTATGTGTATACATATAATGTACATATAGACATATGAATTGGCTTTTTCTTCTACTCCTTTGGGCTAGAGGGTTGACAAATCTTGGACAACACCCAGAAGACTGCAGCCACTTAGACTGTAGTCTGCAAGGTCACATCCACAAGCTCAAGTGGCCACTAGAGTTGTGCCAACAGCAGCAACCCATGTGAGAATTACACTGGGTGGGTCTCTTTATACATTAGCACTCAACATTCAGCTTAGTTCCATCCCTAGGAGATACATCCTAATGATACTATGGAAATTACTGAACTGACAAACACTTTAATGTCTGCAGTGGTTCTTCAACAGGAGATATCAATTGTTTACCTTATCAATTGTTTATAAGTTCATTTAAAAAGAAAAGTACTTGAGCATTGCCTCATGAGGGGTTATGAAATAATTTATACCATGTGCTCAGTACATGATAATCAAACCATAAAGCCAGTCTTGCATATGAGGCACTTCACTCTGTAAAAGAAAATTTGGCTGCATTTCAGGTTTGGTTGATTTTTTTTGAGATCCAAGAAATAATTTTAATCAACACATTACAAGCTAGCATTTTATTTCACTCTGTCCTTTTCAGGCTCTACAGATTCTGTTTGTTTTCAGAAGTGAATAATCTGAAATATTCAGCATACAATCCAAAACACCAAAAAAGAATTTTGATGCTTGTTGAGGTTTGGCTACACTTGTGAAACAAAAAACCCTACACTGCTAGTGGTGAACAACAACTTGTTTCTTCAGCATCCTTCCCTGAGTATGGAGGGATGCAGATCAATGTCTACCTAAATCTCAGGCCTACTGATGTTTTTCCGAATTAAGGCTGTGTATCTGAAATGCTCCAAGGGAATCTCCTATGGTCCAGGGAACCCACCTATTCATTCTTAGTGCATTTCTTTTAATATAAGAACAAGGTAATATTGGATACTACTTCCAGATGCCCTTATTTTTGCCCGCCTTTTCATGCTGAGTCAAAGCAAATTTCCGTAATTAGTTGGAATGCATATCTGTGTCAACTAGAGGTAGAACAAAGATTAGTAAAGGAAAGATGCAACATTTTATTTCTAATCGTTAGTGAAATACAGCTACTAAAACACTTGGGAAGTTGGTTACAAAGTTTGTCTTACGTAGTTTAACATGGGCAATATCAGAGTAAGTAAATATTGAAACACAAAATATCAAGGATGAAGGAAGTTTGCATTTGGAATTACTGCCAAAGTATGTCACATCCAGTATCTATGGCTGGGAAGTTCCTTATCAGTGGTGCACCTAATACCTCTTTAATTAATCTGAGGACCTCGCCATCTCTGCCTTCCAGTTCTTGGCAGAAAGTAAAAATATGGAAGATCTGATATGTAAGAAAATATACCAGCACCCTGTACCACATGTAAGTCAGTATTTTTTCTGTAAAAATCCAGATATCCTGTGGCATACTTTTAAAACAGTCAGTTCCTGAAGCTGATTATATAACAGAAAAAAGGATGATAATAAAAACCCCTGTGAACCTACACTCAATGAATAAAAATAAATTACTCTGGTATACAGCATAATCTACTTGACAAAAGAAAGTGCCTCTTATCAGTCAGGGAAAGGGATATTAAAATCATTACAACTGAAAGTTCACACAGACTAGTTAAATGCTTTAAAAGATTTGCCTCTGCTATTATTTAAAAAAATTTATGTTTCAATTTTTAGAGTTTAGAGGTTTTTGTATAATTACATGTCTTAAAGTGACCTGTAAATGGTTTGAAAATCATTCTCCCCAGAGTACATCTTCCAGTTGACAGGTGTAACCTTTTCTTATTCAGCCTGAAGCTAGGAAGGATAGATGATAAGTGAGCCGGCAGCCCTCCACCTCCTTATTTTTTTAAAAAAATAACTATATGGGCGAAAAGAGACATGTAGGACACAATGTAACTATCAATATTTCTGTCATTCCCCCCCTTTTTTTTCTTGACATTTACGGATCTTTCATCTATTTCAATTACTCAAGCAATCCATCAGCCTTGTAGGATTAGGCCTATTTTGCAAGCCAAAAGGACTTAAAAGACATCAGAAAAATATCCATGAATTCTCTGATGCATTTTTTTCTGCAGTTTGCCTGTTGAGGGATGAAATAATTTGTGATTCCAGCTAACCACTCACTGTTCATTACCATGTGCTGTAGAGGATTTCTTTTTTTTCCTTTATCATTTGGCACAAATATTTTGCCACACAAGAAAAAAGTATTAATTTCACTGACAGTAGATATATGGAGATTACGGAAATTACATTATCCTGTTCTCCCTAAACATGACAATGTGACTAAAGGCACACAATGATTCATTATTATTACTATTCATTAATATTCTGGTTAGTCAAAATACTCAAATTCAATTCTTTAATTTAAAATGGGTTTCTGTGAGGTTGCTGGACACTGGGATGTTCTGTATTCGTTTCGAGGAAGTTTTAGCTACTCAAAATTACTGAGTAGCTCACAACTGAATCTTGGGCAGAAATCTCTAAATCCAGTAGAGGTCCTGAGGCCAATGAATGGCATTTATTACATGCTTCAACAGCCTGTTGGAAGACTTCCCACCCACCCAATCACAGCATGGAAGTGTGCAAAGAATTGTGTTTTGGACAGCACAATGGAGAGGGGAAGTATTTACTGGAAATTCTAACCTGGTTAAAGTAGTAATGAAAAATAAAATGGTTTCATGTTTCCCCTGCAAACTCAAGGAGAGAAAGTGTAGCTTTGGCCTGATGAAACTTTCTTCACAATTAATATTGAAAAATATATTATTCCTCACTATCACTTCCCTTTGAAGTTATCTAAGAGCCTCTTAACTCTTAATGCCTCAAAGAGCATCTAAGTAAGGGCAATACAATAATTTTTTAGTGATGAAAACTAGAACAGCTGCTTTTATGTCCAATTCTTGTATTTTGTAGCCACAAACATGTCCTGGATATAACCTGAATCATCTGTATCAAGAATTGGAACAGCATAGTTACTGCTTGCAAAGAAATACTGAACTTACAAAATACGTTCTCTATATAACAAAAAAGGCATCAATATATAAGTATCGCTGAGAGTAAAGATGCTTAATTTACTTCTTTAAACTGTTTTACCTGTGCCACAGTAATTTTCCAATAAGAAAACAAAGAAACAGAAGAACAGGAAGAAATATAGGAAATTCTTAGCATGTGAACACATAAATCACTGAACAAACCTCGACTGTAAGTCAGCAATCAGCTGAAAGCTCAGTGATGATGTAACAAAATTTTCATGTACGTTATCAAAACTGCAAAATCTATAAAGTACAAATGACAAGCTGACAGCTCATTTCTGAAAAGCCTTTTTCCACAGCTCCACCAGACTCCATTTTGAGTGAAGTCTTACCACTCCTCCCACCAACATAGAGTGTGTGCTGAACAGTAAATTGCTAGCTACATCCTTTTGAAATTTTCTAATAAAGTCTCAGGATAACCAAAATTACTTTAATTTGAGAACAAAATTTTAGGCTATTTTAAGGAATGTCTAAACTTACTCCAGGATAGAATGGTTGGCTCATCTGCCTTTGTTGCTGCAATGAGTGTCAGGTAACTCCACTCATCCAGAAGAGAATATGGCTTTACTCAAAGGACTGGGGGAAGAGAAGTTAAAGAGTCAGAACACTTCACCTCCTCTGTAGCTTGTGAGAAGTCAGCTTCTGGTGTAGGACCTGAGAAGGAAGACAGAATTTGCTGAGGTTTTCACTTGCTGTTTACGGCTGTTGAGAAAGAAGAACAGCTGGCACAAAGCATGACCTGTCTGGTGATCACATTTGCAGAAGCAGCAGCTCAGGGTCTGAAGGAAATCTAATGGGGAACTGTGGCTAATGGAGAGGCTTGAGGGGTGATGCCCCAAATAAATGCCCTTGGAAGTGTGTACATAACTGCTAGACACACTGAAGACGGTGTGTTTGTGGAGGCTACAAAAGAGAAATTCACCCTATCCCTCAGGCATAGGGTACAGCATATGAAAAAACGGATACTCTGTCCTTTCAGCATGACACTTGCATTGCTTTTCCAAAATCCAACGATCATCTCAGTACTCTCTCTTTTTTTGCTGCACTTTCCTCTACCAAAATCTCAGAGCAGCCATGAGCAGCTGAAGCCATACCACTACATAGAGAAACACAGAGCATGTTTCAGACACAGGGAGCTGTGAGTTTAAAATGCCTCAGGCAGAGGAAGCAAGTCAATTTGGATTTCTCTTATCTCTAGCAACAGAGGGCAAAAGAAAGGCAGTCTATAAACACCATCTCCTTCTCCAGCAATTTGTAAACCTAGCACATCTGTCCCATGCTTTATTTATGAGTGAATGAAAAAAATTGGATTTGTGTCAGATAGAATATCTAAATGCTGAAAGGAATGACAGATTTTGGTTTTTCATTTTGGCCATACAAATACACAGTTCATGTTTACTTTCACTACGAGTCAAAATCCACTGTCTTTCCTTAGAGTTATAATTAAACGGATGGATAAAAACAAACCCTTTGGTCCTGCTGGCTTGCATTACTCGAAACAATGCCACTTCAGGTCGAGAAAATATTGGAAAACTAAAATTGCCTCTTCTCTTTTTCTTTTTGTTCACTTGGACTCTGAGACCAGTACTATGTTAACTATATTTCTCACGTTATAATTTCAAGAGAAATGTCACCGTAGAGCTACAGATAGCAACCAAAACAGTGACAGATAGCAACTGTTTTGCCTGTGGGCTGAAGTCAAATTATACACTCCTTAAAAAAGAGAATTACATGGCATGCAAGGATTTTCTACAGTCGAGATTAGAGGTGAATAATTCCTTCCATTATTCTCCTTCATTTACCCCAAAAATAGCTCCTACAAATAAGAAAGTTCAAAAACTGCAAACTGTTTAAGTTAGCTGAACACTGTACTAACTGATAAGGATGCATCAGAAGTCACTAAAATGCATATTGTGCTATAGAAGCTTTAATTGAAAAACAAGTCGTCTGCTGTTGAGATAGTAATTCTTTTATAAATCTATGTATAGAAGCAATGACAAATGATTTCATTTTTATTGCAGCTGTCAAATAGTGGCACTACAAAAACTAGGTTGGATTATGGTATCTCAGATAAGTTTTTTTCCCTTTAAAAAATAAGCAATCAGGAAAAAGTAACATAAAGACTTTTGTAGAAGGATCAATATGCTCTTGATCTGGTTTAAGAAAGTACCAGAAAGTTCTCTCTCAGAAAATCACAGGATTAAACAGATTAACTCCCTTTGTTTAATAGGATTTTTAAATAAAGGCCTGTTAACTGAGATAGAATTACAAGGAAAATCCAAGGAGGTTATTTATATTTTCTGTATTTACAAAAATGTAATTCCTACTGTTGATTCCTATAGAAACCTGCACAATAATGATGATTAATAGAATTTTAATTTCTCATATAATTTTCCAGCAATTACAAAATCTATGCTTAAAAGTACCCTAAGGTGACATATTCTTAGTGAATTTAAAATGTGTCATACCCAGAAATTGCTCTTATTCATAAATATACGGGTACCTTTCAGTACTTACAAAAATGCATGGGTACTTAAAAAGCTAATTTTAAAACATTGGCTAAAGTAATCATTGTTTGATTTAATGCTTTTACAATAGATTTTTTTATTTCATTCCTTCTGGCATACCTTACTAGTGATAAATTGATGGGTTTTTGATGAAAGATATGGAAATAAAATTTGTATTAACTATTTTGTGCTGAATCATTTATGCTCCATGTGATCTAGTGCAGATTGATTTTCACCTTTCAAACAAGCCTTTAAAACAGAAGCTACATGAAAGGAACACTGCACCTATCTTTGGGTTGTTCTACTCTCTTCATTGTGGTGATGCCTCAGAGTAGATTGATGCCTCCCCACCTCCATAAGCTGTGCACCTGGGCTGACAGAACAGCCTGGACACAGGTGAGAGATCTGCACCAGGAAGAAACAATCTACGAGAGCTGCAGACACAGCCCTATGGCAGGGATAGGGATGAGCTGTACTGCCTCTTTGCAGGCTCCCCAGAGTGTGTCTACACCACCACCACAGGGTGCAGACACAACCGTTTGCTGTTCCCCAACATTTTCCTGTATCCCACCTGCCTGGCAAGTCTCCACCCCTCTGAGGGCAGGCAGGCTTACAGCCAAGGTGCAGCAATGCAATGTGGTACACACTTTTACTTGGGAAAGTCACATTCTGAAAAATTCACGGAACTGAAAATTAGTATTGTCATTTTATTTCTTCTGGTATTTTCTGGAATACTTCTATCAAGGCATTACTTAATGAAGGTGGAATTTGCTTCTTGAAAAAAAATGCAAATGTCCTCTCCATGGAAATGTATATTCATAGTCTTGAAACCTTCTCAACATGTTGATCTTTACTGTTACATGACTACTTTGAAAGACTAGAAGACACTCCAATATTTCTGACCTTTTCCTAAAGAGTGACACTGTCATAAAACATTCATGTACAAATGGGCCGATCCATCCAATCTCTCTGGAATTTAATACTTCCATAAGCATTTATGGTCCCAAAATTCTAACTCTTAATCTAAAGTTAGGTATTTTTCTCTTCACTGACCTATAATACATATGAACTTGTCACACGTGAAGGAGGTGATAACTTCAGAATGGATTGTTCCAGTTAAGCAAACTTATGTAAATTTACGTAATGCTAAAAGTAGACTAAATTTCTCTCAACATACGGAAATTTTTCATTTTATTTTGTGAGACATCTGAGTTGCTAGCAGTCCCCTGTTCAGTTTCTCATCCATACTAATTGTGCTTTCTGCATGGCTGCCCAGCCCTTTGCTCTTGCACTGCTCAATGCCTGTTGGCTGTTCTGACAAAGCTTCAAAGAGGAGAGCACGCTCCCTACCTGTTACCTTCTTCCCACAAGTTTACATCACTAATGACTTACAAAATTAAAACATTCACTGGTTACACAGGAAAAAATTCACCTCTCTTTTCTGTCTTATTTCCCCTTTGTTACGAATTCTCACGGATCTTTGGAAAACTCATTGAGACTCTCATCTAGCTTCTTTCTGCAGTTCCTGATGAATTCCTCAGCCAATGTTGACCCAGTGTGGGGTCAGCTGATTTGCACTGAGAAACATCTTTTATTTAACCATGTAACATCTACAAGAGTTGCTGAAAAAACTATGGATTTCTAAAGCACAAGCATTGGAATACAATGAATTTACAGAGTTTCTCATGGCTCAGTTCAACCTCAAAGCAATAATAGATTTGTGGAAGAAAATTAGTTAAAGAGTTTGTTTTCCTCTTTGATAAATTAAATGCCCTGCTTCAATTTAAATAATAGAAAGAAAAAGAGATATAGCCACGTCCAAGTAACATTCCTATAGAATATGGAATTTACAGACATATTTCACACTTAAAACTAATGCACTAATAAAAGTACTTTAAAATTGTATTTCCTAGTCTTAGTGGTTTTTTTCCCTGTTTCTCTTCTGAACTCCAAGGTTAATTAACAGTAACAATGTAATTTGGCCCTGCTGTCAGAAGTCACAGCATTAATTATTACAGAAAATACATAAAACAATGATACACAAATCCTAATGCACAGGAGAGTTATTCATTAATTTTAAGAAGGTTTAGCAAGGAAGCCTAGGTTGAACATAAAAACTAAGATGAGATTTTAATGTCTTTACATCATTAACTACTTTAGGGTGTATTTCAAAATTATAAAGCTGTCTCATTTTGTAACCACGGCAGAAATCACATAGCGGGCCAGAACTTTCTAAATAATGTATTTAATTATTTATAGGATATCTAAATGCAAATAGCTGCAAAGGATTGAAAAAAGTGCTCTCATAACCCAGGGTTTAGTTAGGAAATGAGTACACTACTTACAATTTCAATGTTTTAAACTTACATTCTATAGCTTCATCTAACCTACAAGGATTAATTGTAATATTTCACAGTAACTATTAGGAGGCATATTTTCTTTATCTCCTACTTAATTTCAACAAAACCTGTTCAATACACAGCTAACTGTTACATTGATGCATATTAAAGATAATATGAAGATAATGTAAGACTCTTCAAAGCAATTAGTGAAATCATTATATTTGCTTAAGCTGTCCACCTGATTGAATGCCAAAAAAATCCAATAGTCATCTTGACACTTTCTGGTAATCTTATTTCTGTCTAGACACTAAGCTTTTTTCCTCATGAAGTGTCTGAAATGTCTGAAATTTCAACAATCTGAAGGTGCAACCAACATGTGTAAGCATAAGAATTTGTAGATCACTCAAGATTTGTACTATCAGAAAAAATACATTATCATACAAACATATCTGTAGTCATCTTTAAGTGTTATCATGCGTGACCATCAGTATAGAAACTGCAAAAAAAAAAGTGGTTTTCTTCATGTTTGGCCTTAACCATTCACATTTTCATAACAGGTATTTTCTTAAAATAATTTAATTTATTTAAGCATTGTTGTCCAATTCTGATCATGACCACAGGGCTGAAATTGGTATGTACTTATCCCAAATGCCTGCTTTTTATACAGCTGGTGACATAACAGACTATGAACTCTGAAAGATGTTCTGGCTTTCAAATCACAAATTTCTGTCTTCATTAGAGACACACAGAGGACAGATAACATGTCATTTTTAACCAGCCCTCAGCTGAAGATGAATACTTAATTTTAAACTATTTTCTCAGTAATTGAAATTCTAGAAGTTTCTCCTCCAACAAACATCTCCATAATGATGAACTCAGAAATGTATACTGTCTGAAGTTCATTTCTGCTCCAGAATTAATTTCCTCTTGTGACCAGACTTGCTCTTAAATTCATCATCATTAAAACCCCAAACTACTTCTACTGTTTTCTATCTGGCCCATGTGGTTCCCAAGAGAAGGAAAACCTGGGTACTTTTCCCATCCCTTTTGGAGATCCTGAAATGAGAAAAATGCTAAATTATTTTCCAACAATCCCCCATATCTCAGAAATGCAAAAAATACATCCTACAACTTATTCTGAAGGAAACTGCAAGACAAACTTCTTGTTCAGGATGTGAGTACAGTCTTAGAGGTTTCTGAGCCTCAAAGAGTTGAATGCCACAGCCATTTAGATGTTCCACTACTATTTTCACAGTGATTTCTAATAAAAAGTATTTATGGCAAAATTCTCTGTTGAAATTTCCAACACAGCCTGTGGAGAGAAATCTCAAATACCCTTTTGATTTTAAGAGCATTCACTGGAGATATGAGCTGCAGAACCAGCCCCAGTGGTACCGATTTACCCTGTCTGCTTGGAGGACCTTCTGGGAGCAGACTGGATTTTGATAATCTGTAAACTTTATATACCCTCATTTCACTGTGACATCAACTGTAGGAAGTGATGTTCCTCTGAGCACCATCTTCCCCAAATCTCAGAGTCCCAGTGAGACAGGACAGCAAAGAAGCAGAGACATACACAGAGTGAGGTGATCAGAATAGAACTATTACTATTAAATCATATACATGATACTAGAACTGTAGTCTGTAGTATTACTATCAGGGAAAAAATAGAATGCCCTCCACAGCAAAGTGAAAAGTGAAAAATTTTGCACATTCAAATGCACAAATTAAAGCTGCATTTTGTGGAGTGGGGGAAATGGTAACTACTGGGAAACTAAAACATAACAGAAGATGGAGAAAAAGCCTACTTGGGCCAAACTTATTTTGATTTGCATTATAAAGGATGCAAATACAACAGAATTTAATCTCATTGTACATATAAAAATCTAAGTGTAAACCATTTAAAGCAATTCAGAACAAGAGTTCTCATAGGTGAGTATTTCTAAAGAAAAACCGTTACACATACCAAACAAAAGTTCCTAAGACACAAGATAATACACAGAAAATACCATATTTATCAGGATTTTACTTTGCATTTATAGGTAAGTATCATCAGCCAACTGAAAGTATGATCTCTATTATGTATATTCCATGCAAAGTAATTTCAACTAGACTATTCCAAATATTCAAGAAAAGCAATCACTTCCACTAAAACTGAACAGCAAGAACACCACCCATTCAAAGTGAAATATGGCAAAATGAAATAGGAAATAATAACTTTGGTTTTGTTCCTAGACATATCTGAAGTTTGCCAATAGTTATTAAAATCTCAGGTAGTGATATGGGACAAACCCACTAATTTATTTTAGAAGGCTCATTTGAAGTTCACCTAGCCCTCTGTTACATGCCACAAATAAACCTGGTAACACAGATGCTTAGAAAAAAAACACAAGTACCAAACTGTAACTTACTACCTTTAAATGTCTATTTGTAGTGACTACTGAGTACCAGAGATGCCTTTACTCAATAAAAGCTGCAGTTTACGACCTAATGTGTTTTGGCCTTTGTAGATAGGCAAAAGAATTTTCAGGGCTGAGCCACTTTGCCTTGCTGACATTCGCTGTTGGCTGTGATTCAGAAGCAAGCATTCCTGTAAATAATATCTCTGTGAACATAGATTTTCATAGTAAAAACTGACCAGATCAAATCCCCTTGAAGAGCTTGCCCTTTTTTATTTCTTTAATCCATCTAGAGAATGCACGTGGAAGAGAAAGGGAGTGACCTCAGAGATGAAAGTAGATTTTAAATGTCAAAATATCCTTCTAGCAGTGAGAAAAGCAATGTTTCTTTCCCTCCTGTGATTGGATTTTAGCCCCATCTTCTACTTAGAAGACAAACATGATTCCAAATTACTAGGAGTATGAGATTTTCCCTGATTGCTTTTGGTAAAACTATACAACTTTTTCAGAAAATAATGCACATATCATTGACAAAGAGCCAGCATGACTGGAGTTAATTACTCACTACAGACACAGGGAGGATCCTGATGAAAAAGGATTATAAACAAAGAAACACATTTTACACTGAAACAGTCTTGTTCTCCCATTTCTGTCCTAATACTGTGCTATCCAAAAGGATTTTGACAGCTACCTGAGGGCACTAAGAAGAGAAATTATAAGCAAAAATGCTTTCTCAGGACCTGACAAGGGATGCAGTTTTCAGATGGATTTGCCAGTATACTTCCTAAGCAGAATATGCTTCAGACCCAAAAACTCTTTCAATTTTCAATGCTGGGTTTCAGTAGAGATCCTATACTATGGTAACATTTGAAAAAGGCTCCTGAAGTTCAGATCAAAATGCAAATGATTTTGAACAAGTCTGCCCCTCATCAGAATGTACCTCAAGGCCTCTTCTACACTCAGCATTATTTGCTAGCTTCCTAAAAGTCGGCAATCCTCAAAAAATAATTTCTTCACCTTTGCTTTTACTAAATAAGAGTCTCTTACTTGAAGGCTGCCAGTGCCACAATGCTAAATGTTCAAAAATTTTCATTCCACATGCCCAAACATCTTGATCTGCATTGCACTTTGCTCTTCCCCCAAGAGGCACAATCTTCCCCCATAACCTGCTGTACCTGCAGGACCTAATATAATACAAAATATATAAAAAAATATATGCCCAAAAGTATATGAAAGGACAGACAGAGTAGTTATGTCAGCTGTCACACAGACACATATGCTGTCCTAACAGAGTTACTGACATTTACGTCATGAAACAAAAGAGCAAACAACTGTAGTCTCATCATATCACTGACCCCACAGTTTGTATTCTTTTTGACTGTTTCAGCTGGTAATTTCCTGAATATTTGCAAGGCTGTAAGGCTTGCAAGTAAGGCTGGTATTTCCTGTAAATGCCTTTTTGTTATACAGCAATATAAGAAAGCAGGTAGCGTCTCCTGATGACTAGCATCTACTGATGACTAATAAGTAACTAGCTAGCTAACTAGTTATCATAACTACTACTATAGTTATTATAGATATTATAACTACATATTATTATAAATACCTATAGAGCTAGCCAGCTAGACAGGAGCAACAGAAAAGGCTGGATAATGTTTTCCTCAGGTGCTTCTCTGGATAAATTTTCCAGGTAACTGGAAATGCCTGAAGAGAGAATCTAAATTAGGGAAGCAATCTAGATGAGGTTTAATGTCAATCAAGTTACTGCAGCAAGAGACTAGGGAAGCAATTGAGTGCTCCAATTCCACATAATTTCCACCTATTTGCTTTCATCTGTACATGTAAAGTGCCTGAGCTGCTGTCCATAGTAATTCAATCACCACCATTCCCAACCTTTCATCTAGCCTGAACATTTTATGAGCTAGCTATGGGATTATTTTATGCAGTTGTGATTTTCTCTCTCTGCAAGGCAAATGAAAGTGCAAAGTAAATGAATACTTTCATGAAAAACTATTCTGCAAGATCTGCTGCTATTTCAGAAATTGCAGTAATTTTCATCTCTCAAAAGAACAAACTGCATCATGGGTCGCTTTATCGCAGGTGATATTCAAGACAACAATGTCTAACGCTGCTGCTGGAATATAGTGGTAATATTTGCAAAGCGATTCTAGGTGTGAAACACTTTTGAGAAATGTTGGGTTGCTATTGAGAAAAATGGACTCAGAGGTGACTAACAGTGAGGTAACTTTATCTGTTCCAAAAGTTTCCAACCAAGATGCAAGCGAAACTCAAGTTTCGGGTTTTTTTGGTTTTTTGTTTTTTTTTTTAAGCAACATCTTGCTCAAACTTTTTGTAGTAATATGACAAAGTTATCCTTTGAGTAACTTTTGTTAGTAAGTTCAAAAAAGGAAATACATCTCTTAGGCAAAAAAAAATAGCCCAGATTAAAGCACCCTTTTTTGACCAAGGTTTTTTCTATATGGCACTTGTTTCTCAAGGACCACCACATCCAGTCATTAACTCTGCATACTAAATTAATTCAGAGGGCCAGAGCATCTTTGGACAGTACACTGACAATATCAATGAATATTGGAGCAACAGAAGACACATTCTTGGGTTCAGGACTGGAAAGGCAGGAATGTCTGAGCTCAAAGACATTAGTATGGGAAAACTCTAGGAAGGAAGCTAATAGTGTCACTAATTAAAATCAATGAAAATCTTAAATGCCTTTATTCTCTCCAACTATAAACAACCATGATATATAGTACTAATGACACAGCAACACGGTGTTTTCATTTCAGTTCACAAAGCAACACAATTAAGAATATATGTAGTGGAGGAAAGACTGAATAAAAACTGTGGAAAGTGCTCAGTGAACAGCCTGAATGGACAGACTCACGTAGAGCAGATATCCCTAGAGGAGGAGAAAAATGGTGTTAAACATGACTTCAGACAATACTCAGTGTTAAGACAGTAAGACTGAAGCACAGTTTGCAAATTTATGAGGAAAATTCAGATTCACAGAAACATACACTTCATTTTTTTGCCACTTTTCAACTAATTCAAGAAAATTAAGACCAAACTACCCAGAAACACTGCATACATGAAAGAATTCTAATATAGCTTTCTACAGCTTGCTAAGTCTGAAATAGCCCATGGCATACACATGCATTAAAACCTACCTTTCACAGTACATTAACCTCTGAGCAAAAGCAGTTTTAATACATGGGTTAGAAAATATATAGCAATAATTTCAAAAATATCTTCTGGAGAGAATTTCACTATTAAACGAGACATTATTATTAATATCTGCCTATTAGTGAAGCTGCACATGTTGAGGGATGCTGAAACAGGCAACAAATTTCTGAGCCAATTTTTATTAGATCATTTTAGTCATCTCCAATCAGCTCCTTGAGATAAAATGATCAGAGAAAAACGGGAAGGAATAGGTGGAGTCCAATCCATATCAAAGCAGACTTTAGAATTAGGCCAGGTTGCTTTAGGCCTTGTCCCAAAGAAATTGGAATCTTTTCAGGGACTCTGCATGTTTCTATGGCATGCTCAGCCTCTGCCTTCGGCACTTACTGGCTTTCAGCATAAGAAATCTTCATAAACAACTCTGTTTTCTGATGCTTGAATGAATAGCTGTAAAAAAAATCTCAGATTCTGAGAGTGTTCAAGGCTGGGTTAAATGAGGCTTCAAGCAATCTGATCTAATGGAAGTTAAATTTTTCAGGTACACAGGAATTTAATCTATAGAATTAAAATATCTAAGAAATATCTACCAGTCTGCATTAGGAACCAATACCAGTTAGATGGTATCTCCTCCCCTGTTTATTTTAATATGATAGGAAAATATATTAAAAAAACCCTTCTAACCCAGAAAAAAACTAAAAATAAATATAACTAATTAATTACCATAATAAAACATACTCAAAACGTATGAATATCAAGGGTAATTCCACTAGTAGAAATTAAGTTTTAGTATCCAGAATAGTACAGGCCTTGTTAATTTAAAATCTGCATGAGCACTACACTGCTTGGAGAATTGCATGTCCTGAAAAAATGAGTATGGTCCCGAACAGCATATATAAGTATATGCAAATTTACTTTCCAAGAAAAGTATTTTCATACAGCAATACAATAAAGTTTATTAATTTACCAAAAATTACTTCATCTTTCCAGGTGGGCTAGAATGAATTTCATTAATTTATCCTTGGGATTAATCCTAGGAATTTCTGCGGTGCAAATCTGCCCTCTTGATCACTACAAATCTGTGTGTACTCCTGTAAAGTGACAGAGCCTGGTTTAATTCTGGAGGATAACCCGTTACAGACTTGTCACAGCACATTTTGTCAGGAAAGAGCAGCGGGGCACCTCATGCACCTGCTGCCAAAGGCCAGACCCTGGAAGAGCTCTCCACCACTGCCCAGAGACTGCAGCAGAACACAGAAGTGAAGCACCTTTCTGTGATTCTTCAAGAAGCTGGCAAGCTTACATGTTTCAAACTCAGGAACTATGCTGCAGGCTTGAAAATTTTTCTCTGAAGTGGAATATCTGATTTGCTCTGCCAGCTCTGTCTAGGAGGTCTCTCTGTTTAAAGAGTCAAACAGTTGAAATTTTATTATGCCCATTTCAAACGTTGTTTCAAGTATTTTGAAATATCTGTCATTTGAATGTAGCTAGTTTCAATAAATACTTACTTATTACTAAATTCTTTAAAAATCTTATTACCCTGTTCCTCAATTACACGATTAGGCCCTCTTTTCCTAACTATAACATAAGCTGTTCCAGACAGACCCTATAATATGAACACTACAACTTTCAAGAGTTAACCAAATGTAATAACAGTTCTCAAGAAACAATGTTTTATAACTCTGCACAGAGCTAAGACTTCTGCAACAAAGACAGTAAAAAACCCTTTTTGTTCTCCAGGGAATTAACCTTTTTAAAGAAAATAAAATTTTTATTTTCTTTTAAAGAAGCAGATTTCTTTTTTAATTTTTGTGAGTGTATACCTAAATTGTCATTAATCCTCACCTTAGCTTTAGAAATGCAATTTTCATTATCTTGCCCAAGTCAATGTGAAATTCTACTTAACAACATCATTTTGCATAAATTTTAATATTTAATAGGATTCATTGTTTTTCTAGAGATGCTGTGTTTATGTAAAACTTTTAAAATTTCAGAAAAAACATGGATTAAAATGTGCTTAAATGCAATGCCCTTTTAAACTTTTCCAGGTGACTAATTGAGAGGTGGTATCCAAACTTGAGGAAATCTGCAGTAATTAATGCTCCAGAGCTCAGAGAAACTTTTTCATTGTAGCATAAGACATCTAGGGATTACTTACATTGTGGGAAAGCTGAATGATAATTTCAAAGCTGTAATTTGGACCAAACACCCTATTTGTATAAATGGCTATACTTACACTGGTGAAATCTGTCTGTTTCTGCAGGTGCTGAATGTGGGTATGGGTCAATAACCAACCAGGCTCCACAGCCACAGACTATTTAACACAGGAAAGCAACAAGCAGAAACCTACTGCTTGCTGGGGTTTTCACAGAAAACAGAGCACTAACTTCTCTTTTTGAAGTGCAGTGTGAGATTACAGAACAGAGAAGCACAGCTATTTGTGGCTTTAAGCCTTCAAAAACATTTACAGCAGATCACCGTGAATATGAAATATTATCGTGTCACAGATGAGCGCATGGATTTCAAGCTGAAAATACTAGAAAATTAAATTACATTTTTATGGGATTTGGGGTGGATCAATTGCAATTCCACTTTGTTGGACACTTAACTGAAGCGTGAAATATTTTGGTGAAAATGTGTGAAACTGTGGATTCATTTATCAGCCTCCAGATCAGTCCGGTACTTTTACAGATTGCTACATAACAAATTCCAGCAAAACAAAACTTCCCTTCCACCAATTAAATGAAACGCAACAAAAACAATAACATCACCCTCACCCCCACCAAAACCCAACAAGCAAACACCAAACTAAATAATAATATTGTGTTTGTAGTGTTTGCAGCTGATTTATCATTAGGTTTCAACTACATCTAAAATATAGAAGCTGTCACTACCTATGAGTATTTTCACCATGAAATCATAAACCCAGAGTACAAAAGGAAACACTAATACTTCATATTCTTTTCTTTCAAGAGGTGATTTTGGGGGAACAAATGAAGCAGTGAATGGTATCCCAAGAATAAATTTCCAGGATAAAATTTTTTTATTTCTGGAAAACCAGTATGATGATTTTATTCTCTTTGAAGCAAACAATGATAACAGAATGTGCCTATATTAAATGAAATTTGATATATACCATCCAAATGTATCATGAATAGTTTTATGTAGAAAATGCTTTGAATTTTTAGAAGTATTGATTGATTGAAAAATAAAATTAATGGTATGCAATTTTGAGCAATTAAAGCATAAAGGGATATAATAACAATGGGAAATTATCAAAGTCCGTGGGGCCTTCAAAACTTTTACAGGTGAGAGGGACCAGGTCTAAACAGCAAAGCAGGCAAGTAGCTCCAGCTAAGCTCATATAATGTACACCTTCTATTAAAGAGTTTTTGAACTCTCATGGAACGGTCCAGGTTTCATTTTACCTGGGATTTTTACTGCTAATAATGCACAGATCTGTGCCTATGTATGAACCTCAGAATCCATATAATGCTTTTATGCAACTGGTCACTGCCACCGCAGAGAATCCTTGAATCAATGCCTCAAGCTGAAGTTTTTATCTCTACAGTAGATACGTGACTTTTTTTGAGTGCTTATCTCTGTGCTAAATTATTACAGTGTGATTTAAATGGCAAAAGACTTGGATACAGCAAGGGCTGCTTTAAGTCTAATCAGAAATATTATCTAGGAAAAATCGCTTCATGTCTTTTCGCTTAGGCAGTTGGGTTCATGGCCTCGAATACATCTGATGGCCACCTGATGACATCTGTTAGTAAGTATCAGTATTAAATACATTATTTATTGCAGCCATTGGTAAGACCTTCCTAGAAGTAATCAATCCTGAAATAAGTGTCCCCGCGCCAGAGGCTGGCTCTGCCTCACTACACTGTGAAGCAGCTAGCTTCTCTGAAGTTCTGTGAAAACAGTCTTTTTCAATCTGGAGTTATGAAAAGCAGCTATAAAATTACTTCCATAACTCTAATAACCTGGCACGTGCTGAATGAGGCATACAAGTGCTGTGAAGCAGGCCCTCATCAACCTCACAAGCTTCAAACAAGGCCAAGTGCAGGGGGCTTCTGCACCTGAGCTGGGGCAACCCCTGGCATCAACACAGCCTGGGGAGTGAACAGAGGGAGAACAGCCCTACCAAGAGATATTTTGGGTGCTGGTGGATGACAGGTTAGACAGGTGCTGCCCAGAAAGCCAGTTATCCTGGCCTGCACACAAGGCAGGGTGGGCAGCAGGGCAAGGGAGGGGATTCTGCCCCTCTGCTCTGGTGAGACCCCACCTGAAACCCTGCATCCAACTTTGGGCTCCCAGCACAGGAAAGACATGGACCTACCTGTTGGAGAGAGTCCAGAGGAGGGACACAAAAATTGTTGGAGAACTGGAGAACCTTTCCTATGAAGAAAGCCTGAGAGATTAGGGATTGTTCAGCCTGGACAAAAGAGTAAAGGGAGACTTCATTGCAGCATTTGAATACTTTAAAAGGGGGCTTACAAAAACAAATGAGGACAGACTTTTTATAAGGCCTGCAGCTGTAAGAAGTAATTTTTTAAATTTTTGGTTTTAAACAAAAAGAGCATAGATTCAGGCTACATATAAGGAAGCCTTTTTATGATGAGGGTAGTGAAAAAATGGAACAACTATTTGAGCAACCAGATGTAGCCGAATTGACCCCTGCTCATGGCAGGGTCTTGGAATAGATGATCTTTAAAGGTTCCTTCTAGCCCAAACCATTCTATGGTTTGATAATACGACTGATACACTGCAAAATATTGAGACAGATTCCACTTGTTTCAATATTGCCATTTTACACCTTAACGTGGTAGTGAGTAGAAGAAGAAATGCTAGGGACATTAGACGTCACCTGCACAGATTGTTTTAGCTGAAGCAGGAAGATATGCCAATCTCTCTTTTCCTTCTTCTTGTCCCTTTGTGTTTTTCATCAACCGCCTTGCCCAGTAGCTACTACACAAATGCATGATTCTAAAAATCCCTTCTGACATCTGTTTCCAATTCATCTTTGTTCATGCCCTTTTCAAGCTCCATATCCTATCATCAGTACATGGGGCTCAATTCACCCCTGATGCAAAAACCTAGGCACTGGCTCTAGGGATGATTTTAGTCTTGTCTGTTCAGAGGGTTAATTTCTGTCTAAGCTAGTTAAAATGATATTTCAATGCAACTCCCTTTTAACTGTCATGTTCTATATAAGATGCATCTGTACTTCTGTAATTTCATTTACTCCCAGGACCACTTCTATGCCTTTTATAAAATGTTATCTACTTCATGCTGCACTTCTTCTATTTGAAATCCCAGATACGCTCTTAGCTTTCTGGTGGTTATGTTAGTAATATAAGTTCAAAAGAAAACTTCCTATTTAGTCAAAGGACTTCCATCCATTATGAGAATTCAAAAAAAAATTTTAAAAATAGCACACACAATAAGATACAGAACTAAAGGAAATGTCCTCTGCCCATTCCTTGTGTTTTCAATAGAAAACTAACAAATGTTAAATGTTTTATCATTTCATGTCACGTGCCTTTCAGGAAAGAAATTTTGTGAAGAGATCACTTAGAGATTACATTTAAACCCAATCTAAGATGGGATGTCAGACAGTGATGATGAAGTTAGAATATTTTCTGGGTTAGCTTGTTGTTCTTGCATTCTTCTTTCATTCTTTTTTCTTCACCTCTACTTCACCCTCTGCTTTCCATTTCAGTGTGGTCCTTCCTTTAACTGCCTCTTAATCCTGTTTATCCATCTTCTCCAAAGTTCTCCCCTTTTCAGCCCTGCAATGGCATGGCATGGCTTTGACAATGGCATTTGGCCATGCAATGCTGTTTCTGAGCCGTAAATTAAGGTTTGGGCCTTTAGAGAGGGGAGTAGGTAATAACTTCCTATTGCTGTCCACAGTACTTGCTGCAATCAGCAGCCCCTTAACAAACGTAACTCCCAACAATGCCCCAGGTTCCAACATCTGATGCTTAATAACCTTTGACAGCTATTAAAGGGACTCAAATCATAATTGCCCAATAAAATTTTATGTCTTAAAAAGGGCAAAAAATAACAGCATAACATTGCAGTTGTTTGGTACAGCACTGTTATGTACAGATATGCACACAGAGAAATGCTTATAAATGTTTTTAAATTTTTCATGTTTGAAACAGTAGCAAACTTCTCCATTCAAGTTGGGGCTTTGGCTTTTTTAAATAAATTATTAAAGCATCATTCTAAAATTATGTGCCCAGAAAGAAGTTTCATATTTTGAAAGCTTGACCAGAGGAACATTTTTTTCTAGTTTTTCCACTGTTCTTGTTAGCAACACTTTAGTATTTGCTTCCATACAAATATGGGCATGCTATAATAACTGAGGGAAATAAAATAAGTTTAAAATTTTAAAGCTAAACCAAAATACTTGCTACTGACTGTGTTGAAAAGCTTCTAATGCAAAATGAATGTGGCGCCTGTATAGTTTGGACAGCCCAAAAAGCTCTCTGACATTAAGCAAAAATGATGAAAAGTGAGTATGTAAAATTTCTGGGTTTTAATACCTCATGTCACTTTAAGCTCTTGGGTTTGGAAAATCATTAATAAGTAATGAGAAATGACCAAAACCCTTCTCCAAAGGAAAGAGGCCAAACAAACTTTTCACTGTTGTGCATCACAAGAAACAGATGGTAAGTGATAAACAAGTTACCACAATAAATTGGACCCATACCAAGAAACCAGGGAGTAAAGTGAACCACTAAATCCCATGCCCCTGTGGCACATGTTTTGTTCACCCACTATGTGCACTAGATTTCTCTCCCTTTCAGTTCCTCCAGGAAAATAATGTCTTCTAATCATCCTTCCCCTGCACTCTTCATCATCTCTTTACACTTCACTGCTGCCTGCCTTTAGGTGGATTCAACTTGCCCAGAAATTAATTCTTCTGGGTTCCTGCTGTAATTTATTGCCCGTTGTCAAAAAAAAAAAAAAAAAAAAAAAAAAAAAAAAAAAAAAAAAAAGAGTGAGGAAGATTAGAAAGATTCTATTTAGTCCTTTCATCATAAAAGAAATTGGAATTGTTCTTTTAACACAGAATGAAATAAACGTGAAATTGAAATGTGAAGAAAATTTTCCTTTGATTTTTTTCATGTAATGCATTATGAACACAGACCACAGCATGGGCCACTGCCTTCAAGCTTCATGCTGTGGATAAATTTGAGGGCTTGGGCCATGAGAAGAAAAGCCAGGTAGACAAGGTAGGCCAGCCCCTTCCAATTTCCATGCTGCACCAAGCCATCAAGATGGCACCAGGCTCATGTTAATGACAGTGCCCTTCTTTGGTGTCACACAAGTACCTAAGCAAATCTCTGTGGAAAGAAATGCTGAACATGCATTGCACTCCAGCTGCTGTGACTTTCACCTGGGCCAGTGCTGGGCAACAGATCAACTCCGCCAAGGTAGTGCCAGGCATGTGAACATGAGTCACTTGGTAGGTTGGACTCAGCTGCCCACCAAGAGAGCTATTGCTCTCGTCCTCAACTGGATGGAGGGACAAAATATGACAAAATGCTAATGGCACAGAGAGGTAAGGACAGGGAGATACTCCATCTATTACCATCACAGACTCAACTTGAAAAATTTGACCGACTGCCAGTCAAAGGCCAGTGTGGAATAATGGGAAATAAGGATAATACATTATCACAGATGTGCACCAACATGACTGGAAGCACAGCTTTCCATCTTTGAGAAAATGGCTTTATCTGACATGGGGACAACTTCTGGCATCTTGCCATAAACGTCACCCCAGTGGTCTTCCCAGGCATGGAGGTAACACTGACAGGTTGGTACTTCCCAGGGTCCTCCTTTATACCCTCATTAGTGATGGCTATAGCAACCATTTCTCCTGTAACCTGGGACTTCACCTGTCTGCTATGAATTTTTTAATATCATCAAGAGTGGCTTGGGAACACCATCAGACAATTCCCTCGGTACTCTGGAATGCATCTAATTGGGTCTCAGAGATGTATATATATTTGGGTTGTTCAGGTGGTCATGAACCTGTTCTTCACCTAGAGTGGGAGGGACTTTGTTCTCCCAATCCCCAACCTAAAGGCCATCCAGTCCAGACTTGTGGGAAGAGGGGCTGCCAGTGAAGAAAGAGGAAAAAAAGTTGTTGAGCACTTCAGCCTTTTCCTTGTGAAGAACTGATGGTACAGTTCATAGTTTTTCCAAGCAACATCGATGAAGCAGAGTTTGTCTTACCAAACAGACAATTCCCTGTTAAACAGAAAGCTAATACCATAGCTTTCTGCTCTTAATAATTAATAATACATACCTTTTTTTCCTAGAATCTTATGGCACTATGATAAAGCTCCCTGCTTTGTGTTTCCGACATTTAAACTTCCACTCATTGACCAAATTTTCCTTGAAAACACACCACAAAGCACAGGTGCTGAAAGCTCATGAAATATTCATTTAAACACAATTTGAAAGATTCACTGCATGTCTGAGAGACAAATAATTAATGTCCTGTATGCATGGTTAATGAGTGAAAGCAAAAGAAAATTGTTAAAAACATACTAGTATATACAAATGGTTTTCTAATAGTTTTCCTGCATCAGTCTGTGAATTCAGACAAGATCAACAGTGAAGCTTGCTACACTGGCCATTCTCTTTCTAGAAATCAAAGGCTTGATTTATTTACAACCTTATTTCTTATCTCCCTAGCCTTAAAAGAAATGACTGAACACCATGTCTTCTTACAGCTGGAGCTGAGTACCAAAAAAAGAAGTGGATGAAAATAAGCAGTGTATGTAAAAAACACATTAGTATGAGAAAATTTAAATGTTGAGCCTTAGGTTTATATGTAGTTACTGTTCTTCTGCAACACTTTCCTTATTTAATTCTTCTTCTACCTAAATAATATAATTCAGGCTTTAAATGCTGTTTCCCACTTGGAGACTTACTCTTAAGTCTGAGTGTGACCAGAATCAATCTCAGATTATACCAAAGATTTAAAATACTTGGAACAAAGTTCTCCATTTTCTGTACTTTTGCACTGAACACTGGCCGAATTGCTCGGCATATCACTGGGACAAGTTCAAACCTTAATGACAATAAACCAGAATAGATGTATTTTAAGACCTCTAACAAGACAAAGTCAGTGTTGTCTGCTGGCTTTCAGATGTAGACACTGCTTATTTTTTTAAAATTATTTTCTCATCTCTTCAGGCTACAAAGACATGATAACCTTTTCATGCAAATAAATAATAATTTGCTCAACAAATTGTAACAAAAGATTTTGCTAATTAGAACAATGTATTTTGCTATCATAAAATGAGGACTACTTCAGTATTTACAGCTCTTTTGCAAGTCTTGGCAAACTCCAAGTTTAAACTATTTTCAAATAGCACAGCTGGTCTCCAAGCAATGTCCAACAAGAAGTCTGTGATTTAGACAGGAGCTCAAAATACAACTCTTGTACTTAAAAATCAGGCCATGACAGGGAAAAAAAACCCATCAGTCTCTAAAGTACTCAGGATCATATTCAGTTGTATATACAGATTCCAAATACATAGATGACAAATTATGTATTATCATAGCTGTACTTCCTCATTTCTTCAATAGGTGTGATTACTGGAAGTGTTAAAGACATCTATCACAGAGTGATATACTTTATCAGCAGCATATTATGACTGAGCTTACATAATTATTTTAAATACATTAATAACAATTCTGAATTTATTATGAAAGAAAAATTTTGGGTTATGAAAACAAATGCACCACAAAGATCTGGCCATTGGGTTACCCAAGCTTTCCTGCAGACACTCATAACCACTGTTATGAATCAGTCACTAGGTCAATGCAGGTACATAGATATGATATTCTACATAGGCTGTTGGAGGAGTCACAAGTTCTTTTTGTAAACCTTGAACTCTTTTTGTCAGAACTCATGAGAGCCCTGAATCTTTATCAGATGAGTCTCTTTTTCAGCCTGTTCAGTAATTGTTGATATAGGTTTAATAAAATTCCACTGAATTTATTGTTCTGCTGATTGTTATTGTCATTTTTTTTGTATGTCAGTTTTTCACTAACTACTATTTAAACTGTCAGAGTTTCTCAGAAGGCGAAAATGTGAGCATTAATAATGAATTTAAAACAGCTAAAACATGTTGTGTTTTATATCACAAAGAATTTTCTTTTTTTTCCTTTCTCTTCTTTCCTTTTTTTTCTGGTTGCTTGGTTGGGTTTTGTGGGCTTCTGTTTTGATTCAGCTTTTTGGGGTTTTTTTGTTTTGTTTTGTTTTTGTTTTTGAAGGAACACAAAATGGGCGACTGAAAAGAGAAAAGAAAAATAAGAATACACAACTTCCATGTCATACTTGCTTGGACAAAAAAAAAAAAAAACACCTCACAGAAATAAAAAAAGTCCTTAGTAGAAAAAAAGCTCGACTACTATCTTACTAATGCAAATGAGAGTGGTGTTTTTTTCCTGTTGTAAAAAATCCATTTGTGTTTCATTCATATCTTCAAGGATTATGCTTTAGAAAATAAACATCCACCAGAAGCTCCTCCTTATACATTTCTTACTTTACTGGTATTATGACAACTTGGTGCCGAAATATATTATAAATGTCTCAGAAGTACGATGCTAGATTTCCTTAATTCTTATAAAAAGGTCTATTTTACTAGAAGGATTCATTACATCACATCATAACAAAACTCAAAATCTTATTTTGATTATACTTTGTACTTAGTTATTTTGGTGAAGCCCAACATATTTGAAACATTTCTAGGTGTGTATACATGAAAACATTTCTCCTGCATTCTTTTCACACTTTATAGAAACAAGCCAGGTCAAGGAGAAGCCTACATCTCTGTGACAACATTGATCCTTTTTCCACTCTCCTCTTTCACAGTCTGACTGACTGACCGATTTTGGGGATGAACATTGTTTCAGACAGCCTGGGCCACTCAACTGCAAAAATGTTGTAGATGATTTATTATAGGAGGAGGAATATATAGGGGTGGGTGTGTGTGTGTGTGTGTGTGTGTGTATGTGGTGTGTGTGTGTATTTGAAGATATTATAAATATATATTTATAATACATATAGGATGCAGGAATGATCAGCAAAGGTGGGTTAGGATGTTTAGTTACATCAGCACTGGAATTTTAAGAGTGTTTGTCTATGGCTGCATCTACTGACTGACCCTGAGATTGATACCTGCACAGCTGAGAAGCACTTTGGCTGCCAAAGGATTTGTCTTTACAGTTGATCTAGAGTATGCTGTTCTGCTGTAGATTTTCCACACAGATATATAAAGACGGTTTGTTCTGAAATCGTAATTCTGGATGGCAGAGAAGCACTCACATATATATTCATAAAAGCCATCCAACACATTCCTTTCAAGTCACCATATAAGTAGAAGCAATTCATTAACACTCTGAACAATTTGTACTGAGTTGTGCCTGTCTATAAAAAATAAAGTTTGACATTTTAATTTTTTCATTGCTTCTGGCATGCTTAACTGATTCTTTTCATCTCTCCTCTCTGTCAAGTACAAAACTGCACCTGCTGGCTACATCAGAAAAGTATATTTTTCATCTGTCTTTTAATGAAAGGTGTATCAGTTCTTTTAATGGCTAACAGTGAGCATTAGAGTAAATTACTTTGCCTTCCTGCTTTTGACTGTAGTATTTTCCTTGGACTTAGTGCGTCTCCTTTTTAGAGAAATGCAGAATTAATTTAAAGACTTCATACTGTGGATTACTGACAACTTTTCCAAAAAAATTCTTCTCACTGTGAAGAACTTTAATCTTATTTCTTGTCAGATTTTATTAACTCAGAAGCAATGCCTAGGTGGTTTTTTGCAATATTAATGGATCCTCTGCTTTCAGAAACATTATTTCCACTGAATTAATGAATAAGCCCCCTCTAAACATTTAATCATTTAAGTTAAAGCAAATAATATCCAGAAATTTTTAAGTTTTAATATGAAATTATGTTCCTTTTCTGAATTTCTAATTTGCACTTTTTCTGAAGATCAATGATAAGGAAAATATATTTTCCAGTAACAGCTCACTAGATCTTGGCACTCTTAGACACTGCTTGTGAGGGGGCTGACCCTGGCTAGATGAAAGCCCATGAAAGATGTTCTATTGCTCCCTCTCCTCAGCTGGACAGGGTAGAGAAAATATAACAAAAGGCTCAAGAGTAAAATCAGGTAAAGGAAGAGACCCCTCACCAATTACCATCACAGGCAACCACAGACTGGATTTGAAGAAATTAATCTCTTACCACTCAAATAAGAGTAGGAAAATAACAGATAAAAATAAAATCTTAAATCACCTTCCACTCCTCCCTTCTTCCTGGGTTCAACATCTGTCTAGACTTCTCTACCTCTTCTCCAGGCTAAATAATGCAAAGTTCATCAGTCTTTCCTCATAGGGACTGCTCTGTAGACTCTGCTCAGTTTGAGGCCCTTCTCTGGACCCGCCCCAATAGATCTGAGTTTTTTCATTCTGAGGACTCAGAGGCAGATGCAGTACTCCAGCTGGGGTCCCACCAGTGCAGAGGAGGCGAATCACTTCCCTTAACCTGCAGGTTGCACTTTTGATGTGACCAGGATACAATTGGCTTTCTGGGCTGTGTACACACATCACCAGCTCATGTCCAAACTCTGGTCCCACAGTACCCAGTAAGTCCTCAGCAGGGCAGATCTAGATCTGCTCATCCTGCAGCCTACATGGAAACTGGTGGTTGACATAACTCAGGTGCAGCATTTTCCACTTGGCTTTATTGACCCTTATGAGTTTCCCGTGGACTGACTCACTTCCCAAACTTGTACAGGTCCCTCTGGATGGCATCTTGTCCTTCAGGACGGTCGCTGCACTGCTCAGCTTTGTGTCATCTGCAAACCTGCTGAGGGTGCACTTGACCCCTTCATCTATGTCACTGATGAAGATGATCAATAACAAGGGTCCCAGTACAGACCCCTGAAGGCACCACTTGCCACTGATCTCCATCTGTACATCAAGATGTTCACAAGCTCCCTCTTATTTGGATGTGACCATCCAAATAATTCCTACTCCACTGAATAGTCTATCCATTTCTCTCCAATTCAGAAAGAAGGATCTTGGAGACTTTATCTATCTGACTCCTCTGCCCTGGAGGAGTCAGATAGATAAAGTCTGTAGTCCTTCCCCTGCCCACTGTTGTAGTTTCTGCACTGTGCTTGACTGTCTGAAATCATGTTCCTGTCCTCCATGTGCATTCTAGGAGGATCTGTTCCATGACCTTCCCAGGCACCAAGGTGAGACTGACAGGCTGGTAGCTCCCAGGCTTCTCCTTTCTACCCTTTTCTAAGAAGGGTTGGTTCAATGTTTCCCTTTTTCCTGTCACCTGGGACTTCCCCTTACTGCCACAACTTTTTGAGTGTCATGGAGAGTGGGTTGGCAACTACAGCAGGCAATTCCCTCAGTACTCTGGGATGCATCTCACTGAGTCCCACAGACTTACTACATTCAGGTTCTTTGGGTGCTCATAGACCTGATCCTCATTTACAGTGGGATGGACTTAGCTTCCATCCACTTGAAAGTGGGAAGAGAGGTAGCCATTGACTGAAGTGGAAAAGGTTAATGCCTCAGCCTTCTTGTCTGCTGTTACCTGTTAGCCAGTCTGTGTTCATCAGGGGCTGTATACTTTCTTTGACCTTCCTTTTCTGTCTGATTAACATGTTGTCCTTATAATTCTTTGCATCCCTTGCCAAGTTCAGCTCTCTCTATGCCTTGGTCTTCCTGGCCTCACATGTACACAACTAGGCAATCTCTCCTTAAAATCTTCTGAGGATACCTGTCTCTGCTTCCATTATCCATGCATTTCCTTCTTTCCTTTTTGCTTAACCAGCAGCTTTTGATTAATCTATGCTGATCCCTTGCTCTGCTTTCCAATTTCTTAAATGTGGGGAATGAGAGCTCCTGTACTCCATGGAGTCCTGTTCTGCTCCCTTGTCCCAGTTTCCTACGTTTGCCCATTGGTTAATTTCTGAAAGAGCTGAAATGTTGCTTTCCTAAAATTCAAGGTGCTGACTCCACTCTTCTCCTGACTGATGATTGGTACTGAATTCCCATCCAACCTGCCCCACCTTCACAGTTGTCCTTATACAACTGATATGAGGCCCTGGAATCTAGGGACCAGGGAAATGAGAATGGGGATTGAAGTTCTTCTCAGATGAACGGGTTGCCTAAGGCAGGGAAGCCTACCTTCATCATGACTTCCTGAATTAAATAAAAGAAGGGTCATAGTCACTGGTGACTCCCTTTTGAGAGGAAGGGAGGGCCCAATATGCTGACCCACAGGGAGGTGTGTTGCCTCCCTGAGGCCCATGTAAGAAACATCACCAAGAAACAAGCCAGCTTGGTACAGCCCCCTGATTATCAGCCTCCATTGGCTTTTCAGGTAGGCAGCAATGAAATCTCATCAAGGGCTTCAGAGAGTCAAGCAGGTCCTCAGGACCTTGAGACAACTGGTCAAGCGGTCTGGATCACCAGCTGTGTACTCTCTGTCCTTCCATTTGCAGGGAATCAAGGGGTTAGAAACAGGAAAATCATGAAGAGTAATACCTGGCTTAGAGACTGGTGTGACCAGCAGAATTTTAGGGGTTTTGATCACGGGTCAGTTTATACAACACCAAGACTACTGTCAACAAACAGGGAAAAAGGATCTTAGCTCAGGAGTTACCAGGACTTGTTGAGAGAGCTTTAAACTCTACTTGAAGGGATATAGGGACACAGACAACCTTTTAATTCCAGTATATGACTGTATCATCAAATCATCCAAATCATCACTGTATTTGCAAAAAAGGAAAACCGAAATATCCTGTAGGCATTAGAGATTTATACAAAAAGACACTATCATAATGTTCTGGTTTTCACATGCTAATTTATCCAAGAAGGAGACCAACACACACAACTTTTACTTAGGAAAATCAATGCTGAACGGGAAAGAAACAAACACTTCTATGAGAATTTCTGTCACTGACTGGCTTTTTCCTTACCACTTAATATAATCATATTAATTTTATAATTCAAGATTTTCAAGTAATGATAAGAACCCTACACAAAGAAAAACAAGCTCTCATATTGATGTTGTTATCATTAAGTAAACACCACTGAGGAACACACTTAAACACATCTGTTGAAAGTTTTTTTTTTTCATAATTTGTCTATTATTTTCCCTTCTTATGTAGTTTTACCCATTATTGCTTGCAAGATTGCATGAGAAGCTATTCAAAATATCAGACAAACATCATCTAGAGACAGCTGTGATATTGGAAAACTTTTTTTCTTCATGAATATAATTTTTAAACAACAATGAGATTGTGCTGAATTCCTTAAAGAATCATAGTATACACATCCAATATTTCAGGAATTAAAGAGAAAACCACTTGCCATGAGGAGAAGATACAGCAATTCCTGGACCTTCCTTATCTTTCCCAAGAAAGGCAGCAGAATGATTCTGGTTTAACTCGTTTCTCAAAGTACTGCTCTTGGCTGGCTAGCAGATGCAATTTATGTTCTGCTTTTTTCTCAGCTGTCTATAAAAACCATTTTCATGCAACAAAAGATACATAGCCCTTCAATAACAAACCCAATCCCTCAACCATTCCACCTTCATCATAATTGCATGATGATTCTCATCTTATTTGTATAACCTGAGAGAAGAACGACTACCTCAAAAGTAAGAAAACCCTTCCTTCAAAACTTCTAAAGATTCAACATTACAAAAGACCAGGGAACTTGAATACAGCCATGCTTCACCACTGAAACAACACAGCTCAGCTGATGGACACGGTGCAGGTGTAATTCTTCAACAAAACTCTCCCACCGTGTAGCAGCAAGAACATTGCCACACATGAAAAAATGGGAAGGCTCAGAGAACAGGAGCAGACTTGCACTGGTGACTCAAGCCCGGGAAGCTCCTGCAGCAGGATACATGGTTAGGTCCATTCATCCCAGCAGCTCCAGTCTCAGCTGACAGGAGAGCTCTTTGACCAGCATGAGTTAGAGACATGTCAAAGCATTTAAGATCAGAAATGAAAGTCAGCTTGGTTGTGCTCCCAAGAGCTATCCCAAGATGGATTACTACAATCCCTTTCCAAATTATGACTGGTGGAGAAACTTGCTCTGTTGGACTATTAGCCACCACAAAACAGGTGATTGAGATAAAATCCCTGCTACTTTTTGCCAACTAATAACCATCAACATGTAACTGCTACCAAAGCTGAAGCTGTAGAGCAGTTTGCAGGCACTGCTCCACAGGACACTGACCCAGTAACACCAGTGCTACTGCTGCTGTTTCAGTTGTGGTCTCTGCTAATACAGATACAGAAATTTTAGGCTGCAGCATGTAAATATTGCATGGGATAGATCATAAATATGCCTACAAAACATATGTTTATGTAACGGATGCCAAATATTTTTTCAGATTGAGTATTCTAGCAATTGTGCTTAGCAAGGTTAACCATATACATTTCTACTACATGCCTTTCTGCACACGTCACTGCCAGACCTTTCTGCACCTGTGAGCATTATGCCTTCAATACTATTACTAGTTTGAGCAGTGGACAGGTATTTTGCTTCTAAACACACACATACTGCCCCTGAAAAAGCACAGCTCACAGCACGTATACAAGTAGGGTGTGAGCAATGCTGCCTCTGCAAAAATATATGCCAATACTCATGCCTACTTTCAGACAAGTGACAAAGCAACCACACTATGATTTTACATCCACATGTTAGATTACTGTTAGTAGCATTACTGAAAGGAAAGCCATAATTAGAACATGGAAAGGAAGAGATCTGAGCAAATATCCACATAAAAATGTCTCTGGTAATTAAAGAAGTCATACTGCTCTCTGCTTCAAAACCGATAAACAAATTATCTGAAGAAAGCTAATAACAAGAGCTGTAGTGTACGTGACTTATTTCATGTTGCATTTTAAATAAGATATTGATTTAATAATAAAAAACCATCACTGGAGATTTGGGATTTTTTCTTGTTTTTAAAAAAATTGACAATGTGATGAAAGGTGTAACAACTCCAGACAACAAGAGAGAATGAAGAACAGTCACTTTTACCAGGTGGCAGAAAGATCCATTATCTTTTTGACGATTCATACCTTATGTCCTTCAAAAGGATTGTATTGGATTTTACTCTCCTAGTTTTCCTTTCTTGCAATGAATTAGTGGGTTAACTTTTTTAATGAATGCCATTATTACAAATTAGGTAATTTTCATTTTTTTATACTAATTTTCCTAAACTTGTCCCCTTCATTAAATTGATAGAATCAACCTTCTCCTATCTGCATTTAGGAATTCTAGATCTGGACAGCTGAGATTTTAAAATACCTTGGGGAATTAAAGTTAGACAGCAGGTTGATGGGATGGCAAACACTGAATAATGCTCTGAGTACTGTTACTGGACTTCCATTTTTTTCAGGTATAAACATATTTGCAAAACACTAAATGTAATCTCAGAGAATATTACATTTACATTACAAATGCAGACAACTCCTGTCCAGTTCTGGTAGGCTTATTGGGTTTTCCTCAGTAAAGTGTGAAGCATACTGTTTTGTAGGTGTTCAAAAAATGCTTCACAGTCTTTACGTTCCTAATATAAAAGTAAAAAATACTGCTAGCTGAATACACTACTGCATTTGTTGCTACACCATTTCTATTAGCAGTTTCCAAACAGTGCTGCAAAATTTAAAGTTAACTGTTTCCCACATTTTGCAAGTTTGCCTGTTTTAACCTTAATTTTATTCTGACACGTTATTAATGTGAAATTATTACTCTGACAAAAATACCTTACAATAGGACACAGGCCAGAGACATTCTCATTAAAGCATAACTGATTCAGTGTTTGTACTATGATTTAACAGAGACCTTGTAACATGTTGTATTAAAGAAAGCCTGGGTTGTCAAACTTTGCCGAAAAACAATGCTTTTCCATCACATTTTTAAGCTGCATTGCTGTTCAAAGATAGCATTGCATTTGAAAACCTGCATCTTTTCATGGCACAGCCACATCATATGAAGATATGATAAGAAAGAGAAAGAGATAAGAAAGCACTTCTGAAGGAGAAGACAAAGTATGAGATGCAAGATGTTGGGTACCAAAACTGAACATTAACTGCTGAAACACGGATGCTGTTTAAGCTTTCTGATAACTGTAACAAAACTGAAATTTACATGTACATCAGTCCACATCCACTGAGTGCAGCATCCAGTCTGGAGGTGCTAACATGTTCATGAGACTCTAACAAGCCCAGAGGAGAAATGCAGCACTCTGCTATCAGAGTTGAGTTCATACTGAAAAAACTAAGCCAAGAGAGGTAACACACATGCAACAAACCATAACCCTCTAAAATTACTCAGTGTTATTTCCTTTAGTATTTTACGTGCTATATTTGATTTGCATTTTTTCTTGTAAACAGTAGCTCATTTAAGAATGAAAAAAACTACTAAACTAGCTCATAACAGGTGTAGGATCTGTATAGCACTGATATAGTAAGGACAGCAGTAATTTTGTTTTTGAAAGAAAAACCTGCAGCTATGCAATGTGGATATGTCCCCACATTGTTCCAGTGATTTTGAAAGCAGTTTTCAATGTATGAGCAAGAGAGGTGCTGTGGAGTTCCAGCACGTGAGCAGAATCCACCTGCCACAATCCTGATCTGGGCAGCAAAGATCTTGCACAGATGCAGGATGAGTTACTGTCTCCTGCTGCGAGCGCCTGGACTCACTGCACTCGGCAGCAGCTCTCGTGGGAGTAAGTACAGTCAAACAATACCAAATGTAAAGTGCATCATGAAAAACACATGGGAGGCATGAGGGGAAAGCATGATTAAGAATTTAGGATTATTTCCTTCCTTTGCCTTTTATGCTGGGAATACTTCATGAGGCTGGAGGCATTTAGACCCTGGATGTGTATTTGCACAAAATAAAAAGTTTGCTTACTGCAAGGTTTACAAACAGTAGTCATCTGATGGGATTTTTGTTGCAATTATTCTTATTACTTTGGTTTAAATACTAGAATAGAATATAGAATACTGATACAGGGAACCATAAAAACTGTTTAATACCTATTACTAGATGTAAATATAAATTAAAATTCAAAATCTGTTTTGTCTGTTTTTTTCCTGTTTTGTCATAATGTACCATGTATATTTCAGCTGAAATAAGCATACTTTTAAAAATATAGCATTTGCTCTTGGCCACTGAGATTACTTTGGTACAAGTTTTGTAAGTGACAGATTATTATCAGATTTATTCATTGACTGATTTTTTTTTTTCTAAGTTCCTGCAATTCTCTTTGTGAGAATAAAAGGATATTCTGTCACAAAATAATTAAAAACACTGAGGACTTTTTTTCAACTAGTAAGAATATTAATTGGGTTCACCATCAAAATGTGATAACATGTAAAATATCTTGTTTTGCATTGTTAATGCTCCATAATTGCACAGAGCTTTTCAACTTCAAAGCTCTTTACATGAATTAAGTGGATGTCCCCGGAGGCCTTAAGCAACATTTTCTTTGCCTTCAAAAAAGAAGATTTGCACCAGACAAAAGATTTGTGAAAAACACAGGACTGGGCTTTGTTTTTTCAGCCTACTGCCATTGCACAGTGAGATCAAATATCACTACCATTTTGCAGATGGAGAAAAAAGGGGAACTTAATGGGACCGTCCCTGCTCATCTCAAACTCAGTACTTCACATCAGTAGGGATGCACTGAGACAGTGAGAAACAAAATGCAACTCCATAGCCACACCAACACACATTGCAATTAGTTACTTCCCCCCCAAAGACCTGCTGAGAGTCCAGTGATTACCCCCTATTGCAACCACCCCACACACAGTGAGTTTGCTCAAGCACTCATGAAGAGAAAAAAATCATTTGCTAGAATTCAGTCAAAGGCTGTTACCTGGTACTCCATTTGCCTTCATCAAAAGACACTTGAAAAGTCCCAAAACCCTGGAGATAAATGGTTATTCCCTTGTGTCAGATTTAAACCTATCAGATATCACTACGCAGTACTTTCACTCTGAACTGTCTTTTCTTTGCCTTTTAAACCACGCTACAAATAAGAAACCGCTACAGATGTTTACAACATTGGTGCTAAAGAATGAGTATTTTTTCAGCACCCTTTGCCATAAGGGTATTTTTGGTGAATACAAATAAGACCAACAAGTATTCCTCTTTGTACTTACCATGTGATTTTTATGCCACTTCACTGGACACAGGGTGTAATACATTGGGTCTTTTTATTGCTCAAGTAGAAAGTGCTCATTACCTATTTATGTTTATATATAGGAAAAAACAAAGAGTTATTACAAGGGGCATACTTCACACTGTTGTAGTGGTTGATTTCCTCAAGATGGTCTTCTGGGGTTTTGGCGCAGTTTGTGGAGGCACAGTTGCAGGTCTTGGAGGAGGAAAGCTATTACTGGGACTTATCCCCAACCCTCCATTTTCCAGAAGAAATGGAGGCAGTGGAGGTGGAGGAGGTGGCAGAGGAGGGCACTGGTGTGGCAGCTTTCCCGCAGCCCGGGCCGGCTCGCTGTGCAAGTGCACCTCCCTGTTTTTGATGTTGTAGCGAACGTCACAGTCGGGGCAGTAGCCGTGGTACTGCACCTTCTCGCTGAACCGGACGCGCTCCCTCGCTCCCGCCTGGGCACAGCGCTCCTTCTCGGCTCTGTGCGCCAGCGGCGGCATCACCGCCTTCTCCAGGGGGCTGCTGGGCACGCAGCACACATCTCCATTCGGGATGCGGCCGGGCCCCGCGGGCAGGCCCCCGTTCCGCAGCAGGGTGCCGTTGGTCTTGACTGGGTTGGCCAAAGGAGGCAGCCGGGGAGGCTCATCACACCTGACGGGCGTCAGCCGAGGGGGAGGAGGCGGCGGGTTGGGCTTCCGCAGCACGGTCAGGATGGCAGAGGGGTGCGCGGGCGGCTTGATGAGGGGCGCGCTGCCCCGCACCTTGACCTTCTCCAGGCTGGAGGCTGTTGTGCTGCTGGAGCTGCTGTTCAGCGTGTCTGTTTTGGAACTGTCTGTCATCTCATCCTCCAGCTGCAGATCACATGTCAGTGTGTCAATCTGGTCAACCACCTGCACGACAGCCAGAGTGAAAACAGTGAGAAAAGCATAACTCAGGGAAGGCACAGAAAAACAAAACCATTCTCCACTACCAGCTTCTCTTCCCTGGAACTGAAGCATCCAATTTTTTTTGACCATTACTTCTTTTTGTTCTTGTCAACGTAATAAAATAATCATAATAAAAATGACGACAACAATAATGATAAGGATGGCTAGTTTGCCAGCTCATCACCTGAATACAATAGAAACATAACTTGAAACAGTCTAGAATGAAATTCCCTTTCTTTCCCTCCAGGGTTTACTTGGTAATATCATAGGGAGTGAAGTGTAATTCTTCAGTATTATGCTTTGCCTTCCAGTGCAGGAGCAGACAAAATTGTTCAGCTTTAGCTTCTACATGACAGCTTCTGAACCCAAAAGTTCTGCAGGGTATCTTTTAGCTCTGACCTTTCAAACACTCTAGATTTAAATATTCATTCTCTGTATAGGTGATATTATACACGTAGAATTATAAGTTTGATACACAATTTTCTGACATTATTTAACATAAAAAAGGCTCTGAGAAACAAATTCTCTCTTTCGTATCTCCCTTTATGAGCATTTTCCATAACATCTGAAATCCTCCAAAACAATCCTGAAATAGCACTTGCTGAAAGAGAAAATGTTGCTTGGTTTCCACTCACAAGTGTTTAATAACTCATGCACTTTATCTGAAGTTTTCCTCTACCTCCCAGAATGCTGTTTTTAGATACCCCATTGTTAGATCTTTTCTAGTCTTCACATCTCCCTTTTCTATGTGGCATGAAACCATCAGTGTGTTTACTTGGTTGAGAAGTTTTTCATATGCCAATTAAAAGCCCTTCCTGAAAACTCAGTACCCAGGTGAACAACTGTAGTTATGAGCTACACATAAGTACAACAGATACCACAGGAAGTAGCACTGGGACACATTTAAAAACTGATCTCTGTCCTTCACAGCCTCCCAGGGCATACATAAAGTAATCAGTAGCTAAAAAGTTGCTAACTAACTTTGGTGCATGTGTAAAAACCTGTGCCATTGCTTTGGGTCCTTCTGGGACATCTGTGATATTCTGGAGAAGGCGACCCAATACATCTGAAATAAAACCAGATGTGGCCATTGTGCCACATAAACTTTCATTTCTATTTCCTGCTTTCAATAATTTGGTGCTGATACTACTGATTTCAAACTAAGACTATTTTTTGGCATATGAGCCATGCAATAACTGCAAAAAAAGTGAAAGCCACTACTGAAGGCAGTGACTCTTTATTCAGTCAAATCAATACCCCACTTATGTGCCCAGTAGTAAAAGGTAAATAATAAAAGCAAAACCTCCATAAAAGGAAAAAGCACTCGAGCTTTCACTGCTACTGAGTTGCGCAATACAAAATTCATAAAAATTCATATGCAGCAATTCAGTTTAGTGCATTTCTTCTCCTAAAATCAGCAAACATGCAAATAAGCACCACTCAGAGAGCTTTCAAGCATATTTGAAAAAACTTTACAATACTTTTTCTCTAAAAAGTACTGCAAAAATCTAATTTATTCAATATTCTAACTCCAGTATCATGTTGCATTTAAATTTCTATTAAAAAAAAAAGTGCCCTTAAAACACAGACCACAAATCCCTGAAATAGTAAGGATTTAAAAAAATTATTCTAGAAGTTGAAACGTACAGTTGAATTCTAGTAACTGCCAGAACCCACACATCCCCTCCAGGGCACAGCATATATAAGAAGTCTGGAAAATTTCAGAATAAAGGCAGACAAATCCCATCTGTACCAAAATTCATTCCAAGACTGACAGTTTACAAGTGAAAGAACTCTTATTATCACCTTCCATTACATAAGCAAAATAAGACAGAGAGAACTTCTCAGAAGGAAACAGGAAATAAGAAAAGAAAATCAAGTTCTGGACAGTAAGTCTGAAATTTAAACATCCCTCTGCAAGCTAAGTATGGATTTGTGTAAATATAAGGGTCTGCCTATAGATATCTAAATATCCTACTGCATTCTACTGCATCCTATCATCTTTTATTAAACTACAACAGTGATAAATGGATTGATGCAACATAAACCAAAGAAATTCCTTGACAGGCAAAGAAACAGAAAAATTATGCACTGCAGAGCAAAAATTACTCAAGAGTAACAGGTAAGTCTGTTATGAAGTACCCTTCAAGTTATTGACTACAGAGTTTATCTCATGCCTTCTGGGCAAATGTGTAGTATACATCAAAATTTTTTTTGTCACTTATCCGTTTGTAGAACATAAATCCAGCATGAAATGCTTCTGACACAACAACACAGTTTATCTGTCCAGATTCATTCCCACCACAAGTTGTGAGTCTGTGTACTGCTCCTTTCTCTTGCTTTTTTGTCCCAGAAGGTAAAATTCAAATAAGATGAAAAAGCAACATGAGAACCCGTGACTAATACAGTGAAACTGTTGTATTTGAAAAGAAAAAAGCATTTTGAGAAAAAAAAAAACATTCCTTGTTTCACAGTGTATCTTCTATGGAAGCAAGAGAGAGAATGTTAATTTAAAAAAAAAAAATATATATATATTAAGGTGCTCTGGTTGTGCTAAAATGTTTCCTTTTTTTCATTTCTGAATAAATCAGAACTTGATTCACATGTGCAAATATTGGGGATACATAATTTTATAGTCCAAGGAATCCCTTAGCCATGAACTGGATTTGAGCTCTGCAGATATGCCCACTTCTACCCTGCCAGCAGTATCCTGAGGCTTCAAGCTCTGTAGAATCCAATGTGACACCCCTGAATGAACCAGGACATCAGTCTATTCTTATCTTATCTAAGTTATCTAATTATTCTAACAATATTAGGTGCCCAGAGTTGGATTTCTCTACCAAAATACAAGATTACACCTTTAGCAACATGCACTTTTAACAGAGCATAGCGAATAAATCAGTAAAGTCAAATTCAGGTAAAAAGGAAAAAAAATACTATTCTATCCCAATTAACAACAAAAAAACCCCAAAATTGCAAAATCCCCACTGAAGCTGCAAATAATTTGCAATGAAAATAAATTTTACAGTTAACCCAATCCTCAATATTACCAAATTTTTATATAAACTTGCTTAAAAATACAGAGCTAGCATAATGTATTGCTTTTCCACTTATGTCCTCAGTGGAAATTGCAGTTCCTGTTTAAAAGAACTTCAGAATCTAGTCCAAGAAAAAGTCTTGTGAATATCAAAAGCAGCCTATGCTGACCTAATATTTCCATTGTTTGAGCTGTACTTTTAAGTTTTGTCTAGTTTCTAGCTCCTCTGTTGAAGGCCTTTTGTGGGCAAATGTCCTAACTTGATTAGACCAACACTCAAAACTCTGTAATTCTCACAGGATGCCAGGATCTCATTCCAAGAATCTAACTCTGTAATCATAAGACTAAAACATGACACTGAAAGTAACACATACTTGTACTTCTTACTTATATTAATAAACTTCTCTGAAAAATGTCTCTACAATTAGTCACAAACACTTTTTTTCACTTTTTTTTTCTGTGATCATCTAATACACATCCAAAGTAAATTTATGGAGAGTTTTGTTGTCTCCTTACAATAAGTGCTTTGCCAAGTTCAAGTTTGTTTTCCCTCCTATTTAAAGGAAGGTACCAATGCTCAGTGAATATATAATCCACTGTATGCCCTCAATCCACCACATACAATTGCTGAGCTTCTTTTTGCAACACTTAAATAAAAAAGCAAATTGCTTTTCAAGAAGGAAATTAATATACACTTAAAGATTCATGATTTTTAAAGTTCACAGAAGTAAAAAGGTATAATATTTCTTAAGATGTTCAGCCATTTGCATTTTTAAATGTTTTTCAAAGATTCCCATGGATTTGCAAACTAGATTTCTTTCTTTCTTTCTTTCTTTCTTTCTTTCTTTCTTTCTTTCTTTCTTTCTTTCTTTCTTTCTTTCTTTCTTTCTTTCTTTCTTTCTTTCTTTCCTTCTTTCCTTCTTTCTTTCTTTCTTTCTTTCTTTCTTTCTTTCTTTCTTTCTTTCTTTCTTTCTTTCTTTTTCCTTTTTTTTTTATTTTTTTTTTTGTTATTGCTTGCTTCTGTACAGGCTAGTAGTTCTCAAAAAAGCTGCATAAGCAGGATGCAACTTAGGTGATATTACTTCTAAGATGGAATAGGTATAATTCATATATTTCGCTTTTGCACTACACCATAGCTATGTGCAGCTACAAGATTTAAAAGTTTGCTGAAGTTTACTAGAAAATGAATAGTTATGGACAGATGCTAAATTTGATTTTAAGTCAACCAAAATCAAATCATGTCATGAGACTAGTTCTTGTTTTGAAATAAAAAATTTGTGGTGAAATGAACAAAGTTAGGTGGACAAAATAAACAGAATAAAATGTATTATTTTTTTTATTTTTAAAGAAATGCCAAAAACTTGCAAAGTTTGACACAGACAAATAGTGCAAAAAATTAGCTACCTGACAAGCCACAAAAATAAATATCTAATTAAGAATAAAAGAGCAATCAGCTCTACCATGAAGAATCTGCTCTTGCCTTGAAGTAAAGGACTGGGAATATGCTATATCAGCAGCTCTAACATCTCATGATTGCATCCCTAATCCTACAAGAAATTGTTCACTGGCTACAGTTAGTACCAGAATCTTCTAGAAAAGCTGTCAAACTATTTACATTCCCATCACTTAGGCTTATGATTTCCTGTACAGTTATTAGACCTTTGTGGACAAAAATGAGTTCAACATATACGGGGAACATGAGATTATCTCAGCTGGTCAGATCATGCTGCTAATAATGCCAGGCTTGATCTCTGCATGGACCATCCATTTAAGAGCTGGCTTTGGTGATTCTTGTGGGTCCCTTCCAACTCAGAATATTCTGTGATTAGTTCTGTGACATCTAAGGACACAAACAAAGCTTCTTCCTTACCAAATGCCTGTAAATCCCAAATTATCCCAGAGCTAAAATGAATAAAACAGAGGTCCCTGTTACCAGTGAGAGAATCAATATCTCTCTTTACAGTTTAAGCTGCATAACAGCAGAATAATAACCTTTTTACAGGTGCTTGTATTTCAGCTTCAATCCATGGTCACATCTTTTGTATTTTCTTACAGCAAACTCCTCTACATTGCTACCTGCCCCCTTCCGTATTCCAGATCCCCAGAGAATACAGTTTCCAAGTCAAGAAGAAAAAGAACCAAAATTAGACTCCTAACAAGTTTATAATGTTGTGTAAGCTAAAAAATTGCCAAAAGAAAGCAACAGAAAAGCTGTATAAGGAGAGACAAGTGGTCTACTTAGTACAATATTGTGAAAAATTACAAAATTACTTGCCTGAGCAGGTGCTCAGGCAAGAACACTAGAAAAGTCACACAGAAATATTTGTGTGGAACCTTATTCCATTCTCAAACAATTTCTAACTCAAGAACTTCCTAGCTTATTTTGTATTAAGCAGATTTTGACATACTTATCTACAGTGAACATGTGAGCATGCTTGTATCTGGTTAAACCTGCATCAGCTTTTGGCATCTGCCAAAGTATCCTCCAATTACCCACCTTCATTACATGGAAATGCCACCTGCACCTCTTTCTACTTGAGAAAAAAAACCCAGATGCTTTTATAGACAAAGCGCTTAATGAACTTGCATAATACTCAAGCTGTAGCTGTTTTGTGAAACCACAGCTACAGAATCTCTCTCAGTCTTGCAATTGGGTTGTGGGTTGTTTTCTTGTTTGTTTTTACAATGTATCCATCAGCATCTTTGTATATGAAGCTGTATTAATAAGTAATGTCTGTCTATGCTAAAACACTGCAACAAAGCACTGGGGATTAATTCAGTATTTGAGTAAATGCAAACTTTCATGCAGATTAGTTCAGCTTTCTCTTACAGTAGTATCTCAGCAGCTCCGTCACTCACCCTGCAGCAGCAGGAAAGGGCAAGGCTGGGGTGAAGCCCATAAGTGTTAGAGTATCCAAGAGATCAACCCTGTCCTAAGCAAAGTTAGAGATATCAAGTCACTTTTGCCACCACAGAGTTTTGGGTGAAGAATACATTAGTAACTCCAGCAAACTAGTCTTATGCCTTAGAGTACACTAACACAGAGCCACAGAGAGCCTAGGCTGGACAAGGTCTCAAAGATCATTTAATTCCAACCCCCTGCCCATAAGCAGGAACACCTTCCACCAGATCTGACTGCTAGAAGTCCCATCCAACCTGGCCTTGAACACTGCCAGGAAGCTGGCACCCCCAGGTTCCCTGGGAAGCCTGTTCCAGTGCCTCACCACCTTTGCAGAAAGGGATTTCTTCCTGAGGTCTAATCTAAACCTACTCTCTTTCAGTTCGAAGCCATTTCTCTTGTATTATCACTACATGCCTTTGCAAAAAGCCTCTCTCCACCTCTCTTCAGGCTGCAGTGGGGTCATCCCGCAGCCTTCCCTTCTCCAGGCTGAACAATCTCAGTTCTCACAGCCTTTCCTCATAGGAGAGGTGCTCCATCCCCCTGACCTGAGTGGCCCTCCTCTGGATTTGTTCCAGCAGATCAATGTCCATCCTGTACTGGGGACCCCAGAGCTGGATGCAGTACATTCCATCTTAGCCTCTGTAAATAAATGAAATTCAAAATGCCTATTTTTCAGTGACAGATATTACTCAACTGTTCCCTTACATTCTGAAGTAGACTGAACACCAAGTTAGGCTGGAAATAAACATGTAAGTGAAAATGTATGACTATGTTGGGCTCCTGAGAATTTTAAGAGGCCATGAAAACTCAGCATCATGATTCTGAATTAGCAGTTCAGGGAAAGCACACTGGGACGCCCACATTCAAACTATTTTTTTTTTTAAAACCCTTTTTTTTCCATGGAGAAATAATAATAATAAAAAAGAAATTACAGCAAGCTGCTCCTTATGTTCCCCTTTAAGAATTTGACATAGCCATGGCACTTCTCCTTTTGGATGAAGTCTCATAGGGATGTTGTTTGGAAGAACAGAGAGAGACATGGAGGCAGATATGCAGCATGTATTCATGATGAACAGTACAGTTACAATTCTTGTCACACACAGAAGAATCCTGATAAAACTATGATAAACAAACAGAAACCCTGAGAAAATAAAGTAAAAAACAAACAAAAAAATCCTTCTGAGAAAAGCAAGTTCAACCAATATTTGTAACAAAAAATAACCTTTCTAAAATATTAATTGGAACAAGTCAGTTTCGATTCAGTTTCATTCGTTTTTAACGGCAGCAGAATTTCACACTTCCAGTGAAATACTAGGAATGCGTGAAATGAAATACTCACATCATCTTATATTTGGCAATGTAGGAAAATAAATAATTTCATGAAAAAAAAAGCAGATTAAATCTGTTTTGTCACATCTAGATCATCACAGAATGATGACACTTATCTTAACTCTGGGAAGTAATGCAATGACTTCATGTGTAGCTTGTTAGCCAGGCTGAAGGACAAACTGCAGCTCAGGCTCAGCACTGTGTAAGCACAGCAAGCCAGTCCAAGGACTCGAAAAAACAAGCACAATGCATGTCTCCATGGGCAGCAGTGGTAACTGGCTAACCGAGTCAAGCCAGTGCTACCCTGGAATCTGTTCAAAAGCAGATTGTGAGAGCAGCACGTAGGTCTGGTACAGCTTGTCCTGAACACAGAAAAAAAACTCAGAACTAGGAAAAAATAAAAAAAAGAAAGGCTTTTAAGTACTAAAGAAATGAATGAATGAAGACTACCTTATAAAATATAAGGAAAATTTGATTTCACGACTCACAAAGAAAACTGGAACTTAATGGGAAGTAAGCAATTCTTCCTCTACTGTTATTGATTCATGTCAATTATACTCCTTTCTTTTTCTTACTCTTAAAATTTAGATTTGACATGGCAGATGTATCCATCCTTACTATTTGAAAAAAGTATCCAAATTTTATCTTTATGTTATTAGACAAGAAAAAAAAAGGATGAAGCTGGGCATATCAGATATACATCTGATAGATAATTCTGCATACAATTCATTTAAATTCATTGGCACAAGGAAGGAAATTTAAATGACAAATTGCTAATCAGCATTCTAGGCTTAAATATGCATGTAAATAAAAGGTCTTCCCTGTAGAAAAATTAGGAGAATTAATATTATAACCTTGTTTACATGTTTCAGTAATACTCCTTGCAGCTTACTACTCCTTTTCTTTTTCAAAATATGTAACAAAATTGAAAATGGCTGCATGTTGACAAAAAACAAGGAATGGGTAATCTGTGCATTCCCATTATTGCTAATGTTTTCTGAATAAACATGTTGTAAACTAGCTGTAAATGCAATAGTACAAAATCTTGGAGATTTTAGTCCCTACATAACAATCTTTGACATAAACAGTCATTCATGACAATACAGTCATTTGCTAATTAGAAACCATATTAATTTAAATGAATGCTAAGTATTTGTCCAAGCTCTTAACTATTAAAGTAAACAGAATGTAGAAGTTCCTAAAAGTATGTTAATTAATGCTAACCATGGCAACTGTGAAGACTAGAAGTTCCTTAGTAGGATTAGAAAAATCACGTATTTTCATAAACACTTTCCTAGGTACACTTTTCAAATACATTAATAACAGCAATTCTTAAAAAAAACCAAACCAAAACAAAAAACAAACAGAAAAAAAACAAAACAAAACAAACAAACAAAAAAAAAACAAAACCCCTTGTAACATTATAGCTCTGAATTAAATATTTAGCATACCCAAAATAAATGTGCTGAGAAGCTAAGAAACAATTCCACTGCAATTCTTTTGTTAACGCTAGTCTGAATAACTGGGTATATTTCTCTGATTTTAAATAAACCATCACACTATGCAGAGTATTAATTGGCATCCTTCCTTTTCCTCTGGCCCTCTAAAATAGGCTCCAGAAATAAATTTTTGTCATACTTTTGTACTAAAACAAACAAAAAAAACCCAAAACCTTCTCCAAGAACAGCCAATATATCTTTTCTGAGACCACATGTTAGGCCTTTGGACTTTATGATTTAAAGGGTTTTATTAGTAAAATACTACATTGAGTCTAAATGACCTCCATATTTTAGTATTTCAGCACCATTTAGGTTACAGCTCCAAAGTCACTTTTAAGCCCAAATGAAATGTGCAAGACATTTACATCAACCTGGAAGTACTTACTCCTGTTGGACACTTACTAAAACACAGTTGAAACTCAGATGAACAGAACTAGAGGATTAAATACAATATTTAAAGTAAATAAAGAAAGGTAAGTGTTGGAAAATATTTTATAGCTTCCAATGAACATTAATAAAAATACTGTGGACTTGCACTTAAGTTTCAAAAGACATAAGAAATATTTTGACTAGGTTCAGTCAAAAGAACTACATTTACTTAAGTGCTGTAAGTTCTGAGACATTAGGCACCTGTGAAAGAGAAAACCCTTTATACAGAGCTAGGTAGGTTGCATCTTCCTGGTAGGAATTAAGACATTTCTTTTGGGCTAGATGTAACATATTGAAGATGATAATTCAGGGATAAGGAAAATTTAACATTATATTAAATTCTGTGAGTTCTGAGAGAAGTGACTGCATTCTCTGCTTTTTACACTCAAAAAATTTGAAAGCCTGCTAATGCAATAGACTTTCTTTCAGACATACCTGCAACACTCCTTCTGTTGATAAGTCCTGTGCTTGAAAGATGTTCTATTTATTTGAACTACCTGCCTGGATAAAAAAACAATGCTACTGGTAAAACAATAAAAACAATGCTATGGGTAATGATGATGATTATTGGAAAGTTTGCAACTTTTTCTGCTGGGAGGTCTTAAATGCACAAGATCCCACCTACCCCTCACCCTGCTGGTGAGCTGCACCTAACACCAGCAAGTAAGAGTACTACAAACATTTTTCCAAGACTGAGAGAGCACAGAATATTTTGCAATAGTGACCCTATTGAAGGCTTCTTGGAACTCAATCTGACCTTTTCCACATGGATGTACTGGGCAAAACACATCACAGGAGATAGCCCATGGTAAGCTTACACCACTAATTAATAAAATTAATGAATCAGCAAACTCTGATTAACAGAGTTAACAGAGAAACTAATTGCTGTGAACCATAAAGGTTTAAAATTAATCGTTGCCTTTTAATTATTTGTTGCTCCAAGTTAAATGACCTCAGTTCACAGTGTATCACAACATATTTTAGTAATTTAATTAAAATAATATTTTATCTTAATATTTAAAAATACAATATTTTCAGATTCCTTTCAATAAAATGCTACATGGGCACCTGAGAAGTATATACAAAAATAGTTTTATCTCATTTTTAGTTCTATATATTAAACTTTTGTTTGTTTATTAGACATCTAAAACTGAGCCCATCAAGTGATCATGACTAATGTATTTCAGACACTGTAAGCAAGCTGTAGCTAAGTATTTTTTAAATAAATAATTAAATGATTAATAATTGCACATTCAAATTATCATAATAGGATCCTTGCCAAGAGAGCTGTTTAAGAAAATCCAAAGCAAACAATGTAATGTTACATGTTTACATAGGCGGTCAGGTTTTTTTACAGTTAAAGCTGAATTTGATCAAAGTCACTGATTTTGAAGTTCAAAGAAACTATCTGCCTTCCAGTCCAAAAAGTAATTAATAAATACCATAAATTGAGAATGCGTGAGAAGCAAAGGTAAAGAAGCAGAGTTTACAGCTAATGTTTGCAATGATATACACTGACCCTTCAAAAAACCCAAACATAACAAAAAACCCCCCCAAAAAAAAACAAACAAACAAACAAAAAAAACCCAAACCAAACCAAAACAAACCCCAGGAAATCTCTAGCTCAGGTATTTCCAGCACTTTTGATGGAGATAATCATTTCAGTGTGCCAAAATACAATACTGCAGATGTCCTTTCAAGCTAAGACTATTAAATTTTTGTCCTTATAAGACCATTAGCTCATGTTTTTGGCACAAGTAGCTGCTGCTCCAATTCTGCTTCTTGTTGCAGATCAGCTAGCTAACAACACAAGAAAACAGAAAGTTTTCTTTGCTTTTGCATATCCCACAAAGCTGCAGGGCCTTTTATGCCTGTAACATACTTGCACTCCCAGCAATACTGAACTGTTAAAAGAGAATTTGGGGATCCCACAAGGTGCATGGTGTTGTACTCAGTACCCCAACATTGTGTTTTTACTGCTGGTGGTCCAGTCCCTCTCCTGTGTATTCAGCTCAGATGCTTCTGCATTTGTGGCATAGGTTTCCCTTGGATATAGTTAGTTTTGCTGGTTTTAATGCAAAAGAGAGGCATGACTTTCAGAGGTATTAGTGAAAGGCTGAAGGTGAAATTCTGAAATTCTGTTTTCCTAGGTAAGTCAGTAATTGCCTTACAGAAGTAAACTACAGTAGAAGAATACATTGTGCAGGGAGTAGAAAACCATTTCCAAACAGATTTGCAAAAACACAGTGGTGAGCAGGGTAGCGGAGTAACTGTCTCAGTCATGCAAGTAACAAACTGCAGTCAAGATTCAGTAAAGCTACCACAAATTTCCAACCAAAGATAAAGTCAAAATGATTCACTCCTTTAAAAGACTTGTTGATGCTTAGCCTTTGAAGCTTGGTTTTGCTTTTTGGCTTTCCTGCAAAGCGTTTTCAGTTGAGTTATCATCTTATTAAAAATATGGAATATTTATTATATATTATATGGAATATATTATATAATAAATATGGAATATATATAAATATGGAATATGCATTATCTAATATATTTATTATGTTTTTATATTGAATATTTATTTTAAATTTATATATTTCAGTAATTATTTCTATAGTAATTTTGACTATATATGGAAAATCTGATCCAAACCTCAAGAAAAAAATAGCTGTCTAAATTGCTTCACCTTCCTTTCACAATGTCTTCTGGGGTTTACAAAATATGAATACTTTTTCCTTCAGCTCCCTTTCCCTCTTCCCCTCACTCTCCCTCCCTTCTTTCTTTCCTCCCTCTCTCCTCCCTCCTCTCCCCAGTATTTCAGAAATTCTGCTCAGGTCAATCACACAATGCCTCAAGTACTAAAGCACTTCTTTGAATGCCAACAATCCACTTTGAAGAGTCCTCACATCTCGTCCTTATAAACCTCAGTCCCTTTCTTATAAATGGAGTACTTGTGGCAGCAGGAATGAAATGTTTTGTACCTGGTATTTTGAAGTGGTCCTTAGATGTAAAGATGTAAAAAGGGAATTTTTCCAGTGCAGCTAGCAGGATGCACAGAAGAAAACTAGAAAGACGGATCAAGTGCCCCCTTCTGCTGCTATCCTATGGAGGTCATCTTGGCTGGCTTTGATTCAAAGAAAAATGCAGTTCCACCATTAAAAGAACATGGTTGGTGAGATGTTAAGCACATGAGACTTCTGGTGTATACACTGAATGATACCATAAATCTCATCAGGTACATTGCTGTTTAAAATGTTTTCAGATAGCATTGAACAAACAGTTGTTTCATTTTCTGAGCTATTAGTGAAAAGAAAATTATACAGGTAAGCTATAAAGCCATAATCATATTTTAATACTGAGACCTATTATTCTAGAGCCTATATTTTCACTTTTGGCAAAGCAAATGTAAGTTGTGAATGTAGACACTTGGGGTTCAGGCCCAAAAAATGGACCTGAATACTAAGGTAAAAAGCATATCTTTTTTACTTAAGAAAGTGCTGCAAAATGTGTGAAAAATATAATGTGTGTTGGAAAAATTAAGCAGTCCTAAAATGTCTAAAGAAATGTATATATTGGAAAATATTTTATAGTTTCCAATGAACATTAATAAAAATACTGTGGACTTGCACTTAATTTTCAAAAGGCATAAGAAATATTTTGACTAGGTTCAGTCAAAAGAACTACATTTACTTAAGTGCTGTAAGTTCTGAGACATTAGGCACCTTTAAAAGAGAAAACCCTTTATACAGAGCTAAGACATTTCTTTTGGGCTAGATGTAACATATTGAAGATGATAATTCAGGGATAGGGAAAATTTAACATTAAATTAAATTCTGTGAGTTCTGAGGGAAGTGGTAGACGAATTGCTATGCCCCTGTCCATCATACTTGAATGATCGTCAGGTGAAGTTCTTGATGACTGGAAAAAGAGAACTATAAGCCCCATTTTTAAAAAAGGCAGAGTGGGAGACCTGGGGATATACAGAGCTGTCAGCCTTAGCTCTGTGCCAGGTAAGCTTATGAAGCAGGTTCTCCTGGAAACCATGCTAAGGCACATGGAAAACAAAGAAGTGATTGGAAAGGGCCAGGAAACCTTGCCTTCTGTGATGGAGCTCCGGGTGGATAAGGGCAGAGCAATTGACACCGCCTACCTGTACTTATGAAAAGCTTTGGACACTTTCACAGGATATCCTTGACTCTAAATTGGAGACACATAGGTTTGATGGATGGACCACTTGGTGGATGAACAGCTGCCTGGGATGGCTGCATGGAAAGAGTTTTGGCAAAGAGCTCCTTGTCCACACACAGTGATCCCCAGCGTGGGATCTGGGGCTGAAACTGTTCAAACACCTTTGCTGGTGACAGGGACAGTGGCATCAAGAGCACCCTCAGCAAGCTCCCTGATGACCACGCTGTGTGGGGCAAGGACATGCCCAAGGCAAGGGATGCCAGCCAGAGGGACCTTGGACAGGCTTGAGAAGTGGGACTGTGGGAAAAGCAAGTTCAACAAAGTGCAAGGTCCTACACCCGGGTCATGGCAATCCCAGACACACTCACAGGTTGGGCAGAGAAGTGATTGGGAGCAGCCCTGTGGGGCAGGACTTGGCGGGAATGGCAGATGGAAAACTCCACATGAGCCAGCAGTGTGTGCTCACAGCCCACAAAGCCAGACGTGTCCTGGGCTGCACGGTTAGCAGGGCAAGGGAGGGGATTCTGCCCCTCTGCTCTGCTCTGCTCTGCTGAGACCCCACTGCAGTGCTGTGTCCAGCTCTGGTGTCCCCAGTGTAAGGAGGACATGGAACTGTAGGAGCAAGTCCAGAGGAGGGACATGAAGTTGACAAAGGGACTGGAGCACGTCCCCTACAACGCCAGGCTGAGACAGCTGGGGCTGTTCAGCCTGGAGAAGGGAAGCTTGTGTGGAGACCTCCCGGCAACCTTGCAGGATCTGAAGGGGCCTGCAGGGAAGCTGGAGAGGGACCCTTCATCAGGAACTGCAGTGGCATGACAAGGGCAAAGAGGTACAGATTGAAAGAGAGCAGGTTTAAATTAGATGTTAAGAAGAAGTTCTTCACTGTGAAGATAGTGAAACCTGGAACAGGCTGCCCTCCTGAAAAGGGGATGCCCCATCTCTGGTCATGTTCAAGGACAGGCTGGATGTGGCTTCGAGCAACCTCATGTAGAGGGACATGTCCCTGCTGTGGTAAGGGAGTTGGAACTAGATGACCTTTAGGGTCTTTTCTAACCCAAACCATTCTCTGACTCTATAAATTAGATTTATATTCTAGAGATATAATTTTGTACATTTGAACTACTGCCAGCTGATACTTTATTGGTACAACATTAGTTGCACCATAACTTACTAAATATTGGTATTTAATACCTATGGACTGTGACATACATCAACTACCTTCTTAACCAGAAGTACTAAGGAAAATGTTACGAGATAAAACCAAAAGCAGCTTTACAAAACACCACAGACATTGTTAAGTGTACATATTTTCTTCATCTGTCTCTTTTACATACATTTTTATCCAAGTGTCATTATATGCTTATATGCGCAATTATATTCTATTTTATACCTGCTGTCAGATATTTATAATATATCCAGGTAACCTGATGACCACTGTATCTTGTTTTTTCTTTCCTCTAGGTTAGTAAAATCCAAGGGCAAACCTACATTTTTAGCCTGACAGTTACAATAGTAGCTTTTTGCACTGATAAAACCATTACCAAAAACATGGATCTACTAATGATTCTTCTCCCCATGCTTACAGCAGGTAGTTTTGTTGATACCTCCTAGAGTATTTTTAAGCTCAAATATTCCCCCCTTGTCCAGATAAAGAAGTTTAAAAACAACATGATCATACTGCAAAACCAAAGCCATTAAGTCCTTCAACATGCTCCTATCCATTCAGAGGTCTTGCAGCAGTAGAAATAATACTTTTCTTTTTTTAACAGAAAAATATAATCACAGTTGCTTTGAATGTAGTGGCTGCGTATTCATATACTACACAGGTTATCCTAAAGGAGATAGCAGCACATAGGAGTCTGCCCAGTGGTTTCTAATTTCCACCTCTGCTATTCATGTAACTGCTATGTTAACTCAGGAAAGGAGCTCAGTATTTATGGGGCACCATTTTTCTCTTTACTATTTATTTTTCATCCATTTACATTATATGCTCTGGAACAAGGGTTACACTTCTCATGCAACCCTTCCTGCAAAATGTGTGCTACTTTTTACTATTATTCTGTTAAAGTACTGCAGAGTGTAATGGTTTTGGCTAATCTTGTTGGCTAATAGGTTCTCTCGACAGCAGGATAAACAAGACACTTACAGTCAAGTACCAAGAGTAGATGTTCTAAAGTTCAAATACCCTTTTCATTAACATTTCCTCACAACATATGCATTGGAACATTTATTCAGGGGAAAAAAAACCCCAAACAACCAACGACAAAACAAAACACTCAAAACTCCCTACATCTAGCAACATATTGGGGAGTTATTTTTTAGATAACACCTGCCATAAGCTACTGCGGAAATTACATGTTTTCCAGAGCAGGGTGTAAGTATATGACGTATTAGGTTATATAAGACTAAAAGTCTCCATGGCAATTCTGAACACATCAAACCATTTACAACCACTAAGTGATGTTCTCATAGACACTGATCAGCACACCCTGCACTGCTTGGGTCTTAGATCTCACTCACATTCAAGCATTACTCATATCTGCCTAAGAAAAGATATAAACCACTTGTCTGAGAACCCAAACTTCAAGAAGAAAACGGGATCCCTTTTTTTCTAAAGAAATCCAAAATAAATATGCACAATAATTGAAAGATTAAATATTTCTCTGCATAAAAGCTGTAGTACACACAGGAACAGCTGTGTTTAATGCATTACAGAAAATAGTACTTTTTCCCACAGAGGAATATCTGAACTTATATTGAGCATTTTTTACAATGAACAAAAATAAACACCACTATGGTGCCTCAATGAATAGCAAAAACAAGTATATCCTACACAAACATGCATTCATTTCAAAGCAGAAATTACATCAAATATTATAAAAAACTCCGTATGTTGAATCCATATATGCAGTCACACCAGAAAAGTAATGAAGCAAATTAAGCATTAAAATTGCTCAGTTTATTCATGAGATTGCATTGTGTGGGCTGCCTTATGCATAGGTACTTAAAGAATTCAAAATTTCCAGCATCTCTGACACAAAAAAATATAAATCATAGAATGAAAATGATGCAAGGTACCACACATAGGTAGTCATGGTAGCATTAAATAAGCAGAGACCAGAAGACAGAGAATTTAGTTGTATTGGTTCAGGGGTTTTTTGGGGTTTTTTTTGGTTGTTTTTTTTGTTTTGTTTTGTTTTGTTTCGTTTTTTTTTGTTTTGTGGGGGGAGGGGATTTGTTTTGCTTTTTTGGGGTGGATTTTTTTTGGTTGGCTGGTTTGTTGCGGGTTTTGGGGGGATTTTTGGTCTGGGTTTTTTTGTGTGTAATAATTAAGAAATCAGAAAAGTGATTGTGGCATATAGTAAAGATATCATTTCTACTGAAGCAGAAAATATTCAGGACTTTCAGGAGCTTAGCAAGGAAAAAACACCCTTATTTTCAGATTATCTAGTTGCAGATTACAGGCTTCCCATTAGAATAAACTGAGTTAACAGGCAGAACAGAGTCCTGACATCTAAAAGATTAAATCTTTAAAGCATTACAACTATAGCGTGATTTGTTTAAGAAAGCACACCCACATTGCAGATAATGAAATAAAGTTTTAGTTCTCTCCTTAATCAAATCAACCTATTTCTATTCACTGACATCAGATTCTGATTCTGCAGATGAAACTAGGTTCCTTACTACCAGTAAGTATGATCTGAAAGGATGGTACTGTTATCTCAAAAAAAGAAAGAGAATAAAGAATGCATCTTGATGATATAAATGAAGCAATAAAAAGGAGAATCCATGAGCCAAGGTGTTGCAGACACACAGACCATGTGCATTCATGCTAACAGTTTTTACTGATTGAGTGAAAGAGGGAACTGCAGAGCATAAGAATCTATATTTTTCTTCACTGGACTGTAGTAAAGAATGAATCCTAATTTCGGACAAATTCATTAATAAAGTTCTTTAAATTGCTATTAATAGCCATAGAGTTATCTTTAATCCTTCTCTGGAAGGGCAGAGTTTAAGCACAAGAATTCATGAACATACAAATAAATAATTCCAGGCTGTGGAAATTAATCTTCAAAAGAATACATATTTAAGAGTCTGTAATTATTTTTTGTATCCATAATAAACAGGAGATTTTACTGAAAACTAGACATTAGAGTTTAACTGAAAAAGACCCCTAAGCTTGTCTAGACACTGAAGTGCATCTCACTTCCTGATTAAGATGTTTGCTTACAAGAAGAAGCAAGCAGTAATAATATCTTTGTAAGCCTGGCTAATGGCTGGAACAAAGCACTCTGGTTTTCAAACATACAAAATTTTTACTGAGCAGGAAAATAGAGAAAAAGGAAAAGGATTTCAGGTTTTCTTTCTTTCCAACATTCTGACTAGTTCAACTCCTTTATATAGATCTACTTCCTTCTCTCAAAATGAAAACTTTGAAAGAGGAAAAAATCACACTTGCTCATCAAAATTCTTTACTAAAACCAGACAATCCAACTTCTCATTTTGTGAATTCTACCAAAAAAAAAAAAAAGTGAAAATTAATTCTTGTGATCTCCAACGTCAAGAGAGAAATAATTTCCTTTCATCACAGAAAATGAAGACATAGCTGTCTTTAATCCATGAGTGATGAAAAGTTTTGATCAAAGAAGCACCATTCAATGAAAATCAAATTAAATTCTATTTTTGTTGACTCACATTGCCTTCTCAAATATTTTGAAACCTATTATATGCAAATATTGCAGCTATTCATTACACTGCCCACTTCTACCGCATTATTTTTAATCCTCCACCGTGTTTTGATTAAACACGTGATCAAAATTAAACGCAGTTTTTCACAATTTCAGTATCTGAATTTTCAGACACCTATTTGCTTTTCAAATCTTTCACTGTTATCTTTTGCCAAACAACTTTACTGCAGTTACGGGTTCGGTAAAAAATATTTAACATTTGAGCCAAAAGCAAGAGCAAAATCATGTTAGTTCAGAGCATAACTGACATTTATGCTAGACAACTTTTAAAGGAGCTATGGCTTTACTGAATAAAAATCATACTATCAAAATGCACTAATAAAAGAAAATCAATGTTTTTTTTCATTGAGCTGCTGTTCTGGTCATCAGCACAAGCTACTATGTTCATGTTCCTAAAATCTGAACGTGGGGATTTGCGAATTGCGATTGTTGCTGTGACATCAATACTCCAGATTGCATCACTCAGAAGTCTGCAGTAACTGCACTGATAACATTAAAGCAGTCACTGTAGCTTTTATACACAGCAGTACCATGCATGTGCCACATCCATGTAGCAACTAAAATGTAAGAACTGTTCAGATTCCTCAAACCTTAGCAATCAGTAGTAGCACCAACTCTAAGAAGAAACAAACATGCTGTCTGAAAATTGTTCCATGCTTCAAAGCTGCACAGGTCTTAACTTTCAAGGTAGTGAGTGCATCACTGAATAAACCTGCTTTTCCAATAGACCATAAGAGATCAAGCAAGAATGTCTCTTTCCATGGGAAAGTGTAACATACCTGCTTCTCTTGGATGGCTGATATCTAAAAATGCTGAAATAGGGAGATTGAAGGGAGAAAACTACCCTACAGTGATTACAGCCATATGAAATTAACACTACTACAAAAATCAGCCAGTTATCCATATATATCCATATTTTCTCTTTCTCACTTTTGGAAGTACAATACTATCAAGATGATAGAAGGAAGACTTTGAAGAGCAAAACTTCTAAAAGGCATGCTAATCTTTTAATTTAACTTAAAAACTCTCCTGAGGATGTTAGGAATCCATTACTGTTAGAAATGGGAGAAAAAAAAAACCCGTTCATCATCTGAATGTAAAGTGGCTGTGAGACATATTGTGAAGCTCTGGCAGAGCAAAACCTCCACCTTACCCTATTCACCACTCCTGTACCATCAATATTTATAGCTGCCAGGCAGCACAATCACCTTTGCATGTGCCCAAGTGCTCCCCCTGTGCTGCCTGCCCTGCAGCCCACATTTGAGCATCAGGCATTGTGTTTCAGAACAGCTGTGAAGTTCTGCTGGTCTACCCACATTCAGTAGACCTAGAGGCCAAGCCTAGAACTTCTGACAGCAAAGCCAGGGATCAGCCAGCATTATGCCAAAGAAAGGAAGCTTGTGCTGCCTTGTGCTGCACTTGTGCACAGCTGTGCCTGTGGAAAAGCCTTCTCCAGTGGCCCGTGACAAAGGGAAGAGAGAAAAGGCTTTGCCAATCAAGATGGCAGAAGACTTTACTGTAGCTTTGGAGCTACTTCAGATGTCAAAAGCCATTCACATGAACTGAAAAGTAAGTAGGCAAAATCTCCAGTCTCCAGGGCTCATGCTGAATCAGCAATGCTCACACACTTTCCCCACCAACCCTGGAATTCACAGCTCTGGACACAATCCAGCATTCTCTGTTAGTTCTCCTGAGATACCTAGGAGATGTATCTGGCATCCCCTACCAACTAGTAAGGGATGAAGTTTCCCTTTTACCATTGGTCTATCAGTTTCGGGGACAGAACAGTCAGTAAAAAGCTTCTTTGTCCCTCGCAATACCATAGATTTTGACCAGGATTGGTTCTGAGAGAAGATTCTGTGAAATAATTTTTACTAACTTCTGAATCTTAAACTGTAGAAAATAATTTGTCTGTACTGAATGAAAGAACTGTCAGCATAAGAAAAATTCTACAAATATAGTCAGTGCTGAAAGGTAAGTATTCTATTTTGATTTTTCTGAATGCCCTAAAAATGACATGGTATCAAAAGATAGCTATATACACTTGACAAAAAAGCACAGTTTATTGCTTTTAACATACAGCATAACTTTACTTACTGTTCTGAAGAGTACATTAGATGCATTTCCATTATTTTGCTTTATTTAGTCTGAATTTAACACCATTACCAATTTCTCTTAGTCTGTTTTTACACCAAACACTACTTGTGGTAAGATCCCCAAGATCTTCTTTTACTGGTTAAATGGACTTCAGAAACAAGTCCTTACCTTCCCACACCCCCAAACATCTTGCTTGCAACTGCTTGCAGTTCTTTCTGCTGCTGTGTAAAACTGTTATTTAATTTTATGCCAAGTTTAATGAACTGCAGAGTGTTGGGAGTGATACTACATTACAGAAAGCAAGCTAGTAAACAAAATTTTAGTGAGATTTTCTGCAGCTGAAAAAGAGGACTGTAGAAGGTTGGCTGGGCTGTGAGAAAGGTTTTGTGTATTGCATTACTTGAACTATTTTTATTCACCTTCAAGAGATGAGTAACTGCCCAAGCAGAAGCCATAGAATTATGCAAGTTCACACACCAGTGAAAATATTACATTTGTCAAAGTAAGTGTTTGACTAGGTGCTATTCTTAGAGCATGAGAGAAAAATTATCAACACAATTTTGTGCTTCTACTCCTAGAAATGCTGGCCTAGTACTATAGCAGGAAATACGATCTGGGTTTATTTCCCTGCAACACTTCTTACATACCAAAGAAGATTTATGTAAAAAGACTGAAGGGTACCCAGAAGAGTCATTGCTATTTCCATTGAGAAGATATAACCAAACACGAGTTAACTTTTTAATACATTTCATTGGTCAAATGGCCTTTGCGAGGCGACTGAAAATGAAAATAATTGCCCAGGCAATTTACAGGAGAATCAGGGTGCATTCACAAGGCTCAAAGCCAATTTCATAATAAAGACCCCATATTTCAGAAAGTGTTGACTGGCTATGTATGTCCAGGCTTATTGTGGAAAGCTGGGAATTTTAACTGCGTTTAAATTTAACAGAAGTGGGAAAAAGCCATTTAGAGTATTTAATCCTTACTGAATATACTGCCTCATCTCAAAGGCATTAATCTGTACTGTATTTGTCCTGTGTATGACAAATGCAGTTTTTTGTAAAACAGGACTATTTTTCAATTTATATGCATATTATATATGATACATTATGAACATTGACACAGATTCATATATAAACACATCAAGTATTCAGCTAATTTCATGCAATTACATGCAAAATAATAGTCTATAGAACCACAAAATGCCTAACTATGGCAATTAACAAAGAATGAACTATAAGGAAAAATTTAGCTGATGCTACTAATAGGAAATTAGTTTTGTCACTAATGAAAAATAAAATAAACCTCCTTTTTTAAAGTTGTACATTCTTTTCAGAGTGTAATACATATATAATGTCTGAATGTGGCAGTATATTGGATCACTTGAGATCACCTAAATTGTTTTTAGAAGGTAAAAGCTTCTGATAAGTTTTTAAATTAATAAAGCACCAAACAGATCTAAGAAACTCCATATATAAGGCACCCAAGGTCTGATTCCCAGCTCTCATTTTTAAGGACCCAGGCAGCTAATAAGCCAGGGAAAGAACCTGCAGATTTGGTGAGAACAAGGCAGTGAGGTTAACAGTGAAGAGGCTGGAGCAGCAGCTGCTCCAGGGGAAACTTCTAGGCTTTCTCGTGCACTACCTGAACCTCCTGCAAAGGTTTCCCCATGCATACACTGAGGCAGATACCATCATAAACTTAATTAGACAACACAAGATACATTTAAAAAAAAAAATTCCCATTGTGCCTTTCAATTTCTTATAGCAAGGGAGGGAGTAAGGTGGAAAGAATCAGGCCCTGGGAATCGATGAGAGTAATGCTGACAGACCCAGCCCAGGAAAAAGGGAAATTGCAATGGCAGTCTCCTGCTCTAGAGAAGAACTGACAAAATTAAAAAGCTTTTTTTTTTCCTTTCTCTCTATGCATCTTATCACGCAGAAAATCATAAAAGTGCATGCAGAGATGTCAGTCATGGGAAATGCTTGTAAAAGCACAGCAGTTTGGGACATGTAAAAAATAAGCTTGACAAAGCATTGCCAAGTTCTTAAGCAGTAAAATTTTATGCAGGATCATCACAAAGGACTTAATAAACCTGATTTCCATAGTTGAGGCCAGAGCTCCATGTTGACTTCTATATGACTACTTTTTAAGTAACAGCATAAATTACTGCAATTCCATGCTTACATCTGTATGCTGAATTCCCAAAGAGACATTTATTAATTCATTAATACTTGTGATTATAAATGACCTATTTGTTCATAAAAGTTTATGAAAAGAAAATCCAATGAGTTCACCTCTAGAAATACTAAGAGTATCAATACATAAATTTTCCTTTGAACATCCATCCCACGAAGCTAGAAGAAAATTCCTTTGCAGCTCGAAAACAATGATAGATTAATGTCCACCATGAGAAAGACAATCACACGTATCTTTTACTTTCTCTTGGTGTTCCCTATTGCCACGTTCCAGCTAAAATGACAGCCTGTAACACCAATTTCTTAGAAAATTGCTAAGGTTTATATTAAGACAGACCTCCACACAAAACTGCTTAGTGTGGTGTGGCAAGTCTTCCTGGCAGAAACTTGCTGAACAGGGTGTCGTTCCTCATAATTCCTTTTCTTTTTCATGTTACCCCCTAGAAATATTCAACAATGCCCGGAATCTTCATGGAACAGATATAGAAAAAGATAATTAAAACTTTAAAATTTGTTATGTGATAAAAAGCACCATGCTGCTTCTACTTTCAGTAAGATGTAAAAATCAGAATCAGAGGAACACCCCCAGCCCTGTTTTGCTTTGAGATGAATAGACTCATAACCACAATTGTTGCTTTCCAAATAAACTATAACCTCACACGTGACAGGGAGTAACATTATGAAACTCTCTGAATACTTCAGAAGGACTGCACCAAGCTGAAATGCATGTTAACTCTTTTTCTCCTTTCCTTTCTTGCTCCTCTCTCAGTGAGAAGAAGATGTTAGAAATTCAGTCAGGAAGGGTCCCAGCACAGGGTAATCAAATCTACAAACCAAATGAGCTAACAAGACAAAAAGTTAAACTCCAACAAGAATTTAGTCACTGATGGCAGGAGGCCAGTAAATATAGCCAAAATATGCTGCATTTGGACCAGTGTCCTCAATTCTGGTGTGTCATCCCAAAGATGACACAGTGGAATTAGAAGAGGTAGCTAGAAGGGCAACTGAAATGGCAATAAAATGGCTTTTGTACAGAAAAGAAAAGTAAAATACCCTAGACAGATAGATTAAGTTTCTTCAGCTTGGAAAAGTGGCAGCTGAAAGGAAGATTTATTCAAATCACAAACTGATTTTCACCAACACCTTAGTATGAGTGACTAATCTTTTTCCTATTCACCACTACCAAGGAAAAGATTAATCACTTGCTCTCATAATGTAGAACATAAGAATTAAATGAAACTATCAAGACGCAATTTCAAGACACAGCATCACTAAAATTCTTGTCTTAGCTAAAGTCATCCATTCTTTTATATTTCCTACACTCCTTCATTTCAGGAAATCCCTTAAGAAAGTTGAACTATAACTTGAATGTTTTCAATGGATTATATGTTCTCCTCCAGTAAGTTCCTCTTTTTTTCTTGCAGGGAAGTGGAGCTGGGAAAATACACAAAGTCCTAGGATTTAAGGTAAATGTTAGATTTCCAGCCGTGCACGATCCCCTGACTTCTTCACCCAAAAAGGCAGAACCACAAGTTACTGAAAAAACCAGCTTAGCTGAGGCAATTAAGGACATGTAAGTGCAAGCTTGTTCTAAGAGTGGGAGAGTTGTCCTGTTCTCCTGTGTGAATAAACGTGAAACAGGAAGGACAAATGGAAAGATAAGAGTGAACACAGCTGCAGATAATTGCACTGTCCAGAAGTAAGACATGTCTGGATGCTTACTGATTTAAGTGGTGTGTCCAGCAGCCCCTAACCACCACACCCCTTGAGTACATGCAGCCTAGAGACAGATGTCCACCAGGATAAATGGAATAACATTTGACTACACATTTCAGATGTTAAAATTGATACAATCAGCTTATTGTGATGTGGCTATGTGTCACTGCAGTTCATCTGCAATACCAGCACACTGAGGAAAACATGTTGTTTAAAAGAAAGAAAAGGCATTCACAGCTAAGAAAAACACTACTTATAGTATATTGGCTTCATTTAGCTGTAGCATTCACTCGTGTAAATTCAGTCACATCTTAAGGGAATACAAATATTCCAGGTTAACACATAAACATTAACATATGCTTTTATTTTTCACGCATTTTTGCCTACCTTTAGAATACGTGACTTCCTAGCACAAAACATACAATTTTCTTGCTTTTCTTTTTTTTTTTTTTAATGGAAAGGAGGAAATAGAAACAATAAAACAATAATAGAAAAACCAACAAACAAACTTGATGAGTCATAAGTTGATGATGTGAAGACATAAAGTCAGTGTCAGTACATTTCATAAGTCATCAAGTACATTTAATTTTCTGTCTCACATCTCTTCTACGTGTTTGCTGAGCTGGCAATAATTTCCTAGACTTCATCTTACAGCTGGTGAGCTTCAAGCTACCCTTTCCACAGAACAAGTTATATAAACACAATTTCTGTACTTCTTCCATTTATGCAGCAGAGGCAAAGAATTGTGTTACTTCTGAAATTTTATTTATCTACCTTTAGTGAGGAGAAAAAGCAGAAAGCAATTTTGATTGCCATTTCCTTTTATCCTGGATTCTCATCTGGTAAGTCTAAAGATTCTTTTTCCAATTATGTACTATGCCTTTCCTTGCCTAACTTGTTCTGAATTCTTAAATACTTTGAAGATCAGGTTATCAGGTTTTAAGAAAAAAAAAAAAATCTCTATTTTAAATGCTGTAATTGAGTAACACTATTTTCTGGGAAATATCTCCATGAAAGGAAGATCAGGGTGCCTTGGCCCTAATATGCAGGAATTATCCCTACAGATGATTCAAATTAAAGGCAATAATTCAGATTTTAAATATAAATTAGAAGAGTCAGTCCCTCTGACTCTTATTTTGGAGAAACTTTTAAATTTTGCATTTTTATGCTTCTTGAACATGTACTTTCCTTCACATTTGGGAAACATATAATGAGTATTACTGATACCCTAATGATGCCTGAAAGCAAATATCACAATAGTTTGATGGAAAGAAAACCAGCAGTGAATACACTTGAGGCTGATATGTTGGCCATCATGGTCTGTTGTTGGAAAAACGTGACATTTTCAATAATATGAAGAGTACTAAAGTATTCAAACAGATGGAAGAGATGAGTTCAAACAGCACAAGCTTTGCTTAGATGGACTGACTGAATTAATGAGCATCTGACTTCTATTCACATCATGTTGACTGTAAGATAACAAATGTGATGACTGCATGGCTCAAAGCTCCCAAGAAAGAGCTGGTCTTTTCCTATTGTCCTACTTTGCCTAAAGCATTGCTTTCCTTATGCTGTTGTATAAGGCAAGATTTCTTAATTTTTTTGTTCAATATTTTTAAAGGAATGTACTTGAACTCAGGTTTCCAAAATAATACTGACTGGAAAATAGGCTAAAGGGTCTCTCAGGAGTACAGAATCTTCTCAGAAGCTGGCTGTGCATTCAGAAATGTGGATATTCACATAAAGGACTATCAGACTTAGGAGGAGTGCAAAAATAGGTAGTTGGAATTTTGTACATATTAACCAATACAAGTGAGCTACAAAAGCCAAGATTTCTCAGCTTATATTAGAATCAACAATCTTTATATGCCATTGTAAAATTACCCAATTAATTTCTCATGCATGAAAATAAAATGCCCTATGAATCGCTTTACTGGAAATCATTTCTAATTTAAAAATGTTAGTGAGCAAGTATTTTTATAAATGGGAGCTGATAGCAATTATCAACCTTGATATGATTAATTATTTGGCTTTGTGTATTTGTTGACCTTTACTGAGAGATCAGCTATTCCAGCTTCTGGAATTAAAGGCATGAATTTCTCATCAAATAGTATTAAAGAACTTTAATTTTTCCTCATACCTGAAGCCCACCCTAGCAAATGGATTTAGAGAGAGTAGAACCTAATTTCAGCCATATGCCACAGGAGAAGAGGCTCTAATGTATATTCAGCTTGGTTACTATTTGCTGATGTTTAATTACACATGAATGGGGAAGCTTATTTTCAAGCCATAGAAGATCTCCCCTCAGCTCATAGCTACAGGACTTCTGTACCATGGTGGAATAAGTGACATTTCCTTTCATCCAGCTGCCAGTTACTTACCCTCCTGAGAAAGAAGTTGAAATTCAGAAACATTCTTGAACTGCACAGTAGCCAACATTGTGACTAAAAGTGTTCCTAGTTGCACAGGAAAAGATTAAAATTCAGTAGGTGACATCTGTGAAATTTCAGTTCAAGTCAGAAAATTAAAAATCACTGCATCTAAAAAATTTCATGTACTGACAAACGGAGAACACCCTGAAATCAAAAGAGTTGCCAAATTTTATGAAGATGCATTCCCAATGACAATTTATGAAAAAACCAAAAAGCTCAACATGCAGTCAAAAATCAGGTGTAAGAGGATGTGAGATCACTTGAAATTTCCTGTACAGGGTCTTATACATATCTTTAACATTTCTTCAAGCTCACAAGAAATACCAGCATGGGTCCCAATCTCCTAGGAGACAGCAGGGAAGTTGCAGCATGTGTGTGCTGGTGGACCACTCATGCCACCGAGGAACTGAGCAATCTGGACACTATCAGAGGTGAGAAGAAAGAGATGGACTGCGTCTCCTCCAAGGTGTTGTGGCTTCAGAGACCTCAGCCTCTGAGGTACCAAAGGCAGAGCAGGCAAAGACAAAATTATCTAAGCAGGAGTCCCATGCAGAAATGGGCGGGAAGCACATGACTTCTGGCATCAGGTGGCCAAGTGACTGGAATGAAGGTTTGCAGAGAAGGACTTGTTGGACATCATGCTGACCATGACCAAGCAGTGTGCCTTTACAGCAAAAACAGTCAGTAGCCTCCTGGGAGTTGATCATGATCATTCCCCTCCACTCAGCACCGATGAGCCACAGCTAGAGCCCAAGGCACAGTGCTGGGCTCTCAGTAGGTGACAGTGGGTCTTGCTGTGAGTTTTTGTTTTGGTTTGCTTATCTTAAAATGATTTGTAAAGAGTTCACCTCAACCTGGAAGGAGATGATGCCTTGTTTAATGGTAACTTGGCAAATGCTGAGATTCTATGTGTTTCAGCCATAAGAAAATACTGTTTAAAAATTGTGTAAAATGTTTCATCATTCTAAATATAGTTTTAATATTATTATTAATAATAACCATTTGAGAAGCAAGGCTGGAAAGATTTGGGGGCCCCGTATAAGTTTCTATTTGTGTACTGTAATCCTGCTAGAAGCAAGATGTCCCATGGCACTACACATACATGCTTCCTTCACGGACATTGCAGAAGGGTAGAAGGGTAGACCTAGATCCAGTGCCACTGCACACGTGATCCTAACCAGCCCTGATACTCACAAGAGGAGAGGTCAGTCAGGCTGGCAGGGGACAAGCCTGGGTTTCATTTATATGACAGTGAGAAGAGACAGAGTGACCGGCAGAGAGGCTGGAGAGGTTATGGCATGGATGACTGAGTCCTCGCTACAGAAACAATTATGGTATTAGGGCAGTACCTTCTCACTTCTGGACAAGTGAGAGGAAAACACTGACAACATTTTACAAAAATAGACCATATATGAAGGATTTTTAATTTCATAACAAAAATGGATGACTCTCACCTAACTGTATGTAAATGTCACTTCTGTAGATATTCACTGATGCCTGCCACTGGGACAAAGCCTTAACCAGCACAGCAGTTATGTACCAATGTAGAAAGTATCAAATTTGGATAACATTTGTTTTTGGATAAATTTGTATAAAATTGGTTACTAATGTGGATGATGATGCACTCATTGAAGGATGACTGTAACAAGAGCCCTATTCCTTCCTGTACTTACCCCACCCTCTAGATTCAAAAGGTGTTTGAAGTTGCCCTGAAAGGCATCTTTGAAATGTTGAAGAACTCAGCATCCAAAGGCACTCAAAAACCTAGTCATTCTTCAACCTACCAAAAGGGCTGACTTATTGTGGTAAACTGGAGGAAGCTCTTTGTTTTTGCAGGCTTATATTGCCTAGAAAGCTTTTAATCTTGAACTTAATACATTTCCTGGACCTAACACTATTTCTAAAACCTAGTTTCATTTAAGACTGCTGTGTAAAACCCAAAAGACAACCAAGACATAGTGAGGTCCAGGAAAACAAGAAGGGGTCTATATTCTTTCATGGACACAAATCTGACTCTGACATTTCTTTCCACCTGAAGAATTAAGGGAAAAAAAAGAAAAAAACCCAGCAACCTTAAGAAAAAAACCAACCATTTCTGACATTAGTTCTGATTCATTCAGCTGAATGGCAAGACAGTGTACACATCAACTGGAGATGAGACTTGATGTCATGTTGTTTAATTGTACAAATTTGTCTTTTGTGGTCTGACACAAGAATGTAATGGAACCTCTAAGCATAATGAAGCATTAATATGATGGCCATAAATTATCTCTTAGTCCTGTCAATTGAAAGACCATATATGTGTTGAGAATTAAAACAGAAAAAAAATGTCTGGGAATACAATTGTAGGCTCGCATTTTAAAATGATTAGAACATCTCCTTCAACTCTGTTCTTGTTCTTCTATTCCTCCACATAATTGCATTCACTCAATCTGAAGTTTAATTCCTTATCACTATTTTTCCTCAGCATGGGAATTCCTGCATGTCTGGAATATATTCATGAATTTTCAACACATGAGCCATATCCTTACCACTAGATAATACAAAAAATATTTTCAGATATACTCTCTTGCTTTGAGTATGATTTAATTTTTTCCTTGAAAGTGTTCAACTGGATTCTCATGGTACTTTTTGTTTCTAAAGGACATCTTAATAGCCCTAAGTGAAAATAAACAGCCATAAAAAATAATCTCTTCCAGAGTTACTGGACCATTTTATTAAAAAAGTCTTGCTAACGTTTTCCTCGAAACAAAAGGAGAGGGAAATGGATTCTACAGTGTAATTTAAAAGCCTCTCTAAGGCTACTTGTTCATGAAAAATAATGAAAAGGGTCTATGAATCACAGAACGGAAAAGCACCTTTAATCACTAAATATACAATAGGTACTGCAACTAGAAGCTGTCAACATACCTTTGTTAAAGCTCCTCACAGATCAATTAAAATTAACAGTTAAAATAAATTATAAGGGACCTAAATGTTAATGAAAAATTACTAGTTTGAGGTTGATTAAAGCTATCATTGAGATTTTTTTTTTACTCTAATGAGTGAGTTTTTAAAAATCCACTAAGTGTGCCCTGCGTTCTAGGCCCCCAGAAAGCTGTCTCATCATCTTTGCTGTGAAATTTCTTACACTTGATTGGAATTGCCCTCCTTGCAATTTGCCTCTTGTCCCTGATCTTTTTGTTATGCATGTCTGGGAGGAGTCCAGTTCCACTTTCTTCAAAATCTCCCATTAGGTAACAGAAAATGCTCACTAGGCAGCCTGTGACCTCCTTTAGCCTCCTCTGCAGAATGAAGGAGCACAGCTCTCCCAGACCCCTCCTCATGCTCCAGGCAATCACCTGGAAAGCAGTCTGGGCTCTGCCCAGTTTGTCAATGTCCTTCTCATATTGGGGCACCAGAATCAGACACAGGCAGCCCAGATGTGCTCCAACACACACACACTGCAGCACTGCTGACCATTTCTAGTTTCAACACCTTTTGAAAAATCCTTTCAGACAGCTGGTTGTGATTGGAACCCAGCATTAACTCTAAGAAGCAGTTAAAATTGATGGATATTACCACAAGTAATTTAATAGAGTTAGAGAGGAGACTGGGAATGATGCCAACAGTTGATTTTGAGAAAAATAAATCATGTATATAAAGGAGTGGTAAATACAAAGCCTCTTCCTCAAGCAAGCCTGCCAAACTGAATTTATCAAAGTAGCATTTGTCAAGGAAAAAAAAGAAGAACAAGAGCAAACACCAAGTGCAGGAGAACCAATGTGATTTACAGAGGCAGTCAGCTTTAGCCTCCCTCAGGTACAAAAGACGTGATTGCAAGAGCAGAATTCCTTTGGCTTCAAATTGCTTTCGGAAGCAGAGACCTCAGAGACTGCTGCTGACTGAACAGAAGACCTTTAGGCATATTATGAAGCAAAAAGCATTTCAGATGCTCAGTGCTTTCATGGGTTTACTAGATATTGTTTGTAACATGTCTGGCCAGCATTTGGGATGCTTTGAATGCTGCACAACTAAAAAACTCTGTAGCTTTGAGCAGACAGGTGCAGTTTAGGTGATGCTACAAAAAATAATCTCAAGAGCAAAGTATTAATTTTCTCTGCACAGATAGAACAACCCAAAGCAGTAAGCTAACGGCAGCAGAGTCACAGAAGTATTTCACAAAGAGAAATTCCTGGATTGTAATGACACATCAGTACACTGATCACAGTTTTTATAATTATTTTTAATATGTTTCATTTTTCTAAAGTGTTTCTTGGGTTTTGCTTGTTTGTTTTTTCCTTTGTTTTATTTTTTTACAATAGTTTCTAGGTTCAATGCGTTCTTGAGATTTTCAAAAACTAAACTATTAATGATTTATATCAATAATGTATTATTTTTAAAAAATCTTGCTGATACAATGGTTCATGTTCTATAATTTACAGTAAAACTTCCTTGCCTGAGAAGTTGATACTTCTTACTGGAATTTCAAATGACAGCTTTACACTGTCATAGACAAAGCATTTCTAACTGCATGGCAATAGCCATCTGTCCTTTTTGCACTTAAGGAAAGTACTTAAGGATAGAAATAAATCTTTTATTTCAAGAAACCTGATTTGTCTGTTTCAGAAAGCTTTGGGAATTTTTTACACACTTATTGCTCATAATTTATAATTTTAAACAATTGACAGTGTTGACATTAAAAAAATGTCAGTGGAAAAAGTTTTTTCCTTACATTTCAAATATGAATGCATGCAAGCCACAGACAGGCCTACCATTTGTCAATTTTGTGATTAAAAAAAAAAAAAGTCATTTTTCTGCCTCCCATTTTGCTGCCTGCATCTTTCCATTTTATACATTTAATATTTACATGTTAAAGAAACACCAAACACTATGGTTCCTGGCTCAAAAAATAAATAGTTCTGAATAAATACGCTTCAGAATGCTCCCTGAGACTTAGCCAGATAGTCAGATTTTTCCTGATTGTCAGACATATTTTGTAAGGTCTCTAGCCACTTATAGACCCAGGAAAAAAAAAAAGAAAGGAAAAAAAAGGCAGTTTGAAACACAGCATATGGTTCTCAGACAGATTCTATTAATACAGCTTCACAGGATGCTGGTACATACACACAATTGGGTAATTTCAATATGAAAAAGAATGCAGCGGGTCAGCAACAAAAATTTCTGTGTTAAAAATAAGAATTTGTGCATATACAGCTCAAGTAAACACCACAGTAAAAAATAACTATCAGTGTGGTAGGATTCAGAGTTCTGAAATTTCAACCAAGATCTACTTTTTCCCTAACAATTTCCACAAGAAATATGCTCTATTCCGTGATTTGTCAGAGTCTCCCATAAAACGTCAGGTTCTCCCATGCCAACATGCTTCTCTGTTTCAGTGTCTGCCATCCTGAAAAGCACAAACTTCATTTTCAGCCAAAACATGAAATGCAGAATTTTCCAGGTTATTAGACTTCCAAAACTCTTTGGCTTTTAATGGCAGCTAAAATATTATCCCTATTTTAGCCTTTGATAACTTCCCTTGGTAGATACCAATTTTCAGGCAGGAAGTTTATGACTGCCTTGGCAAATTCAGGATTTGTCATTTCTGACTCATCATTTTCTGCCATTCCCAACTTATTAATACTGAGATACTCAAGAAAGAAAGACTGGTGTCATAAAGATTTAAAAGCTGCAAGAGAGACTTGAAATTTGTTTCAGTAATATTGAGGGTTCTGATACTTCCACTGAATTCTCTAAATTTCAATCCAGCAACCCCTAGTCTGGAGAACTCTCGCAGTTAAGGCTACCACTCAGAACAGCCAGTACCCAATGCTACTTGAGTTTTAATTATGTTTAAAGATCTTTGGGGAAATTGCTATGCATATTCCCGGATCTCACATTTAAATAGCCATTTTTATGTAATATCTGGTGTCCAAGTTTTAAAACCAAGTTCTGTCATATTTTTCTTAAACTTTGTAAAATTAACAATGACAGAAAAAGGAAGAGAACACAGGAATTCCTGAGGAAGGCTGCCAGTGATCAGTCTTTAACTTCCAAAGCAGTATTTGGTCTTACAGCAAGACATTTCTTTATCACTTGAACTAAGAAAAAGAACCATTAAATGCTATTACTGTCTGCTTTCTGTGAAATAAATTGCATCTTTATAGCCAGCATCTCAGAAACCTAATTTATCTAATCACACATAAAATGTTAGTTTCACTATTGTTCTGCCTTTTTTGAAAACATTCTCCAATATTGTTCCCATATTAATATTTTAAGAAAACATTTATAAATAAAATAAACCCTACTAAAAAAATAGGCAGCATTCTGTTTCCTGGTTTTTACTGAAGAAAGCCATGAGTCAAAACAGAAAAACACTTAAAACTGGTGTCTCAAAAGCACTAAGAATTCATAACAAAGGAGATCAGTCTGTAGAAGTTCGTGATGAATCACCTGCAAGACTTTAACTATTCATCCCATTGGTATGGGAGAAACAAGAGACTTTAGACTTCCCTCCACCAGAAGAAAAATTACAGAGAACCATACTACAGAATTTCACTGCCAAAATTTGTTTTCTGTATTGAAATATTCAAATCCACACCCAAGGTCCTGTGCCCACATAAAAGAATCCATATATTTGGGGAAAAGAGGACAATTACATAACTCATGTACAAATGTCTAATTTTTCTGGGGAGACAATGAAGAGTCAATTCACAGGCCATCAGCTGACCTAAAGAGTACAGAACAGACACATCAAAATTCAGGGTTCTGGGTTAGGCTTTTTCAGATATGACAGGTGTGATTTTTATTTTTAAGTGGTACCAACTGTCTTGTCAAAGTACATCTGCCCCATTTACACTTGGGCTAAAATGTGACTTCTCTTGAGCAGTCTGGTTAGCTGATTCTTATCTGTAGGTAAAGAAGAAAAACATGGCTCACTTTTCCTTCATCCCCTGGTGATAAGCTCTTTCCTCCAGCATCTGTTAGCAAAACCATTGGTGCACTGTAAATACAAGTTTAATATACAGGTTTATTTGAACACAAACTTATCCCGTAATTACAAAGCTTCTCCCAGCCCAGATATGCCCTATTTTACTGAAAGCAGGTTTCATTCAAAAGCTTTCAGAGAACAATAATTTTAACATGTCTTACCTGCTCTCAGACACCATCTTTAAATGGTTGTATTCATTTCAGAAAGAAAAATCTTGTCCTCAGCAACAACAAAAAAGATTAATAGTAGGAGTAAAATAGTTCCCAACTCCGGCATGTTGCAGATGGTGAAAGATTTAGGTTTCACCTCAGGTGCAGAAACCCTGGCAATGAAGGACAAGTAGGAAAAAACCCCAACATCCTTAAAGTCTGTAATCAGCATCATGAAAACAAATCTATTGCTTGAGAAAGTGGCAAATTTGAGAGTAAACACGCATACAAAAAAAGAGAAATGGTATTCTGTGGAGCAGTGGTTTTGTTCCTGTTCTTTAAAGTTCAGGGATCCTTAAAATAAAGGTGTTTTTCCCATTTTATACCTATCAAACAGCGTAAGAATCATAGATTTCCCAGCTACTTTAAAGAAATTTCCTGTTCACTCCTGTATCACCTCTAATTTATTCATTCCACGGCCTCCGGTTCTTCTTTCTCACAGAATTATAAAAGCACCTATATATTTCAGTATATAAAGAGAAATTCATCCTACAATTATAGAGGACACACTTAAGATTACTTTCACTAGAGACCTAGTAATTTAATTTGGTTCAAGAAACTTGTGAAAAGACTACAGCAGAAAACAAGTTACAAAAAACAAGAGGAAGATCAAGATGCTGCAAATCACCATGAATGAAGATATATACACAAACCCATCAACAATACCTGTAGGTATTAAATACCCTACAGTTCCTGTAGGTTATTAAAAAGATAGAGCTTCTTAGAATTAGAAGATGTAGGCCTAATGTGAGTAGGACAGAGTCTGCTAGTTTAACACTGCACAGCTTTCTCTGTTCTGTTTGAACACAGTAAAAAAGACTCATATTGCAGGACACTCTTCTGAAAGTTCTAGAAACACTGATCACATAGCAAGCTTTTCAACAAGGCATGGAACACTTCTGGTCTGCATCCATGTCCTCTAAAAAGCAGGGCCCAGAATGATCACATTTGAATTAATTTTCAGTTTCAGACAAGCTAAAGAGTAAAATCAAAGAAATCCCATGAGGTTCTAACACTGGAAACAGCATGACAAATCAGTATGGAAATACCATCATCTATCATCACCTATGTTTCTGCAGCTTAAAGACTACTAGGTTTCTGCAATCTCAGGTCCAGCAGACATGGACCAATCACCCTATGTATGGTTTTATTTGCATAACAACTACAAGCTTTTTTTTCCCAAATCTTGCCCTAAAGCAAGCTTGAAAGCTAGTGACGTTTTTCCCATGCTCTGCAATCCCACCTTCAAGTATTTCTAGCCTCTCTGTGTTCAGTTTCCTGTTCTCCTGTTTTGGTGCATTCCTTTAGAGCCAATATCAATAACACTTTTTAGATCTACTTCTTTTTACATAAAATGTGGGGGGTGATGCTTCCTGTTTAATAAAAACATAACTTTGATGATGCATATCTCTTCTGCCTTTGAAGTTGTGTCACAAGCTGGAAAATGGCAGAGTTTTTGAACCCTTCTCTTATTACCATACCTCCACCAGGTCTTTAATTGCTTCACAGTTGGCTTTCATACTTATTTAAAAGAGCTCCTGACTGCTAAGAATTCTTTAAGACTGTTATACAACAAATTACTCATCGTATGAAATATGCATTGCATGTGCTCCGTATTGTCACTCTGTAGCCTTGTGACTACAGTATCACCAGTGCTAGGAATACATGTCCTAATGACTCTGAAAGGCCTTGGGACTTGTAAGGCTTTGTCTGAGTATGTCTTGGCTTGCACAGAGATTTGGTTTTGTTGGTTTAGCTATAAAAGCCTTGATACCTAATGTCTACTTGTTTTTTTCTTTTAATTACTTTTGAATAATCACATGGCATAACTGTAATTTTTATAGTTAAATAGTTGGTAGTGACAAGCAGTTAGACTGAACAGAAGTAAACACTTATGACCCTGTAACATTGGTGTCATCTGCATTTAAGAGAAAGGAAAAAACCAAAATCAGCATGCTGTGGCAACAGCAGCCTCAAAAGTGGGGAAACAGGATGAAGTGAAAAGGACTAAGAGCACTGTACCACAACAGTGGGGTACAGCATTGCAGTAGAGATCCTGAAGCTATGAGCAACCCTCTTGCCATCACCTGAAGTCATTGAAAACCTGGGATCAAGAAAAAGCATTTTTCTTAGAGGCAGCAAAGGGAACAAAGGCCAACATATAGAAAACCCATTGGATCTATCAAATTCTGACAGACCAGTAAAATTCAGCCTGGTGTAAAGCATGGTGCACACCCACCTCAGATTTCAAGGAAGTAGAAGGAGATCCCAGCAACATCAGAGACTCCTTGGCAAAGAGGAGAAAGAAACCTGCACTATGACTGTCCTGGCACATGCTATGTGCACGCTGACAGCTTGCTTAAACCAACACCACCCACCCAAAACTACAGCTGACCACCGTAGCGACCAGCCACCCCATGGTGACAGAGGTTGAACGTAACACTAAGGAAAGGGCAGACAGAAGGAAGGGCGTCTGTAAGAATTGTAGCAATCTTGATAACAAGAATGTATGTCAATTGTGCTGACCTGCTACAGACCTCGAAATTCTTTTCCCCCACTGCACTGAAAAAACCTGAGTTTTGTTGATTTTGAACTGCCTAACTGCTAAAACAACTGTTTGTGCGGATTTTGTGTGCAGGCAGTCTCTTGATATCTGGTTCCAAAATCTTAGCTGGAGAAAAAGTGTTTCTGAAAGATGTAAATTTGTCAGGCTTTAAATAAAACTGGCACTGGTAAGGTAGCTCATAAAATTTAATCAGAATTCAGGTTTCCAAATTGCAAGGGCTGAGGCAGACACACTACTCTTCTTAGATAATCTTGCTAAAACTCTCCCCAAGCTGTTGAATTGTGTGGGGAAGAGGGCCTTGTCAAAAATTCACTTTGAGGCTGTAGCTCACGAAACTAAACAGTAGCTTGTCAACACCAAGTTTAAGGCTATATTTTGTAAAAGGTTTTCACTAATCACCTGCCAGCTGCACAGCTAAGGAAGAGGCCCTTTGCCAGCTAGGAGCTACTCTGCAGTTACTGTCTAAAACTAAGTGTGATCCTTTAAAAATGAAAAGATTATGCAAAAAAAAAAAAGCCCGATCTGGCATACTCAAAACACGTCTACAAGATGGCAGAGCACACCCTTGCCAGAAAAGGTATAGCAAGATTTTATTTTGCTTTTATTACTCCATAAGACATATAATAATCACTAGCAAATGAGGGATTCATGCAGAATAGCTACTACCCAGTCAAAGCCTACAGAACCATACAAAATGAGCCCTCCCCTGAGAAACCAACAATTCAGTGCCATCAACAGACCAGATTATGGAAGCAGTAATACCAAGGAAGCAGTAATACCAAGGTACTATCTGAGGACACATATCCCACCAAAGCCGGATCCAAAGCTGTTTGGAAACAAGGACAATTAACAGGTGAAGCAGGAGCTGTCTCCCTCCCTATGCAAATCTGGCAGGGACTGCACATTTCGAACACTGATTACCATCTGTGCATGTCTCTAAATAAAAGTGATCAAGAGTTTACAGATAATACCTGCCTATGTACAAAGTTTACAGATAATACCTGCCTATGTACGTTAATTACCTTTAGTATAATATTAAAGGCGGCCTAAGGCAACTGTCTCTTTAAGAAGCAAAAAATAGTCCTAGTGAAAAGGCAGCAAGTATCCCTGGAGAGTCAAAATAGGTCACCTTCTTCCCTATGTACATCTTAGGCCGTATTCAGAGAGGTTCTTGGGCAGGCTCCTGCAACTAAAAATAATGTCTGTGATGATAAGCAATACGACCACTGCCAGTGTCAAAATAAGGTATATGAAACCAGGCAGGGGCTAAAATATGGTGCCATATGCATTATTCTTCATCAGCAGAGCTGCAGGAGCACAGGAATGTGCAGGAACACATGCCACAACAGAGAGAGGCAGAGGTGAGGCAGCAGCAGCAGCAGCTTGTCACCAAAAGCAGAACAACCTGTTTGTGAGAAATTCCAGAATTCATGGGGACATAAACACTGCCTAAAAATACACCCCTCCTCAGCATCAGGGAGAACTGAAGCTAAACATTCATTAAGAAGCTTGACAAAACTGCACTTAAGATTAAGGAAAATGAAAAATCCCATCATCTCTCCCTCAGGGTATTCTTTCTTGCAGTTACTGCTGCAACGGCAGCTCACATGGATATACCAAATCCAGCTTAAAATTGCTAATAAGGTCTCCACAGTAACACGAAGCTCAGCCTTTGCGAATCATCTCCATGGATAATAAATTGGTTATATAAAACTTGGGTGGGTTTTGCACCTGATATGCTCTCTGCTTTGGTACGACAATGCTGCTTGCAGAATCTAGTGCAAGCCTCAGAGCTTTTCAGACATTTACTAGAATAAAAACAGGAGAATTTAGAAGATGGTCATATTTAAAACCTGGCAATGTCATACTTAAAACAACTTGGCAATGTATTTTTGGTTTGGGGGTTTTTTGGGGGGGTCATGCCATGCAGATTTGCTGTCCTGTGAAATTGGTGAGGCTGCAGATAGGAGCTGTGGGAGAGAATTTAAGTCTTGCCCCACTGTTTTCCACTGCTTGCAGATAGATCAGAAATCAATTCAAGTTTGGTGTGTCTCCAACTATTTCAAACAGCCATTTCCAGCTTAAACTTCTTTCTTCTGTATCATAATAGCAGTAACCAGCTGGTATCAATACAGCAGCCACACATGTTACCAGACTATCCTGTATCCCGCTGCCCCTCTCACCTTTTGGGAGTTTGTAAGCTCTCCTAATCTCCCCCTTATGCTCAGAGACCCCGCACATCAGAAACCACAGCCTTGCAACAGCCAGGAGCATCAGCTCCATGTGGAGAGCAAGGTCACAGAATAAGCAAGGAAGTGTAACGCTTCACTGCCCTGGAACCTTTGCTGCACTCAGGACAAAAGATGCACTTTTCTAGATCCAGACATGTTTTAACCATGATTCCTCTCTCATTGTGTCATTTGCTTAACACACATGCTTCTCACATGAGCCAGCATGTCAATAGGCAAAAGAAGGAATACTGTACCTGGGATGACCATCTAAATCTATTATTAATAAACAGTAATGTTTTATGATATTTTATAAAATCACAGACCCTCTTGGAAAAAAAAAAACCAAAAAAACAGAAACAACTATTTAATTTGTATGTTTGCAACAAGCAATTTAATCATCTTTCCAAACTCACTTCAGGACATAGCATTTTATAAATCAGAATTTTAACAATTATAACAGAAATATTAGTTGAAAAAGACTGGTTAAGCTACTCACAAAATAGTGTGTGTGCCACTCACACACAGAAACAGACAACACTTTAAAGATAGTACATACCTGAGCAACTACAGGGTCACAGAGAACATATATAACTTTATAAGGAAAATCTGCTTGTGAGATTTATTTTTTTTTAATAGAAGAGCAGTATTTCTTGCCTAGCAAAAGCAGTACAATTTGCTTCAAACACCCCTGAGTTTAATTCAGTCTTCCATAATTTCTTAAGGAAACTTGTATTAAGAATTATTACTCCTCATCCCTTCCTACAGTTATGGTTATTTTATTTTAAGATAAAACAAAGAAACCTACAGCAAAAGAACTGAGATTTGAAAGCAATCAGTACAGACACAACTTGTCAGTTACCTGGGCTTTCAAAAACCATTAATCTGAAATTATTTTAACACTCACATTTGACACTTACATGGACTGCCATGATTTTGGAGAGAAACCCCCTGCCCCCAAATATTAGTTGTTTAAAACATGACAAGTTGACTGCACTACTGATAACAAATTCAGTATTAAATTATGCCTCTAATAAAAGTTCAGAGAATATATTAAAAAAATTAAATCAGTGTTCAAAAGTGAACTGTCTGCCTAGCTACATGTATCACGTACTTTTTCTCTTTTTTTTTTTTTGTTTTTGTTTTTGTAACAAGCAGGCTTGCTTTTTTTTTTTTTTTATATTACAAATCGTTCTGTAAATAACAATGTTTGGTTTCAGAGCCAAATGAAATTTGTAATTTTACCTTTTCCTGAAATTAAAATTGTGAAAATTTTATAATCCATCTCAGAAAAACTACAGTTTCTTCTAGTTTCTTGTAAATAAATTTATACATTTTTCTAAGACTATCAAGACATTTTATTTCAACAGTCAAAACATGAGACAGAGCCAAGGCATGAAACTGAAAAATTGGAGCCAGACTTTTTAACTACCCGGCTGGGAGTTGAGGAACTTTTAAGTTTAATTGTAGGCATTGTGGTCTAACAGTCCACAGGTTACAACCTGTGCAAACCACTACAGCAGAAGTTATCAGAGAGCTTTTACTCTTGATATCAAGTTGCTTAATACGCTGGTGCCAGGTTGCACTTTGTGCTAAAATAACTTCTGAATTGCTATGTGTCAATCTGGACACAAAGGCACTAGCTGCACAGAAGAGTATTTTCCATCTGGAGAGCCAAAGGTCTACTTTTACAAGTATGTTCTCAGCTTGCAGGTGAAACAGTTGCATACGAAGTATTTTAACAGCCAGCTGGATCCTTAGTAAGAATATTGATTAACCATGAAACATCAGACCCGTGCGGCTGAATATAAACGCAATCAAGCAGTTGCACCCATGATTTCTCTAAGCTGTAAGGGCTGTAATTTCTTATTCTGGTTTAGGTTTTAGTGGGGGTTTTTTGGGATTTTTTTACAGCCTTGATACAAGGCACCAGAAATTTCACCTTCACAAAAATTCTCATCATGAATTAAGTGAGGAAATACAGAGTATAATGGCTGGCTTACTAAGTAGCACTTGCTGCCAAAAATGGTAGACAACCATACATGATGCAAAATTTATTTCTGCAGAGAAAAGTCTGATTCCGATGCCCTGCTTCTCATTAATCTTATTCTTAACTAGAAATAAATAATATACAACATATAGTTGGCTGCTTCACTTTGTTGTATTTTTTTTGGTTACCCTTCTGTAAAGCTGCAACTGCAGACATGCTGGTAGAAGCAAAGAAGTGCGAACAAATAGGAATCCAAGCAACATGAAAGAAAGGAGAACTGTTCTTACTAGAAAAAGAAAGTGAATCACAGAGCACTGAAGGAGGTAGGTTAGCCATTTTCAAAATCTGAGATGTGAGATAACTGGAAAAGGGTGAAAATACCTACCTTTTAAAACTTACGGGGAGAAACTACTATTTCTCCCCGTAAATTCCCTGTAAATCCAAGGAAGTACTGGAAACTCCTCAATTCCTAAAAAAAATTCTGGAAGAAACAGTGAAAGTGACTACTTGTAAACACAGACAAAGCAACAGACTGATGAGTAATAGCCAACACTGGATATTCTGGTCAGGAACAAATCATGTCAAAACAAATCTAATTTGCTTCTGTTACAGGGTACCAAGTATAATGGATAGGGAAGATACAAAGATGCAATAACTTGTGGCCTTTTCCTCATGTGTCATCCTCAAAATGACAGTCTGCAAAACACAACAGGTGTCCAACAGGTATATTTTAGGGTACAGGTAAGTTTTATTACTCCCCCACCTCCACTCCTGTGTGCCTACTTGAGACTAGACAAATTAAGGAACAAAACAATAAACTTTTCATTAACCAAGGAAAAAGGAGAATAGGATGTCTCAGGAAAAAAAAAGAAAGTCTAGATAACATTTATTGCATGTCACATGTCTTGCAAATAGATTGTGCTACAGAATTTAGGCACAACGTTTTCCTGCACAATGCCATCAAGGTTAAAAATACCTCGTGACATTGATGCTGTGAGCACCTGAGTTATGCAAATGCACCTCTCCCCATTTTTCGAAGTAGGCTTCCAATTTCAGACACTGGAGCCCAAAGCTAAAATATGAAGGCTTCTCCATGTCAGAAATAATGCCATGTTTAGTGTCTTAACAAATCATTCTCAGACAGCCCTGTCACCCCACAAGCTGAAGTGTGGGATAACCCTGAACACCACAGAAATCTGAGACAACGATCCTGGCACCCTGCCATTACTCCCACAGCCTGCTGACAAAGGAAAACTTGCTGCAGGTATTCACAGACTCCAATCCATCTTGTACATGCATCCCACCACACCCTCAGCAAAACTCCCTGGAACACAGTACCGAACCACCACCTGCCAATGGGTCATTAACACACCAGAAAAACTGACCAAATCAGACAGGTCAGGTACGTGGCTTAGGTTTGCTTAGGTCTGCTGCCATCCTGCATTTAAAGTAACAAGGTAGAGAAAGGGAGACTATTCTTTTTTTAGACACACAGGCACTGGCAATTTAGTTGTTTTGTAGAAGAGGATCAGAATTTAAATCACCAGCATGGGAACTGAAATAGGTAAGATGCAAGCCAACAATGCCCTGCTTCTACATAAGAATATGATCAGCTGGACAAACACATGATGAGAAAGAACCACCTAAATCAGAAGAAAGGACTTTGGACCCGCAGTTAATCATGTATTATTCATCAAAGCAGACTTTTACATAAAAAACAAACAAAAAACCCGAACCAAAACAAAAAAATAAACAAAAATCCAAACAAACCACTACCAAGAACACTGAAAACTCTCCCAGATCCCCACTATACCAGAAAGAGGCCACAAAAAAGAAAGTGCCTCCACAGTATCTCTAACTTTCCAGGAGCCTCTAATAATGCCAATGAATTCAAACCTACAACAGCTTCCTGGATTCAATAATGCCTATAAACTTCTTGTCACCTGTTCCTGAACTAATGAAGCTCCACCTTCATAAGCACTCTTCTCTGTAAAAAATATTTACCTCAGAAATTATAATACATTGAAATGGACAGGATATTTAGCAAAAGAATAAAAACTACATTTGATACAGAAAGAAAAAGGACTAAATATAGTGTGAGAGCTCCTAGAAAAATTATGCAGGAATATGGGTTGTTCTTATCCATGGAAAATATGTGTGTATATATATATATTTAATTTCTATTTCCACAGTATGATAAAAAAGATGCATCTGGAAATATGCAGATGTTTACAAGAACAGCAACCTCAGTGACCTTAAAGCCTAATCAGCTTTTAGGTGTAACAAACTTTGATGGATGCCTAAAGATACCACAGTATTAAATAATAAGAAAAAGTTTTTGCATATAGCCATGCTATATGAAAGATTTTTCTCTGCTTTATATTCAGTATTTCTGGTACATGGTAAGTCATACTAAGTAAAACAGTTCCTTAGGATACTGTGGTATTTTGCTAAGATTTCCCTATCCTGGCAGACAGATTAAAGTGCTAAAACAATTTATTTGCTAATCATTGGAAATTCTTGCTTCCTGTAAAACACCTAACATACTGTTGAATTCTGTGGCAAAATTCAAGCCAAGAGAAATATTAACATTTTGTCTTATCTGACTTCATTAAGTGCAGATTTAAATTTTCCATATGTGGAAGGCTTTAGAAGATTCACTGAAAAAGAAAAAAATAAAAACTGTTGATAAGACTCTAGACTACGTTCAGAGATCTAAGAGATGGAGCACCCGATGTGAAACAGGGTACATGGGTAGCAGAGCTTACTGAGAGGGTCACAGGATGTACAGGATCACAACAGGACATCTATAGAGGTCACAATAAAAGACACATATGTGCTACAATGACCGAAACACTAAAATAAAACCTATGGATTTGGCTGACTTGAAGTTGAAAGAGAAGGGCACAGGAGGCTCCCTTCAAGCATGGGAGTGCCATGAGCTGCTGCATAGCTGCATAGCCCCACAGTGATAAAAAACCTCCTGACTCCTAGCATGTTGAGACAAGAGTTTAGCAGACATAGCAAAGAATTTTTGTCACCAGGTAGCCTCACACACAGCACAATGACAGTGCTCTGTCCAAGCTCCTTTGCATGCAGATGAGGAAGGAATCTGATGCCAAAATTAACATATACCAGCAACAGCTCTGCGTCATGGGTTCTGCATTCAAGAAATCCCAGTGACATTTGAAACTTAACTTTCTGTTCTTGATGCTGGTGTAGTGCTTACTGATTCTGGAGGAAGCAGAGCAGGCCCTCTCTCCATGTCCATCCCAAGTCAGAATAGGAAAGGAGAGAACCTGAGCTTCAGTAGATCAGACATCAATTTTACTTTGCCATTTGCATCAACCATAGTTTTTTACTAGTAAAAGAAGTGGATGGATGGAAAAGTACACCATAATGTCAGAATCTCACAAACAGAACACTTTCCTGGCATGTCTCTCTACACAGCTTTCACAATTACATTAGCAGAATTCTGCCTTTTCAAAGCCAGGTTAGACTAATATCATTAAAAAATAAATCCATATAACTTTTGAAGGAGCTAGAGGGAACAAGGATCTTTCCCCAAACAGACATATTGCTATCAAACTTAAAAACTAAAATCATGTTTAAATAATGACTTTGAATTTCTAGATGATTTTTTAAACTCCAATACAGTCAGTAAGTACATGCTGTCTCAATAACTGTGTTTACAGTGGTGTACTATTCCTCACTTGTGTATCTTATCGGTTTGTGACCTTTCTTAATTAAAGAAAATTGAGTAAAACATATGAAAACTTAATGATATAAAGTGAGATGAACTTTTCATAGACTGCCATCAGCTCTCACATTCTGCCACATAAATCTGCGAAGAAAAATTTTTCAAACATCAGTTAAAAATAAAGCAATTACTGGTTGAGAGGGATCAAAATGAAGAATCTCTTGAGATAGATCTTTCTGGTGTGGCTGTCTGTATATTATCTTTAACATATTATGTTAAAGACTTAAGAACAGCTACAGCTAACGGTAGTCTGGGATGGCAACAAGGAAGAAAAATCTTGTATTCCGTCTTAGGAAAGAAAAATGGCACTTCTGCCACAGAAGAAAAAGGTTCAAAAGTGTAATGAGTATTAGAATAGGATCTCATTCAGAAAGCCTCTTGCATTTCATTAGCTCTGAAAGGTGCATGACTGACAAATCCAGAAACAATATTGTATTTCTACCCAATATGAGTTCGACACAGCCAGAAGATATGCCCCAGAAATTTCACTGCCTATGCACTTCACTTCTGCCTTACAGAAAGGCCAATTCACACTTTAATCTTAAATTCCTTGTTATCTTTACTAAAACTGTCAAGAGGGGAACAAATTTGTTCCAAAAAGGAAGAAATTCTCAGATACAGCCACCTGACCACAATAAATCAAACAAAAATCATTAGTCTGTTTTACCAAACCACCATAAAACAATTTCCTATCAGTATAAATCAAAATGTCATCCAAAAAACCCATTCTTTATGTTGAATGATCAGCCACTAAGCCCAGTAAAACTATAATCTCTACCTCACTATCTTCTGTATGCTTTTCTGCTGCTTACTTCTCTCTTCTACAGCTCTCTTTCCTACCAGTCTTGCACACACCCAGCATAGTACACTGAAAAATAGAAAAAGGGATCAGAACAGTTGAGAATAGTTTTCCAAAGCTGCTGACAAACATACCTGTAAAGAAAACTGGAGAGAATAAAGCCACTAAACATCCAAGAAGTGGAGAAAAAGTAATCTGCTTAAAGTGCAGCTAAGAGGACTCCATTAAGAAACCTTTATAACAGTAAGGGCAATGGAACACTGAACCAGACCAACTGAGAATTTTGTTTAGTCTATATAATTTCAGAAATTCATAGAAGACATAATTTTGATCCAGTCTTAGAGCATAAAAAGAGGAAAGGATCTTACCTTCTCTTTTAATTTCAGAATTGGATAACTATTTTATTTAAGTCCTTCAAGAGAATGCATCTGAGAAAATCTGTTCAGTATAGCAAAAAATAATTTCTCTTTTAAATGAGAAAGTCTACATTTTTGCTTACTACTTGAGCTATGCCTTCTAAGATTTTGTGCACATGTGTATGCACTGTACATGCTGTAACAAGTGTATCTCAAACTTAAACATATTTCGTTTTGGTAAACACAGCTTGATATTGATAAATATGCAGACATGCATCACCTTAAAGGTACTATAACTAAGGATTAAGAAAAAGAAGGAATTAACAGATACTTTGTCTTTAACAACACAAAAATAAATGCTTTGCCATTTTAGTGATCCTTAAACATCAACAGACATGCCACTCAATACATAAATGTATTTCACTATTACGTGCGTCCACTTGAGCCAAAATTCTCAAGATTCAGGCACTAAAGCATAAAAGATACAGCAGACTGGATAAATAGCTGAAGAGTTGTCTATTTGCTATTTGTAGCACTGTAGTACTGCAGATTAGTCTCAACCATTTCTCCTGTAATTCTGCAGACCAAAAATGGGACACATATTTCCCAATCTACCAATCTTCCACCAACCTTCCTCCCTCCCAATATTCCTAATGAAACTATCCCATCTGGAATTTTTGCACTTAAGGTTGATCAGCATCCAACAGCCTGCTGCTTCCCCAACCACCAGTACTACATGGCTTCTAGATCCACAGCAGAGGGAAAGTGCTCATATAATCAAACAATGGCAGAAGCATCTTATCAGAGGCTCATCAGGTATCTGTGCTAAGAATTTTTACACCAAGCACAAACATAAGCAATCAGCATCAAAAATATCTGCAATAACTGAGAGACAACACCAAAATGGAGGCTAAAGCCTGCTGTAGTTTCTCTTGGCTGCAGCCTTTCCACTCTTTCCTCTTTTTGCTGTGTTCCAAAATAAATCCTCCCACCAGCAGAAAGCAATTATCACTTTTATTTTTAGACACCACCTCCCATATACTTCCTGACATTTTCTATAATAAGTGATAGCTCTGCTGTTTGTGAAAGAAAGAACTCACACTAGGAAGGAGCTGGACATCCTACCTGTGTCCAGGAGAAAAGATTAAAACCCACACAGCACCAAAAGCATTTTCTCCTGACGAGTTCAGCCCTGTCCCATCTGTTGATTGTTGCAAACCCTACTTAAATGTACCTGCATCTCCTGAATTGTTACACAAGGAGCTCAGGTATTCAGGTCTGTGGTTTCATGCAGCAGTTTCCTATCTACTCTGTGCAGCAGTGCAGACCCCAGAGGTCCTGAGGCTCCTTCCACACATACAAATGCTGCTTCTTCTACAGACCATGAAAAAGCTGAGATCAAGGCTTATACTCCAGGAGCTGCCAGAGGAACACAAATAAATAGTTTCAAGACCTCAATGAGCATCCATGATACATGAGTCTTTACATCGGTATTATCTTTAGTGGATGTTTCTTTACTCAGTGGCTTTGTATCCACAGCACATCTACAAAGACCTGCTTACAACACTTAGAGGTTCACAGAGGCCAAACACATTGAGGCACAATGAAAGGTGAAAAACTTTAAATTTTCACTTTAATAAGTCACAAACAGTGATATGTGTTTAGACAAACATACCACCAAATACAAAATACATTAGTCAATTTTCATAAGAAAAAAATGAGAAGTTTATGGCCAGCATCAAATAAATTGTAAATATTAACTGAACTAACTTTTCAAATCACAGTTTGGGAAGCCATCTTTCCCTTTCCATCCTTGGGAAAATGAGTCTCTACAAGTGGTCTTTAAACAGAATCAGGTAAATCAAAAGGTTAATCAAAAGCACCAAAGAACAATAAAAAGCAAACCATGACATCAGACATAGAGAAATACAAATCAGTGCACAAATAATTTGCTCCTCCTTCTTTTACATGACATTGATATACACAAATAATTCATTTTTAAAGGTAAGAAACCAAATATAAGCATCTTTATTCTTCCAAATATTAAGCATTTTCTATCTGTAAAAACCAGAAGCCTAAATTATGCTTTTCCTGCAAGCTTTAATGCAATAGAATTTGACTCTTCCTGATCACTGTTAATTTTAGCAAAATACAGACCTTTTTAAATTTATCGTCTTTAAACTTTATTCAATAAAACCCACTAGGGTATTCATAGCTGTTTAGAGGGCTACTGATAAGGGACAGTTTGCTCAATCAGGTTCAAGTGAGGCAACAACAGGCAGCACTTTTCACTCCTCTGCTAAAAATAAAGATAAACCCCTCCCAACTCAAGTAAGAAGTTTTTCTCTTCAGCTTACTTCCCTTTCTTGCCAAGCTTCCTTCAGGTCTTTCAATATCTATTAGCAGTGTAGCAGGAAAAATAACTTGTATGGATAACTAATCTGGGCATCTCTAGATGCACGCATGCACTATCTTCATTTTTCTTCCTAGTTGTGTTTCACTTTTAGAACTAGGAAGAGTCAGCAAATACATTCACACTGACATTCTCCTTCTCCTTTAATATTTATTCTCCAAATTTTCAATTCTTGAGAACTCTATCCATTTCAATGACTAGGCATTAGAAGGAAAACTAAGGTTGTAATGAAACATTAAATCTCAGAGAAAGCAGGTAGGAGAGCATGAGATACCTTTGGAAACAGTATTAATAAAATGATGGAAAAACTTTTGTTTCCCTTGTGGCAAAGCTAAAATTTCAAGTATGAAGGAGATGGCCTGAATTTCCAGCACAGGTCTGATTTACCAGCATATATAGGCCACAGAGTAGTTCAAGCTGAAAGGGATCTAAAAGATCTCCTAGTTTCAATCGACCTGCCATGGACAGGGACATCCTTCAGAGCCCCATCCAAAATTGCCCTGAACACTTCCAGGAATGGGACATCCACAATTTCTCTGGGCAGCCTGTTCCAGTGCCTCACCACCACAGTAAAGAATTTCCTCCCAAGTTCTAATTTAAACCTACTCTCTTTCATTGTAAAACCTCCCTTTGTGCCTTGTGCTGTCAATACATGCTCTTGTAGGAGGTTCCTCTCCATCTTTCTTGTAGCTCCTTCAGGAAAGAGAATGCCACAATTACGCCACTCTAAAACCTTCTCTTCTCCAGGCTGAACAACCCCAATTCTTTCACCCTATTCTCATGGAAGAAAGCTTTCCATCCCTCTGAACAACTTCGTGGCCTCCGGTGGACTTGCTCTAACAGATCCATGTCCTTCTTGTGCTGAAGACCCCAGAGCTGGACAGCATCACATACCCTGACCTGCTGGCCACAGTGCTTTGGATGCAAGTGACAGCTCTTTACAAAATAAAAACTAAACAGAATGCTAGAAGAAAGACACTAAAAACAAAAGAAAGAAAGAAACATACCAAACCAATCGACCAAAACAAAACAAAAACTCCATGGAAAGCAGCAAAATGTATTTCTAACTTTGCTGATCCAATTTATGATTTACATTAGTATCACCTCCTCCATGTAATGACTATTTCTGCCTGCCCTTTGTTGGTGTCCTGTTTTGGCATCTGTTCACAGAACTGTGTCTACCCATTCCCAAACCCACACCAGCTGCCTATGACCACCTGATGGAGCTGCAGGTCAGTTGATTTTCTGCTGGGGATGAAGCACTGGCCTGGGTTTGGCCAGAAACTCACTTATTGGATTTATCCATGTTTCACTGCTGTATGGGAAAAGGGACCTGAAGTGAGTGAGCACTCCCATAGTTTTATATTTATTTATTTATTTATTTATTTATTTATTTATCACCTTGTTCTGCTAAATATAAATGGTATTTCTATTTATCAAATTTAACAGAAAACTGCAGTATTTACATGCAGAAAAAACCCAGAAACTTACACACATTGTCATATTTCTCCCACACAATCTTTTCTAGTTTCACATTGAGATTTTTCACATGATACCAAACCCTTGTTCAATTTCTAGTTAGGTTGCTTAGAAAAATGTGATCATTGTTCCACAAATGTCTGGCAAATTACTATAATTTCAACATGAACTTTTCATAGGAGTGATCTGAAACAGCTCTGAAAAGGTATGAAGCAGATCAAATCACCACATATATCAGTAAAGATTAAAAGATATATCTACCTTTAAGTTACTAACTAGTTGAAGAATCATACTAGACATTTTGACTGCTAACCACAATTCAACATTCATAGCTCATCAGTAAAATATAATGCACAAATTTCTTTTTGAAAAACACTGAATCTTCCACATAGTTATCTCTATAGCTGAGAAGAAATAATCTCATTTTTTTTGCAATGAAACAGCTCTGAAAAGGTATGAAGCAGATCAAATCACCACATATATCAGTAAAGATTAAAAGATATATCTACCTTTAAGTTACTAACTAGTTGAAGAATCATACTAGACATTTTGACTGCTAACCACAATTCAACATTCATAGCTCATCAGTAAAATATAATGCACAAATTTCTTTTTGAAAAACACTGAATCTTCCACATAGTTATCTCTATAGCTGAGAAGAAATAATCTCATTTTTTTTGCAATGAACACTTTGTTCCAACAGCTGAGTTCCTGTAAGTTGTCTCAGAAATGAAATACAGTTCTTAAAACACAGCAAGCATATGGCCTGGTTGTGATATTACTGTATGATTTTTAAAACTTCCAAATTAATTCCACCAGAAAAATGCATAAAGCTGGTCTTTATTTCCACAATATTTCTTAAAAAAAACCCAAAAAAACTTATCCTGTGATTTGCAGGCTCTTAGGAACAGGAGTAATAGATTGGTAGAACTAAATAAATGATTGGTTTCACTGTAATGCCTTCTGTATTTGTACTATAAGCCAGAATTGCCTTGAGAAAGAAGCAATTTAAAACAAAATCTATACTAAACTCATGATAATCAGTTAAAGATGCAATGACGTAACATGGAGACATTTCTTTAAATGTCCATTGCATTCATTCACCAACAAGTCCAAACTCCTCATTCTCACTCTCACTTTGATCTTTTCTTTTATGAGCAGTTCATGCTTTAGCCATTCTAAAACAACAACTTCACATATTTAACAAGGAATTCACGTTTGCAAAAACAAATGCAGAAGTTCTGTTTGGCTGGGTTTTTAAAACATCTATATCATTAGTCCTAAATGACATCAACAGTTTTAGTAATCTCTCAAAAAAAATTGCCCTTTCTTCAGCAAATCAGAGTTCACTCCACTGGTAGATTTGTCCTCAATAAATCCAAAATAACATTCACCACCTCTGTTCCCTTCAGGTGCCTCTCAAGAGGAATTGCTCCCTTCAAGCATTTTTGTCTTATATATCATTTATACTGACTTTCAGCAGCTCTCCCTCAATCTGGAAAGATCTGTCCACCCTCTGTCCACATGTGCTACAGCAACTGATATGGCTGTCATTACCAGGAAGTCTGAAGAGCAAAATCCTACCTCTAACTCATCATTTATACCAGCTTCCTACTTTCCCATAACTAGTGAGTATATATCACACAGGTTTATTCTACACCTCCTACTATACCTCCTCTAAATCTTTGTGTCTGCTATAACAAAATAATTCTCAGATTCTGTCACCCATGGCAGATGTTTTCTAGATTTCAGTCACAACGTTTCTTGTCTTATAAGAATCACAAAACTTTGCTTGAAGTATGTGAGGATAAGCCCATAAATTGAATTTTAAGCAACCCATCTGGGTTTATTTTTGAGTATTTTTTCTTTTACTTTAAAACTGCCCAAGAAAATCAACATCTATAGTTTCAACATCTAAAGCTACAGGGGTTACAAATACTAAAAGAAGTTCAATTAATTTCCACTCAGTCTTCCCTTCATTTTGTCATGATTAGGCACTGCAACAGTTTGAGATAATCTTAATAGGTGTTTGCCAGTTATTTCTGTTAGTCTATTAATCAATACAAAGCCTTTATTTCTTAAAAAAAAAAAAAAATCCATGCCTTAATCAACCACATACTTCTATTTTATGGTTGCAAAATACACCAGAGATTATTTATCTGTGGGGTTTTTCTAGTTACTTATACAGTCTTTGCTTATTGACAATATTTTTTTCAGTCACCCTGTAAAACTTTTCCCCCTAAGGACAAAAAAGATATATTTAATAGAAAGAGGCAAAATTAAATCTTTCTGTGGACCATTAACATGATGGTTCAACAGTGCCTTCAGACCAACATGCACAATATCTTAGGAACCCTTAAACCATGGCTTACTGGCATTATGGACTACACCAGCTTGTGTCAATTCCTACTTATGTTACTTTAATCAGGATTACTGGCACAGGAAAAGCATCAGACCTTCAAAATGCCTATTATGCTGTATTCTGTAAATGAAACATTTTCATAAATGCTAATACTGTATCATATATTAGCATTACATTTTATGAATCACTGCCCCCCTCTAAACTGAGTATAAATGATCCATGTGAACGCTACTGTCATAAATATGTACACTAAATAATTCAAACATACAATATAGTGTTTTGTTTTTACTTACAGCAGTCACAAATACGAGAGCTACCTGAAAATTAGTCATGAGCAGCCTTCTCCAGCTTACAGAGAAGAATGTAGGTATCTTTTGCTACATTGAAAGTACTTCACTTCCTGGTTTAAACTTCATAGTTAAGTTTAAAAATATGGATTTATTGAAATGGAATTGAATACAACAGTGGAAGATGGAAATACTGTAACTAGTTTATTAAAATCTAACTCAGTTGTGCATTGCCTCTGAAGAAATGACAATGTGTCTCATACCAGACACATCAATCCACATTTAAATACTGCATTTTCCACAATATCTGGCTATGCTAACACAAGATCAAACAGGTGACTGTGTTGCATACCAAATTGTAAGAAAGTACATATTTGTGTGACTTTAAAGTAAATTACAGTAAAATTCTGAAAAATGTTCCACTGGTGATCTCAATAAAAGAAGTAACAAGAGGTCATTTGAGAGGGAGGTTATGGCAGCCAAAATTCAAGATAGATTCTCTGCATGCTAAATTATTCAAATTTTCGGTTTTACCTCTGGAAACTAAATCAAAGCTAGTGATCTAGTCATGATTCTAAAGCCTCTCAAGAGAAGTAAAATGAAAATACTAGAACTCGACAACACTGCATTTCAGTTTTTCATGTCTTCCACTTAAAGTGAATCCAACTTCACCAAGGTTCTCTTGTCTGTTTAATTAATGACTCTACAAAACTGCCACCATTGAAAATCTCCTATAAGTAGTATTATTATCCACCTAAAAAGAGAAAAAAGGTAGACAGTTTCCATCAGAATAAACACCCCAACAATTTGAATATATTAGCATTTGATATTCACAGAACTTAGTATTCAGAAGAAATACGACAACAAGCAAGAAAGTGTAAATTTAACAACAAAGACATCAAAGGCTATCTTAGTATTTTTACTGACAGCTTTTGAAGTCAAGAAATGACATTTCAGGCACTGGAGCAGGCTGCCCAGGGAGGTGGTGCAGGCAATATCCTTGGGAGTATTTGAGAAATGAGAGGACATGGCACTCAGTGCTATGGCTTAGTTGACATGGTGGTGTTCTGTCAAAGGCTCAGTGACCTTGGAGGTCTTTCTGAGCATTAATGATTCTATCAAATATCAACTTCTTAGCTTGCTCTTATGAATCTCATAGTTGACCAAAATGCTTTATTCATCCACTTTTGGCACTAGACAGAACTTTTTAAGTGTGGGTTTGGCCCATTGTCAGGTCTGGCTCTGTATCAGCTCTGTGCCACAGCAGCTCCAAGTTCCATGTGCTCCTCCCAGTCTTTTTTATTATAAAGCTGTCTAACACTAGTAAGTGTAACTCTCTTATACTGCACCTTTCTGAATAACCAAATACAAAGCAGAGCATGCAATGCAGAAATCACAGGTTTCTGCATTGAAAACAAACTAACAAAACCTCCAGCTACAGAAAGCAGAGACTGAGTATTCACAATGAGGAAAACTGGTACAAGAGTTGTGGAAATTACTGATTTCTACACTATTTATCAGTCATTTTCTAGAATGAGAACTAAAATGGAGATTTTTTTTTTTTTTTTTTTTTACTTCAGCCTAAATATGCCCCCAGTCCATAACAACCACAGATTTCTAAGGTTTGGAGAGGATTTTTTTGGCAATTTGTTTGTTTGCTTGTGTAAGTCTAGCACAAATTCTGTAAGAAAGAAAAGTGAACAACTTCAATCACATTTTCATAGCACCAGAGAAAATATATTTTCTTTTTATAGAAAGGGAAATAAACTATAACTACTCTCATGATAAAAAAGTTGTCCTCAACATCCAAGATCTCATCAAAAGGCATCCTTTTTGTACTACAAAACAACTACTGTCTTTTCACTAACAAAGAATCAGTTTACTCTAGATGAGAGTTTAGCTCCTGGTAGAGAAGACTGGCTTGTCAGGACTCAACATTTACATAAGTTTGCCTCAAGAGCTGCAGCTGCTGTTCCAAGATAATCAGAAAAAAGCTGCAAGACTACCAAACCTGAGTTCTTTATTTTCTATTGATACCTTCAGTAACTCAAGCTGTGGGAAAGCTTTCTAACAATATCTGCTTTCTAGCAACATATTCACAAAACTCCAATAGTCTTAAGAGGCTCTTAAGAACACAACAACCTTGAATAAAGGTGTTGTGCTTAAGATATGTGATTTTTCACTGTAATATTTTTTTCTTAACAGATACAGACAATGCTGTGGTGATAAATTATGTACAACATCTATTGTTGTAATCCAGCGCTTTGAACATTTGAACCACGTATCTTCAGTGCATCTCCAGGAAAGACCATTACTCACCAATGGCTTGGATATGAAGCAAAGGCAACCACATCTTGTATAAAAAGAATAGGATTTCCTTGCTTCTACTCATACCCATTGGAGCACTGAGTGGAGTCTGGGGCCTCTTACCAGTAGGAAACATTGATAAATCACAGTAATCAGCTCAGTGGAGGCACACCAACAAGATTGTGGCTGGAGCATTTCCCTGTGAGGAGAGGCTGGAGGACCAGGGCTGGTTCAGCCTGAAGAGGGGGGCAGCTCCAGGGACACCAAACCCCTTCAGGGTCTGTGAGGGATTGTCACCATCCTGCTGAACTCTTTTCAGCAGGATGGTGAGGGGCGGGTGAGACTGGGAACTGCCTGAAGGAAACATTCTCCATGAAGGACAAATGAGTGGTGGCTCAGGCTGCTGGGAAGCTGTGCAGGATCCCTCCCTCCCTGAGGCCCCTGTGTCTGCTCCTTGCTGCAAGGACAGCACCTGGCAGCCAGCCCCTCCTGAGCTACCTGCCCACAGGTTACCCCACAACCCTTGAGGCCGCTGAGAGTCTGCAGGTGGGAGACAGAGGCCCTTGGGCACAGCCAGAGGATGCAGCAAGGACAGGCAGCACCTAGAGAGGCTTCACAGGTTTTAAAAACATGCAAGAACCCAGAGGTGGATTTCCTGACAAGTCTAGCAAGTGGCGAATGTGCGAGGTGTAGATCAATGCTGGCATGATGGTCGAAAACCGTAGTTGTGCTTTCAGTGTTGTTAAAGTGTACAAAAAAGATCTAATGTTTGTAACAGTACCGTTCCACAGTGCATTGCACATGCCACACTTGATCATATTTTACCTGATACTCTGCTCTCACATACAGGTTTGTAAGCATGTTAAAACGAAGAGAAAAATCCTGCCTTTGGAGCACCTCCACTTTTCACAGTAAAACACAGTCCTCCATTTATGACATGGATCATAGAAACTGATACACAGAGTTGTTTTTGGATTCAGCAACTAATCAGTCATATATGGGAAAACGAAATAAGTAAATCAATTAAGTAAATAAAGCACTGAAAATAAAATACCTGTCTAGCAGACCATAAATACAGATAAGTAATTTTATTCCACAATAATTTCCCTTCTTTGTATAACAGAAGAAGAAGAACCCATTCATTTTCATAAGCATTCACAATTTGCATGTTTCACCCAAATCCTGATCAGTACTTTTTTTGTAATCTCCACTTTCTTATGTAGCAAATTTCACTGCACACTAGACATTCTAATGGCTCTCTATCTTAGCTGATCCTCTTAGTCACTCGATTTTTTCCACTTTGAAATGCAACCTAAAATTGGATACTGTGTTCCAAATGAGTAATTTCTAACATATCACTTTCACTTTGAAACTTTAGTGTTTCAAACCTCCTCTTAACACATTTAAGAATCCTACTTGCACTGTCAGCTCCTGTTGCTAGATGTAGTTAATGCTGGATCAAGCTGTGATGTTTTCATTGAAAGAAACAGTAACCCTCAAAGTACTGCAATTATTTAATGAGTATCAGAGGATCATGCATTCCTGGAAGTGGATATCAAGACAGAAAAAGACATTTGTTAAATATCTTAAATTTATTAGGTCCATCAATAATAGCTCAGTTCTTGAGATATAAACGCTGTATTTCATTATTGTTTCCAGACTACACTTTCCATTAACAGTATAGACCAAATAGACAACTGCAAGAATTGGGACATGACAAGCTAGGACTGACTGTTAGAAAACCTTTCCCCAGGAGGACACAGAAGCGTTGGCACAGGCACTGTGCCAGAGACTGTGGATCCTCAGGATGTAGCCTCAGGGACTCTGGTATAACCCTCTGGCTGATTCTGCTGTGAGCAGCTCCTTTCACCAGAAACCCCCAACCTCCTTCCCCAATGAAGTAGTCCTGTGTTTGTAATTTCTATTCCAGTGATGGCAAGAGGAAGAAGCTGCACTTAAATCTTCTCATGCACGAGCAATAGGAGGAAGAACCAATGCCAATTACTTACTTCCCTCATAGACAATGGATTTCCCCCAGATACCATAATGTCTAGACCTTTTTGGTTTTACCTTTTTAATAAAAACACCACTGTGACATCAAAGGACCATTCCAGTTTTAAAAAACAGCATGCCACCTCTAAAAATATGATCTGATTGTTTTAAGTTAAAAGAAAATGTCAGCAGCTGCTTTTTATGATTACATGAAGAGTTTGTCTAGGTTGAAGGGTTTTTTCTACAGTACAGAAGTTATGTTTATAATTACCTAGTGTTTCTGCTGCTTCAGAAAGAAATCTGTGTACAGCACTCCATTTTGCAAGACAACATTGTGCTAATGTCAAGAAAGACCTGACTCTATGCTATGGGTCGCCTCAAATCAGCTTTACTTACAAGCACTTGAGATCACATCTAGTATGTCACAATATGCTTTAAAAAAAAAAACCTTACAATGCTACTGACTTGTTCTGGAAACAATTTATAGAAAAGTCTTTGTAGAGGTGTGGAAAAGGAAAACAACCCATACAAATCTAAAGGGGATTCTACAAAAAAGAGTGATCTATTTTCATCAAGTACTGCACCAAAAATATCTTCAGAAGGGCTGTTGGCTAGATGAAAGTCATCAAGTATTAAAAAGAACAAAATACAGCAGTTAGAAACGAAACATAAAAGTCATTTGAATTATGATTACCCCTGGCATGATGTTAATTAATTATCATAGAAATACCAGTGTAACATTTTGAGGTTTTATGTAAACATCAGCTTCCAAAGTGGATGCCTTTCTTCCTGTATTTGCAGCAAACCTTACACTTTTAATACAATTTTTTATACTTCTTGAACTCAGGTTTTTCTAAAGGTCACAATTCTCTGTTTTCAAATATAAATAGAGTTTATATTACATTCTGAGGAGCTGAAAAAGTAAGGGATTTAGCACTGGTGTACACTTAATTCTCAAAACATTTGCGTTTCAAATGCTTTTTTTTTTTGTACCCAGGTAAAGCCCAGACAAGCTGACAGTGACATCCTCCCTTCCACTCAAACTAAAACAAGTATTTTGAAAATCCTGTCCTTCTTGCTAACTGTTGTTAAGTGCCTCACATAGTGTGCACCTCTAGTCAAGTAACATGACATAGTGATTTGACCAGAATAAAAGTTATGTAATTATTTTATACAAACCTAAAATGTGTCAATGATTAACACAAGCCAAGCATCTATCTAACTGGGTTGCTCTTCATACAACATCTCTGAGACAAAGTCTTGCAGAACTGTACTAATTCATTTATAAATCAATACCATGTCTACACATATGGAGTTATTATACTAATACAGAGTAATTGCACTAACCATATATTCCATATATTTTATAGTCTGTTCACCAAGGCTTCATGATTACAATTCACAGGTTTATGATTATTTTTAAGTAATAAGTGAAATTCACACTTTGCTGTATTTAGATTAAACACAGAAAAGTGATTAATGATAGTATTTGGGAACTGGACTATGAGGGAAAATTAGGAATGCCTGCTCTGCAATCCACAGCTGTAAGTATCTGTCATGCTAGATTGTGTAGTGCTACTGTGCCACCACAGCTGTCCCAGATGCACACATATTTCTAGTGGGCAGGAACTTCTTTTTTCCACCTCCTTAGTCTTAAGCCCACCTTTTTATATATATATATATATATATATATATATATATATATATATATATATATATGCATAATGGAAGACCATTAAATTAATTAAGTCTCTCCAAGATGTGATACCTGATTTGCTGATCAGTGAACTGGGAGGGGACATATTAATGTTCTCTAAACTGGTACTTGCCTTGGCAAAGTTATCATTTAGAGGAGATTTAAAATTAGGTATTATCTATTTTAAGAATTGTTTTAGTAAATCACAATTGAACCATGGGGTAAAGCAGGTCATCTAAATCCTTACTATATTTTTCAGGCAAGACTGACATGACCCACTTTCTGTCCCTAAATCATTCTCATGCTCAAACTGTGGCATGAGTAATCCATTTAGATATCTACCTCAGCATATCAAAAAAGGTATAAAGAGAACCATCTTGAAGAAAATAAGCTCTCTTAGTTTAAATCTGTGTTTGACAAGTGATGTGAGGGTTAAAAGAAAACAGACTATAAACAAGAAAGTCACTAGCAAAACCAGCATCTGCTGAAGACAAGCAGCAATAAAGCTGCAAAATACTACACCTGTATATTTTTAATTTCTTTGTCTTCTGCCATTGCTAAGTGGAATAATGCCCAAAATGTGAATTGTTATGAAACAACAAACTAATTTTCAGGAAGATGAATCAACAGGGAAAACATTATTGGGGAAGAGATTCTAGAAAGACGGTACAAGCAGGTGTGGAATTGTCTACACGGCATATTTGTATTTCATTTTCTTTTGCCATGAAGAGCAGGCTTGGGCCAAGCATCACACCTGAACAGCCTTGCCTGAATTAGGGGCACATCCATCTGATGCATCATTTTTTAAACTCTCATCTAGATTAGAAGGAGGACTGCTTTCAGTCTTAGTAAACTGTGCTGCACGGCAGTACAGACAATGCAAGATACGGTTATCTTGCACCAAACACCACAATATTTTGCTTAAAGCTGCAGTGTCAAAGAGATCCACCCAACAGACCCCCCACATCTTCTCTGGAAAACTCCCAGAAAGCTCAGAAGCAAGCAAACAAGATGTGCTAAGCAGTGCAGCATCCTGTAACCACACCTGCCTTGGCCTGGCCTTGGTTGTACCTCGTTCCTCTGGCACCTACTCACAGGTAACATGTCCGAACAGACTAAGCTTTCCTGAGTCTCTAGTGTCACCTGAGGAAACTTGAAATAAAGGCAAGGTGAAAATAAAAATATAAGTATGAAAGTTATGTAGGTATGTCTAGTATAAATATAAGAATTGAAATTACATATAAAAGTATAAGTAAAAACTTTCCGTGGGGTTCGACGAGGAGTAGAAAAGCTCTGATCTCTCTCTGTAATTTCTTTCATTCATTGAAGGGCTTGAAAATCCTCATGGGTTAAGGCTGTGTCAAGAATCCAGCAATTTGCACATACTGGAATGTGGATCAAGTTTCCCAGTAACTTCACTTGCCTTTATTTTTATTTTATTTTGAGATAAAAAAATAAATAGACATCCAACAGAGAACAGGACTGTGAGGTCTTAAGTATTTAATCTGAGCTTAAATTTAACCAAAAACCCACATAAAAAGAATTTTTAAATAATTTTCATCTCAGTAAAATGGCACTTACCATGAAGCAATTCTGTTTTGTCAGCTCTGAGTATAAAATATGTAATCTAATTTTAGATCTGCAACAGAGTGGGTCTTTTCACTTCAAGAGGCATTCACATCTTTGAAAGCAAATTAAGTTATGCTTTTTTGCCAAGCTTCCCACTGTCTTGCCCTATGAAAAACAAATTGGACTGTATACTTTACCAAAAAGGCTTGATATTCATCCTTTCACAAAAACACTGTTTTTGTTTACAGATATTTTTCAAAGAATAAAATATGCCAAGACATAAAATGTAAGAAATAGTAATGAAATTAACTCACAAATACACCTGCAAAGGAAGAGAAATAGTGAGTACTGGAATTTATCTGTAAGATTTGCTCTCCATTATGAGTGTCAAACAAACCCTGAACATAATTGAAATTATTTTGCAAATCACAGGATTGGTAAGGTTGGACAGAATCACAGTGGCTCATCTGTTCCAAGTTCCCTGTTGAAGCAGGGACATCACCATGGCTTTAAACTTGAATTAACATATATGCTGACAGTTCACTAATCTGCAGAAGATTTTTTCTCTACCAAAATGTTAATTACCCAGTACTGAAATTGTTACAAATTATGATTTATTAAGCTACCAGGTTTCACACTCCTACTGTCCTCCCTGCCAAATAATTAGGATGTACCAAATTTCACCTCATTTATTTCATTTACAAGATATCAAATTGAAATTGTGGAGCATTTTTAATGACATAGTCTTTTGGAATACAATTTTAAAATAAAGAGGCAAAGAATGATGAAGAAAAGTTCTGTATTCTAAATATCTGTGAAATTTAGATAAAATTGACCCATACTAGAACACCTTAGGTATCCACTGCACAGCTGAAGCCCTGCAAACTTAAAAGTTTAAGGCAAAAAAGTATTTTTATTTTTCATGGCCAACAAAGAGAATAGTGAAAGAAACTAATTAAAGGTTATTTTACCTAACTTCCCTAGTTTATGCCATTTGAAGTCTAATTAAGGTAAAACGGATTCTCTGAAGTAAGAGCGAGTTTACCTTGTCCATTTTTAAGAAAAAAAACAAGTTCTATTGAGTAAGATTAAAATTATGATGATGTAAAGGCAACTTACTGGAAGTCACGTCGTATTTCCAAAACCTTTAAAAAAAACCAAACCTGGAACAAAGCCAGTCTCCAGGTATTCAGGCACTATAATACCTTTTTTTTCCCTAAGCATCTTTGGTCAAAGAGGCCAGAACACTCCTAAGATATTTATTATCCTAAGAAAAAATAATTCTAAAAAATTACTACCAACCTTTCTATCTCAGAAACACCCACTAATGTTAAAAAATATTAAAATCATAAAAGATCAAAAGAGAGGAAGGGAAATCACACTTAGCAGCTTTGAAAAACAAACATCTGAAAGATTCATCCATTTTACTTAACATTACACTGAAGGTAGCCAGCATCCCTGAATGGAAGGACTGAAAATATAAAAACTGTGTTCAGAAAGTAAATCCTTTTTAATTAGGGCTTCTATCCTTTCAATCCCTAACCTTCTAAATCAAGCACTGAATATTTTCAGTACTCTGTGAAGAGACTGAATAGTAAAACACACATTGGTTGCACAGACAGAAGTCCTTCAGCTCTATCTGCTAACCTGCCTCTAAACATAGTTCTGAATGATAAATTTATGTCTAAACAAAATTGCCTTCTGCTTGCACATTTTCTTTAACATATGAATTAAGAAATCAGGAATTACAAAGATTCCAGATGACATCATTCTACTTCAACTACTGAAAGAACCAGAAAAAAACCCGAACAAACCACACCACACAAAACAGCACTCCACGAACAGTAACACAGCACACCATTCGTTGCTGAGCAGAAAACTGGGAATGCCACAAGCTTTGTGAAGAACAGCAGCTTTGGTTCTGAGAGCAACTCTCTCAAAAGTGCTCTGGCTGGCCCAGGGAGCATATGGAAGGCTAAGCAGAACCTACCTTTGTGCATATTTTGTAACATCTGGAGTATTTTTGCCAAAACCTCTTACCCTAAGAAGATGCAAAACTTCAATGCTTCCAGTTGCATTGAGAATGATGAATGTAAATCAGGAGACCCAAAAACCTGCCTGGTAATATGTTGAGCAAGGTCTGCCTGCTTGTTTCTGACTCGCAAGTCAGAAATTCCACACAGAAAACCCCCTATGCAGCTCCCTGCAGATTGGGTATGTCATCACACCCTTTCCAGATGAACAAATTGCATTTAGGGCTGTGGAAGAGCACTGCCAAGCCAGGCAGGTAAGAGACAGAGGACAGTCTGAGGAACACCATCCTGACTCAACATCATTGTCTCTCATAGTAGACAATGCTATGGATGGAACAACTGAATTCCTGGAAGAAACCTGGTATTGTTTCTGTGAACATCAGGTCATGCTGATGTTCATCAGTTCCTCAGTTAAGCTCAGACAACACATTTGGGATGCAAAGGAAGCACATTGTAAGGCTGACTACCTCAGCAAGCCCCACCAGGAGGGCAGTAAAACAGCCAGGATTCATATTCAGCGCTCTGTGGAAGACAGTAATTTTGCCTTTGTGGGTTACACCAAATATTCCAAACAGATTCCTTTTCCTCCTCCTCTCAAATAACACTGTTTCTTTAGGCCTCATTATTCACCTTTTTTGCTGCAAGTTTGGAAATCTTGCTCTGGAGGGCTAAAGATATTTGCATAAGGATCACTGCCTTAAGATAAATGTTTTTAATTATCACAGTAAGTCAGACTTTTTTTGAATACTAGAGAACTAGAGAACTTTTCAGACTTCCCTTTTTAATGTATTAAAGTGAAATTTAGTGCAGGATAAAAAAATGACATTTTACCAGGAAAAGGGAACTTGATGATCACCAGTAGGTTCCCATATCTTGTTACAGGAACATGAAACTGACTGGACTAAATCACTTCAACATACCAGAGGTTGGATTCACCAGACACATAAACCACAGCTACTCAGGACTCACATTAAAAAAAAAAAAAAAATAAAAAAAAAATAAAAAAAAGAACAAGTTACAATTAATAATTTGTAAGCACTTCTAAGAGATCTTACATTTTCCAAATTGCCCAACTGATATGCAGTGATGAAATAAGGAAGTGATGAGCCTAAGACAGCTTTTAAAATGAATAAGCCAGGTAGTTTCTATGAGTATTTATCTACATCTGAAAATAAATTATATATTTGCAGATGGTTCCTAAACTGAGCTTTCAAACACTACTTATTACAACATAAAAATTGTCAAACCACTCCAGCAAGCTGAAAAGCATTTCCTGAACAAACATTTCTTATCCATATCAAGGAAAATGGAAGGAAGGGTAATTGAAGAAAGATACCACTCATATGGTAAGACATATAAAGTCAAGACAAGGAAAGGGAGGCTTACCTCTGTCAAAATACTTGGACAAGTAAAACCACTAAAGCTGCTTTCAAAGCTGTGTTTGCATTTCATTCATTTTCTTCCACATCCCCTTTCTTTTTCTATCCCTGCCTCAAGCTAGATGAAAACCTTGGGGAGAAAAAAAGCATTTCCCACACACATGTTCTGCACAGAGACAAAATCTGAGAAAGAACAATCACACTTTAAAATACTTGTAAAAAATAAATATTTCTAGGTGACACATTTTTATAGGTTTATTGGTTTTTATTAGGGTTCTTTGTGATATTTGTCTGCAAAAGTCACTGGTTTGACATGGTGGTGATGATTATTTCACAGAAACAAATTAAGCTGGCTACAGCCATGCTGAGAAGTCACAGAGCGCTCACAAAAGAACATGTTCATAAGAGGGAAAAGTAGCTGCCTGAACTTTCTGAGCTGCCAACTACAAAACAGCAACACAGCCAAAAGAAAACATCTCCCAGCTGCAAAAGAAAACCCAACAAATCTCTACTACAATGCTGGAAATACAAATGCTGGGAGTCTCAATGAACAAATTAACCCACATTTCATCAGAGCACAATTTGTTCCATCTTCACAATGCAAATTCAATAACAACTTATACCTAATTTTGAGTTAGGTACCTTTTCTGTGTCATTTACAGAACACTGACTAAACATTAGCCCAAATTCATTCTGTTTTATTTATATGGTTCAGTAAGATTTCTAGAGCTGACATACTGCACTTGCACTATATAAGGACCCATCTGTACTATCAGTCTGGATTTTATCCTTAATAGCTCTGAATCTATTGAAAGGTTCAAGGCAATTAATAACCAGTGATACACTAGAACTCCTTAAAAATTATTAGGCAGCTGGCAGATTTCACTAACAAAAGATATAATCAGAGAACAAGAAGAACATTCATTGAAAGAGGCAACTTTTAAATTTTTCCCAATGACTCACATGCTCTTTAGGATATTAGGTCACTCTGAATTAATTCAGAAAGAATTATCAAACAGTATTAAGCCAATTTTATTAAACTCCCTTAACTAGAAAATAACATACATAAATTCCAGCACAGAAAGGAAACTGAACTGAAAAATATTTCTAACACAGGCTCTTTAGCTAAACTACATCTTAAGTTTCCCGCTGTTCTTCCTTTGTATTTGAATAGCAACTAAGAAATATTATATGATTAAGGACTTTACAGTAAAATACACAATTAGAAAATGCTGGTGAATGATACATAATAAAATTAGCTTCTCTCTTTAGAGTGATTCTAATAAGGTTCAAGCACATGAATCTTTAAAACCACCCAAAAAAACCTCCAAAACTGAGAAAATTTCATTTCAAATATTCACATTTCTCAGGATCCAAATACAACAAAAGTTAATGAAATGACATAATGAGTGAGACTGGACCTCTATTAGTCAACTGGACCAACCCCCCCCCTCCCACCACCACCAGTTGGTACTCTGTGCCCACTGGCTCTCTGAAAGAAAAGAAATTTTATGCATTCAACTGCATGATGCACTAAATACAACCTAGCATATAAATGTTGGTTACTGAGCTCACACCGCAATTTAGATCTCCTTTCCAGCAGTTTTCTGGTAGACTTGGACTCCTGCTTCTGCTCATGCTTTCTCTCCCATCCTGAACAGAAAGCAGGTGGCTAAAATAATGTAGCACTCATTCTGAAGTTATGCTGTTACACATCAACTTCCCATTAGTGGTCCCTCGCACTAGAATCCTACCTTATGTGTGTGACATAAACAGCACAAATCCAGCAAAAATTATATTAAATACTTGGGACCTGGGCACAGACTATGTTTTGAAATACAAAACCAGATCTGATAGGTTGTAGCTGCACTAAATTTTCCCCCATTTAACACTTGAAGGACTTGAAATAACTTCAAGAAGGCTTCAAATTTGTTTTTGGTATAACTACCATTCAGATAAACTCACTCTACCCAAAGTAAATTCAGAATTCAATTCATTATAGACACCAGTTAAGAATGCTTTAATCACTGTCTTCTTATCTTGCCATACAAGAGCTTAGCAGTACAACTCCAGTAAAATGAATATGCTCCTCAGTGTATTCAAATTCTTAAATATGTAGAAATTTACTAAATACTTCTATTTAACCATAAAGAATATTCTGATTTTTGCTTTATTTTTGACTTCCACAAAGTTCTTTAGCTGAAGAACAACAGCTGTAAAAACAGAAACTTACAAAATTAATTATAAAAAACATAATAAAAATTGCATGCTAAAAAACAAGCTTGAGAGATTAGGCTACTAAAAATAAATGTTTTCAACCTTCCAACTACCAAAAGTGATCACTAAAAATGCAACAATATTTAAAATCTACAACCTCCACAGTTATTTTGCTCATTATCAGCTTTCTTCTTTTATTAAGAATTTAATGCCTAACCCCTTCTCCCACCTGCAAGAAAAAGAAATAAAGAAATATCCTTTATATTTTTCCCTTTGTCTGATAACTAGAAAACAGCCTCTAAATCCAAGACCTGATCTAAAAGTTTACTACTTGACAAGTTTCTATTAGCTATCCATTTTTTATTTATGTGGAAAGAGAACAAGATGATGAAAAGAGAAGCCATTTTTAAAAGCATGCATTTTTCTTGCTCTGCCCCTAGCACTTCTTTTCTCAGCATTAGCTTCCAGGAACTCATTTTTGTTTTCTCAGCTTTTTTCTGATGACAAGTCATGTTGTGATAAGTCATATCAGGCTGCATCAGTCATGCAGCAAATACACTGAAATGCTGAAAAACACTTTCCCCCTCAAAGACATACTTACAGCAATAAAGAATTTAAAAGGAATTTCACAGGAAAAATCATCCTGCATGGTCTAGAAAAAAAAGGTACAGCATTAATGGACAGTTTAAACTCTACATACATCTGGTTATTCACTTGAGCTAAGCATAATTAATTTTATGTTATAATAATGCTTGTCCAAGAACAAAATTTCAGGCTGTCTTTTTGGTTTTATTTTGTTTTTTTCAAAGCCATTGGATAAAGAAGAGATGTCTCAGAACTGATCTGCATAAGGCAAAAGCAATAGATTTGAGAAACAGATCTGTGCATACGCACAAACCTAGAAAACGTACGGTACATCACACATTTTAATATATCTCTTCCACTAGCTGAAAAATGGGAAAAAAATCAAATGTACGATTAACATACAAGACATTTGTAAAGTTGGAGAACAAAGATCAAAAAAACAACAGCCTTCATACAGGCAGGACATCAACGGTATGCTGTTAAGAGTTTTATAAAATTAGGATCTGTAAAACAGTCTTCCTGAAACAGATACTGCATACAACCTGACACATAATTGTACAGTTCAGGGGGCTCACGAATTTCACCTCTAGAAACCTTAAATGATGCAGAACTCACTGCCATGATATGTGATGATCACAGCTGAATATTTTCTTGCCCTATGTGACAACTTCCTCCAAAAACCAATGCTTCAAAACTCTTGAAATGATCCTGACAGAAGTCATTCAGTCTCTCTCTTCCTTAGGGAAACTCTTCACAGCCTGTTTGGATTATTTACTGGCAAGGCAGGGGGGCTTCTGAGATCTATGACCAAAAGACCTGAGGTGTGGTGCTACACCAGAAGAGAAACTGGTAAGATTAGTGCAAAAAATGTGCTACTTGCCCTAACATACGGGATATCTTTACCTTGGAATAAGGAGCTGAAATAAAACCCACCAAACCAACTATTAAAATTCAAAAAGCTTCTGAAATTCACACCAATTCCCTCTTTTTTAAGAGGGAATTTGAATGTATGCACTTCCAGCTCTTCATATCCCTTAGGTCTTTGCAGCAAAGGTACTACTGCACTGATGACTAGAGGTCTTGAAATCCCTGGCATCCACCTACCATGAAAGTGGTGCCAGGAATGACACTTGACACTGAGAGTGAGGGCTGGAGATTTTAGGAAAGCCAGACAAACAGAAATCACAAAACATGTTATTGCTTGTAAACTTGAAGAATCTGAGAGTGCAAAAACACAGTATAGGAGCTGGAGTGTTTGGGGATGACATTATTTGCAAAAACAGAGTTGGGCCAGGTTTGAGAGAGAAAACTTCAGCAGTTTATTGTTTTGTGGTGAGTAAATAGTGGGGGGAAAAAAAAAGAGTAAATGACGTCTTCTGTCCACTACAATTTCTGCCTTCACTAGAGAAGGCAATAATTAATTGAGAGCAGGTAAGCCATCAATAGCATTTTAGCATCAGTTTTTGCTGGGCTGCAATCACTTGTTCTTAGAGAAAGGCTCGACAGCCACTAAGAAATACAGGCTTCCATTCCTCAAAGCAGAGTGATTCCTGATGGAGAGAAAGCAGCTGTACAAGTTTTTCCATGATCTGTAACATCTGTGTACTATGCTGGGCACTCTTACTCATACACCCTGCTGAACAGTTTTCATAAACATTACAGGACAAAAAATCTTGTTTTGATCTGACTGTAGAAATCTTACAGCAACTGTAGAGCTTATTGCAACATCCTTTTCCCAGGCCTTGAGGAAGATAAACTTGCCTCAGCCAGAACTATCCTCAACAGTGCAGGCAAGATGGCTAATCTAAAAAGTCTTTTTGAAAGCATTTCCTCTCTAGTGGATTACATTTTCAAGCATTACCTGCTTTGTTTTCCCTTCCCCATCCTCCACTGTGAGCTCTCACTCAGCCTTGCAGCAGGAACAGCAATAGTAGCATATCTATGATTATCCCTCAGAGTTAAATTTTAAAATGAAAATTTATGACCTTTCTTCAATGCTATCCCACAGAGGAAGGCTTTATATATCTGCAGAAAAACATCATCTTCCTTCTATCTCCTCCTACAAAATATGCAAAAATCTACAGCTGAACTAATCATATTGATTAATACTGTTTTCCTGCACTCACCCATCGATTTTTGTCTTATTACCACACTGCAAACCAGTGAGGACATTCTTCTACAGTATCTGGTGAATATGGTCCTGATAGATAACCAGGAAATATAAATCATTTTGCACCACAGAGTACTTGTGGAAGCAACCTGTGGATCCTTTCCCTTCATCAGCCAACTGTGTTAGTCTGTTCCACCCGCCAGCCTCAGTATTTTGTTCTAAGCAGCAGGGTAAATACACACACAAAACTGAAGAAGCCTGGTGGCGAGATTCAGTTCACAGTTCACAGCTGTTGGCTGCTGTTTTCACTTTTGCCTTTTCCTCCTGAACCAAAAAATTTCCCATCTCAGAATTTTAAAAGGTCCAGACCATTTCGTTTTTCTCTCCTCATCCCATCCAGGGCTCAGAATAACTCAGTGCTTCAGATCAGCTTCCCTGAATGACATACTGTAGCATGCACTTGCTCATAAGATAAACACATTCAACGAACAAAAAAATGGTGTACTTGTTCAACATAAAATACTTTGTGTATACTTCTCAAGTGAGGGAATCAAGGAGTCACACATAAAGGTTTATAACTACCATTTCTTGTCTATTTCTGAAATTTACACACTGTACTCTTTTGACTTTGCTTCTAGCTGAAAATTCTCCTCACCTCTACTGCTCCAGATACTTCTGCCTTACCATGCTGATGTTAGGGGACTCTAAAATCAGTCAATTATCAAGCAAATTCACTTTCAGTCACAAAATAATTTAAAAAATTTTTTTTTTTGAAAGAAGTGTGACCCAACTAATTTAATACTACTTCTCTTTCCTGTAAGGTGTCAGTGTTTTTCTTAAAAGGACTGAATCTGATGTTGTTCAGGCTGCTGATTTTAACAGTTTATTATTATCAGACCTATTAGAATAGTAGTTTTATACTAATAATGACAATCTTCTGTCTCTGGAGAGTAGATCACATTTCAGGAAAGTCAGAATGAGCTTCATGCCCTAGGAAAGTCTCTTAGCTCCCCGCATAATGCCATCACTTCATTGCTGAGTGCCACATTCCAAAGTACAAGTTCCCTCTGCAGAGAAACCTGCAATGTCCCTCTGAAGCTGCAACAAAGCATTTGTCTAAACCTGCTTCTCACCTACAGCAACCTCAATCCAAACGTCCTCCATAACATGAAACTGTAATAACACTGAAGATATCTAATTCACTGTGAATTAAAAGTCAAAGCTTTGTTAACAGTTTAATCAAAAACCAAAATTATAATTGTATTAAATTTCAGGAAAGAAAATATTTACGGAAAAATTACTAAGACTGCTATAACACTAATGCCATTGAAGGAGACAGGGGAAAAAAAATCTTGAATCACTCCAAATAGAAAATTGCCAGGTATTAGCCCAGCAGGCTGAACATACATCAAATTTCATTATTCAGCTACTGACCTAGCAGACTTTCCATCAGTCAGCAAAAGCAAAGATCTTAGAGCCTCCATATTGTTTTGAATTAGATCAACAATATCAACTGTAATGTCGTGACTGAAATAATGCATGTCATTGATAAGACATGATTTCTTTTTTTTTCCCACATAAAGAGGGAATCCTTAAATTAAACGGGTACAGCCTTTACCTATTCCAAAATCACCAGTGGAACTTACAGTCTAGAACAGTTTCATGTCTCCTAATTCTGACAAGAACTTGCACCTTATCTT